>NW_026775030.1:660000-1262500 GCF_963082965.1 Carassius carassius
TTCAATGGTATTTCACAGTAAAATTGTGTTTTGAACCAATGATTGTGCAAGTGCAAGATTTCTATAAAGATGTGAATGCGTAAGGCAATGTTTTGAACATTAGACAGCCTGTGTTACAAGTGATAACCGTTTTGAGTTTTGTGTCTAGAGTTGTGAAAAATGACATCAAGGTTCTGAAAATAGTAGCAAAGTGATTGTAAAAAACTGTAAATATTGTAGAACAAAATAGGTGATACAGGTTTCATTATGGTATTACATGTACAGTAAATACATCTCTGTAAAAGTACTGCAGTAGTAGAGAGAATACTACAGACACGGTGGAATCATTGAACAAAGTTTGTAATATGTTGATGCAAAACACTACAGTACAATCACACCATAGGTTTATTTGAATCAAAGCAAAAATAATTAGCTATGAAATAGAAAAGAAAAGACAGTACTGTAAAATATTTCATTTCATTTTCATTTTATTGTCCACAATGTGGAAATTTGCCTTCGGTCTCATAAAAACAACAATCAAACCAACAACAACAAAAACAACAAGACTAACACACAGACATCTTCAGGGCAAAATGCAGTACAGCAGTAGCAATAACGTTACAATACATCAACGGGACGTGTTGTTCAGCGTCCGAATTGCATTAGGAATAAAATAATTTTTACAAATATTACGATTTGCCCTAGGTACTTTGTAACGTCTGGCAGAGGGAAGAAGTTCAAACTCCCTATTGAGTGGATGAGTGGGATCGTTTGCTATTTTAAAAGCTTTTTTCCTGAGAACTTCCTCGTACGTGGAACTTAATTGTTTCTGACTTGTCCCTATGATTTTTGAGGCGAGGTTTACTATTCTCTGCAGCTTGCTTCTCCCTTTTATGTTTAAATTACCATACCACATCGCCATGTTAAAGGTTAGAATACTCTCTATCAGATTCTTATAGACTATTTCCATAATGTGCATGCTCACTCTGAAGGAGTTGAGCTTGCGCAGTAGATGGAGACGTTGGTTACAGGTTTTAAAAATGTAGTCTGTGTTTTCACCGTAATTTAGATTAGAATCAATATATGTACCGAGGTATTTGAACTTTTCTACTACCTCTACAATTTGTCCCCTAATTATAAGGGGCTGCACAGGGTCCTTTTCATGAAAGACAAGTTCCTTTGTTTTTGTTACATTTATCTCTAAGGAACTTTCATTGCACTATTTCTGGAGAGATGACACATGTGCTCTATATACTTCCTCTCCAACTATGTCCCCCCTCTTTAATAAAGCAACCAGGGCCATATCATCTGCATACTTGAACAAACGAAAATTTTCCAGATCTAATTGGAATTCGTTTGTGTAAATGGAGAAGAGTAATGGGGATAGAATAGCCCTTCAGTATTAAGCACAAGGATGTCAGACCGAGTATTATTACCCAGAACCTGTTGAGGGCGGTCAGAGAGGAAGTCCCTTACAAGGTGGATAATACCACCATTTACTCCTATATCGATAAGTCTTTGCAGCAAGATGTGAATCTGCATGCTGTTGAAAGGCAGATGTAAAATCGATAGGGCCCTAGCAAAGTGGGAGGGGGCTTGGAGGTGCTTTGCCAGGGTGTGAAACATACTGACAGTTGCGTCATCAGTTCCCCTCATACTTTTGTAAGCAAACTGGAGATGATCTAAGCTGTTAGAAACTGATGCTGTAATATGTTTGCTTATAACTCTCTCAAAACATTTTCCTAAGATGGAAGTAAGGGCAATGGGCCTGAAATCTTCTAGTTCAGTGGCTTCAGGTTTTTTCGGAATAGGCACAATATAGGACATTTTCCATAATTTGGGCATTGTTAAGGAATTAAGCAAGTACTGGAATAACTCCAGCACAATACCTTTTAGTTCATGGACATTTTCTTTTAAAACTCTCCCTCTCAGGCCATCTGGCCCCGGGGCTGAGTTGGGCTTAATACTGGACAGGCTGGCTATAATATCATGTTCATTCAGCGTAATAGGGACATATCCCTAAATGGACCTACACACACTATCACGTTCAGACACTGGTCTGCTGTGATGTCATTGCAAGCGTCATCCATGGCCTGGAGAAGAGTGAGGGTTGTTCATGAGGGTGCCTATCATGAACCTTCCATCTCCATGCGGAGAAAAATTCCTCAATCGGGTTAAGGAAGGGAAAGTATGAGGGTAAATACAGGGTGGTAAATTGTGCATGGTCCTGAAACCATGCTTGAACCACATGAGCATGATGGAACCTGACATTGTCCCACACAATGACATAGGTCACACTTTAAGCTCTACAAACCTGATCGAGCTCATCAAGAAAGGTGACAAGGAGAGCTGCATTATATGGTCCAATATGAGGTCTGCATCCCACCACACCATCTTCTGATATAGCCGCACACATGGTAATGTTGGCCTATCACAGCCATCTTGAAACTGAACTTACCTGAACATAATCAGTCCTCATTTGCTTCACTCTGTCTGCATTTATTTTGATAGTTGTTTTATAGATACCTGGTGCCTTTTCAGTATGTGTGCAATAGTCGGCAAACTTATGGATCCCAAATTGTTGAACATGTCTTCATTGTCCAAGATATGCTGGTGAATTTCTGTAAGGCGAATATAATTTCTGGCCCGAACCAAATCGACCACAGCCTGCTCCACTATTTGGCCTGGTCACAATTCTACAGGGAACATTAGAGTAATAAGACACTTGGTCACAATTGAGACAGTTGAGAGTAGCATAAAGTTTAGTGCATGCTGATAACTTACCGGTTCTCATTGCAGAAAGTTCTGTTTATTGAGTCCACGGTTGACCTTCTGAGGTTTGGTTGTATCATTGTTGCCGCCTCAGTCATTTTCATGCCATGATTTATGACATGGTCTACAACTATTGCCCGAATTTCATTGGACACTCTATGCTGTTGCTGCCGCTGTCTTGGTCCATGGCCTTGTCCTCTGCCGCGTTCCCCCACACCTCTCAAACGAGGCTCACGACCACCTCTCAGAAGGGGTGCCCGTCATCTGCCACTTTCCCCCACACCTCTCAAACGAGGCCCACGACCACCTCTCAGAAGTGGTGCCCGTCATCTGCCACGTTCCCCCACACCTCTCAAACGAGGCTCACGACCACGAGAGGTGCCCGTCCTCTGCCGCATTCCCCCACACCTCTCAAACGAGGCCCACGACCACCTCTCAGAAGTGGTGCCCGTCCACTGCCACTTTCCCCCACACCTCTCAAACGAGGCCCACGACCACCTCTCAGAAGTGGTGCCTGTCCTCTGCCGCTTTCCCCCACACCTCTCAGAAGTGGTGCCCGTCCTCTGCCGCGTTCCCCCACACCTCTCAAACGAGGCCCACGACCACCTCTCAGAAGTGGTGCCCGTCCACTGCCACTTTCCCCCACACCTCTCAAACGAGGCCCACGACCACCTCTCAGAAGTGGTGCCTGTCCTCTGCCACGTTCCCCCACACCTCTCAGAAGTGGTGCCCGTCCTCTGCCGCGTTCCCCCACACCTCTCAAACGAGGCCCACGACCACCTCTCAGAAGTGGTGCCCGTCCACTGCCACTTTCCCCCACACCTCTCAAACGAGGCCCACGACCACCTCTCAGAAGTGGTGCCTGTCCTCTGCCGCGTTCCCCCACACCTCTCAAACGAGGCCCACGACCACCTCTCAGAAGTGGTGCCTGTCCTCTGCCACGTTCCCCCACACCTCTCAAACGAGGCTCACGACCACGAGAGGTGCCCGTCCTCTGCCGCATTCCCCCACACCTCTCAAACGAGGCCCACGACCACCTCTCAGAAGTGGTGCCCGTCCACTGCCACTTTCCCCCACACCTCTCAATTGAGGCCCACGACCACCTCTCAGAAGTGGTGCCTGTCCTCTGCCGCTTTCCCCCACACCTCTCAGAAGTGGTGCCCGTCCTCTGCCGCGTTCCCCCACACCTCTCAAACGAGGCCCACGACCACCTCTCAGAAGTGGTGCCCGTCCACTGCCACTTTCCCCCACACCTCTCAAACGAGGCCCACGACCACCTCTCAGAAGTGGTGCCTGTCCTCTGCCACGTTCCCCCACACCTCTCAGAAGTGGTGCCCGTCCTCTGCCGCGTTCCCCCACACCTCTCAAACGAGGCCCACGACCACCTCTCAGAAGTGGTGCCCGTCCACTGCCACTTTCCCCCACACCTCTCAAACGAGGCCCACGACCACCTCTCAGAAGTGGTGCCTGTCCTCTGCCACGTTCCCCCACACCTCTCAAACGAGGCCCACGACCACCTCTCAGAAGTGGTGCCTGTCCTCTGCCACGTTCCCCCACACCTCTCAAACGAGGCCCACGACCACGAGAGGTGCCCGTCCTCTGCCGCATTCCCCCACACCTCTCAAACGAGGCCCACGACCACCTCTCAGAAGTGGTGCCCGTCCTCTGCCGCGTTCCCCCACACCTCTCAAACGAGTCACACGACCACCTGTCAGAAGTGGTGCCTGTCCTCTGCCACGTTCCCCCACACCTCTCAAACGAGGCCCACGACCACCTCTCAGAAGTGGTGCCCCTCCTCTGCCGGGTTCCCCCACACCTCTCAAACGAGGCCCACGACCACCTGTCAGAAGTGGTGCCTGTCCTCTGCCACGTTCCCCCACACCTCTCAAACGAGGCCCACGACCACCTCTCAGAAGTGGTGCCTGTCCTCTGCCACGTTCCCCCACACCTCTCAAATGAGGCCCACGACCACGAGAGGTGCCCGTCCTCTGCCGGATTCCCCCACACCTCTCAAACGAGTCACACGACCACCTCTCAGAAGGAGTGCCTGTCCTCTGATGGGTTCCCCCACACCTCTCAAACGAGGCCCACGAGCACCTCTCAGAAGTGGTGCCCATCCTCTGCCGCGTTCCCCCACACCTCTCAAACGAGTCACACGACCACCTCTCAGAAGTGGTGCCCGTCCTCTGCCGCGTTCCCCCACACCTCTCAAACGAGTCACACGACCACCTCTCAGAAGTGGTGCCCGTCCTCTGCCGCGTTCCCCCACACCTCTCAAACGAGGCCCACGACCACCTCTCAGAAGTGGTGCCCGTCCACTGCCACTTTCCCCCACACCTCTCAAACGAGGCCCACGACCACCTCTCAGAAGTGGTGCATGTCCTCTGACGGGTTCCCCCACACCTCTCAAACGAGGCCCACGACCACCTCTCAGAAGTGGTGCCCGTCCACTGCCACTTTCCCCCACACCTCTCAAACGAGGCCCACGACCACCTCTCAGAAGTGGTGCCTGTCCTCTGCCACGTTCCCCCACACCTCTCAGAAGTGGTGCCCGTCCTCTGCCGCGTTCCCCCACACCTCTCAAACGAGGCCCACGACCACCTCTCAGAAGTGGTGCCCGTCCACTGCCATTTTCCCCCACACCTCTCAAACGAGGCCCACGACCACCTCTCAGAAGTGGTGCCTGTCCTCTGCCACGTTCCCCCACACCTCTCAAACGAGGCCCACGACCACTTGAGGTGCCCGTCCTCTGCCGCATTCTCACACCTCTCAAACGAGGCCCACGACCACCTCTCAGAAGTGGTGCCCGTCCTCTGCCGCATTCCCCCACACCTCTCAAACGAGTCACACGACCACCTCTCAGAAGTGGTGCCCCTCCTCTGCCGGGTTCCCCCACACCTCTCAAACGAGGCCCACGACCACCTCTCAGAAGTGGTGCCTGTCCTCTGCCACGTTCCCCCACACCTCTCAAACGAGGCCCACAACCACTTGAGGTGCCCGTCCTCTGCCGCATTCTCACACCTCTCAAACAAGGCCCACGACCACCTCTCAGAAGTGGTGCCCGTCCTCTGCCGCGTTCCCCCACACCTCTCAAACGAGTCACACGACCACCTGTCAGAAGTGGTGCCTGTCCTCTGCCACGTTCCCCCACACCTCTCAAACGAGGCCCACGACCACCTCTCAGAAGTGGTGCCTGTCCTCTGCCACGTTCCCCGACACCTCTCAAACCCAATCAACTTTTCACTATATACTCATTCCACAATGTGCACTCAATCATCAGTAATGAGTTGGCACAATTGGACAAGCAATTACAAGGGCCTTCATCTATGCATTGCAGTACTGTCAATACTGTAAATAGTCTGAAAAGGTGGTACAGTATTTGGGGCCATAGACACAGTGTCTGATGAAGCATTATGATAAAATATTAGGCTACATCCATGGATATTGTAGTCTAATTGGTTCATGCTCCGCGCTAATTGGTGACAATGAATCTCGTTATCTTGAAATGGTCATGATTTACAGTAAACATGGAAGATTGTTTGTCTGTTTCCATACAACTATGCATTAAAAGTAATGCAACAGTTACTTATCATTTTGAGCAGTTGTATCAATTGATAGTTAGATCATTGTAAGGAAATGAATAGACACTCATTTGAAATGTAATGTGTGAATTGCCTTTTGAAATAGGAGCACTTTGATGTTAAGTTGTGTCATATTGAACAGGTGATTTTGTTGAATGAACAAGTGATCTAAGTTTTATGTGGATTGTATCCAAGCAATTGAGAAAAGGGTTAGAGTTTTGAAAAATTTGCATTTTGATCATTGGTTGTGAGTTTTGTGTCTAGAGTTGTGAAAAATGACATCAAGGTTCTGAAAATAGTAACAAAGTGATTGTAAAAAAACTGTAAACTAGTGTTTTGGGTTCAGAACACGTCAAACTCTCAGGAAAGAAACATGGTTACAGTATGGCACTCATAATGGAAGTAAACAGGACAAGACAGAACATATTAAAGCACACACTGTTTCAGACGTTCATCCACATTATTTTATATGTGCTGTCATTAGAATAGTGTGAACATGTTTCTATTGGCTGCATCTGAAAGGCATGTCTGAGGAACATCCCAAACTGATTTCATAGGCAGCATAACGCTCTCATGATCTCATGCACACCCACAGGATTGTGGGATATCTCATGCAGTGAAGGATTAATCTACTGTATCTAATTGTGTATTGCTTCACTGGTCAGTTACTGTAATTGGACAGTGCACAAGTTCTTCTCTCACTCTGTTTTTTGGGTTTGGAAACGTATGCATGCATGCAGTGGAGCATGAATATTGAAATACCATGCTTATATTGTAGTAGAAAAACAGCGTCTCTCAGAACAGAGAGGGTTTCCAGGGGTTAGTAAACGGGTGGCTGCTGTTATGCAGTTCCTCTCAGAGAATGGACTTGTGTTCCATGGATAATCCATCTTCTCAACACTTTTAAACAGAACATTTAAACAGAATAATTCAGAATAATTTGTGGTACCTATGGGGAAGTATTGAATGCTTTCTAAAAGTTATGCCAATAATTATTCACATTGGAGATTAATTTTTTATTCAATTTATTTGTATTAAATTCCATATCCTCACAGGCTGTGAAAACCTCAGTGTAGATTCTTCAAGGAAACAGACTGAGGATATATTCATGCTTCAACAGAGGATGAACTGTTTGACAGTTTGCATCAGCTTGATTTTAGAGATTTAATTGGTGGCTTTAAACTCCTTGTTTAAGCATTTCAGCATATTTGATGTTTGACAAGCTTGACCTGCCTTTAGTCTTTACAGGAGAGGTTTTCTGATTGTACATTGACTTACCAGTTTCTTGAATAAATGTAATATGAGGCTTAAAGTAGCACTGCTTTCAGTTACTGTAGTTTCCCATCTGTCCATCACTTTGACATCGAGTCGATGTACTGACTGAGGATAAAGGGTTTAATAGATAAAATGCTTATGATGGTCATGTTGCTAGCTCATCAGAATCAGAATGAGCTTTATTCACCACAGGTTACACCGCTGCTTAAGGTTACAACCACACAAACATTTCTACACTTTGATTCTAATCTATAGTTCCTCATTATAGTAATAAGCACATTGTGACAGAATCATGAGATGAATGTTTGTTTGTCTTCACAGTAACATGACGAATGCACTAGCCAATGCCATCTGTGAGCGCTGTAAGGCCAGCTTCAAACCGACGGAGAAGATCGTGAACAGTAATGGTGAGCTGTACCATGAGCAGTGCTTCGTCTGTGCGCAGTGCTTCAAGCAGTTCCTCGAGGGGCTCTTCTATGAGGTGAGACCTAAACCCAACATATCCAGCCCTGCTTCTGGAAAGCTTCAGCTCCAGCACCTGACCGACACGATCAATGACCTGAGCACACTGTTAGCTGCTTCAGCAGTGGCTGCTTGGGGCTGGATGGTACAAGACCTACCCTGGTGAAATCTTCTCATGCTGGTTATAAACTGGTTATGAGCTGGTTATAAACTGGTTATAAACTGGTTATGAGCTGGTTATAAACTGCTTATGAGCTGGTTATAAACTGGTTATGAGCTGGTTATAAACTGGTTATGAGCTGGTTATAAACTGGTTATGAGCTGGTTATAAACTGCTTATGAGCTGGTTATAAACTGGTTATGAGCTGGTTATAAACTGCTTATGAGCTGGTTATAAACTGGTTTTGAGCCGGTTATAAACTGGTTATGAGCTGGTTATAAACTGCTTATGAGCTGGTTATAAACTGGTTATGAGCTGGTTATAAACTGGTTATGAGCTGGTTATAAACTGGTTATGAGCTGGTTATAAACTGCTTATGAGCTGGTTATAAACTGGTTTTGAGCTGGTTATAAACTGCTTATGAGCTGGTTATAAACTGGTTTTGAGCTGGTTATAAACTGGTTTTGAGCTGGTTATAAACTGGTTATGAGCTGGTTATAAACTGGTTTTGAGCCGGTTATAAACTGGTTTCGAGCTGGTTATAAACTGCTTATGAGCTGGTTATAAACTGGTTATGAGCTGGTTATAAACTGGTTATGAGCTGGTTATAAACTGGTTATGAGCTGGTTATAAACTGCTTATGAGCTGGTTATAAACTGGTTTTGAGCTGGTTATAAACTGCTTATGAGCTGGTTATAAACTGGTTTTGAGCTGGTTATAAACTGGTTTTGAGCTGGTTATAAACTGCTTATGAGCTGGTTATAAACTGGTTTTGAGCTGGTTATAAACTGGTTATGAGCTGGTTATAAACTGGTTTTGAGCCGGTTATAAACTGGTTTCGAGCTGGTTATAAACTGCTTATGAGCTGGTTATAAACTGGTTATGAGCTGGTTATAAACTGGTTATGAGCTGGTTATAAACTGGTTATGAGCTGGTTATAAACTGGTTATGAGCTGGTTATAAACTGGTTTTGAGCTGGTTATAAACTGCTTATGAGCTGGTTATAAACTGGTTTTGAGCTGGTTATAAACTGGTTATGAGCTGGTTATAAACTGGTTTTGAGCCGGTTATAAACTGGTTTCGAGCTGGTTATAAACTGCTTATGAGCTGGTTATAAACTGGTTATGAGCTGGTTATAAACTGGTTATGAGCTGGTTATAAACTGGTTATGAGCTGGTTATAAACTGGTTTTGAGCCGGTTATAAACTGGTTATGAGCTGGTTATAAACTGGTTATGAGCTGGTTATAAACTGGTTATGAGCTGGTTATAAACTGGTTATGAGCTGGTTATAAACTGGTTATGAGCTGGTTATAAACTGGTTATGAGCTGGTTATAAACTGGTTTTGAGCCGGTTATAAACTGGTTTCGAGCTGGTTATAAACTGCTTATGAGCCGGTTATAAACTGGTTTCGAGCTGGTTATAAACTGCTTATGAGCTGGTTATAAACTGGTTTTGAGCTGGTTATAAACTGGTTATGAGCTGGTTATAAACTGCTTATGAGCTGGTTATAAACTGGTTTTGAGCTGGTTATAAACTGGTTTTGAGCCGGTTATAAACTGGTTTCGAGCTGGTTATAAACTGCTTATGAGCTGGTTATAAACTGGTTATAAACTGGCTTTGAGCTGGTTATAAACTGGTTTTGAGCTGGTTTAAGCTGGCCATGTTCTGGTCTTAAGCAACCAGCTTCTGAATTAATTTGTTTATTGCTTTTTTTCACATTTATTCATTACATTTTACTTCAACAATTTCAACAGTAGGCTAGATTAGGGTGGGTTAAATGCAGAGTAAATTTCCCTACATGGGTCAGTAAAGTAATCCACCAGTACACAGGTCACTATGTAACACATCCATGTCACTCTAAAATGACGACTTTTTGTTTTTGTTTGTAAAGATTCAAAACTTTAATGAAAGCTTTCAAATGCCCCGCCAAAGATTCAAATCGATGATCTCGCTTCAGGTGTTTCATTGTGACGTATGAAGCCTCAAGCGTCTTCGGTCACGTGATCATGAAGATTTGATACAAGCCTTGAACCAGTCTGCTTCAGTAGAGTAAAACAGGCTTCAGAGTCTCAGTGTCAAACGTCCCATCTCTACTTGGATGCAACACATCTTGTTTGTAATGCTTTTATACTGCTATGAAACAATACTCGTCAAATAATAAAGCACTCACCTGTCAGATGTGAATAAAGTCCATGCGTATGTCATTCCATGCCCCTTTACTCGTATAAAAAAAATGGAATGAAATGGTGCACAAAACCTTTGTTAGCGAATTCATTTCAATTATTTATCTCTTGTCTGCAAGGGAGAGCCATGAAAAAGGTGTTTTTAGTAGATCAGCAACACAAAGTAGGATAACATTTTTAACGGTGTTCAATGCCACAACAAATGTTTTTAGCGAGATCTGGCCACAACGAATGATCCCTGGCTGACATTACTGGCTGTTTGCTGCAAACATCACAGTTTGTGCTGTAGTCTGATGCCATTTCCTTAAGAATGATGTCATTCAGGAACAAGGTCTGTTAGTTATGTGGATTTTATGTTTTGATTAAAGAAAGAAGGAAAAGAATGAAGAATGTTCTTAATAAATTACATGTCAATAAGTCATGAGATTAAAATATTGCCCAAGACACAAGACTTTTATGATGGAGACATAGCCTGCTAATCTATGACACATGTATCCTGCACTTGCTTTTGCAGTTTGAGGACAGAAAATACTGTGAGCATGACTTCCAGATGCTGTTTGCTCCGTGCTGTCAGCAGTGTGGTGAGTACACAAACCTGATCGATCCTGTAGATGTGAAAACACTTCACCCTTGAGTCGATCACGCATCCTTCTGTGGTGACAGTATCAGTACAGTGTTTATGAACCATCAAGATCACCTAGTCTTCAGATCGGACTGAATTTAATGGCTCTTATTCTAAAATCCTAAAACATGACTGACACTAACCTTACTGAAAACAATTAATAAAAATGAAAAACAGCTTTTATTCTTTCAGTGAACTGCCACAACATTAAAACCACCGATGGGTGAAGTGAATAACATTGATTATATTATCACGAGGACGAGGGGTGAGATAGATTAGTCAGCAAGCGTTCACCTGCCCATCCAGTCTAAACAGTTAACAGTAAATGAACTTGTCGTACTGTCGTAATGCTCCAGGTTAGAGCCTCCTGTGATGGTTCAACATGGAGCAGATGAGAGAAACAGAGGTGTAGATGTAAGGGGAATGACTGCACATGCATGACTGCTGCTTATACACGTGATGATGATGGACAGGACTGAATTATTAGGCCCCTCCTGAAACTACGTCTTTGTCGAGTCAGGAGCTTAACACAAACAGTTCTGCAGAAGCTTACACTGGTCTGCAGCCATTACGACTGAATTCAGCCATTATTGCAGAATGTGTGCTGTGTTTCCAGGCGAGTTCATCATCGGCCGTGTGATAAAGGCCATGAACAGCAGCTGGCACCCTGACTGTTTCTGCTGCGATCTGTGCCAGGCTGTGCTTGCTGACGTCGGCTTCGTGAAGAACGCAGGCAGGTCAGTCCAGACGCTGCTGTACTTCAGGTGTGCTCCTTCACCGTTGAAAAACAAAACTAAACCAAAAACCAGTCGAGGATGTTCTGAAGCATGGCAGCTGGTTTGAGCTAGTCATGTGCTGGTCATAAGTAACTAGTTCCTGCTTAGGTCCAGCTCATAACCAGCTTAAACCAGTTCATGACCAACTAATGACCAGCTCAAACTAGCTGCCATGCTTCAAAACATATCTAACCAGCATACACTGGTTTTTCAACAGGGTTGTACATCTTTCAAATCACAAAGAGCCTCATTTATTAAGTGTTGTGCAGAAACCAACCTAAAATTGATCTTACGATCATCTCTCAAATATGCATACATGTAATTCATAAAATGAACGTAACACAGAAAACACACGTATGCATCTTTTTCAGATGTTAAATCTATTAATCGCAAATGATCTTGGACTTGTGCGCAGCTGAATGTTTTCAGCTCTCTGCCTTGTAAACGACTACTAGCTAATGTCATTAACATGTAAAAGATCACCAGTCATCATCCGACTGCTTTCATTTCGAACAGTGAGCTCCAAAATCCTGCAGAACCTGAACAAGAAGAAGTGTGTACATCTGCTCAGACCCTTTTACTAATATGAGCGCTGACATGGATTTAAGCGCACAAAATTTAGTGAAGTGACATTCAGCCAAGTATGGTGACCCATACTCAGAATTTGTGCTCTGCATTTAACCCATCCGAAAATGCACACACACAGAGCAGTGAACACACACACACACACTGTGAACACACACCCGGAGCAGTGTTCATCATTTATGCTGCGGCGCCCGGGGAGCAGTTGGGGGTTCGATGCCTTGCTCAAGGGCACCTAAGTCGTGGTATTGAAGGTGGAGAGAGAACTGTACATGCACTCCCCCCACCCACAATTCCTGCCGGCCCGGGACTCGAACCCACAACCTTTCAATTGGGAGTCCAACTCTCTAACCATTAGGCCATGACTTCCCCAAAATCTAAACACACGCACACTTTATAAATGAATGAGGCCCATGAAGTTGTCATAAACAAGCTAGTCTATAGATTCAGATTGAGAGAATAGTCTTCTGTTGGCAGACACCTGTGCCGTCCGTGTCATGAGCGTGAGAAGGCTCACAGTCTGGGGAAGTACATCTGCCAGAAATGTCAAGCTATTGTTGATGACATCCCGCTGATTTTCAAGAATGACCCGTACCATCCTGACCACTTCAACTGCAGTAACTGCGGGTGAGTAACATACTAGTAGTCGTCTGTTCCTTTAAGGTAGTAGTTTGACTCGTTTAAGAGTGGATGAGGCACAAAGCAGGTTTCTGACAGTGAGATGGGAATAAGATGTTCCTGAAGCTCAGGGTCGAGTGCTTCTTCTTTCAGTAAGGAGCTGACGTGTGAAGCCCGGGAGCTGAGGGGTGAGCTGTACTGTCTGCCCTGTCATGATAAGCTGGGCGTACCGATCTGTGGCGCCTGCAGGAGACCCATCGAGGGCCGCGTGGTCAATGCCATGGGCAAACAGTGGCACGTGGAGGTATTAGACCCAGTTCTGTGTCCATCCCTGTGTGAGTGTGATGACTGATCCTCTTAATGCTCTGAAGAGGGGTTGACCTCATCCCCTGAGCCAGTCTGGTGTGGGATCTTGACATTTATTATCTTCTGTCGTCTTCTTGTTTGCAGCATTTCGTGTGTGTTAAATGCGAGAAACCATTTCTTGGTCATCGGCATTATGAGCGCAAGGGCCTGGCATACTGTGAGACCCACTATAACCAGGTAAAGTCTATCAAAAACTGACAAAAAAACAGAGGCATTCTGTATGTTCTGTTGTATTTCAGTCAGCGATTGAGCTTAAGGCATTTTACTTCAAATCACTGAAATGATGTAATAACTTGCCAGGATGTTCAGATTGTTACAGTGTGTGTTTAAAATGTGAAGGAAGTGATCAGGCTCCCCAGTGGGCACCTTCAGTCAAGACTTGATCAACATGCTGTCACATCACTTTAAATCTAGTTTGGATGGAAATTCCTTCCAGTGGGAATTGGGTGAAAATAGGAAATAAATCCCACACTGAAATTGGATCTATGTATATGTAGACCAATACAGTATATTTCCTGTTCAGTTTATATTAAACCAACATCATGTCAAGTTTTCGACGACAGTTTGATTTGCATATTTGACGTAAATTTCAACATCAGTTGCCCACTGGATCTAAACCCCATTAGACACAATATGTGAGAACACACTGCTCTGAAACATGATCTGAATGTGTCTTCTCTCACAGCTCTTTGGAGAAGTCTGCTTCCACTGCAACCGCGCCATTGAGGGAGATGGTGAGACATTGTTCATTTAAGGATGATCATAATCTGCCCACTTGTGTGCTTGACTCTTTCTCTTTTGTGTTGAAGTGGTGTCTGCGCTGAACAAGGCCTGGTGTGTCAAATGCTTCGGCTGCTCCACGTGCAACTCCAAGCTGACCCTCAAGTGTGTACAAGTGTTTCAGATGTGTGCTAGACAGGACCATATCAGCTTCAGACGCTTACAAACACTGAGAACACATTCAGATTCGAGTTGTGCAAACCATATTTAAGGAATCGGGGCTAGTCGTCGCTCATTTTGCATTCCTTTTGGCAATTTTAAATCAGTTTTTGTATGTAGACACAGGAAATCACAACTAAATTAGCAGACAAAACGAACACTGTTCTTGATGTGTGTTACTGGTGTTATTGTGAACAGATCTTCCATGCATATATTATTTTTGACCGCATGATCTTTAATCATGATTGCTGCTCTTCATGTCCAACACCAATCACGTCTGATTCGTCACATGATTGATGTCTGTCCTGTAGTGATGGATGACTTCACAACTGTACAACCCAATGGGACTAGATAGTTGGACTTTTACTCTTTAAGAAATTCTAGGGGTTCTGCATGACATAATAAAATGATATTATTTAATATTTACCAAAAGCAGACAATATAAGGAGGGTGGTAATGTGTATCTCTGTGTGCTGTTGTTCAGGGATAGGTTTGTGGAGCTGGATCTGAAGCCCGTGTGTAAGCACTGCTACGAGCGCGTGCCAGACGAGCTCAAGAGACGCCTGTCCAAACAAGACTCCAAAGACATGAGGAAGAAGAAAATGCCCATCTGTCTGTGACGTGTCTCTCAGAGGTCAGCTCTGTCCCTCGTGTCACTCCTCCGTCCAGCTTCTCAACACAAAGACACAAACAAAACACATCTCTGTTCTTCCACTGAAAGCTGATGTAGCCTCCGAGTCGTAAATGTTCATATACAGGCTGTAAAATGTAAAACAAATGTAAGCCATTTCATCTGTCTTTGAAAGAGACACAATCACAGAATTCATTTAGTTCTGAAAGTTAACCGAAGTTCTTTTCCAAATGATGACATGACGATCATTTTCAGCGCACTAACCCTCTCCATCCCACCTTTCTTATCTTTATACATTCACTGGGCACTTGTTTTTTTTTAGCTACACCTTGCTTTTTCCTTCAGAACTAGGTTCCATAAGCAGACTAATAAAGTGGCCCTGAGTGATTATAAACAATATACACTAAAAACATGAGAATCAATCAGGGGAGTGTTGCCAAAAGCAGCTATGTTCTGTTGTTACTGACAGAATTGAGTGTCAGTAATCACTGTAGTTAGTTATCTAACCATGCTCGAGTGAAACACAGCCCAGGCCTGCAGCTTTAGAGGAAGTTTGATCTGTTGTGTCCATTCGACCCCCATTCTCGAAGGAGAACATCAGCTGGTCAGAGAGTCACACTTCACAACATCACTCTCACACAGTCCTTCAGAAGACTCGGAGTCAGTATAATGAAAGAACAGTTGCATGTTTTTAAGTGATCTACTCAAGAATCAGACTGAAGGCTTCACGTGCAGCTCTGATGAAGACTGTTTTACTCTCAAGGCACTTCTGACAGGTTTTAAACATCAGGCCCTTGGGCTTCTCTCTTTCTCCTAAAGAGAGGTGTTTGGAAGGGCATTATCTGATTAAATACACACATCCAAGCGCAAGGTGTTTCTCTGTGTGGAGTTTGTCATCATGTGGAGCACTCTGTTCCTCGTGTGTGTGTGTGTGATCAGATGATTTCTCCTGTGCTGGTTTTAGGATCTGCAGCTGAACACCAGACCTCCATCACTTCACCGTTTGACCGGACCGTACACAACTCCACATGAGCGGTCACAACTCTGATTTCTGCTCCAGTTAACCAGAATAGAGGAACGTCTTGCTGTTTTAATTTCTGTCTCGAGTTCTGCTGGACTGTATTTCATGTTTGGTTGTTATCACAGAGCGTTCATCTGTAATAATTATATTTTTGTTTAGTATTAAGAGCGTAACTGCACTAATGCCAGCACTCAGACAGTAAATCCAATCCTGAAGCAGGTGTGAGATGTCTCCTGGATGGGAAGCAGCGGTCATCACTCATTTACTCGCTCTCATCTCACTTAAACGGTTAGTTCACCCCAAAATGAAATTACCCCATGATTTACACACCCTCAAAGCATCCGAGCTATATATGACTGACTTCTTTCAGACAAATCCAGTCAGTTATATTAAAAACATCTGAAGCTTTACACAATACTTCTCATTTTGGGGTGAAGTACCACTTTCTAAAACTCAGAATGACATCCCTAACTGAAGTTAGTAGCGGTGCTGTGACTTGACTCAGAAGTATTTAAGCGCTTGTACAGCTGATCATCAAAGACAACACTTTGAATAAATGGTGAAACTCAATGTCAGAAGTTTATTTTATGTTCTTGAAGTGGAAGGAAACATGGCAGTGTTTGTGTGGGACATCGTCTCAGTAAAGTGATCTTCAAATACACATTTAACAGAGGAGGAAACTCTGGGGTAAACAAGTTCAGTAATAAAATAAAGTTTTCTTTTGACTCACTTTGTCGAAAGCACGGTCACCTTTATTAACACACAAACAATAATAAAACAAGTTGATTTACACAAGTGTTGAGGGAGCAGGGTCTCACACGTGATGAGCAGAAGCTCACAGGATCTGTCCACACTCTGAGATGGTGATGGTGTGTGTGGGTTTCCCGTCTTTAGTGCCCAGCTCTCCCATTCTCCTCACCACATCCATGCCATCTCTGACGAATCCGAAGGCCACGTGCTTGAAGTCCAGGTGCTCTGCTTTCTTGAGCGTGATGAAGAACTGAGAGTTGTTGGTGTCTCTGCCGCGGTTGGCCATGGACAGCAGCCCGGGTCCTGTGTGTCTCACCTCGAAGCTCTCGTCCTCAAACTTACCTCCGTAGATAGACTTCCCCCCCGTCCCATCATGACTGGTGAAATCACCACCCTGAGACACACACATTTTAATTTAAGTTCACGCAAAAGAAGTACTTACAAGGACATAAATATTATAGATGCAGTTAAACACATACAAGATCATGGACCAGTGACATTCAATATGAAGCACATCACTCAGTTGTTATGGATATAAATAACAGCGTCTGCTCCATATATGACTGTAATAGCAGACAGTGCACAGTACTTTGCCAAGCGTTTGGCCCTCGGATTGGGCATCCTAAGCTGCTGAAGCCCTCTTACGACCAACCTGTGTGTGTGTCCTAAACTACCTAGCGCAGTGGATAAGACACATGTCTTTGGTGTGAGAGACCCGGGTTCGAATCCACTGTGAGACACCAATGTGAAGAAACACTCTAGAGCACAGAAGCAGTAAACAAAACTACATTGTATTTTTACAACTTTAAAGATGATTTTCTCAATATTTAGATTTCTTTTTGCTCCCTCAGATTCCAGATTTTCAGATAGTTGTATCTCAGACAAATTAGGGGTGTGCACGGATAGTCGAACATTCGAATATTCGGTCTGCTCTAATTATTCGATAAGTACAAATGATATTCGAATTTCGCAAAAAAAAAAAAAAGTTCATAAAACCTAATTTGGTCACTTTCTGTGATTCACCTATTTGAAGATGTATGCAAGCAAAAAATAATGATTGAATAAGGGGCTGTTCACATATTGCACCTAAAAACGCGTGGAAAACGCTAGGCGCGCCGCTTTCTCCTTCTTTCCAAAGCGCTCGGGCAGAAGCGCCCCTGAGGCGTCTGCCATTGCTAAGCAACAATTTTAACTCGATGCTGTGCGGACTCGCCTGGAAAAAACGGGCGCGTCGCACCCATAGACTGTATAAAAACATGGACGTAGTGTCCGTGACGTCACCCGTAGACTCCTGAAGGGTGTTTTTGAAGCCTAAAGTGTGTAGAGCGGGCCGTCGCCATCTTGGCAGCGCGTCACCGCGCGACTCTCCCGGACAATCAAAAATGGGCAAAAAGGCGGGAGCTGGTTGCTGAAGCCACGCCCACCTAGCACGACGGCAGTGTCAGCAGCGGCAATCTCCCTGTCACTCAAGTGGCTACGCCCTTAATTATGCAGAACTTTAAATCTTGATATAAATTAAACGGATGAGTTATAAAAAAATTCACCCCCCCTCACAGTTGTCATGAAGGGCAAAATTAGCTATTTAGACCAAAATCATTTTTTGCACCAGGCTGTAAACATGTTTTTTCCTGCTGTAAAGTTGGGCATTTTAACATGGCGAGTCTATGGAACTGACTCCCTTTTGCAGCCAGCCTCAAGCGGCCAGTCGATGAATTGCAGTTTTAGTCACTTCCTTATTGGCCTCACGAGAGAGAGCGGGAGGTTGGTGCTCGGTCGCACTGCGTGCGCATCGCGACCGAGTCGCTTCCATCATGAGCGCGCACCTACATTGGAAATAACTTGAGCGTGCAAAAGACGCGATAAGTGAACGGCCCATAAGAACTGCGGTCTTCTACAGTACTTCAGATATGCTGTGGAGAATCACAGAAAGTGACCGAATTGAAGAACATTGTTGCAGCATCTCTCAAGCAACGAATAAACACCGCTAAATGCAGTGAAAACTCCTCTTCTCGCGTCTGCCCTAGACCCTCGGTACAAACATCTCAGGTTCCTCGACGAAAACGTGAGAGAAGAAAAAAACCTTGAACATTATCGGATCATTTTCCTTGATGCGAGTGGTGCGTCACCAACGATGAAGAAGATGCAATGCCCACTCGTCTGAAAAGGCTGAGCCAGTTCTCCTGCGATGATTACAGAGAGTCCAGCCGAGACGAGGAACAGTTCTTGCTGGAGCCATGTATTCCACCAGATGAGGATCCCATTCAGTGGTGAAACCAAAACACGAAGCGCTTCACAAAACGTATTCGTTTAGCACACCGTTATTTGTGAGTCCCACCAACGTCTGTGCCGTCAGAGCGCGTTTTCTCCACGGTCGGCCTTATTGTTACCAGACTAAGGAGCCGACTTTCCCCCGATCATGTTTACATGCCCGTGTTTCTTAACAAGAACATGTAAAACAATAGAAAAAAAAGCAAAAAAGATTTGCTGACAGTTTAAAAGTTTCTAAGTTAAGTGTAGGCTACGTTCTACAATAGCCTAACTGCTGCAGGCTGCTTTTTGTTTTTTCTTTGTTCACTTTTTTTCACTTTTTATTTTGCTTTTAATCTGTACTTTTGTTTGTTTGCACGCATTGTTAAAGGTTTTCAGCTACAAAACATGATGTGTAATGTTCAAGCTTATTGTGTGTAAGCTTGTTCAAAATGACGAAAACAAATGTTGCTGAAAAATAACGTCTGTCTCATTAAACTTAATTTAAATAAACGAATATTCGAAAATTCGTTTTTTGTGAGCTCAAATATTCGAATGTGATATTTGCAGAAAACGCCTATCCCTAAGACAAATATTGTCCTCCGAACAAACCAGACATCAATGGAGAGATGATTTATTCAGCTTTCAGATGATGTATGAATCTCAATCTCTTCAAAAACTGACACTTATGACTGGTTTTGTGCTGCAGGGTCACAGATGCCCCTGAAGAGGCGTCCAATGTCGTGAGTCGTGTTAAGTGCTTTAAGGTACTTGAACCTGGGATTTTATGATGCAAGATTAATGTAAACAGCCCACTATGAACACCTTGTAACACACGCCTTGAATATTCAAACTGTCTGAATGTTATTTTAGATTCAAGTGCTGTGTGTAAGCACCGGAAACAAGCAGAGTACAGCTGTCTTTAAGCAAGCAGTGCCATCTGTTGTTAAAGACTGAGATCTGAATCAATTCAAGAGAGAATCATTCGTTGTGCATTCAGAAAATCTCAGAATTGTCTATTTGCAATGCATGGATTTATTGTCCCAGCCCTATTACTGACAGACGTGCATTATTTGTTGATTTTATAGATTGCAATTGCACGATGATGGTTAAGAATCTATTTAAAGCACTGATGTAAAGGAACATTCATGCTGTTTTTACAGTACAAGTCCTCACCTGACACATGAAGTCCGGGATGATCCTGTGGAAGACGGAGCGGCGGTAACCGAAGCCCTTCTCTCCCGTACACAGAGCTCGGAAGTTCTCCGCCGTCCTGGGCACCATGTGAGCGAACAGCTCCATGACCACTCTCCCAGCATGCTCCTCATCGATGGAGATGTCGAAGAACACCACAGGGTTGGAGTCTCGAGACAGCGCCTCTGCGGCAGACGTCTGAGCGGCGTCCGTCTGAGACATGCGCATCTGTGTGTCTGTGAACGCTCGTCTGAAGGACTCGGCCACCTCTGGAGTCTTGAACTTAGCTGCCAGCTGCTCCACCTTCCCATCTCCCTCTGTGAGGACACACAGATGAGAGAGATCTCAGCACACTCAGTGTGAATACACACGCTCTTATTTTGAGCTACAGGTAAAGAAGCAGAACGATGTCAGTGTTGGTTGAATTTGAGGTCTTCTCAATCACTCGCTGCTCTTCATGAAACTACTCTTTATTTGCATCTTTGTTCTTATTTTTAAAGACAGATCAAATAAGAGAGAGCTATATAGTAATTATATAATTATCTTCAGGCGCTCATCTGATTTGAACGAGTCACACATGATTCTGAAGGTATTGATGAACTAAAGAAGCACTGTTGACTGGGACTGACTGTGATGTGTGTGTGTCTGTACCGGAGTAGTCTGTGGCGGTCCACACCAGAGCGTTAGCCGAGGTGTTCATGGGCTTGAGCTCGATGCCGGGGCTGATGGTGTGGTTGGCGCAGACCTTGAGCACCTGCTCTCGTCTCATCAGCAGGCGGTAGCTCTTCTTCTCGGGGTGGAAGAGGATCTTGATGTCTCCCACGCCGCGCTCCTTCCACTGGTTGAGCTCGCGGTCCCAGCGGTAGAGTTTGGCTCTCTCTTTGAACAGGATCTCCTCGTCCTCTTCACCAGACCTCACCTCCACCTGCAGGAGCCGTCACACACACACACGTCACACACACACACGTCACACACACACACAGAGAACATCACAGCTAACACTCACCTCAGGCAGGGACACGATCGGCTCAAAGTGGATCTCCTCACTGTGGGGCGTCTCATCATCACTGCCCTCCTCTTCTGCTTCTCCTTTAGTTTGAGTCGCTGTGCTCCCAAAGACGGAGGCTCCTGCGCCTGACCACGAGAAACCAGCATCTGCAGAGAGAAACAGCTGACTGAGATCAGTCACAAGCTTCAACACAACAGCGCTGAGTGACCGGTCAACAAACATGATTATGAAACACAGAAATGAGCTGGTCTTCATGAAAACTGTTCAGCATTCACGTTTCAGATCATGGATTTAAAGTGGTGATTTGATTTCCTTGTCTTAAAGATTCTGATGTGTGTAGGTCAAAAACAAGGTCAGGTTAAAGAACAAACAAGACCTGATCATGTGCTTTAGGAACGCCTTCTCCAAACTCAAGCAGTGTCAGTGTCATCTGTGTTCAATCTGTGTCTATTACAGAACTGTGTGATTGTGTCTGTGTTCTTAAAGAACACCACTGAGTTTATGAGGAGCAGTGAACGGTTCAGTCGGAGAAATCAGATCGAGCTGCTTCTGTCTAATGAGTCCGGCTGGTGAAGTGGGAAACTCACCTTTTTTACCAAAAGCAAATTCCCCTGAAGTCTTTGCAAGTTCTGCAAATGAAAACCCACCGGCAGATGTGAATCCGAAAGGCAGACCTGCAGAAGGAAAGCAGAAACACGTGTCATTCAGCAGATGAGGGAAAAAAAGCAGCGGTTGATATATAGTTTATTTATAGTTACTCAAATCTCCAATGTACTGTCTTATAAAAACTTCATCGTTTAATTCTAACAAATAAGTAAAAATGGCTATTTTTTGTAGTTGTCATTTTCCTTTTGCAAGTACTTTTCCAGATGTTACCCATGTTTTATATCTCCGTGACAACCAAATAAAGGATTTCAGGAGGACCCCGTACTTCCCATACTTCCAGATAACACAAACCTCCCAAAGAAGGTCATTTTCATCTTACTAATTAGTAGTTTTTGTTAATATAATCTTGAAGGTCTCTAGAATCAGCCAAACAAAACAAATCTTATAAGAGATCTATAGTTTTGTATAGTTAAGTCTACATTTCTATTTATTTTCGTTTAACTGTATTTTAATCCGATGGCCTGTAAGGGGAATCTATGTCAGCACTGTGTTCTGCAGCGTGTAAAACTCAGCATGTGTGATTTATTTCACATCTAAGAGATTATAAACTCTTTTGGGTACGCATTATGAATGACTGACAACCAACGCTTGTTAACTGATTATTAACCATTAACTGACAAGATTATTTTAAATTAGAACTGAACTAAATTAGAAAGGATCAGTGTCTTATAGGCTGTTTTACTCTTGTTGTTTTTAAATAGGCTACTGTTAACAGAGAGGATCTGTTGTGGAGTGAGGGAAACTAAAATAGCCTAGCTATGTTTACAGGGTTTATTTTAATGTTTGTAAACATTTAGCGTCAGCATTAGGCCTATTTCTGAATGAAATAAAACTCTCTAAAAACATTTTTTTAATTTGTGTAGCGTAGCCTACTTTAACAATTCAGCAGACCTTTTTAAATTAAACCTTTTAACTTATTGTATTAATAGGTCAATTTTTAACGATCGGTTAACGTTTAAAATGAACATCCCTAGTTTGCATCGAAAGTTTATTCGACTTTTATTTATAAGTTGGTTTATTATGAAGAGTTTAGTTCCAAAATGCGATAAACGCCTTTTTTTTTTTTTTAACAAAATTAGTTTCTGCTAAAATCAGTATTGTTTTGGTCAGATGCCAAATATTCTCCTCCTCCTCAAATCTGACATTGAAGGGTGCATGCATCAGATCTCCCCACTGGCACATTCAAATACGATTAGACAAATGCAACACATGCTCACATAGGTCATATTAACAATATGCTAATCTTGCTGCAACACAGACCAGTGAGAGACAAATCTCTCTGTGTACTGAGTAAGAACATGTTCATGAGTTCTGTGTCTGTGCACGAAAGTGATCTGGGTTACATGCTTAATCATATAAGACATATTATCAGGATATCTGCTTGTCCTGATTAATTATATCCACAATATTTGCCTGCAGGTTATCCAAAAATAAATTCTCTTCAACGTCAAGCATTTAAATCCTCCAATTACGGCTTTCCTCAGTAAAACTGGCGGTTGTTTCCTTAACTTTCTCAGCCGCACACGCTCTCTTCTCAAGGTTTAACTGGCGCTCACCTATAGCTGTGCTGGAGTCGCTCTCACTGCTTCTCTTGGTGGAGAGGTCGATGGGACGGCTGCCATCAGTCTGACGCTCCTCTGCTCCGCCGTCGCTCAGCTCGGGCTTCACCTGTGTGTCCTGAGCAGGACATGAAGAACCGCTGCTCTCCTGCGATCCGGACTCCCAGCGATCGGGCTTCACCTGGGCCTGCTGCAGCTTCTGGACCTCAGTGCCGAAGTCGTCCAGTTTCTCTGCTTCTGCTTCAGAGTCGCTGCTGACGCCGCACAAGAAGGTGGGAGGCAGGAGGAGGCGTCTGGCTCTCTGCTCCTCGTCTGCTGTCGGCCGCTTCTCCCACACCAGAGTGACCTCCGAGTCTGCAAACACAACACAGTCCTGAGAGAAGAGCATCAAACAAAACACAGTCCTGAGAGAAGAGCAGCATCACGTCACGTTTATTTATATAGTACTTTATGCAATAGATAGCCTTTTATTCAAGCAGCTTTACAGTATTAAACTTGGAAAACCACAGTCAGTGTCGAGTTCAGTTAGAATTGCAACTTAATTTTCTGTTATAAAGTAGCTCACCAGTGTGGAGCTAACTAGGGATAACATTTTTATTAGTGGGGGAAATAAATAAAAATATTGAAGTGATGGTTTGCAAAGATCAAAGCTTGATCCAGCTCAGGACTGTTTTGATTTTCATAACCCTATAAGGTATTTTAAGGGAGATATTTTTGTGAATAAAATAGTTCTCCAAAAATAAAACTTCCTATTTACCTTTATTTTGTTTCTTATCCATATGACTTACAAGAGGAGATGTGTCATTCAGTTAATTGTCAGTCATCTATTTTGTGTGCCAAATATATATATATATATATATATATATATATTTTTTTTTGCATAAATTTAATGTATAATTAATTAATAATTAACCCATCTCTTTTAGAGAACTACAGACCAGTTTCCCTTCCTTTCATTGCAAAAACACTTGAATGGGCTGTGTTCAACCAAGTCTCTGCCTTTCTCACACAGAACAGAATCCAAATCTTCAATACTTATCCTGCTTGATCTGTCCGCTGCTTTTGACACGGTTAACCACCAGATCCTACTATCAACCCTACTGACAAAGGGCATCTCAGGAACCACACTTCAGTGGTTTGAGTCTTACCTATCAGATAGGTCCTTCAAAGTATCTTGGAGAGGTGAGGTGTCCAAGTCACAACATCTAACTACTGGGGTGCCTCAGGGCTCAGTTCTTGGACCACTTCTCTTCTCTGTCTACATGGCATCATTAGGTTCTGTCATTCAGAAACATTGCTATTTGCATCTCAGCTTGTCTAACAGACATTTCTTCCTGGATGATGGACCATCACCTTCAACTCAACCTTGCCAAGACAGAACTGCTTGTGATTCCAGCAAACCCATCGTTTCATCACAATTTCAGCATCCAGTTAGGCACATCAACCATAACTCCTTCAAAAACAGCTAGAAACCTTGGAGTTATGATTGATGATTAGCTGACTTTTTCAGATCACATTGTAGGACTGGATGATTATGGCCTAAAATCAAAACCTCGATTAATTGAACATTTTACCTTGATTGCGATTAATGAATGATTATTTTGTTTCTGTTTTGTTTTTTTGCCCTCGTAGTTCACTGACAAGGTTTGTACTGTAGTCAGGGCCGTAGCTGGGGTCAGCGGGGCCCCGGTGCAGGTTGTACCAGTGGACCCTGTTTGAAAGTGTTTATTTTGTGTGTTCGTTCGTTATTGGTTTGTGCTATTTACACAGTGTTTAAGTTTTTTCAAGTTTGTAAGTGTCCAGGTACAGAAACCGAATAATTAAATGTAAAATTGCACTGTAAAAATTAAACGTACAGTCAAACCAAAATTTATTCAGACACCTTCAACATCTCTCACATTATCAGTTTATTTGCTATAGTTTAGAAAATGGTAATAAAATATGACAAGAACTCAAGAGTTAAACTGTCAGAACAAATTCATCTTGATAATATCAGATAACTTTGATAGAAAGATATGTAATGGATTACAATCAAACAAAACTTCATACAACAGTCAATACTTTGTTGGCCAATTACCAAGCAATGATTAATTGTGTTCAGTGTGAAAAGGTTGCATTAGCAATTCCTGAAGGAGAGCTCGGTTCAGTGTTGCTGTCTGTGAGACGCGGCTCTCTCTCCGCGTGCGCACCGAGCGCTAAAGTTTTTGAATGGTTAAATTGGCAAGTGGCAAGGCTCAATAAAAGGTGAAAATGATACGCTTTCATGACGACACGCAGCAGCGTTCTGTCAACTGTCCTGAGCGTCTTTTTAGACTGACCTCAGCCAGACGGTTGAGATCGACTATTAAAAGGTGGGATATTTTTTCCTATTGAAAGCGCGATCTGACATCATAGCTCACTATCAGCAGTTATTTTATCTATGTTCGTAACATTTCTTATAGATTATTGCTCGGTGTAAGAGATAAGTTCCAGTACGAGTGATTGTGTGTGTGAATTAGTCATACGGTCTCTATATTATTGTGAAGCTGTGGGTTGTAAATAGCCTAGTTCCTTCAAAAGTAGAAGAATATGCTATAATAAGTTTTGAGATTCTAAGCTACTTTAGTGATAAATCACAGGACAGCGCTGACAACTAGTTTCTGTGTTCCTCTGTGCGCGATCTTCACAGCTGTTTATATGAGTGTTCATGTCACAATGCAGCTGCGCGAACATGGTAGATCGATATAATAATACACATCCGATCATCTAATCGCTTGAATGTCCAAACCATAAAACAAATACAACTGACAAAGTTTAGTGAAGACGCAAGGCTCACCGGTCGCGCGCCATCAGTATGTATTGAACCGGCGTTCACCTCCGTGTTTTGCTTTTATGTCACTGACTGGACGGGGCAGAGTCATGTGCCTTCACACGCGCTAGTATGTTTTTTAGGGGGAAGTGTTAACAGGATTAAAAAAACGAAATAACCGACATGGGAAAAATAAGTCGGTTAGAGGTTCTGAATTTCGGTTTCGAATACTTTCCGATTAATCATCCAGCCCTATCACATTGCTAAAACTGTCCAGTCCTGCAGATTTGCTTTATTCAACATTAAGAAGATCAAGCCCTTTCTTTCGGATCATGCTGCACAACTCCTTGTTCAAGCTCTTGTTCTGTCCAGGCTGGACTATTGCAATGCTCTCTTGGCAGGTCTTCCAGCCAGTTCTATCAAACCTTTACAATTAATCCAGGATGCGGCAGCAAGAAATTTTTAATGAGCCAAAAATAATACGCGTCACACCTCTGTTTATCAATTTGCACTAGCTACCAATAGCTGCTCGCATAAAATTCAAGGCATTGATGATTTTCTACAAAACTACCACTGGCTCTGCACCCATTTACCTACCGTATTTTTCGGACTATAAGTCGCACCTGAGTATAAGTCGCATCAGTCCAAAAATACGTCATGATGAGGGGAAAAACATTTAAGTCGCACTGGACTATAAGTCGCATTTATTTAGAACCAAGAGAAAACATTGCTCTATGTTTACAGTGAGAGGCTACAGGAGCACTGAGCAGCATAGAGCGCCCTCTGGCGGCTGGAGACGGTAATGTTTTCTCTTGGTTCATGTCACTTAGTTCATGTCTCTTAGTTCATGTCAAATTAATTTTGCTAAATAAGTCGCACCTGACTATAAGTCGCAGGATCAGCCAAACTATGAAAAAAAGTGCGACTTATAGTCCGGAAAATACGGTAAATGTATTACTTCAGACTTATGTGCCTCTAGAAACTTGCGTTCTGCAAGTGAACGTCGCTTGATTGTTCATCCCAAAGAAGCACAAAGTCACTTTTACGGACTTTTAAATTAAATGTTCCCTCCTGGTGGAATGACCTCCCCAACTCAATCCGAGCAGCTGAGTCCTTAGCCATCTTCAAGAATCGGCTGAAAACACATCTCTTCCATCTTTATTTGACCCTCTAACTTTAACACTCACTATTCTAATTCTATTCTTTAAAAAAATCTAACTACCTTTCTAATCTTTTTGTATTCAAATTTTTTTTCATTTATTATGCCATTATATAAATAAGACCTAACACTAGCTTGCACTATTCTTTTTCTATTCTATCTGTTTCCTTTTATTTATTATATTATTTAAAAGCCCTTGCTATGTGTACTGTGTTAAGCTAACTGAGACTTGTTATAGCACTTATATATCATTGCTCTTTTTGATTGCTTCCACTGTCCTCATTTTTAAGTCGTTTTGGATAAAAGTCAATGCCTATTGATTAATCAGTGAAATAATCGGCGACTAGTCGATTAATCATTCTAATAATCGTTACATTAATAGATTATCAAAATAATTGTTTGTTGCAGCCCTATTACTGGGTTAATCTTTTTCATGTTTCTTGGGTTGGTAGATGCACCGGGGACCTGATTTTAGCAATTAAAACCTGGAAGAGTCAGATTTTCATGATGTAACATTTAAATGTTTTCGTCTCTTTTATTCCATAATGAAGCGTGCATCATGTGGTATGCAAGCGTCATGCCTGCTTCAACATCTCTCACGGTTTACACATGGATGCACGTGAGCAAACTAAGGAGCATTTCTGACTGTACACTAGAGGTGGCAGGTGTTTATATATTTTGCCTGTGAGAAACATGTTCAGCTGAATGTTATTTAAAAGTGCGATATAATTAACTTGCGGGGTAAATTTCAGTATTTTGTTCATGTATCCCAGTTTGAAAACCACTGGTGTAGAGCAACCTACCATGATCATACGCTCCATCAGCTCCATCCACATACAGCTTCCCCTTCAGATTCCTCACTGCGCTCTCAAAATCCTCATCTGAAAACAGCGGTGTGAATCTGAGGTTAATCATTTCTCACAGTGACAAAAAATACTTCAATCAGAAGATGTGAAAATGTACAGAAGTGCAGCTCTGATTAACTAAACTGGAAACAGAGTGTGGATCTAACCATCGCTGTCTTCGTCACTGATGTATCCTGGACTGTTTTTGTAACAGAAGAAGGTAGGAGGAAGCATCAGTCTGGCGGCCAGCTCTGCTTGCTCTCTCGTTGGTTTACGCTCAAATATGATCTCAATATCATCATCAGACACGTCTTGAGCGCTCTTCTTCTCTGACGGAAAGTAAACTGAGCAATAAACAAAAAAAAATTAACTAAAGCAATAACAACTGCTAAACAGATAGTTCATCCCAACATGAAAACTGCAGATCTATAGCGGTGTGACTGACAAATGTGACCGTTTCAAAGTCACTGGGGTCCAAACAACAATAGTCCCATTGGCTTTATACTGTGCTGGGAAACACAGAAGGAATGGAGTCTGGCCTGAGTTTTCATGTTTGGTGAACTCTATCTTAAAGTGCTCACCATGATTAAGAACGCTTTGTCAAATGTCAAAACATGTAGCAAACTAAAGTACTCGGACCGAACGTTAAATCAGTAACTTTACAAAGACACACACATGCAAACACTCATGCTCTCTATCAAACCTACAGCAGTTATATGTCACTCACACTCATCAGTTAGCGCCTCACACATCAGTACTGACTCTCACGGATGATTACCATGAACCACATTTAAATACACAGGAAGAAAAAGAGTCGTGCGACACGCTGATGGGCACGATGCATTATCTGACACGGTGACTTTGGTTTCCACTATATTTACTTGTGCTGCCAATACATTTACTGCAATATACAGGACAAAAGTCCATACACCAAACACTTCTCCCTGGATCTCTTTTAGGTTTCACACACCGAAACCATTTGTGCCATCAAGATCACACAAAGTTCATGATTTAGATCGTAGATTGGGG
Source organism: Carassius carassius (assembly GCF_963082965.1). Classification (NCBI taxonomy): domain Eukaryota; kingdom Metazoa; phylum Chordata; class Actinopteri; order Cypriniformes; family Cyprinidae; genus Carassius; species Carassius carassius. The sequence continues at coordinate 689,216 of NW_026775030.1, forward strand.
TGAATGAACAACGTTCTCTTCCACCCTCAATACCCATGGCTGAAGTGCCCTTGAGCAAGGCACTGAATCCCCAGTTGCTCCCCGGGCGCTGGATATACAGCTGCCCACTGCTCTGGGGGGAGGGGGGTGTTCACTTATCACTGCTGTGTGTTTGTGCACTTGGATGTTTTAAATGCAGAGCACCAATTCAGAGTATGGGCTACCTTACTTGGCAAATGTCAAGACTTTCACTTTAAAATTATTTAGATCCTATCATTTTGTTGATTTAAATGGGGAGTAATCTCATTTAATCACCAGTAAAATATGGAGTGCCACAAGGATCTATTGTAGGTCCTCTGCTATTTTCAATATACAATCAATATGTGGACCATTGGTAATATTATTAGAAAATACGGGATTAGTTTCCACTTTTATGCTGATGATACTCAGCTATATATCTCAACGAGACCAGATTCAACTTCTAAATTATCTAATCTAACAGTGTAAAAAATGTAAAAGTTTGGATGACCAATAATTTTCTCCAATTAAATTTGGATAAAACAGAGATATTACTCATTGGACCAAAAAAAAAAAAACAGTACACAGAATCTCTTGGATTACAATTTGCAACTAGATGGATGTATTGTTCCTTCCTCTAGTCAAAAATCTGGGTGTTATATTAGAAAGCAACTTGTCTTTAGAAAATCATATAATCAACACTACCAAGCTACGAAAAATGTTACCAGTTTCTGTTGCAAAAAACCTAGTTCATGTATTCATGACCTCTAGCAGATTCCCATTCATTAACTAGACGTCTAATCGGTCATGCTAGGGTTTCATTATAAACCGAAGATATATTTATACTTCTCATATAATACGTTCTTAACGTGGTTCCATGCCAATGTTTTGCCAGTATCTGTTAAACTAATTAAAAACCAAAACCATAATTTGACTCATCAAGTCTGTTTGCGCTGCTTCTTTCATAGTGAAGCGCACACATTATTAATACAAATATTTACGGCCAGTAAATTCTCAAATCACCAGCCACTGACAAATGTGAAAGTTAGTTTTAGGCCCTGCTTGCAAGTGCAGAAATTAGGTAACAAAAGTATTGCAATTTCCCAACTGTAGAGTAAGGTAAAATAATACACCTGAAGAAAAAAAAAAACATTTCACAGTGCAATTGTTTTACAATATATGGTTATTACTTTCATAGGAATAATATAAAAAAAAATTATTCTAATTTGTTCGGCTTCCAAATTCACCAGGGAGACTGAGACACTGCATCACAACTAAAAAGAGGTTTCAGTCCCCAAGAGGGATCGAGGACCACCCACCACAGTCTCACAAAATCCTGTGGGAAACACTGCCTAGACTGGACTATTGTAATGCACTTCTAGGTGGTTGTCCTGCTTCTTCAATAAACAAACTACAGGTAGTCCAAAATGCAGCAGCTAGAGTCCTTACCAGGTCAAGAAAATGAGCCAAATTTTACAGTCTCTGCACTGGCTACCTATTAAGTTCTGTATCAGTTACAAAATATTATTGCTTACCTACAAGGCCTTTAATGGTTTAGCTATTAACAATACAATCCATCACGCTCCCTAAGGTCACAAAACGCTGGATTTTTGGTAGTTCCTAGGATAGCAAAGTCCACTAAAGGAGATACAGCTTTTTGGCTCCCAAACTCTGGAATAGCCTTCCTGATAATGTTCGGGGTTCAGACACGCTCTCTCTGTTTAAATCTAGATTAAAAACGCATCTATTTCGCCAAGCATTCGAATAATGCATCTCATAAATTTGGACTTCAGTTATATCTGATCAAATGTGCATTTTTATTCTTTAGCTTGGGTTAAACAAATTTTACTTTGTTGGAACAGCAGCTATGCTAATGAAGTCTCTATCTGTTTCTCTGTTTCTGCTGGGATCTTCATCCCGTGGTAACTAGGATTTACACAAGCTCTAGTCTGGATCCAGAACACCTGAGAAGAGATGATGCTGACCCCTCAAAAAACCTGAGATAAATTATTTTTTAGAATGCATCATATAATTATATAATATTATATAGTTATATAATATAATGTATTTTACATAATTGCTGTTAAGTGTTTGTCTGTTTGATTACATCTTTAATTGAATTTACCATACATTTCTGCCATATGCACATAAACTGAGTCACCACTGATAAGCTACTACTAAATATAAAATATAAAACGTAATATTCTGTAAAATTGCTTTGCAACGATTTTTATCGTAAAAAGCGCAATAGAAATAAAATGTAATTTAATTGTTGGTCTGTTTGTTGGGGGAAAACATTGGCAGAAGAGTCAGCAGCTTACTACAATACAGAAAAACTGATGTGACATGTATGATGTATTGCAGAGCCCAATATAGTCATAACCCTATAGCTGAGATAAAATACTTGGCAGGGCAAATTCCACATTTAAAGATGGGAAATCGCCTTACAAGACACTCACTGCGGAGTACCTGAAGAACATTGGCTCTGTCCCAAATGGCACCCTAAAACCTTGCAGTCTTCCTCAGAGACTGCACATTCATGATGTAATGTCGCTTTGACTGTCAGGTAAAAGTCTGCTGCGGAGCTTTCCTCAGTGTGGGCTCAACAGACGTGTGAATCGAGGGCACATAATGGCCACAAAAGGGAGCATTCTCGAGCACCCTTCTGAAAGCTAAAATGACGAAAGGGACACCCTACAGTCTCATGGGCTTAACAGACACACGAATGCAGTGGCCATTGTAAGTCTGTAAGACCACAAGTGCACATGAAGTGTTCCATTTGGGCCAGTGCCTTTGAAGCAACTGGTGCACCCTAATTGTAGATTCTACTGAAATTTCAAACAAATGAGTAAATGTTAGCAGATTTCAGACCATGCAAATATTTGGATTGAGTTATGTTGGGTTATCACATCATTCAGCCAAGGTCAGGTCTCCCGGCTCATGCCAGTCAGTGAGAGCTCTATGGGTCACACTAAATAGTGACCTGAAATACCTCGGGCTTCAGACTGGTTGGCTGATGTACAGGTCCAAAAAGCCATAGGATTATTTTTGAAAAGCCTAAAATCCAAACCTAAAAAATAATGTTAAATGTGTTATTTTTGCCATTTTTTGTTAAAGAACTTTAATCCATCTCAGAAACTGAGTGGACGAAAATCAGTCTATATAACACAAAAATATGGGCTTAAAATAAGGCATCGGCAACAAAATGCAAATAGATTTTACAGCAACAACATACAAAATAAGAAAGTGTAGAATGTCCTCATTAAAAGAAGTAAATGAACAGAACCTAAACCAGAGATGCACTTTGCTCCAGCCTTGGTTAAACACACTTGAAGCAGCCAATTATAATCTTTAGGACTACTTAAACTGCAGGCAGGAGTGTCTGGAGCAAGGTTGGACAGCTGTGAGCTAAACACAGAGGGATGGTTTTATCCATAACTACGAGTCACAGAACATAGCTTACTTCTTGTTGGTATGCTGAAAGGAGTCTGGACCGATGACTGGCTGGTCACTGCTGCTCCAGAGGTTTTCAGTCTCGAGGCACCCGCTTCCTCTTCTTCTGAACTAGAAATCACAACCAGAGATTTGTCTTTTGATGGCGAAGGGCTTCCAAAAATCTTCTGCACAGAGTCTGAACCAAAGACGAACTTTGGAGGAGAAACCACATTCTTGGTGCTTTGAGGTGTCTGATCCAGTTTAGGACTGCTTTCTTCAGAGAGTCCAGTACGTTCTTTTGTTGTTTCCTCAAGTACAGCAACTGCAGCCTTGCCACAAAGCATCTCCTGGGTGGAGGCAGGTACTCTTGCAGAAAACACGGTCAGTAGAGTGTCTTTTTCTAGTGCAGTCTTTGCCTCTTCGAAGATTTCACTGAAAGCATTTGCGGTTTCCTGCTGTTTAAATCGAACTGCCAGCTGTTCCACCTTGCCCTGCCCCTCAGCAAAATCAAAGGCACTCCAGATCCACGCTTTCTCGGCTCCTTTCATGGGCTCTAGCTTCATATTGGAAGCAATCCAATGGTTTGCACACAGTTTGAGGACCTGGTCTCGTCTCATCACAAGTCTAACACGCTTAGTTTCATAGTGCTGTAGTATTTTAAGGTCTCCTATACCTCGTTCCTTCCACTGATTGAGATCTTTATCGTAGCGGTATAATTTGGCCCGGTGACTGAAAAGGACTTGCTCATTCTCCTCTCCGGTTGAGACCTCAACAAGATCAGGCAGTGGCACAACAGGCTCAAAGTACTGACCATCTCGCTCTTCCTCCTGCGATGCTTCTTGCTCATCATCTGTGCCAACGGAAGCCTGGCTCTGGTTTAGCTTAGACGGGGACTTAGAGGGACTGAGAATAGGCTGAAAACAGAAACTAAACCCTGAGGATGACTCGCCAAAGCGGAATAAATTTTTAGCAACTGGATCTGGCTGCAAAGGAGTATCACGCACAGAGGAGCTGCCATAGCCCTTGTGCACTTCCTCATGCAAATCGTAATTATCCCATTCTAAAGTGTGTGCGGTGCCCTCAGAATCGAGCTTAACTACAACTGCAGAAGTACTATGACTTGTATCAGCACTTTCATCGTCCTTGTTTTGGGAAGTCAAGAATGATTTGAGGTCCTTAAGTCCAGATTTCATTTCTTCAGCTTTCTGTATAAGCTGGGCTGTTCTTCCAGTGTTTGTAAGCTTGTGAGGGGTCTGCAAGGGAATATCCAAAAGCAGTCGCTGACTCTCCTCAAATTTCAGCTTGAATTCTTCTGCAAGCTCAGGTGTTTTGAATTTTGCCGCAAGTTGTTCTAATTTGGCATCTCCATCTGAGAAGTCACTGGCCAACCACATCCAGGCTCGATCCGAGCCTGAGAGGGGCTTTAAGTTCATTGTGGTTGTGATCCAATGATTTGCACACACTTTCAACACCTGCTCTCTCCTCATAAGAACTCTCAGTCTCCCGTTCTGGTTATTCTTGAGCAGTTTTAGGTTGCCGACTCCTCTTTCTTTCCATTGGTTTGTTTCTGTATCAAATCTGAAGAGTTTGACACGCTGTGAATACAAGACTTTCTCATCTTCTTCACCTGTAACCAGGTCTACCTTCTCTGGCATCTGAACAACAGGCTCAAACTGAATATTGTCATTCTCCTCAGTTTTGTACATTTCATCATCTTGATCGACAGAGGTGTCGGCCTTGGGCCCAGGATAAAACCCTGTAAAGAGCTGCTCGCCAGCCCCTGCAAAGCCTTTGAAAGTGGGATCCTCCTGGCCAAACTGAAAACTGCCTTGTGACTTTGCCAAGTCAGCGAAACTAAAGGTGTTAGGCTTACCAGTAAAGAGGGGATTATTATCTTGACTATCAGAGTCTACAGGCTGTTCTGAGGAACTTGGGGCTGCCTCTTTTTCATTCTCTTTCTCTTTGTGATGCGCAGCAATATTTTTGAGGAGGTCAGATGCAGATCCATTTTGGGACTGTCCGTCTGATGGTTTTGCCTCAGATTCTGCAATGCCAAACTTAAATCCGCCAACAGGTGCCGGCATGGAAAACGCAAAACTGGAACTGCCTGATGACTTTTCAGCTTCAGTTGTGGAGGACTCAAACTTGAAGGTTTCTAAGGATGCCTTTTCCTTACTTGTGCCAAACTGAAAAGCAGGGCCTGGATTGAAATTGACTTTAAATCCTGTCGCAGCAGGTTGGCTGCTAGAACTACCAAAACTGAAGTTAAAAGAGGAACTTGATGGTGCAGCAGAGGTCTTGTTTTTCATATTTGGGTTTGCTGTCTGGCATGAAACACAATGACTAGATGAACCTTCATTTCTTACCAGGCAAGTGTCACAATCCCACTGACCAGCTTTTTTACCAAACATGGCAGCTAGCCCACCTTTCGATGCTGCATTAGTTTTTACAGTGCTGCAGGGGGCTTTGCAAGAAACACATTCAGTTGCCGAGGCATCATTCCTCACTAGGCAGGAGTCACAGTCCCACTGACCATCTTTCTTGGCAAACTGAGCACCAAATCCAGCGCCAAATGGGACTGCTGGAGCTGCTGACACTTTCTCTCGCTGTGGTGCATCCGCCTGACTTGTTTTCTTCTCAGCCTGAGCGCCAAAGCCAGCAGATGTCTCCACAGCACCAAATCCAGTGCCAATTGGGACTGCTGGAGCTGCTGACACTTTCTCTCGCTCTGGTGCATGAGCCTGACTTGTCTTCTTCTCAGCCTGAGCTCCAAAGCCAGTAGATTTGTCCACAGCACCAAATACAGTGCCAAATGGGACTGCTGGAGCTGCTGACACTTTCTCTTGCTGTGCGGCATCAGCCTGACTTATTTTCTTCTCAGCCTGAGCTCCAAAGCCAGCAGATGTCTCCACAGCATCGTTTGATCCAAACTTAAAAGAAACCGATCCAAACGTGAAGCCCTTTGAGCTGATATCAGTGCTGGTGGCACTTTTAGCAAAATCTCCAGAAAGTCCAAAAGAAAACAATTTAGCAGGAGGAGTCACAGGCCCAGAGCCTTTGGGTTCCTCTACAGGTTTGACTTGTGCTGTAGAAGGAGCTGCACTGTTGCAGGCCACGCATACCACAGACGTGGGAGCGTTTCTTACACAGCACACGTCACAGTCCCATTCACCCACCTTCTTGGAAAACAGGGTTTTGAGATCCACTTCTTTGGATGAAACCTGAGGCTTTGGAGTTTTGCTTTTCTTTTCAGTCTGTTGGCCTTGTGGGGATTCCGAAAGGAACTTTTGAGCTTCCTCAAATTTAACTTTAAACAGTGTTGCCTCGTCTGCTGTTTTAAAACGAATGGCCAACTGCTCTGTCTTTGGCATTTCATCTGCATAGTCCATAGCGTACCACACCCAGGATTTGTCAGATCCAGCATTTGGTTTGAGGACCATGTCAGTAGTGATATAGTGATTGGCGCAGATTTTCAGAACCTGCTCCCTCCTCATTAACAGACGAACTTTCCCGGAGCTTTTGTGTTTGAGGATTTTGATACTGCCAATGCCCCTCTCTTTCCATTCTTTAGTCTCGGAGTCGAATCGGAAGAGTTTTGCTCTCTTGCAGAACATCTCCTCCTCCTCCTCCTCACCAGTTTTCACGTCGACCTTATCAGGTAGAGGCACAATGGGCTCAAAATGAGGCCCATCCTCTTCTTCTTCCACATGGGTGCCATCATTGTCACTTTCACCACTTTTCTCTTCCCGAGCCTCTGAATTCCCTAAAGTTGTCTTGGTTCCACTTGTAAAGCTAAATCTTTGATCGGTGTTGCCAAAAATACTCATCTTGTTCGGAGCACCATCATTGAATGAAAATCCTGCTGCATTTTTACTCCCAAAGGTAAAGACTTCACTCTGGCTAGGCAACTGGTCTTGGGTCTGATGTTTTGGTTCTGGCGAAACCTCAGGTTTGGGAGGAATATCTGATGTCAGAAGTCCCAAGAGGCTTTCACTATTTTTAACTTGAGCAGAAGAGAAGGTGAAATCACCATCATTGGACTTGAAATTGGAGTTGAACTTGAATGCTGTTGAGGATGTTGTTGTTGGGCCGGCAGCTACTCCTCCAAAGTTGGGAACCTTAGCAGGTTCACCTGTGAACTGCGGCCCAAAACTCATTTTGGGGTCGACAGCCTTGCTTTCAGTGCTCCTGGTTGGCTGTGTGGATGTAACAGGACATGGCTTAGTAAAATATCCAGGCTCTGGCAACGTTGGATTGACTGTGGGCTGAGGAACATTGTGACCGTAATACTCCTCACTGTATGGGGAGAGTAAGGATGTAGCTGGTGACTCAAACCGGATGGGAGGACCGAAGACTTGCTCTTGAGGATACATGCATGCGGGTGTTGACTGGAGAGGTGGGGTATGTGTTGATTGTTGGTAGGCATACATATGCTGCTGTGGAGGAAGACGATTCATCCCATATACTGGGCCCTGCAGAGGCAAACAAACAATACTTTGAATTAGATTCTCTGCTTCATTACAGCAGGGTAGAATATTTTGTGTTTACATGAAAATCCCTCCAGTACCTTTGTTGGTGTAACATTTGCAGCAGTGCGTAGAAGATACTGTGAATTATATGCTGGAGACTGGTTGTAGTACACAGAGGGACCTGTAGTAGCAACTGAGACAAATAAAAGGAATGGTTAAGGCATGTCTCAACATGAAGTAAATATATAGTAGAAAAACCTGCACAAGCCTCATTGTTTCGCATAAACTACTGGGGGGAGGGGCACTTTGAGAACCACTAATATACACATACAATTTCACATTTCTAAAAGGACTGCTGATTTGGAGATGTCATTGAACTGACCAGTGAGAGGAACACCGTGGAATGTCTGCGCTGCAGGAAATGTTTCCTGAAGTCCTTCTGCAGCATAGTTGTCTCGATACATCCTATATGAGGATGCTGTGGCATCTGAAGAATTATGACGCAGGTCATGAACCTCATTCTGTGTGAGACAAAATAAAAACATTAATTCATAAATACATTTCCAAACACTCGTTTTCAGCTGGTACTACAGGGCATTTATTATAGCTTATTTTTAATTAATATTTTTGCCTTGTATGCCTTTATAAGGAGATCAGAGAAGGAGCAAGAGGGGCACAGGAGAGATAAAGACCTTGTGCTGGGACTGGAAGCTGTGTTAGATGCCAGAGCATTGCAGACAAGACCATTTAATTTAATATTCACTAATGTACTGTATTAATACAGCTTCACTGTATGAGAATTTACCCATACGATCCCCTTTGCCTGAAGTTGAAAGCTTGTTTAAATCACACTACATTAAATTCTCTGTGAAAAACTGCAACACGCTACTAGCAATATGCAGGTTTCAGGTTTTGGATCTAATTTTAAGAGCAAAAATCCTTTACACGCTGAAAATGTTTGGTGAAAATGATTACCAAACAAAGCAAGTTTATATTTTTTCTTTGTTCAGTGCGACTATTTTGATGTGATGTGCAGACAATAAAAATGAACAGAAAAGTAACTGTGCTTTTTAGCGCTTTAGCTAGAGTTGTCAAATGTAGCAGTACTGATACTAAGGTGATTCTGAAATTATACAAAAGTGCTGATACCAGTGAATGTATTTGCTAAATTTGAATATTTTTTAGAATTATCAACTCTGGTTGGTAAAAAGTAGGGCCCAAAGGGTCTTCTTTCCAAAAACACCACTCACCTAAAGGATTATTAGGAACACATACTAATACTGTGTTTGACCCCCTTTCGCCTTCAGAACTGCCTTAATTCTACGTGGCACTGATTCAACAAGGTGCTGAAAGCATTTTTTAGAAATGTTTGCCCATATTGATAGGATAGCATCTTGCAGTTGATGGAGATTTGTGGGATGCACATCCAGGGCACGAAGCTCTCGTTCCACCACATCCCAAAGATGCTCTATTGGGTTGAGATCTGGTGACTGTGGGGTACAGTGGCCATTTTAGTACAGTGAACTCATTGTCATGTTCAAGAAACCAATTTGAAATGATTCAAGCTTTGTGACATGGTGCATTATCCTGCTGCAAGTAGCCATCAGAGGATGGGTACATGGTGGTCATAAAGGGATGGACATGGTCAGAAACAATGCTCAGGTAGGCCGTGGCATTTAAACGATGCCTAATTGGCACTAAGGGGCCTAAAGTGTGCCAAGAAAACATCCCCCACACCATTACACCACCAGCTTGCACAGTGGTAACAAGGCATGATGGATCCATGTTCTCATTCTGTTTACGCCAAATGACTCTACCATCTGAATGTCTCAACAGAAATCATCAGAGACTCATCAGATCAGGCAACATTTTTCCGGTCTTCAACTGTCCAGTTTTGGTGAGCTCGTGCAAATTGTATGATGATATGTATGATGAGATGAGTGGTACCCGGTGGGGTCTTCTGCTGTTGTAGCCCATCCGACTCAAGGTTGTGCGTGTCACAAATTCTTTGCTGCATACCTCGGTTGTAACGAGTGGTTATTTCAGTCAAAGTTGCTCTTCTATCAGCTTGAATCAGTCGGCCCATTCTCCTCTGACCTCTAGCATCAACAAGGCATTTTCGCCCACAGGACTGCCACATACTGGATGTTTTTCCCTTTTCACACCATTCTTTGTAAACCCTAGAAATGGTTGTGCGTGAAAATCCCAGTAACTGAGCAGATTGTTATATACTCAGACTGGCCCGTCTGGCACCAACAACCATGCCATGCTCAAAATTGCTTAAATTACCTTTCTTTCCCATTCTGGCATTCAGTTTGGCGTTCAGGAGATTCTCTTAACCAGGACCACACCCCTAAATGCATTGAAGCAACTGCCATGTGATTGGTTGATTAGATAATTGCATTAATGAGAAATTGAACAGGTGTTCCTAATAATCCTTTAGGTGAGTGTAGACCCCCCTGAGGAACAGCTCCACTCGTTCTCTACTATAGGAAAGGAAGAATTGTATAAACTTGTTAAATCATCTAAACCAACAACATGTATGTTAGACCCTATACCATCTAAGCTCCTAAAAGAGGTGCTTCCAGAAGTCATAGATCCTCTTCTGACTATTATTAATTCCTCATTGTCATTAGGATATGTCCCTAAAACCTTCAAACTGGCTGTTATTAAGCCTCTCATCAAAAAACCACAACTTGACCCCAAAGAACTAGTTATAGACCAATCTCAAATCTTTCTTTTCTATCCAAGATACTAGAAAAGGTGGTATCCTCACAATTATATTCCTTCTTAGAGAACAATGGTATCTGTGAGGATTTCCAGTCAGGATTTAGACCGTATCATAGTACTGAGACTGCTCTCCTTAGAGTTACAAATGATCTGCTCTTATCATCTGATCGTGGGTGTATCTCTCTATTAGTTTTATTGGACCTTAGTGCTGCATTTGCACACAATTGACCACAACATTCTTTTGCATAGACTTGAATACTTTGTTGGCATCAGTGGAAGTGCATTAGCATGGTTTAAATCGTACTTATATGACCGCCATCAGTTCGTAGCAGTGAATGAAGATGTATCCTATCGATCACAAGTGCAGTATGGAGTACCTCAAGGCTCAGTACTAGGGCCGCTACTCTTCATGCTTTATAATTTTACCCTTGGGAGATATCAAGAAACATGGTGTTAGCTTTCATTGTTATGCTGATGATACTCAGCTCTATATTTCTTCACGGAAAAACTAATTTAAAAAAACAATTTGAAAAACTAATGGATTGCATAGTCGATATAAAAAACTGGATGACGAGTAATTTCTTACTGCTAAATTCTGAAAAAACAGAGGTGTTAATTATAGGACCTAAAAACTCTGCTTGTAATAACCTAGAACACTGTCTAAGACTTGATGGTTGCTCTGTCAATTCTTCGTCATCAGTTAGGAACCTAGGTGTGCCATTTGATCGCAATCTTTCCTTAGAAAGCCATGTTTCTAGCATTTGTAAAACTGCATTTTTCCATCTCAAAAATATATCTAAATTACGGCCTATGCTCTCAATGTCAAATGCAGAAATGTTAATCCATGCATTTATGACCTCAAGGTTAGATTATTGTAATGCTTTATTGGGTGGTTGTTCTGCATGCTCAGTAAACAAACTACAGCTAGTCCAAAATGCAGCAGCAAGAGTTCTTACTAGAACCAGGAAGTATGACCATATTAGCCCGGTCCTGTCAACACTGCACTGGCTCCCTATCAAACATCGTATAGATTTTAAAATATTGCTTATTACTTATAAAGCCCTGAATGGTTTAGCACCTCAGTATTTGAATGAGCTCCTGTTACATTATAATCCTCCACGTCCGCTACGTTCTCAAAACTCAGGCAATTTGATAATACCTAGAATATCAAAATCAACTGCGGGCGGCAGATCCTTTTCCTATTTGGCGCCTAAACTCTGGAATAACCTACCTAACATTGTTCGGGAGGCAGACACACTCTTGCAGTTTAAATCTAGATTAAAGACCCATCTCTTTAACCTGGCTTACACATAACATACTAATATGTTTTTAATATCCAAATCCGTTAAAGGATTTTTAGGCTGCATTAATCAGGTAAACTGGAACTGGGAACACTTCCCATAACACCCGATGTACCGTATTTTCCGGACTATAAGTCGCACTTTTTTTCATAGTTTGGCTGGTCCTGCGACTTAAAGTCAGGTGCGACTTATTTATCAAAATTAATTTGACATGAACCAAGAAAAAATGAACCAAGAGAAAACATTACCGTCTGCAGCCGCGAGAGGGCGCTAGGGGTGTAACGATTCACTCGTTTTCTCGATGCATCGATTAAAAACCCTGTCGATTCATATGCATCGATCTTGAAACATGATTTTAGAATCGTGAATCGCCGATCTTGGACAGTAATAGATTCAAAATTCTAAGAATCGAATGAATCCCGATTTCTATAGCGATTCAATGCTTTCAAAATGTATACATATTAAATTACTACATGCACGAATTAATGGAGACCTTGAAGAGTGTTCGTGAATCGTGCCTCTTATCTGTCCTTCACGCGCTCCACTGTTTACCGCCTAACTAGACTGTCGCAGGATTGCGCTCGCGCTCCGTTTGTCTCTGACGCAGCTGACGTGTGATCTATAGGACTCGTGGCCAGTAATGCTAACATGAAGTAGTTTTACTTTTCTGTAGTTTGTCAATGGCTCTCTGCATCTTACCGACGGAGTTACCGGAGCCGTCGACAGCTGTATTTATTGCATGGACGGAGCAGAAATGTAAGTGTCTAAATCATACGCACAGTTCCACTGAATGATAAATGTTTTTAAACAATGCGGATGAACCGAATATACGAAGGAAACTTTTAAAATTAACCACAGCATTAACAACGACCTTGAAATAAGAGCACGAGATTTATCTGATAATATGCATGAAAGTAGCCTAGCGTTTGTTTCATTAGCAAACAGACATCTGGCGCGTTTTCGCTCAGAATCATTCGCTGATGGAGAGGAAAAGTTAAATTGAGATGAGGACGTTTTCACACTGAAAGAGAAGCGATCTCGCTCTCATAGACGTGCCAGGCTATATCTGCAGCTAAACTGAATAAAAGCAGAATGAACTGATGAAACTAAAAAAAAAACACAAACAATTTATGAATGATGCAGTACTAATTGACATTTAGTACAGTACAGAAACTATAAAGTATATTTTCTACCTTATTCTGTGCAGAAAATTTAAATAATTGCTAATTAGTGAAGTGAAGTGAAGTGACATTCAGCCAAGTATGGTGACCCATACTCAGAATTTGTGCTCTGCATTTAACCCATCCGAAATGCACACACACAGAGCAGTGAACACACACACACACACACACACACACTGTGAGCACACACCCGGAGCAGTGGGCAGCCATTTATGCTGCGGCGCCCGGGGAGCAGTTGGGGGTTCGATGCCTTGCTCAAGGGCACCTAAGTCGTGGTATTGAAGTAAATGTAGCCTAGTACATAAAACAATCATAAAATTGCCATTAGGAAAAAAATATCGATTACAAATGATTGATTATTGTCCAGCAGAGTGTATTTGATTTATTACAGCTAATTAAAAGTAATTAAAAAAAGAAGAATTTCTTGTAAAAAAAATAAATAATAATAATTATAATTATTATTAATATTATATAGGCTACATACATAAAATGATTGTATTTGTCATTTCTGTCACTTCTGAAATTATGGCTACGCCCCTGGTGTGACAAAATGTTAGCTTATACATAATATTCTTTAAGCTCTTTTTTAAAAACTTGGCTTACATACATTTTTACGTATGCCATGTCGCATCATTAAACTATCATTTAACAATGGACAAAAGTTTTTTTTTTTATAACCTATGGTTCTCTAAACATAAATGCTACTGTTATTTGCCCACTGACTAAGCATTTAAATAATTTAGTAGAAGCATTTAAATAATCCCATGAATGCACTTAAAGAATGCAGAATCGAATCGTTATAATCGAATCGAATCGAATTTAATTGTGAATCGAATCTAATTGAATCGTTCTGAATTTGCAAAAATCATTCTTGAATCGAAAACCTATGAATCGTAATCGAATCAAAGCCTTGCCAAAGATTCACAGCCCTAGAGGGCGCTCTAAGCTGCTCATTGCTCCTGTAGTCTACACTGAGCAGCATAGAGCGCCCTCTCGCGGCTGGAGACGGTAATGTTTTCTCTTGGTTCTTAAATGCGACTTATAGTCCAGTGCGACTTATATAAGTTGTTTTCCTCGTCATGACGTATTTTTGGACTGATGCGACTTATACTCAGGTGCGACTTATAGTCCGAAAAATACGGAACTTGCTACATCATTAGAAGAATGGCATCTACGCTAATATTAGTCTGTTTCTCTCTTATTCCGAGGTCACCGTAGCGACCAGATCCAGTCTGTATCCAGATCAGAGGGTCACTGCAGTCACCCGGATCCAGTACGTATCCAGACCAGATGGTGGATCAGCACCTAGAAAGGACCTCTACATCCCTGAAAGACAGCGGAGACCAGGACAACTAGAGCCCTAGATACAGATCCCCTGTAAAGACCTTGTCTCAGAGGAGCACCAGGACAAGACCACAGGAAACAGATGATTCTTCTGCACAATCTGACTTTGCTGCAGCCTGGAATTGAACTACTGGTTTCGTCTGGTCAGAGGAGAACTGGCCCCCCAACTGAGCCTGGTTTCTCCCAAGGTTTTTTTCTCCATTCTGTCACCGATGGAGTTTCGGTTCCTTGCCGCTGTCGCCTCTGGCTTGCTTAGTTGGGGACACTTCATCTACAGCGATATCGTTGACTTGATTGCAAATAAATGCACAGACACTATTTAACTGAACAGAGATGCCCTCACTGAATCCAATGATGAACTGCCTTTAACTATCATTTTGCATTATTGACACTGTTTTCCTAATGAATGTTGTTCAGTTGCTTTGACGCAATGTATTTTGTTTAAAGCGCTATATAAATAAAGGTGACTTGACCAACATAAGGTCTAACATTTAAAGGGGTCATATGATGCGATTTCAAGTTTTCCTTTCTCTTTGGAGTGTTACAAGCCGTTTGTGAATAAATTACATCCGTCAAGTAGCAAAAACTAAAGTCTCAAATCCAGAGATATTCTTAATAAAAGGTTTTTTGTTTTTTATACCTTAAAGGTCCCGTGACATTGATTATTTCCTTTTCTTTAAATGCTTTTTAATGTTTCCTTTAGTGTACTTATATTGTTAGTATGATTTTTACATTTAAAATTTAGAAATAAAAATCATTTTTTATATCCTGATATTAGCCCTCTGGCTTGAATGCTCTGTTTGAAGGGGCGTGTCTGCTGTGAGACTCCGAGGAAACCACAACTGTTGTGATTGGCTGACATCTTTGCATTTGAAATGCGTATTACATGTGGACCCCTCTCAAATATAAATTTATATTTACTATTACAGCTGTCGAATTATTTTTTCGATCTTGTCCCATCACATGAAAGGCTGCAGTGATGAGCATTGAGTAGACAGAGTCTGTTTATCGCGTGAATGCAGCGATCTCGTCATTATTGCAACACGTTTTCTCTCACAAAATGCTTTCACCACATCTAACAGCAAACACATGAATACAGTAAGAGCTTTGTTGTGCAGCATAACAGCGTCATTCATTGTAACGGCAGTTTGGGCAAGAGTGCAGATAATATATACTCGCGATGTGTGACAGCTCCGGAAAAAAAGGGAGCGTTCTTTGATCGCTCTCTGTAGTTAAATCACAATTTAAATAACAGATTTGTTTCATGCTACTAAGAGAAACAACGTGAAGTTGATCGTTTAGACACTGGCTTGATTCACTGATGCATAAACAGTATTAAACGATTTAGAAAGAAAGTCTGTGTGAACTTGAATAATTAGCTACACATCAGAAATCACTGATCACAGATCAGGCATTAATGAACACTGTTACTCACTGTTTGTGCCGGTGCTGTCGAATCCATATCATAAAAGTCTGTTTGTAACGCCTGTGCTGATATTGCGACTGAATTATATGTAAATATTTGGGCGGGCAAAGCAGAGAAAGGGGAGGTAACATTTCTCTTTACAACATCACAAAGAGGAGATTCCAGATCAGCCCGTTTGAGCTTCCATCTTCTCAAAGGCAGAGAAAGATAGCAAAATCTCGATTTACACCGATTACAATTTCTAGAAACTTGGGGACCAAATACAGGCTAGGGGAACTCATATTAATGTTAAAAAAACTCAGGAAGTGAAATTTTCATGTCATAGGACCTTTAAATTGCATAAACATTTCATTACACCAAATAGGCAAAATAATGTTCTTTTTAGCAACATCATATGACCCCTTTTAAACTTGTTGTTTTTTCTTCCAATAAGCACTAAATTCACAAAGCATTTGTGTCAATGGATCAGTAAAATGGATATCTCTGTTGACTCTCAATCTCAGCTGAAGCTCGTGTGTGTTAGTGTATGCTCTCCAGTGACATGCAAACATCCTTCAGTCTGTCTGGCTCTGAACTAGACTACAGCGTAGAGCTGAAGATCTTTGCCCGAACCCGACAGGACCCGATGGGACCCGACAGGTTCGGTCGGGTTTGGGCTTAATTTAGATCATCTTACGCGGGCTCGGGCTTGCGCTCCGGTTTGCGAGGTAACGAGTGGTCATGTGATGTGTTTCGATTAGCGCGAGAAAGATGCGAAAATGTTTGCTGAATAGGTGTAACGGAGGCTTGCCTCTGGCAATTACGTTTTGGTTGCACCAGCAACTAAAGCAATGTGTGGAAATATGGTCAAAACATTTCCACACTTCACTTTTTTCATGTTTATAATGAGAATAATGAGTGAATAATGACGCAGCATCAGTGAGCGCAGGAACGCGCTGAAGCCATATACAGTGGATTCAATCATTTTCCTCCACAAAAACATGTAGGATTAGCCTAATCGCTGTGAGTAAAGGTTTTTCAAATGATAATTAAATTGAGTCTTAAATGCATAATGTGGACAGAGTATTTACGCTAATGCATTATTATTAATGCTTGGCATTATTCTTCTATTAAATGTCAGCTGCTAGTGGCGAAGCGAATCTTAATTTCGTTACTGCCAAATACCAATCTTAATTTAAAATTTATCTTAATTTAATTTGTTAAAAAAAAAAGACTATTTATAGGCTAAAGGAGACTATGTCTATTTAGAGTGCTGAGATGTTACAGAGGACTTATTTTATTTGTTTATTCCAACTTCCAAGTGGTCTAGTCTACGGTAGTTATTAATAAATTATGTTAAAACATGTATAAATGACTCATTCTTGACAAAGGCAAAAGAGGTGTGTGTGTGCGCACATTTAAATAACGTCTGGCTGTAAACGGGTTTGGGCTTTTAAACAGCTGTCAATCAAAATGTACTTGACAGGCTCGGGCCGAAACCTGTCGGGCTTAACTTTTAAGGCCCGATTACAGCTCTAGTACAGCGCTCTCATAATTCTCTGCTGAAAAAAAAACACTGTCTCTATGAGCTCATTCAATTAAAATCTCAAAAGTTATAAATAAAAATAAGCTTCCATGATAAAATCACATTAAAATAATGGCCAGAATGTAAATTCACACTGTGGAAAAGCAAAAGCAAAGAACGAACTGATTCTTCTGCAGTCTGTTGATGTTGGACTGACCTTCAAGGCCTCGACCTGCTGGCATAACATCTGCAGCAGTGACTTCTGGTCCTCCACCCAGTGAGGTGGTGTTTTGGGGGAGAACTGCAGGAGGGAGATGGAGACTATCAGCAACAATAAACAGCACACAGAATTTGAGCAGAAACAGCAGAACCAAACATACCACAGATCTTTTGGTTGGTGACGTGACACTCTTGGATGAGGAAGGAGTGGAGAATTTAATATGTCCTTCAGTGGGCTGACCCGGACTGGATGTCACAGGATAGTCCAGCTGATCTTCATCCACCACACCAACAAGCTGCTGGTTGACCTCGTTCAACAAATCCATCACCTCCTCCATCGATACAGGTAACTTCACAAAAACACATACAGACACGCCAAAGATTTATGTCACAATACTATTATAACTCTTTCTGATTACAATACAAAGTACAATTACAGATGTGGCTGAAAATAGCCACTGACACGACGTGGTTCTGCACAAGGTTCTTTATTTTTCTCCCACCTCACAAACCCCGCCAAACCTACACACCGGAAAAACAGTCTTCCCATCCGGTCACGTAGACTCTCGCGATAATACATTCCCTCGCACATGAAGTTAACAATCTCACTCTCTTCTTTAAATAAAAAAAATGAACGGGTGATTTTGACATAAAACATTGTCACACAAAAAAATGATTTTCAGAACACAGTAACATTTAAGTGAGTTTGCGTATTTAAATAAAAAAAACTGTACCCAGATAGATGCTCAAAGGACCAGATTTTACAGTTTCCATACACCCTCATACAGCGCTTTAAGAAGCATAAGAGAGGAAGCACCTTTTTTCGTCAAACAGTCTGCAAGTTGTGACTTGGCTTTAGACCAACGCACTTCTTTGATTTTGTTAGCATGTATGAGCTCTTTGACACCACTTATTTCTAATCTTAGTCTCTTCTCTGTGACCTGTTTTGTAGACTTAAGAGCGTCAAACAGGGAATGGTTATCAGTAACACAGATAAGAGGAAGAGCATTAAGATCAGCTTTACCAGTAGTGAGCTCAGAGTAGAGCATAGCCAAGAACATAGCATTGTCAATACCATCTGACATAGCAAGGGTTTCTCCTGCCAGTGTGCTTCTTACCACACGTCTGATTTTCTTAGATTGCCAAAACAGTGGAGAGAACTTTCCTGTTTTTTCCATGAGGGCAATTAGAGCCCCACCCTGTGTACCTCCATCTGGAAGATTGCCCAGTGAAGCATCACTGAATACCACCAAACTCAAATCATCACTGTTGCCCAAGTATTGAAACTTAAGTGTTACCTTCTCTGACTTAAGTTTACGGATCACTCTGTTCACTTCATGTATGGACTGAACAGTAGCATTCTTAATGTTGGATGCTAGGCTACATGTGTCAAACATAACATCTGGTCTTGTTTGTTTAGCAACCCACAGAGCCTGTCCTATTTTGGATCTGAGTTGTTCTCTTTCTTTCTCATTTAGTGGGGCCTCTCTCTGTACAGCACGTGTTGCCTGTAAGTGAACTGGTTGTAGGTTTTCAATATAACTGTGCTGATGCACCTGCACTACACCACCCACAGTAGCAATGTTCATCCCCACATATGAAAAACTCTCATGCTCTTCACGACCCACGTGAAATGCAGATTTAAGTACAGGGATGACATTAGTTACAAAATGCTCTGAACCTGCCCAAAAAAAATCATCCAGAGGGAAGCATCTGCAAGTCCATACACACATTTCTTTAGTTTCCACAACACATTGTCCACGCTCGCTTCTGGTGGGGGACGAATGTAAATGTCTCTTGAGAGTTCCATTCCCTGCAAAAAAGCAGACTTAATATCCATAGAATTCACTTGCCATTTGTTTTGACAAATAACAGCTAACAGCAGCCTGAGTGACTCTGATGCACATGTGGGAGAATCTTTTTGTAATTCATGCATATTGACTTCTTCAAAACCTCTCGCCACAAGGCGGGCTTTGGGAACAATACCACTAGAAGTTTCCTTTAACGTACAGACCCATCTAGTAGAGATACATTTCTGACCTTTGTCTGTGACTTCTTCGTAAACATTATTATTTTGCCAGTTTTCAATCTCTTGCTGTTTAGCAGCATCAAAAGAGATGTCTTTGGTAATAAGTACATCACCATCGGTGTTCTCACATTCAGTGAGAAGATCAACTTGTGACATGTCTAAAGCTTCCTTTTGACCCTCGCTGCCATTTGGTTCAAGATACTGCACATTGTACCAGTTTCTATATTGCCCTTTTGCTTTCCCTGCTCTGCCTAAAACTCTGGCAGTGTGTTTAGTACCATCATCTCTGTTTGTAAATATCACTGTCTGACCTGTTCTCAGTTTGACTCCAGTGGAACCCACTGTATTAGTAGCATCCCTCTCTGTCTCATTAGTTTGTCTCACATCTTCTCTATCATCTGTTTCTGTGTTTTCAGGGATTTGTACTTCTCTATTAACAGTCATTTCATCATCTGAATTCTCTGACACATCAGTGTGTATTACATTTTCTTTTTCTTTACTATTTTCAGGGATATCAGGTAGTACAGGTGTATCCTCATCCTGTGCATTAACTTTATTCAGCCTGGACTGGTGTACTCTGACAAGGATACCACCATGTCTGACAAACACTACAGAGCCATCTTGACCGATTACTACAGCAGGACCTGTCCACTCTGTACTGTCTGCTCGTTTGAAGTACACTCTGTCTCCTGTCTCATACTTTTCATCTGTAGGCCTGAGCTGCTTTCGTAAAGCTCTTTTTATTCTTTCTGAGCATTCCACCTCTGTGAATGCTCTTCTGGAAGCATGCAATGCTGCTAGGTGCTGTACTCTAGTACTCATAGAAGTGCCTTCTAGAGCAGGTAGTTTATTAACCAAAACGGAGGGAAGATTAGGATTGTGACCAAACACCAGCTGGTGTGAACTATAACCATGCACATTGATCATACTGTTTTTGGCCATTAGAGCCCAGTCTAGAGCAATCTGCCAGCCACACCCGTTTTCCCTTTTCACTTTCAGGAGGATCTCAGTCAGAGTCATGTTGTGTCTCTCCAGCAGCCCGTTGCTCCAAGGACTGTATGCCGCTGTAGTCTTCATCTCAATGTTGAATTTTTCTGCCATCTCTCTTATCTCCTCATTGTTGAACTCGCCACCGTTGTCAGTGTATATCCTATTTGGGGCACCATGAACACTTATCCACGAGTGAATGAAAGAGTTGACAATCTCAGAGGCTTTCTTTGTTCTCACAATGTTTCCAGCGCTGAAGCGTGTGAAATGGTCGATGATGTGGAGGTACCATATGCCAGGTTCCAGCTCATGTAAATCCATTGCCACCGTCTCATTGTACTCTGAGGCTAAAGGCAAACCAACAGCAGGCCTGGGCTTGGTCCTGCTATATCTTTGACATACCTCACAGTTACGGATGATCACAGCCGGTCTGCAGAGGCATGGCCAAACTGCTTGTGAAGCTTCAGGAGAACTTTACGCTTCTCTTTTGTAGACATCTCTGCTGTGATGACAAGGACTTCACTTTCATTGGTGTCTACTTCAGTATTACCATCTCTAATGTCGACACAGTAGTGTCCCGAACTAGTGAGCTCAAGAGGCACTGGTTGCTTGAACATGACAACTTTGTCATTCTCCATGTCTAAAACAGTTCCTGCTCTCTTTAGAGCCATTTTGCTCAGCAGTAAAGGAATATCAACAGGAACAACTTCCGTTTCAATGTGACATTTTGTTGGTCCGATTTTAGCGGGAAGCTTTACCTTTCTGTTGGAGTGTACCACCGGACCATCACCAAATCTGAAAGGTCTGCAGCTTGAAGATTCTGTTTGCATCAGTTTGTTTATTTGGCTTTGGCTCAGGTCTTTCATGTAACTATCCAGCCACTTTTCACCACAAACAGTACGTGTGCATGCTGTGTCAATGATAGCTGATCCCAGTGATTCAGTTAGGAAGATCTCAGAGTCCGTCATAACTTTTGTAAACAGTGTAATGTTACACTCTTCGACATTTTCATCTTCTGCTAGCCTAACTTCATTTCTCCGATGAGGACAGTCTTTGGCCCAATGGTACGTGCTCTGACAAATTACGCATTTTGTTCGCTTACCATATTTGTCGAGTGGGTTTGTACCTTGCTGTGGCTGCCACTGTCTGCTCTGTGACTGGCTGTTGTTCCGTCTGAATTTACCCGGTGGCCTCTGCTCCGTGAAAAACGCCGCATCTTGAGTCTCGCTGCCTCCGCTTGCTCCACTGGTTTTTCCTCCGAAAATCCGTTTTAACGCTGACTTCATGGATGCGAATGTTAAATCCGTGCACGCTGTAAGTACTAGCTGCCTACTCTTCTCTTCAAGACAAGCCGTGTCCAGTAGTTTAAACGCTAACACAGCGTCAGGCAGGGTCATGTTGTACTTCATGCGGTTGTATCTCTGCTCAAAGTCTATGATGTAGTCTGCCATGGACATCGCGCTGTCTTTGGAAATCGAGTCGAAATGAGAGTACGCTTCATAAGCGCGGTATTTTTCTTCTCTCAATAATACGGAGTCCAGCTTAGCTAGCAAGGTTTCCATACCATTGTCTTCGTTCAGATCGCTCGCGGGTATTTCCAAAGCGGTCTCTCTGGCTCGCCCCTCGAGCCCCAACACCACCGCGAGTGCCTGCATCTTCTTGTCCAAATCCGTAACAAGTTTCCAAATACTAATTTCATTTTTCCAGCACTCATATGGTCTGGCTTGGAAACCATGGCTTGGTACTCTATAGTTGGAAACCATCCTCTGCTACCATGAAAATAGCCACTGACACGACGTGGTTCTGCACAAGGTTCTTTATTTTTCTCCCACCTCACAAACCCCGCCAAACCTACACACCGGAAAAACAGTCTTCCCATCCGGTCACGTAGACTCTCGCGATAATACATTCCCTCGCACATGAAGTTAACAGTGGCCATTAAGAATGCACATTTGTTCTAGTGGCAGCACACAACTAGTCGAGCATGATCAGCTGGAGCTCTTTCAGATTTATTAAATCATTGGTGTGCTTCACACAGTATCCCCAGGTGGCACGAGGAACATCATTCGCAGTTACACACAGACCAGATCTACAAAAGAGTTTAGTGAGGTTTATGAGATTAAAGTCATAATATTTTGAGAAAATCTAAATTACGAGAATAATATGGTAGCCATATTGTAGAGAATAAAGTCATAGCAATACAATACTAAATTCATTGTATTTAAAGAATAAAGTCAAGGCAGTATATTGCTTGAATCACATTAATATAAAAACTTCACCACCTAAGCTAGTCTACTACTCCACAAAACACATCTGTGACGTTCAACCTTTCATTCTTCACATGTTTTTAATTCAAAACAGCATTAACCTATTTTCTGAGGCACATAACATTACTATTCACAAGCTGTTTTATTTGCTGTATAATAAATGACTGGAATTAACATTTCACATCTTCAAATCTATACAGTGGGGAAAACATTTATTTGATCCCCTACGGAGTATGCCCACTTAGAAAGAAATTAAAAGATCTGTAATTTTTCACGTACAGAGAAAGAATATCACCCAAACCCCCCCATAATGGAAGCGAAGCGACGCGGTGCGATGCGCTCGTTTTTTCCAGGCGCGTCCGCTCCGCATCGAGTTAAAAACATCTCAACTTTTCAGAATGCTGCAAGCGCACCGCGGGTCATGTGACAAGAACTAACCAATCAGCTCCATCCTTTCCCGTAACAACGTTGAAAGCTCAGCCAAGATGAAAGGAACAGCTGATCATAGCTGTATATGAATTGCCATTTTGAAATAAATTTAGTAGCGGAGCTACTGAAAGCGATATTTTGTGCTGCAAATCCATTTATCCTTTGCTGAAATGTCCGCGTCTTCATGGAGAGAGCAGGTCATGGTTGCTTAGCAACGGCAGAAGGAGAAAGCGGCGCGCCTAGCGTTTTCCACGCGTTATTAGGCGCGATATGTGAACAGCCCCTTATTCAATCATTATTTTTTGCTTGCATACATCTTCAAATATGCCGTGGACAATCACAGAAAGTGACCAAATTAGGTTTTATTGTGAACTTTTTTTGTGTGAAATTCGAATATTTTTATTTATCGAATAATTAGAGCAGAACGAATATTCGCATGTTGGACTATCCGTGCACACCGCTAGTTCTTTCACACTTGCTTTGCTTGCCTGGTCTGAACTTGAGCTCGATTAATGCATGCAGTGAAAGAACACACTCTAAATGTGCGAACGCACACTAGCCTAACCTGCTAGACTTGATATGCTCATAATATCAAATGACACATCATTAAAACTACAATTAGGACATTATCGCAGACCATACAAATTGCACACCATTTTACTATTTAGATTTTGATAATGCATGGTGCTCTTATAGATCCACTGGTTAACACTTAAAGCTCTGCATGTTTGCAGGGGAAACACATGGGTCTGAACTCAAAACAACAGTTGTATTGAAATGCTCATTCATTGTCTGTCAGCAGGTGGAGCGTTTGGTAGATCTGTATAACCGCTTCCCCAGTAATGGCCGAACACAAAGCAGCACAGCACTGGACTTCGAACGTGCAGCGCTAGTTTATTCAATGAAATCAGAACGTTAGCCTTTTGAAGTTTAATTGTCACATTCAGCCATATTGAAAAACTGGTCTTTCTGTCCCCAAATGTAAGACCTCTGGAAATCATAAGACTTTCTTGTATCAAATTTAAGGCCTTTAAAAAGTCTTGAATTGCACAACTAAATTTAAGATTTTTTAAGACCCCTTGGAAACCCTGTATTCTGGACCTTGACACTGTTATTTACTTGGAAGTCTATGAGACCATCATAAGCCTCCCAATTTTCATCCAAAATATCTTAAATTGGGTTCTGAAGATGAGAGAAGCTTTTACGGGTTTGGAACAACATGGGGGTAAGTGATTAATGACCAAATTATAGTTTTCTGCATGTTCAAGTGCAGCTAAAACCATTCAACAGCAAGTTCTTTACACTCAGATGGACACATCTGCTCTGATGGATTCAGTGAAGGAGTCATCACAATGATTCAAACCTGTAACTTAAGCATAATCTGGAATTCTAGAATAGGAGTGAACAGGAGGAATACATGGCTTATGAAAATTATCTTTTGAACCCTACTGACTCTGACACATACCTTCTCCAAATCCTCGGCATTGGCCTGATAAATCTGGGTCAAGTACTTCCTGAACTTCAGGAGGAAGTCGGTGCACCTGCCCTGAGTCTCCTCAAGCCCGTTTCCTGCCTCCTCTGACAGCCTCTGATAGATCTGGTGATCAACACGAGTCATGTCAAAGGTTGTCAGACACAGAGCTAGCTCTTTCAGACGGAGTTGAAGCTCTTACCTTCGCCAGATGCCAGTTAGACGAGAGGCTGTTGAGCTGCTCCAGCTTTGAGATTGCCTCCTCAGTGTTGCCCTCGATGTCAAGGAGTGTGGCGAAGCTTATGATGGCATCTTCCTCATAGACTCGCACCTGAGAAGGCTAACGTCCAAAAGACCATTAGAGACGACGTATCACAGAAAACAAAGAGAGCAGCTAAAGCACTGAAGTAGCGGAGATACCTGTATGTCTTTGCTCTGGAAGTGCATGAACATGGGCTGCAGGGGTTCAGGGATGCTGCGTTTGTGTCGCACCTTCTCCAGCAGGGGGAGCACAACCTTCCAGTAGTGCACACTGCGTCCAGCATACTCCTTCTGATCGTAGAAAGAGTTCCCCCGCTCGGCCTGACACACACACAACACACACACTTACTGCTGGCCTAAGGAAATAACATTAAAGGTGCAGAATGTAAGATCGACAGCTAGTGGCTGAAATGGGTATTGCAGTCCAAATTCAAAATATTGGAGAGCGCAGTTTCTCACGCTTCCTCCTCCTCAGATTGACTCTCATGTGGGTTTGCCAGACTGAGGACACATGAGCCTTGCATTGTAATCTGATGAGTTGACTTACTGTGTTTTAATGTTACTCTGCTCATAGATCATTGTGAAGTATGGAATATTGCAGCTACCGTATTTTTCAGACTATAAGTCGCACCTGAGTATAAGTCGCATCAGTCCAAAAATACGCCATGACGAGGAAAAAAACTTATATAAGTCGCACTGGACTATAAGTCGCATTTATTTAGAACCAAGAGAAAGCATTACCGTCTCCAGTGTAGACTACAGGAGCAGCATAGAGCGCCCTCTCGCGGCTGGAGACGGTAATGTTTTCTATTGGTTCATGTCAAATTAATTTTGATAAATAAGTCACACCTGACTATAAGTCATAGGACCAGCCAAACTATGAAAAAGGTGCGACTTATAGTCCGGAAAATACAGTAGCTGTTGAAACGGTTATTGCAATCTTGACCTGGAATCCCGAAACGCACATTTCAGAGTAGAACTACTGGCTATAGCAATGTTTTTCAGAGAAACAGCTAAGTAAAAACAGCATGTTTTCTTAAATATCTAAAAAAATATGTTACTTGGCTTAAGAAGAGTCAAAAACTTACACAAGAGAAGTCTTGATTTCAGGAAAATTTGTGAGTTCTCGTTAGGGCTTCATGGTAAATCACATGCTATTGATTGATTGATTATGAACATGATATTGCATAATTGGTCACCAAAGTACAGCTCTGTGTAATAAAACGTCTCTATCTGAAAGCATGTGATGGAGATTTACTGCCAATCACAGAACCAGCTTTACTGACAAGATGAACATGACTATCACGTGATTTACCGTGCAGCCCTAGTTCTTCATTTAATCAACTCACTTCGTTCTGTTCAATGTCTCAATTCTTCATTTTACATCTGCAGTAAGTGTTTCTTGATTTAAGGATGCTTAAATATTTGTATTGGAAAACAAGACAAAACTAATGATAAAGGAGTGCATGTAAACTTAATTTGTGGAGGGCAAATAAAGACTTTTTAAAGAAAGGGAAACTGTAGCAGGGACTGCTAGTAAAACTATGAATCATGTGAGAAAAACGTGTGAAAGCAATGGGAAAGTGTCCATCTGATTGTGCCAGCAGACTGCATGAGCTGAAGCTGTGATGGGTGTCAGAAATGAAGTGTATGCGTCAGGTGAGGACGTACCGCGTCAGTCAGGTGTTTAGCCCAGTGTATGAGCAGAGCCGGCTGAAGGCCGTGTTTCTCTCCGGCACGCAGCGTACCCAGACCGTGCTGCACAACCAGACGCAGTTTAGCAGACGTCCCGGGCCTGAGAGACACACACTGCAGTCAGAACACATGACGTCTCACACACACACAGCTGGAGGAGTCACTCACTGCGCTCTCTTGTGGATCAGGCTGTAGACGGCGTCCCACCACTCTCTCTGTCTGTCAGACGACAGCAGCTTCATGATGTGCAGCGGCAGACAGCGAGGCTCGAGCGGCTGAGAGCAGGACGTCATCTTCACCCGCTCCTGCAGCTGTGTCTGACTGCAGAACACCACGCCGCTCACGAACACCTGCAACAAACACATGACAGAGATCCACATCACAGCCTAGACCTGTGTCCTCTGTGTCCTCATGCAGTCAGATGTAGAGACTTCACCTGCTCTCACTCGCTCAGCTGGGCTTTAAATGACACTTAATATCAGTAATATTATCAACTTAACTGCACTGACACTCTCAAAGGAGAATAAACTAATTACATTAAGCTGAAAGACGACACTGTCTTCACAGCAGAATTTCAAAGTGTCCTGTTTGATTACACTTGCAGCACATTACTTTCCTGCTTCTCTATGAAGCTGCTTTGAAAAAATCTGTACCGTATACAGTAGGTCTGTGCAATTACTCTAAATACGGTTTCAATTTCAACCTCCGACTATTAAGAAAATACAATTCTTTCGCTCTTTCGCTCCTCCATAAAAGCCCAATTTCACGTGCAAATCAGTAAAATGATGTAACATGACTGGCAAAATGGGATGTGCTTGATTCATTCAGATGTATTAGATTTATGTTTTGAGAAGCGCAAGAGAACTTGTGCAGTTCCTAGGGAGAGTTTCTGTCCATGCACTCAGAGACAGAACATGGACATGTCAAGACAATCGTTAGCTCAAAGTGCGTGCCTAAACTCCAGTCAAATACGCAAAATAGTCAAAATGTGGGGTTTCGGGATCATTCATAAACCCTCGTCGGTTATGTAATGAATCAACATAAAGAGTTGAGAATGACAATGACAACACGTGTGTAACAGTAAATTAAATCTGTGCGATACTTACAGTGACAGCAGGCTAATATTCCTGCTACCGACTGTGCACTTCATATTAAATCAGTCAAGTAAATCAGTCTTGTCTTTCTGATTCTCTTTTTATTCCATTGTATTTCTCCTTTTTTATTACTGACAGTTTAATCATTGTCAATATTTTTAGTTATTGTACTAATATTAGCTATTGATACTTCTATAATGTCCCCCAACCCTAAAATGTAGATGTCATGCCAACTACGGCTGTGCAATTAACCAAAAAAATGTTTCGATTTTGATTTTGACCTCCAACAATTATGAAAATGCAATCATCGAGATAAAATGATTATTATGACCCCTTTTGCAGCGCTGCACTTATGTTCCCCCATAAAAGCTAAATTTCCTGTGTAAATCAGTAAAATCATGTAACGTGACATTTGCAAAATGTGATCTGCTTGATTTATCGAAGTATATCTATTCATGTTTTTAACCTGCACACTGAACTCTCCGTGTTTGCACGTGTCAGTGTTTATGAATAGATTAAATGAAATGGAACAAATTTAATCTTGACAAACTATAAATTAAAATAAAATTATAAATTAAACAAATAACTATGTATCATTATAAAGATCTAAGCCCCAAGCATCGACGACGGATCGCTGTATCAATAGAAAGCTTATAAAGACTGTATTTGATACATTTGTGTAAGCAGTGGACATAAAACATGAGCAATGGAAACGCAGTGCAAGGCGATTCATCTGCGATAATGAACGTGATATTGGTCACGGTTCTGTTTATTATATGCCACTCCATTTGAAAGCAGGTGAATCAGGGAACCAGCTTTACTGACGAAATGCGTGTGAAAAAAAAAGAAAGCTTGCTGTTAATTCCTCAGCCCATCCAAGATGCAGGTGATGGTTTTCTTCAGTAGAACAGTAAAAAAGATTTTTATCTGAAACTCCTTGGTGATTCATGAAATGCTACATCGATGGCTACCGGCACTTTGAGAGTCAAAACATGCATTTCCAACAACTTCCTCTGTGGAAGACACTAAAGCAATGAACGCACCTCCAGGTCCAGCAGGCAGATGGATTCCGGTGCGTTGGTGTCCAGTTTTGAGGTCTCGAGCGTGAGGCGAGGGAAGAGCTGCTTGAGCCAGTCCTGCAGACTCACGCTTTGACCCATTAGCCCCCACTGCAGGCCGAGCCACACCAGCTGCTGCAGATCACCCGCGTGCAGCATCACCGCTCCTGTGACACACACACACTGCATCAGAATCTGCTGCAGACCCAACACACTCACTCACGCTCCGGTCTGACACTCACCACTGTCCCACTTGGCCAGATCAGCGGCTTTGGGCGCGTGTACACTGAGTACATGGATGTCATCATTACAGATGAAGGAGAGCTGCTCCTGTGTCTGTGCACCGAACAGCTGATCAAACAGATGACCCGGGCCACTCCGGTTCCCGAACGACTCCACCACATCCTTCAGCAGCTGCTCCACGTCCTGGCTCAGGTTCAGCAGCATGTGACCCGCCTGACTCTGACGATCACAGGCCAGCAGCTCCAGAGGCTCATGGGACACCTGCTCACTCTTCAGGCTCCTGGCTTTGGGTCTGGGAGCCTGAGGGAGAAGAGGATGAAAGCCTGTAAGGAGGAGGATCTCAGGGCACGAGGTCATGAGGAAGAGGAAGCAGCGTACCTGATAAGATATGAGATAACAGAGAGCAGCCAGATCCAGCACGGTCCTCCACTGCTGCGCCCCGTCCTGGGCTCTCTTCAGCAGCAGTGTCCCGGCGTACAGGTACAGGTGCGCCCTCATCTCCGTGAACACCTCCGCCAGCTCATCCGTCCTGTTTGTGGCCGTGTTCTTCAGATCCTGCATGGCACAGTCAAAACTGCACCGCAACAAAGACAACGACAACCGTGAGCGACACCAACATTAACATGACATCCAGTGACGCCTTCATGATATTAATATCATTGTTCCAGTCAATGACTTCAGTCCTCCCAAACTAGTTTCAACATGCCATTCATTTCCACGTAGAGTAAGTGTAATTGTGCCGTGCTAGCGGTCAGTGATGTGTGTGTGTGTGTGTGTACCTCCAGACGGCAGCGGTGCTCTCCTCACAGTCCTTCAGTGTCAGTGTCAGTCTCACTCGGCTGCATTGAGCCAGCAGCAGCTCTTTGTGAAACTTGCGTGACGCCTGTTCGTTCGACGACACACTCGGCTGACAGAGGTGCTCCTGAAATACAGCAGAGAGAAGCGCTACGGATTACACAGATCAGAAGAGTCAGATTATCAGGAACATTACCTCCCATGAGTCACTGAAACCGTTCATGATGAACAAACATGAAAAAACAAAACGACATTCTCACTCCAAGAGCATTTACAGAAAAAAGACTAAACCACATGGTTTATGGTTAGATGTCTCCACAAACTTTTTGAAGCCCCAACACTGTGCTTTAATGGAGTTTGAAAGGAGGAACAGATATCAAACACCATGATATGTTTTGGGTGAAGTATTACTTTAAAGATGAAGGAGGTAAAAGCGACGGTGCTGTACCTGCAGGGTGCTGACCAACAGCTGGTACCACTCCAGACAGTGTCTCAGGATGCCTGTCTTCTCCACGGCGAGGCAGTGTTTGACGGCGTCCTCGAGCCGGCCCTCTGCGCTGTAGAGCTGCACCAGCTTCTGGTTGATATAGGTGTCGGTGGGCCGCAGCTTCAGCTCCGCCTGCAGCAGCTCGTACAGCTGGTTAGAGCCACTCTGAGCACTCAGAAGCTTCTCCTGTGGCAGAGAGTACATGTGAGACAATGCACAGCAGATGTGTGCAGTTCTTTAGCTCACACTCACCCTCAGATTGAAGACGGCCGGGTGTCCTGGCAGAAGCCTGGCCGCTTTCTCCACCCAGAACTCGGCTCGACTGTCGTGCTGGGGTTTACTGCACAGTAGCTCAGCCACCTTCAGAACCAGATCGTGCTGAGCTAGATTCAGATCCACCGAGCGCTGAGAGTCAAACAAACATCATTACATAAAGTACACACATCTCACTCAGACTTCAACACTGCACTGGAAGGTGAATGATACATTTGACAACAGGGTACAACAACACTGAAAACAGAGGAAGTGACCGAAACAGCCCTATGATTTATGCATGATCATATTAAACTCAAAAGCTCAAGAGTGTGTTGAAGAGCATGCAATAGGAGAACATGTGAGAGTCTAACCTTGTAACATCCCACAGCTTTGTCTGTTTCTCCGTCACGCTCAAACAGCTGCCCGAGGAACTTGTGTGCTTTAGGATCCTTGGGCTGGACGGTCAGATACTCTGAGACATGTCTGCCATTGAAGTGTGTGTGAGAGAGAGAAACATCAGCTCATCCGAGAGGAAACAGACATCAGACAGAGAAGAAGAGCACAGAAACCAGCCTACCTTTTAGCCAGCTCATACTCCTTAGCCTCAAAGTATAGCTTAGCAAACAGAAATCCCTTGAGTGGCCTCTGCAGAAACACAAACTGAGGGTCAGACCGAAGGACCACAGCAGCTACATCACACCAGATCAATCTGAGGCTGGAGTCCAGCCATTCGGGAGTTGTTTGAGAAATACAATACACTTACACATACAAATACTGGTGAATCCTTTCCTTTGGAATTCAATACAACAATATTAATGCGTATGAAAACAGTGTGGTGTATCATTGGTTGGGCTACAGAGCTGAGAGAATGAGCTTCTTCAGCAAGAAGATTTCTGAGCCAAGTGGATTATAAATGCAGCTTCCAAACGAATAAAAAAAATGAATAATATTTTTTATATATTTGATGCAATCACAGCGGTGTGATTAGATCGTTCAGTGCACAGCATCAGCTGCTAAATCCAGATCTGTGTTCGTTGGCTGGCGCTGAGCCAGAGACAGAAGCGTTCGTACAACGCTTCATGATAACCAATCAGAAACGATTCTGCTGCGCTTATGAATGCAACGGCCAATCATAATGTAAAGTGCTTCAGTGATTTTAATGGGAGTTTTTGAGAACTCTGGCTAGACTGAATGAAAATTTTCTTTGATAATGTAAATGTTCTTTACTCTCTGTAAAATGAAAGTGTTAAAATAAGTAACTTACAATATTGTTATTAAAATCGACATTAAATGCAAATTCAGTCATATTAAAAATATTTAATGGCATGATATGGCACTTAAGTAAAAAGTCGAGTTTTTCTGAGTAATTAATAGATTACACTACTTTGCCCATCACCATATATTGATCAAAAAACAATCTATAAAGGTGAAAAATAGGGGTGCCGAAAATGGCATTATCAGGTTTCGGGCCGAAATAAAAAATCCAGCCGAAAATGTCAACCGAAAATGAATGTCAACCTTGCCCCTCCCATCCGTGCGCTAGCGCTTGGGTTTCACTCACGGTCGAGCTGTTTGCACACGTCTGCAAAGATTAAGCATGTCAGCGGTATGGAAGTATTTTAAAGTTTCAGATGAGCACAACAAACTTGCAATATGTAACGTTTGTTCTGCAAAAGTCTCAAGAGGGGGTACGGTGTAGAGCTTAAGATCTTTTGCCCGATGGGACCCGACGGGTTCGGCTTAATTTAGATCATCTTACGCGGGCTCGGGCTTGCGCTCCGGTTTGCGAGGTAACGAGTGGTCATGTGATGCGTTTCGATTAGCGCGAGAAAGATGCGAAAATGTTTGCTGAATAGGTGTAACGGAGGCTTGCCTCTGGCAATTACGTTTTGGTTGCACCAGCAACTAAAGCAAAGTCTGAGGTGTGGAAAAGTTTGGACCATGTTTATAATAAGAATAATGAGTGAATAATGACGCAGCATCAGTGAGCGCAGGAACGCGCTGAAGCCATATACAGTGGATTCAATCATTTTCCTCCACAAAAACATGTAGGATTAGCCTAATCGCTGTGATTAAAGGTTTTTCAAATGATAATTAAATTGAGTCTTATTCCAACTTCCAAGTGGTCTAGTCTACGTTATGTTAAAACATGTATAAATGACTCATTCTTGACAAAGGCAAAAGAGGTGTGTGTGTGCGCACATTTAAATAACGTCTGGCTGTAAACGGGTTTGGGCTTTTAAACAGCTGTCAATCAAAATGTACTTGACAGGCTCGGGCCGAAACCTGTCGGGCCTAACTTTTAAGGCCCGATTACAGCTCTAGTACGGTGCCAAAGAACTTTTCGACAACAGGTTTGATACACCACCTGAAAACAGTGAGGAGAAATTTGATGGAATTCATTGCCTTAGATGACCAGCCGTTTTCTGTGGTGGAGGACATTGGCTTTCGAAGGCTCATACAACATATTGAGCCACGTTATACACTGCCAAGCAGACGCTA
This sequence comes from Carassius carassius, assembly GCF_963082965.1. Lineage (NCBI taxonomy): Eukaryota > Metazoa > Chordata > Actinopteri > Cypriniformes > Cyprinidae > Carassius > Carassius carassius. The sequence continues at coordinate 722,395 of NW_026775030.1, forward strand.
TTTTGCAGAAACAAGTCTACCAGCAATGTATGACCGAGTTGCAAAACACGTTCATGAGCTCATGTCCACAGACAGACAGACAAACTCTAAGGCAGGGAACATGTTAAAGGCTATGGAGGACAGGGGACTGAACAGCATACCATGCATGGCACACACTGTGAATGAAGGATTGCCGAGTCAGCGCAGCATTTCTGAAATAACAGCAATCGGGAGAAAGATTGTGGGACACTTTAAACATTCTCCGCTTGCTTATTCCCGACTGCAAGATTTGCAAATACACTTTGGGATGCCACCCAAACGTCTCCAGCAAGATGTAGCTACTCGCTGGAATAGTACGTACTACATGTAGCAAAGTAACTTGAGCAGAAGCGGTCATAGCTGCCTATATGACAGATTACGATCTGCCCGCTACTCTGAGTGCACACCAGTGGATGCTAATGGAAAACAGTGTCTCACCAAGGAAATAAGCCTCGGCTGCAGAGGTTATTCCTGAAGCGTCTGCTGGGAAAAGAGGTGGAAACAGATCATGGTGTAAAAACAGCTAAAAAGACTCTTTTGGAGGCTGTTAACAAGCGCTTTCGAGACACCGAGTCCAACCCTCTCTACTGTATCGCAACTATACTAGACCCGCGCTTTAAAGAACATGACTTCGACAAAGAGAAAAAGCAGCAGGTGCGTGAAATGACAAAAACAGCTGATGGAGATTGAAACATCTGGTGAAGGAAGAGACTCGACGGGGAGTGCACCGCAAACGGTGCCCGAGAAAACGGTCACGTACAAGTGAGGAGGCGTACACTCCCTCACTTTCTGAGATGTGTGACGAAATTATTACAGGAAAGCACCCCAATTCGTAGCGGAGTTGAAACAAGCGTAGCCGCACAACAAATAGAGATGTATCTAGCTGAACAACCCATTGCCAGAAGTGACAATCCTCTGCAAACAAAGACCGCTTTCCATTGCTTGCTCAGATTGCACGCAGGTATTCATCTGCCCCAAGCACCAGCAGACAGTGAGAGACTATTCAGTGCAGCATCTCATGTTCCTAATGAGAAGAGGAACCGTCTTGTCAAAAAGCTGAGCAACTTTTGTTCTTAAAGAGAAACCTGACACGTTTCCTTAAATAAACAGCAGTCAAATTCTCTGTTTGTATAGTTACATTAAAATGTGCGTAGCACTGCACAACTGTGTTTCCTAAGGCTACATAGGCTTAAATGTTGTTTACAGTTTGAGTTTGGATGAAGCTCTATTGCTGTTTTCACACTGTTGTTTTGCACAGAAATGTAAAATGCAAGTCAATAATTGTTTACATGCAGCAACAGAATAGAGGCCCACTGCCATTCTGTGATTTTTGTGTGCAGTTATTCAGATAATTGGGAAAAAAAATTTCCCAACAAATGTTAAACTATTTTATTCAATGGAAGAAAACTTGAAGAATAATATTATTTATTTATGTTAAAAAATATTTTAGGTTTTGTTATGTAACTGTAAGTGTTAATAAAAGTTTGATGATTATTCTAATGGTTTGTGATTTTTCATTTCAGATCCATTAAAAATTAAGCAAAACATTTTTAAAATAAGCCATTTTCTGCTTCAGTTTCGGTTTTCCGCGAAGTGCATCCTAAACTTTCGGTTTGGGCCCAGAATTTTCATTTCGGTGCATCACTAGTGAAAAACGCGTTTACTTACACATATGTGAGAATCGTGATATTTCCTTATATATTAAGCATGTTTGGAATTGTTTTGAATGAAAAGGAAAAATAAATAAATAAAACATAAGCCTATGTCACATGAAAACCTTGACTTATATTGCCATCAACAACTGCATCCATCGACGCTGTCATGTTTCTCAATAATTTAATCTAAAAATGTAATACTCGTAATCATGACTTTGTGATGGCGTTCATGTGCATTAACTCGTAAATACGACATGAGTGCTCTGTTGTTCGGTGTTCACTTTCTCCTAAATTATATTTTTATTAAATATTTATTTATTTGAGGAAAATACGTTGTCATCTGAAGTTTATGTAAGTTTGTTACAAATTTATTTTTAACCCAAATGATTAAAATCAATTGATTTTAAATGTCTTAAAATGTATTAAAATAAATACATTACACCGTCGTTTATAAGCCCCTGCTCTCCGAGATAAACACAGATCACGACCAGGCAAGTCCTAACACTTCATCACAGCACTGATACAGACAGATAATAATAACACAGATGTGCAGATCAAGCTAAAGTTACAGACGGTGTCGTTTGTGTCCCTCAGGTCACTAAAGTGTCAGTGTTCCTGTCTCAGTTTGAATGTAGTGTCCGTTACTCTGACAGCATTAGGCCCGTGACGCCCTTCTTACCGTTTTCTGTGATGGAGACGCGCTCTGGACTGAAGAGATGTAGCGCTCCACATCTGCTTTACTCCGTCTCATGACTGCTGTAGCAAACTCTTCTCAAACTCTGCTTTAGAAGTTGATCATTGAAGCGCGGATCACCGGCTCCTGCACGCGCGAATTCCGCACGATCGCGCAAAATGGCGGAACATCCGCTCTGTTCTTCTTCTTCTGCTGCTGCTCACGGTGCTTGTCACGTGCGCGCCCCCGCCTCCGCCGCCTGCTGGCCTGGAGCGAACATACACTAGACGCCTCAACTCTCCACAATCTCGCATCCGGACAGAAGAAAACATACCTGACTCGTCTTATTACGTTTAAACTTATATTTTAGCTTATATCATAAACTCAATTGTGTTATGCGCACAATATGTACAGTGAGCACTTTGACATGTCTCAGACTGTCAGGATTAGTGATGGAGCTAAAGCATCTCACTATAATTTCACTATCATTACTTATTTACAAAGAGTAAGTTTATCATCACTTGATTATAAGCTGTTCTCAGAGACAGGTCTATACTTCCACAGACTAATGTTGTGTTTGTTCTAGTTAAACCCAGAGCAGGTCTGAATGAATGGACATAATCACCCTGCTCATAATCAAACCACTATCTGTGTGTGTGTACATGTATATATTATACTTAAGGAGCTTCTTAATTAAACACAATTTGGAATTCATGTCCACATTTCTTAGTGTTGTGTCATTAGTTGCGTCTTACTTAGTTTAATAATTATTACAAATACTATTATAAAAATTTGACATATCATTTTTTTTGTAATTTATTATTAATTTATTCTTCATTATTGTCTACTCCGTATTATTCCACCCTTGATATTACATATTCGTCTTGGTATTATTCATCTATTGTTATTTATTTATTTATTTATTAAGGTATTATACATACAATTTGGTGCTATTATAAATCTATTACTGTAACAAGCTGCCACATGCTGAAGCAAGTTTCCATCATTTTTCGTGAAAACTGTTCAAGCGCAGCTTTTGAAATTCTTTAAAAAGAAGACAATTCTTGATTGGAATTCTAACAGCTCAGGTGTGTGATCGCCAAACTCTTCTAAATATGTGGTCATCAATGGTAGATCATAATATTCCACCACCCTGGGCTGATATTCCACAGAATGTATTGTCCACATCAGTCCTCTCAGCTGGTCCTTCTGACCGAAGGTCCCGAAGACACTGGACGAAGCGGAGCAGAAGGGCCTGGATTCAGGTAAAGCTGAGGTTCATCTGAAAACGGGGTTGGTCACTTCAGTTGAGCTCAGCCCCGGTATATTCAGCCCATCTGTGGAATGAGCTTTCCTTCGCTATGGCTGACAATGTCAGATCCTCTTCTCTTCATCCCATATTCCCTGGTACATTTGTGGAGAGTGTTTTCCCGCCGGTGAGTCAAGTCTTCGCATGCGGCGGATCAAGTCCCCGTCAACTCCACACGCTTTGCCTCAGGATGTCACTGGTAAATGCTCGTTCAATTACTAAAACGTTTGTTCTGAATGATATTGTTAAAACCAAGGAGGCTGAAACCTGGCAGAGAAATATGAAAAATGCTCCCCTTAAAGTAATTTGCCCAAATGATTATCCATTTATCAGTCTGCCTATACTTTCAAGTCCGTGGTGGAGGACTTGCAGCCGTCTTCAGAAAACATTTTTTTCTGCTGGATGGTAAATGTTGTGTCTTATTTCTCTTCCGAATTGCAAGTGATTCAAGTTGGTCGAACAGATCCCTTTTATTGTATTGTAATTTATCGTACTCCTGGCCTAAACAGCTCCTTCTTAGATGATTTTACTATTCTAAAGCTAGAATTCACTAGAATTGTGATTGTTAGTGACTTTAACTTTCTTATTGATGATATTTCTGATAAATTTGCAACCGATTTTAATTAAATATTTGTAGCGGTTACAGGACTTCTGCATCAGCTAACAGTTAAGTGTTCCCGTGTGTTCAGCTCTCATCTTGCTGGGTTATATATTTTCCAAAAATTCTCATATTAGAACAACCATAAATGTCAAAATATGCATTCTGTAACAATAAATTGATTATTTATGCAAATGTTCACTGTTTCAATGTCTTTCTTGTGAATACACAGCATTTCAATGAAGATCTGTCCATCAGCCAATTGCTGTGTCACGTTACTCTGGGATTCCCTTCGATTCAACTGTATCAAAAACAAATATGTTCAAATATGACATTCTCTGAATGTTTTACCCATTTTAGATTAACCACATGCATTGCCCAAGTAAACATTCAGAGGAACTGATATAAGAACATATTCAAACATCTTCACCTTCAGTAACCAATATCACAAGGCCTAAATATTCTTCAATAGCGGGTGAACATCGCAAATTCATTTCAGTATTAAACATGGAAAACTTTATCAAAACGAATCGAATTCCAACAGTTGATATACACTAACATGTGATCTTTCAACATCCATAGTCAAGTCAAGTCAAGTCACCTTTTTTTATATAGAGCTTTAAACAAAATACATTGCGTCAAAGGAACTGAACAACATTCATTAGGAAAACAGTGTGTCAATAATGCAAAATGGTAGTTAAAGGCGGTTCATCATTGAATTCAGTGATGTCATCTCTGTTCAGTTAAATAGTGTCTGTGCATTTATTTGCAATCAAGTCAATGATATTGCTGTAGATGAAGTGACCCCAACTAAGCAAGCCAGAGGCGACAGCGGCAAGGAACCGAAACTCCATCGGTGACAGAATGGAAAAAAAAACCTTGGGAGAAACCAGGCGAAACCCTCTGATCTGGACACAGACTGGATCTGGTGGCTACAGTGACCTCGGAATAAGAGAGAAACAGACTAATATTAGCGTAGATGCCATTCTTCTAATGATGTAGCAAGTACATAGGGTGTTATGTGAAGTGTTTCCGGTTCTGGTTTACCTAATTAATGCAGCCTAAAAATCCTTTAACGTATTTGGATATTAAAAGCATATTAGTGTGTTATGTGTAATACAGGTTAAAGAGATGGGTCTTTAATCTAGATTTAAACTGCAAGAGTATGTCTGCCTCCCGAACAATGTTAGGTAGGTTATTCCAGAGTTTAGGTGCCAAATTGGAAAAGGATCTGCCGCCTGAAGTTGATTTTGATATTCTAGGTATTATCTAATTGCCTGAGTTTTGAGAACGTAGCGGACGTAGAGGATTATAATGTAAAAGGAGTTCATTCAAATACTGAGGTGCTAAACCATTCAGGGCTTTATAAGTAATAAGCAATATTTTTAAATCTATACGATGTTTGATAGGGAGCCAGTGAAGTGTTGACAGGACCGGGCTAATATGGTCATACTTCCTGGTTCTAGTAAGAACTCTTGCTGCTGCATTTTGGACTAGCTGTAGTTTGTTTACTAAGCGTGCAGAACAACCACCCAATAAAGCTTTACAATAATCTAACCTTGAGGTCATAAATGCATGGATTAACATTTCTGCATGTGACATTGAGAGCATAGGCCGTAATTTAGATATATTTTTGAGATGGAAAAATGCAGTTTTACAAATGCTAGAAACGTGGCTTTCTAAGGAAAGGTTGCGATCAAATAGCACACCTAGGTTACTAACTGATGACGAAGAATTGACAGAGCAGCCATCAAGTCTTAGACAGTGTTCTAGGTTATTACATGCAGAGTTTTTAGGTCCTATAATTAACACCTCTGTTTTTTCAGAATTTAGCAGTAAGAAATTACTCGTCATACAGTTTTTTATATCGACTATGCATTCCATTAGTTTTTCAAATTGGTTTGTTTCACCGGGCCGCGAAGAAATATAGAGCTGAGTATCATCAGCATAACAGTGAAAGCTAACACCATGTTTCCTGATGATATCTCCCAAGGGTAACATAGAAAGCGTGAATAGTAGCGGCCCTAGTACTGAGCCTTGAGGTACTCCATACTGCACTTGTGATTGATATGATACATCTTCATTCACTGCCACAAACTGATGGCGATCATATACCATACACAATTGTGGTCAATTGTGTCAAACGCAGCACTAAGATCCAATAAAACTAAAGTGGAGTTCAGACTGCACGATTTTCAAAGTAGTCGGGTCACTGTTCTTTTCACACTGCATTACTATCTTGGCCAGTATTCAGTCACTGCTGTGTTCACACTGCACGATGGATCGGCGACAGAAGGTTACACACTGCATGACTTTACAATAGGAAGAATCGCCGACAGCTCTGTCTGGCACGCAAACTATGTTTCACAACCAAACACACGCGAGATGTGACAAGGAAACAATGCGATATCGCATGTGCAAGACCGGAGTTTTCACGTGAGACTGGGATAGCTCAGATGAAACGTCAAACAGACAAGGGTGCTTCTGCTAAATTTATACTACAACCCGAATTCCGGAAAAGTTGGGACGTTTTTTAAATTTTAATAAAATGAAAACTAAAGGAATTTCAAATCACATGAGCCAATATTTTATTCACAATAGAACATAGATAACGTAGCAAATGTTTAAACTGAGAAATTTTACACTTTTATCCACTTAATTAGCTCATTTAAAATTTAATGCCTGCTACAGGTCTCAAAAAAGTTGGCACGGGGGCAACAAATGGCTAAAAAAGCAAGCAGTTTTGAAAAGATTCAGCTGGGAGAACATCTAGTGATTAATTAAGTTAATTGATATCAGGTCTGTAACATGATTAGCTATAAAAGCTTTGTCTTAGAGAAGCAGAGTCTCTCAGAAGTAAAGATGGGCAGAGGCTCTCCAATCTGTGAAAGACTGCGTAAAAAAATTGTGGAAAACTTTAAAAACAATGTTCCTCAATGTCAAATTGCAAAGGCTTTGCAAATCTCATCATCTACAGTGCATAACATCATCAAAAGATTCAGAGAAACTGAAGAAATCTCTGTGTGTTAGGGACAAGGCCGGAGACGTTTATTGGATGCCCGTGGTCTTCGGGCTCTCAGACGACACTGCATCACTCATCGGCATGATTGTGTCAATGACATTACTAAATGGGCCCAGGAATACTTTCAGAAACCACTGTCGGTAAACACAATCCGCCGTGCCATCAGCAGATGCCAACTAAAGCTCTATCATGCAAAAAGGACCAGAAAATGGTCCAGAAGCGCCGTCGTGTCCTGTGGGCCAAGGCTCATTTAAAATGGACTATTTCAAAGTGGAATAGTGTTTTATGGTCAGACGAGTCCAAATTTGAAATTCTTTTTGGAAATCACGGACGCCGTGTCCTCCGGGCTAAAGAGGAGGGAGACCTTCCAGCATGTTATCAGCGTTCAGTTCAAAAGCCAGCATCTCTGATGGTATGGGGGTGCATAAGTGCATACGGTATGGGCAGCTTGCATGTTTTGGAAGGCTCTGTGAATGCTGAAAGGTATATAAAGGTTTTAGAGCAACATATGCTTCCCTCCAAACAACGTCTATTTCAGGGAAGGCCTTGTTTATTTCAGCAGGACAATGCAAAACCACATACTGCAGCTATAACAACAGCATGGCTTCATCGTAGAAGAGTCCGGGTGCTAACCTGGCCTGCCTGCAGTCCAGATCTTTCACCTATAGAGAACATTTGGCGCATCATTAAACGAAAAATACGTCAAAGACGACCACGAACTCTTCAGCAGCTGGAAATCTATATAAGGCAAAAATGGGACCAAATTCCAACAGCAAAACTCCAACAACTCATAGCCTCAATGCCCAGACGTCTTCAAACTGTTTTGAAAAGAAAAGGAGATGCTACACCATGGTAAACATGCCCCTCCCAACTATTTTGAGACCTGTAGCAGAAATCAAAATTGAAATGAGCTCATTTTGTGCATAAAATTGTACACTTTCTCAGTTTAAACATTTGCTATGTTATCTATGTTCTATTGTGAATAAAATATTGGCTCATGTGATTTGAAAGTCTTTTACTTTTCATTTTATTAAAATGTAAAAAACGTCCCAACTTTTCCGGAATTCGGGTTGTAATTTATCTTCCATTCCATGGGTTCAAATAGACCGAGAAGAAAGCCTTTTTCTGAAATGAAGCCATACTTGCTGATATTGTGGTCTATAACTCCTCCCCGAACTCCCCGCTGCTCTGTATCTTGCTCTCTCATTGGCTGTCGGTCATTGCCGATGTAGTTTTCAGTCAGAACACTTTTCAGACAGCATGATTTTGAATCGCCAACAGGTCCAGATATTTAGCATGCCAAATATCTCACAGGCATCGGCGACTTGTCGGCGATTCTCTCAGATAGCGTCTTTGCTAATTCACACTGCGTGATTGTCACTCGCGTGAACGACGCGGTCGGCTGTGACTACTGACTGCTTTATTTATAAATTCAAAACAAAAAGTGGGCAAAACGGGCACCAACAAAAGACAAAACAATCAACATCACCTCCGTCGAAAGGTAGCAGCCATCAGTCCTTCTCTCTGTCCTCCGCTCCTGTTTCTCCTGGTGTTTTATACTCTCTCCACGCCAATTACTGCAACAAGAGACAGGTGTTCATTAAACCACGCCCCCCCCCCCCCTTGCCACATACCCCCACCGCCCCCCCCCCCCCCCACATTGCGACTAATGTACAGCACCGCCCGTTCCTCCCCCTCTATCTCCTGGGACAGGACAGCACCCAGCCCCCTGTCCGACGCGTCCATCTGTAACAAGGGAGAGAGAAATCAGGAGAGTGAAGCATCGGCCCACCACATAGAGCAGCCTTCACCTGGGAAAACGCCTGCTGGCACGGCTTCTTCCACTGAACCGTATCTGGTGCTTCCTTTTTAGTGAGATCAGTCAAGGGGCTGGTGAGGTCCGAATAATTAGGCACAAACCTTCTATAATATCCCACCAGCCCCAAGAACTGTCTCACCTCCTTTTTGGTCTTGGGACGCGGACAGGTCGCAACCGCTGCAGTCTTATCAATTTGGGGACGCACCTGTCCATGTCCCAAGTGAAAACCCAGATACTTTAGCTCCACGCGCCCAATTGCATATGCACCATGGGGCCGCAACACCCTGTCCATCAGTCACTGAAAAGTAGCCGGCGCCGAACAGCCCGAAAGGGAGTGTAACAAATTGGTGTAACCCAAACCGCATCGTGAAAGCAGTTTTTTCTCTGGATAATGGAGACAAGGTGATCTGCCAATAACCCTTTGTTAAGTCCAATGTCGGAAAAAAAAAACGAGCCGTATCGAGCCGGTCAAGCAATTTGTCAACCCGTGGCATTGGATATGCGTCGAATTTCGACACAGCATTCCTTTTTCGTCCTTTTTCGGAACTAAAACTATCGGGCTCACCCAGTTAATGGATTCTTCTATTAGCCCCATTTCAATCATCACACCTAATTCTTCCTGAACAACTTTTTCTTGTTTTCAGGCAAACGATATGGCCGGCTGCGAACCACCACGCCCGGCTCTGTCTCGATATGGTGCTGAATGAGATTTGTACGGCCAGGTAGGGGAGAAAACACGTCAGCAAACTCTGCCTGTAATGTAGTCAAATCAATGAGCTGGGAGGGCGAGAGATGATCTCCCCCTGGGGCCATAGCGAGAGATTGTTTTTTTATATATTTTTATATTCGATTCTGGTCCAAGATCATCCTCTCCGCTAATCACCGTCGCCAACATCACTGATTCTCCCTCATCCCATTTTTTTAGGAGATTGAGGTGATAAATTTGCCGTGCTCCTCTCTTATCTGAGCGTATTACCTCATAATCAAGCTCCACAACTTGCCGTGTGACCTCAAACGGTCCTTGCCATTTCGCAAGTAATTTTGAACTTGACGTTGGGAGTAATACAAGCAATCTCCCGGAGCAAATTTACGCAAATTGGTTCCCCTGTTATAAAGCTGGCTCTGTTTGTTCTGGGCCTGTAACAAATTCTCCATAGAGAGCTGCCCCAAAGTGTGGAGTTTTGTTCTCAGGTCCATCACAAACTGAATTTCGTTTTTAGATTGAGAAGGTCCGTCCTCCCAAGTCTCTCTTATGACGTCCAATACCCCACTGGGCTGGCGACCATAGAGCAACTCGAAGGGGGAAAACCCCGTGGATACTTGCGGGACCTCTCACACAGCGAACAACAGGGGTTCCAACCATCTGTCCCAATTTTTGGCATCTTCCTGAACAAATTTACGAATCAGTGTCTTAAGCATGCGATTAAAACTTTCGACCAGCCCGTCCGTTTGTGGGTGAAAGACGCTGGTCCAAATTGATTTAATGCCCAATAATTCATAAAGTTTGCATAATGTCCATGACATAAATGCCGTGCCCTGATCAGTGAGGGAGATTAAAGAAAACAGTGCATCAGTAACACTCTTAGCGGAAATGTTGCGAAGAGGCACTGCTTCTGGATATCATGTTGCATAATCCACAATGACTAATGCAAAACGATGTCCTCGTGCAGATCGCTCTAATGGCCCGATGAGGTCCATGCCAATTCTCTCGAAGGGGACCTGCATTAATGCGAGGGGGCGCAAAGGCGCTTTTGGGGTGGCCGGTGATATTCACGACAAGCCGCGCACCACCTCCGCACATTCTAGTGAATGCCCGGCCAAAAAAATGCCCGGCCATTGGATTAGAATGAGCCGCCTGAAAAAGCATTTCCCGGCGGCTCCTAGGAACTAATAACTGGGTTGTATCTTCTTTTGTCTGAGCGTCTTGGGTCACTCGATACAACCTATCTTTAATTATTGCAAAATATGGACAGGTAAGCGGCTGTCCAGGATGGAGAGGCTGACCGTCGTTGGTCCTGACCTGTTCAAACGTGCGTTTCAGCATCTCATCCTGAGACTACTCCAGGGGAAAATCATCGCGCTCAGAGAGAAAAATTCTCTCAATTTTGCTCTGTTCCCCTGAGGCAGTACTCAGTGGTCCCTGTTCAGTCTCTCCCGCCTGCACACTCGCATTCCCCTCCGGTGCATTCTTTCCCCAAGAGGCATCCGTACATAAAACCCCTAATAATTCTTTAAACGCTGGCCAATTCGTCCCCAAAATTAACGGATTAAATTTAAATGGTAAGTTTAAGGCTATATAAGTTTAGACATAAATAAAACACAATCTAACAGGTAGAAAATTAAATTTGAAACATCTAAACTTTTCAGAAAGCAGCAAGTACCCCACTGGTCATGCACATCCTTTCCTGTAACAAAATTGAAAGCTAAGCCCAGATGGAGGAACAGCTGATGATAGCTGTACATGGATAGCCATTTTTAAAATTAATTAATTAGCAGAGCTACTGCAAGGGATTTTTAGCACTGGAAATTAATTTATCCTGAATCACGGTAACTTCTGCGTGGAAAGCAGGTCATGGTTGCCTAGCAACAGCAGACGCCACTGGTGCGCCAGCGCAGGTTACAAAGCGCTTTGGAAAAAAGGAGAAAGCAGCACGCCTAGTGTTTTCCACACATTTTCAGTTGCGACATCAAATGTGGTTTTGTCTTGAAGGAGAATGGTCAAAAATACGTGACAAAGAATCGAGTTTGATATTTTTGGAACCCGGGCGGTACGAGATAGTAAAGTCAAAATGTCCGAAAAAAAGTGCCCATCGAGCCTGCCTGGAGTTCAACCTTTTGGCAGTGCTAATGTATTCTAAATTCTTGTGGTCTGTCCATACAATAAAAGGAACCCCTGATCCTTCTAACCAGTGTCGCCATTCCTCCAATGCCATCTTAACTGCCAACAATTCTCGGTTACCAATATCGTAATTTCGTTCGGCAGGAGATAAACGATATGAAAAATATGCGCAAGGATGGACCTTGTCGTCTAAGGGAGAACGTTGTGATAACACCGCTCCTACCCCCACCTCCGACGCATCGACCTCCACCACAAACTGACGTGTAGGGTGATGGGTAATCAGAATAGGGGCTGAAATGAGGAGGCTCTTCAGTTTGGCAAACACAGCCTCAGCTGTGTCTGACCACCTGAACGCAGTCTTGGCGGAGGTCAGGGCGGTCAGAGGTGTGGCTAGTTGGCTGAAGTTGCAAATAAAACGCCGGTAGAAGTTAGCGAACCCCAGAAACCTCTGTAGGGCCTTACGGGAATCTGGACTTGCCCACTCTACCACAGCCTTAACTTTCTCGGGATCCATGCGTATTCCCTCAGTCGACACGATATACCCCAGAAATGGAATTGACTGTGCATGAAACTCGCATTTCTCCGCCTTGACAAAAAGCCCAATCTCTAGCAACCTCTGAAGCACTCGTCGGACATGCTGCACATGTTCCTGGAGAGAAGAAGAACAAATCAATATGTCGTCCAGGTAGACATAAATGAACAGATCAATCATATCTCGCAGCACGTCGTTGACGAGTGCCTGGAAGACTGCTGGGGAGTTGGAAAGCCCGAAGGGCATAACCAAATATTCAAAGTGCCCTCTGGGGGTATTAAAAGCGGTCTTCCATTCATCCCCCTCCCTGATCCGAACCAAATGATAAGCATTGCGTAAGTCCAGTTTGGTGAAAATTGACGCTCCCTGCAACCTCTCGAAAGCCGAAGACATCAACGGCAAAGGATAAGTATTCTTTACCGTGATGTTGTTCAGTCCCCGGTAATCAATACAAGGTCGCAGTGATCCGTCCTTCTTTCCCACAAAAAAGAACCCTGCCCCCGCAGGAGAAGAGGAAGGGAGGATGAACTTAGAAGCTAGAGAATCAGAAATATATTTCTCCATAGCCTCCCTTTCCGGAACAGAAAGTGAATATAGTTTGCCTTTAGGCGGAGACTTACCTGACAATAAATATATGGCACAGTCGTAGGGACGATGCGGAGGAAGAGAAGCAGCACGAGACTTACTGAACACTTCCTTCAGATGGAGGTACTCTGCGGGCACGTTAGACAAATCCACGGCCTCCTCCTGTAACACAGACATAGACACATACGGACAGGCAGACACTAAACAAGACTCATGACACTTTTTACACCAGGACAGAATGGAATTAGAGGACCAGTCTATTTTGGGCTTATGGAGGAGGAGCCAAGGGTGCCCAAGGACAATGGGTGCCAGGGGAGAGTCAAGGATGTGAAAGGAAATAGTCTCAGAGTGATTGCCAGATGTGATGAGTGTGATGTCTTCAGTGATGTATGAGATGGTGAGTTGCTGTCCATTGAGGGCGTGAACCGTGATGTGGTGCGGAAGGGATCTGAGGGGAATGTGGAGCTTGTGTGCCAATGTGCTATCCATGAAGTTACCTTCTGCCCCAGAGTCCAGTAGTTTCTCCTCCCGGGAAAGCCGAGCTCGCCCTACCTGCATGGGCTCGTGATCGTAGGAGGGGCTGGCCGCATCCCCGCCGCTGAATCCCACATCTGCCGGTCCCCTGGATGTGGTGCTGGGTAAGCTCCTCCTCTCCATCCGTGTCAGACGTGCGTCGACCCGCAAGGCCAGTTTGATTAATCCGTTGAGGGATCCTGGTTCTCCCACACCGCTGTCCCCCATAATGGCGCCCTCCCAGAGAGTAGCGTCAACACGAAGGCCACCTTGGCCCTCTCATTAGCAAAGGTTCTGGGCTGTAGGGAAAAGTGCATGTCACAGCGGGTTAGAAATGCTCTACAGAAGTTGGGCTCACCCGAGTATGTCTCCGGGATAGGGAGACGTGGTTCTGGCTGGGAGGTGGTCACCAGTGGTATTGGGAGAACAGGCGGTGTGGGCGGCGCAGTGGGAGCTCGGACACCTGCGTCACAAAGGCTTGAACCGCGCGACCAGTGTCGTTAAGATTCCTCTCCTGGGAGTCCATCCTCCGAACACTGGCGCTGAGAAATTCCTCGAGAACAGATGGTTGAGTACTCGCTGCCTCCATGTTGGTCAGATCGTTCTGTAACGCTGGGTTATGGAAGACAGGAGGCAAAAGCAAGTAAACAGAGTTTATTGTAATAGATGAGATGATAGAAGGTTGGAGAGTGACGCAGGAACCACGATGGCAGCACAGACTGGTGAGTAGGTGAATTGAGTGCGCTGGTAAAGAGGACGGTGGTGGTAGATCCGGGTGAGGTGACGCTAATCCGTGAGTGAAGGGAATGATCCAGAGGAAACCGAACAGGAGACAAAGCAAGGCAGGAACACGAGAAACAGACATCAAACACGGAGGACCTCAAACAACGATCTGACAAACAAGAGACGAAAGACAGGGCGTTAAATAGGCAGATGGAATGAGTAGCACCTCAACACCCACATGAAACAATCAACATGACGTAACATGAATACAGCTGGAGACGGTGCATTCATGAACTGTGACAGGCATATGGGCAGTTGCCCAGGCAACCTGAGCAACCCCGCTGTGCACATCCCTGGTATGAATACATCTTTATGGTAATTAACCACTTCACCAGATTTGCTTAGGCCTATTCTACAAGGAACAAATCTAGGAAGACTGCAGTCGAGAAAATATTCAATGACTTCATACCTCGTTTCGGGTTCCCCGCAAAACTACACCATAACCATGGGCGTGAGTTTGAAAACTCCCTCTTCCACACCCTGCAGAGGTTATCTGGGGTTGGTCGCTCCAGGACTACTCCATACCACCCCCAAGGTAATCCTGTAGAGAGACTTAACCGAACTTTGCTCCAGATGTCGTGGATGTTAACAGAAAAGGACAGACAGAGCCGGAAAGAACATTTGCCAAAGGCAATCCATGCCTACAACTGCACCAAACATGAGTCGATGGGGTACTCTCCTTTCTACCTAATGTATGGTATGTATGGCAGGCTTCAAGTATAACTCGTTTGAAGTAATGGTGCTTCATATAACATTATCCAGAGAAACAAATGTTAATGATAAATCCCCTGTTATGTTTGTACTGGCTACTGTAAACAGGGCACCATACAGACTTTATTAAAGAGTTTGGTGATTTTACATTCGAATTAGTTCTGGCTGCAGATAAAGTTTTAATAGTTGGTGATTTTAATATTCATGTTGATAATGAAAAAGATGCATTGGGATCAGCATTTATAGACATTCTGAACTCTATTGGGGTTAGACAACACGTTTCAGGACCTACTCATTGTCGAAATCATACTCTAGATTTAATACTGTCACATGGAATTGATGTTGATAGTGTTGAAATTATGCAGCCAAGTGATGATATCTCAGATCATTATTTAGTTTTGTGCAAACTTCATATAGCCAAAATTGTAAATTCTACTTCTTGTTAAAGGGATACTCCACTTTTTTTGGAAATAGGCTCATTTTATAACTCCCCCAAACAGTTGAGTTTTACCGTTTTTTAATCCATTCAGCCGATCTCCGGTTCTGGCGGTACCACTTTTAGCATAGCTTAGCATAATGAATGAAAGTGGACAAGACCATTAGCAATTCTCTCAAAAAATTTACCAAAGAGTTTTGATATTTTTCCTATTTAAAACTAGACTCTTCTGTAGTTACATCGTGCACTAAGACCAACGGAAAATGAAAAGTTGCGATTTTCTAGGCTGATATGTCTAGGAACTATACTCTCGTTCCTGCGTAATAATCAAGAGACTTTGCTGCCGTACCATGAGTGCAGCAGGCGTAAGGATATGATGCAGCGCCTGAAAATAGTTCCCGGCTCGGTAACTTTCAACGTGACCGGGACTAAGTTTGTGTAGTTTCAGTCGGCAAATTAGGTGAGTTAGTGGATTTTCCTGTGCGATTAGCCATGGTTCTGTGCGTAGTAAAGGGCTGTGATAGTAAGTCGAGGGGATACACTACCGGCGTCATGTTTCACAGAATACCAGTGAACAACAAGGAACTAAACAATCAATGGTTGGCTGCTCTGAAAATTGATCTCAAAACACCGGTAGAAACGATCAAGAAATGGCGTGTTTGCTCAGAGCATTTTGGAGCAGATGACTATAAAGAAAACAAGGACAGTACGGTGCGGCGTCTAAAGGATACGGCCATCCCAACAATCTTCAGAGTACAGACAGGTCCAAGTGTATCATCATCACCAATGACTGTAAGTATAAAAAATTTATTTTCTGTTAGCTTGAACCACTTGATTGAAAAAAAGCACTGCCGACTGCCGTTGTCTTTATCTTCCTGTGAAATGCAATCAATGAGTGCTAGGTTTGCTCGATCATTTGTCTTGTACAGTAACGTTATATAACGTTAGTAGTTTTGTGGTCGAGTTCAGGTGTGGTAAGTGAGCGTATAAGTTAGTTGAATTAAAGGAAACTTGTGGAATTTTCGGTATTGTTTATCTAAAGTTTCTATAGTATAACAGTTTCTATAGTACCTTGCAAGCATCCTTTTTCTAAAATTGAATTGTATGTTATATCATATTACCTATGCTGTTGAAAGACAGGTGTGTTGGACTTTTTTTTTTTTTGCTTGCATCTCAAAGGTATTGCCTCCATGAAATAACATTTTTTTCTTTGAATTATCAATCAGGATGAGCTTGATGTACATCAGGATCTACCTGTACAGCAGGATCTACCTGAACATGAGCAATTCTTCAGCCTTTTTGCTGGTGTACCACAGTCAACCCCTCAGAAATCCAGACCTTCAAAAGAACTTCCAGCGGAGTTCAAAATTCCTTCACTGTTGCAGCTGACTACTCCAGCACAGACAGTGACATGCACAAAGCCATTTGCTGCCCTGGCACCCACATGGACACAACTGGTAGGAAAATGAAACTTTACCCTCTGTTCTAGTTTTTTGTAATGTGTTATGAATGAAACTCCTAAAATTATTTGAAATCTCTATAATTTGTAGGACACCGCATCTTTGTCCAGTGTCATGGCTGTGTCCAGTCCAAGGAAAAGTTTAATATATGATGTGAGTGTCCATGTTATATGTCTGCTATCTATAATCCATAATGAAAATATTATTAGTTTTTTGCATCGTTCTGCTGACACTTATCTATAGCATTATGAAATGCAATGGTAGAACAGTCAAATAATTGTTTGTTCAAATCATTTCTATGTGAGAAGACAAATACTGGAAGAGAAACTAACAATTTCAATGTTGAATTGTCAATAACAGGAAAAACACACATCTTTAATGGACATCAGTTCATCATCAGCCTTGGAAATCAGCATGTGTTCAGAGCCTGCTGCCGATCCTTCTGATGCCAGTTTTGCTCCATTCACAAGCCCCTCGACCTCTTCCACAGGAAGCACTTCAAGCAGCTCTGAACATTACAGAGGATGGAATGAGAAAAAGTGGATTGTGAATGAGTCAAAACTCATGGAGCTCTTCCAGAAATGCTCCACTTGTGGAGCTCTGATCTCTCAGGCAGACCAGACCATAGTAACAATTGGTTGCAGAATCAACGTGAGCTGGAAATGCAACAACGGACATACTGGACATTGGGATTCATGTCCAAACACACGTGGAATGCCGGAAAATAACCTACTAGCAGCAGCTGCCACACTCTTCTCTGGTGCAACGTTTACAGACATCGCTGACTGGGCTGGGCTCTTGAACTTGCAGCTGCCCCAAAAAACGACATACTACAACATACAGGCAAGCTACCTCATTCCGGTGATTGAAGCAGCATACAAGAAGCAGGAAAACATCATAAAAGCGCAACTAATCTGCCAGACTCAGGATGGTCAGGGAGTGCAGCTCTGCAGAGATGGGAGGAGTGACAGCCCAGGCCATTCATGCAAATATACCACCTATTCCTTCATGGATGACTCCTCCAATCAGATAGTTGGTTTTGATCTGGTTCAGGTAAACAAATGGTCACAACACTAGAATAAATTTACTAAAAAATGATGTCTAAAATTTCATAATCTGTAAAATTGTTCCCTCTAGGTGTCCCAGGCCACAAGTTCCGTAGCAATGGAACCAATGGGCTTCAGGAAAGGGCTGGAGAGGCTCTTGGATGAAGGCATTGACATAAAAGTGATTACAACGGATAGACATCCATCCATCAGAAAACTGATGAGAGAAGAGTATCCTAACATCATACATCAGTTTGATCCATGGCATGTAGCAAAAGGTTAGTCTATTACGTAGTAGAGCACAACCTGTTGATACTTATTGTGTGAATTTATTGAAAATTTATTGAGTTAATTTTCAGTAACAATAAATTAACTTATAACATAGCTTATGTTACTATGATGGCCATAATGGCATATTCAATTAATTAAAAAATGTATTACTGTGTTGTCTATTTCAATTTACTTTTAAACCTGATCAATTGCCCATATCACTGCACATTTAAAAAAAAAAAGGCAAGCATTGATGGGAGAGTCATGGTCAGATGCATATTTCAGTAGATTGAAGGATCAACCTTTTCACATTTCCAGGTTTCTCAGAAGTGGAAGTTGTCATAGTTGCATAAAAATCTATAGACTTACAATAATAATGTACCCTTGTAATTCAGGAATAAAGAAGAAGCTGGTTTCTGCTTCCAATCGAAAGAGTTGCAAAGAACTTGCTCCTTGGGTGAGGAGTGTGAGCAACCATATGTGGTGGAGCTGTTGCTCATCCAAGGGAGATGCAATGGTACACAATCATACACACACAACTCCTTACAAAATGAAAGTCTAATTGATTGCTCATATGCATGCTGTATAGAGGTGTAATGCATAGTGACATTGCTGGTTATCACAAATCATGCAAAAAAAAAGTTTGATGTGCAGGTAGTGTAATGGCCAACTAAATTTACTTTCAGTGGGAAGTGTCTGAGAAAGTGATATAAAATGTATAATTATTATGGTCCTTCTAATCATTTCAAAAGACACAAATATTGAATTGACCCCAGTCCTGACAATGTCAGTCCTGCGTAGATCATGCACATGCACACAGTTATCAAATTTTTTTCCCTGTTTTACCAGGACAACTCGAGGTCTTTCATAACGCCCTGCTGAAATACTGTCCAAAGCGTCTACACTTTCATTATTCAATGATGCAGGCACGCACAATGTTGGCCATTATGGACCACAACGAAAACCACTCTACGCAGCGTGAACAGGCAACAACAGCAGCTGGTAAGGCATAAAAATATTACAAAATGCCAAGGTCTTCTACTACCATACAGTTTTTATCGATACATAATCTCTTGGCTTATAAATAGAGTATGACTGAGCAAATTCATTTTTAGTAAAACAAAAAATGGGCTGGTATAAAAGGCCTATAAATTCGTCATAAATATCCTAACCATTACAGACTAACTCACAATACCCTGCTGGGTGTATAATTTCAGGCCTCCCAAGGCACAATGTTGTCTATCAAAGACAGTCTAAGCAGTGGATTGCCAGACCCATCTATAAGACGACAACACAAACATTCATAAAAGGTCTCATGGAAGGAGTGATTGAAAGACGATTGGATCCCACTGTCAAATTCAAAGATTCGTCATCCCATCTCAGAATACCTCATCTGGCAGCTAACATCGCCTTACAGCCAAAACCCAGCAAGGAAGATGTCCTAAGAGTGTACACCTCAAGGTTCAAAGGTCCATCAGAGAAGCTGTGATTGCCATCTGAAACTCAGAATGAACACAAACCCCCTAACTCCCCATAGACCTTGTATCGTTCAGAATACACTGTGACTTCACATCATATATGCATATGTATAGTTTGTTGTTTTATTGTACAGTTAAATAAATGATTGCATTCTCAATTTGTGATTGCCCTTTGGTACGTAAACATCATCTAGGCTTATGTATTTTACATGTATTTTACAAGTAAAAGATGTTAGATATCATGTTGTGCATATGGTCACAATAAAACTAAACAAAACCAAATATAAATCTTGCTATACTGTATTTCTATAAGTTTGTAGGTCATGTAAAAAAAATAAGGCTTCACTTATTTTCTAGGTACATGAAGGCAAAGCTTTATTTAGACAAATTATGACAACTCACATCTGTGAGAGTTAATAATATGGTAAAGTCTGACAGTCAGATGAGTAAATGTCTAAACAGACTAATGTAATTACTGATAACATAACTAACAAGCACAAGAACACATATGTTTCACACTCAAAGCTTGTGCAACATAAAACAGAATATAATCTTTATAATCCACCAGATTGCAAAAATGTATTAGAACTGTAAGAAGCCATAAAATCAGAGCACTTGAAATGTAGGCCTACACAACAGTAACAGTACCTATAGTATATTTATTGCATCTTCTGCTTCTTGAAATCCTACATAAACTCCTGACTCTGATGGATATTTTCAGCGAATGGCACCAACCACACACGATGGCAATGGTTTTCGGTTGCCTTTTCCTAAAGTATCTCCCTTCAGGGCCCACTCCATAATAATGCGGTACCCTAACCCTAACCCTAACCTGTATTGACTGAGAAGATAACACATTATAAATATAAGCTTGAAAATGCATGTTGACAGAATGCATTCTAAATCGTTGACTCATGCATTGTAAATGATTGCAGGAATCACTTACCCTAACGATAGCTGGCCGTCAGGTCCACTCGGCACGGGACGTTTTTTCCAGTTTATTTTGTCTAACCGGAAAAAAAAATCGACCACGGCAGGATGCAGCATCGCTAAGAAGTCCTCGGATGTTGCGACACATGCAACTTCCTCATCAGTAGATCGATCCTTGCCATTGATGGCAAAACCTGTTCCCACTCGTTACAACACAGGCACTCACTTTCGGTCGGCATGGGTTGACAAGCCCCACACTTACACCACCAGTTCAAATCTGCTCTCCTACTCCCTTCTGTCCCAGTCTGTTCAGCCATACTTTGTTGCCTTTCATGTTCCAAAAGCTCATCTTCAGTATATTCCGGTTCAAATAGATACGGTTCGGGATCTGAACCAAAGTATATGTCCTCTGAATCGTCTCTCACAAATGTCTCCATGCTACAATGCACGCTCCCTGTGCAAGCAGGTTGTCACGTTGGTTATGTTGACGGAAGGTAGCCTATTTTCAGTCATATCCTTACGCCTGCTGCACTCATGGTACGGCAGCAAAGTTTCTTGATTATTACGCAGGAACGAGAGTATAGTTCCTAGACATATCAGCCTAGAAAATCGCAACTTTTCATTTTCCGTTGGTCTTAGTGCACGATGTAATTACAGAAGAGTCTAGTCTTAAATAGGAAAAATATCAAAACTCTTTGGTAAATTTTTTGAGAGAAATGCTAATGGTCTTGTCCACTTCCATTCATTATGCTAAGCTATGCTAAAAGTGCTACCGCCAGAACCGGAGATCGGCTGAATGGATTAAAAAACGGTAAAACTCAACTGTTTAACTCTTGTAAAATGAGCCTATTTCCAAAAAAAGTGGAGTATCCCTTTAAGTATGGAAGAACCATCACTTCTACCACAAAAAAGAAGTTTGCTTTTTAAGTTATCTTCCTGATGTATCTGAATTCCTTAGCATATCCTCAGAAACCTCAGAACAACTTGATGATGTAACAGAAACTATGGACTCTGTCTTTTCTAGCATTTTAAATACAGTTGCTCATTTACGCTTAAGGAAGGTTAAGGAAACCAGTATGACACCATGGTATAATGAGCATATTGGCACCCTAAAAAGAGCAGCCCGAAAAATGGAGCACAGCTGGAGGAAAACAAAACTAGAGGTATTTCGTATTGCTTGGTGGGAAAGTAACCTATCCTACAGAAAAGCATTAAAAACTGCTAGATCCGATTACTTTTCTTCTGTTTTAGAAGAAAACAAACATAACCCCAGGTATTTATTCAATACAGTGGCTTATTTTTAACAAAAAATAAAGCCTCAACAAGTGTGGACATTTCCCAACATCACAGCAGTAATTATTTTCTTAGAATAGGAGATGTGCTGTCTCCTGCATCACATACATTATCAGTACTTAAGTTTGTGGTCTTAAAGAGGATCCTTTTTTTCTCTATCTTGACTTGGACTCAAAACTTTTGGACTTGGACTTGACTTGGACTCGACAAAGCTGGACTTGACCACAGCTCTACAAATGAACGATCATCATCAAGTTATAGGAAATGAATTAAAATCTTCATAAATCCAGGCTGAGTTTGCCACATTTAGACTAAATAATCAGACAGATAGCTTGCAGACAAGCAGCCTAGGATACTATTTTTTTTAGGCATTAGGCAAACTGTGGTAAGCTACATGTCTGCTGATAGTTAGTTTCTCACATTTCATTTTAGCAAGAAGAATGAATGATGGAAGTAATGCATCACATTCATTATTTTATTCAAAATTCTTAAATGCCTAAATCCTATCACTATTTTGGGTATTGTTTGAAGCCAAGATGCCCACTAAAAAGAGGCAGATTCAGGAGAGGGAGAGACAATTCAGGGAGGCAGCAAAGGGCAGCACATCACTGCAGGGTTGGCTGCAAAAAAGCCAGCCAGCAGGTGAGACAGAGATTTGCACTGTGATAAAGATGAGATGACACTGTGTAGGCGAATTGATTAATTAATCAGACTCATATTTTAGCATACTAATGGCAGTGTTTCATAATTACATTACATTTAAGATGAGGAGGAGCAGTCACAAGCGTCCAGACTATTGCCGCGTTTCCACCGAAATTACCCGGAACATTTGAACCAGGAACTCTTTTCCCCAAGAACTATTTTACCCCCAAGACCTGTTGCTTTCTGTGTTTCCACCGCACGAGGTCTGCGCGAGTTTCTCCATACAAAGTACACTGATTTTGGACTTGCATTCTCTGTAGTTCGGTCTTTGCTCATTCGACTCGGGAGTGTGATGTCCGCCACGACGAAAATCTGGTAATTCTGCAAACAACAGCGAAATATTATATCAATTTGCCTTTTTTATTTTCATTTCAACATATAGATAAATTGAATACAGACCAAAGATTACCTGTTAGATTCACCCAAAATGAATTATATTTTATGTTTAACCACTAAAGAGACATCAGAGCCAGTGGCACACATCAGAAGGACTAGTCGAGGTGAGCCTGCTCTCAGCGGATACATAATCACTGATCTCTCACTGATCGCGTGGATCTCACGGTCTCCAAGATCGGCGAAACTTTATGAATAAATCACAGATGTGAGTTTTACCCTTATGAAAATTAACCATGGTTTTACTACAAATAAAACCAAAAAACCATGGTTACTATAGTTAAACCATGGTAAGTACAAATTAACCATGGTTTTGCTAAATTAACCATAGTTTAACCATGGTATTTGTAGTAAATCTGTGGTTATACAAATGGTAGTCAACACGCCAAAAAACCATGGGTTACTACAGTTTTACTATAATAAAACCATGGTTATTTTTCGTAAGGGTAAACAACTACATTCTCACATGAAATACTTTTAAAATTACATTTCATTATATTACAACAGTAATATTTTGAAAATTCTGAGAATAAATGGTGGTTGAAATCACAATGCTGCATGAAATCAACCAATCAGCATGTTTAGTGCCCAAGTCCCGCCCCCGAAAGTTCTGGAACTTTGAAAAAGTACTACCTTGCCAGGGACTTTCTGAGGGGAATTTTTTTACCTGGAACTTTATTTAGTTCCTGGTTCCTGAGGTGGAAACACACCAAGTACTGGCTCAAAGTCCCTAGTTCCTGGGTAAAGTTCCTACCATGGAAACGCGACTTATATGAGGAAAATGTGGACCAGGAGGAGGCACATAGGGCAGGTAGGCCTAAGCGATGATAGCCAAATATGTGATGAGAAGAACATGCTAGAAAGTGCAGGGTTAAAGAGCTGCATGTTTTTTTTAATGAAGACCCTGTTATTCGCAGTCCTTCATATAGCCCGTGAGTTGTTTTTTTTTTTATGGGGGGTGCCCTTATTTCAGGTCAGAGCAACTGCCCCTCAGAATTCCTGTGCACATCCCTGTTTCATACCCCCCGCAACTTGCCTCTAGGTGCAAGTAATCAATACACACCAATTCCAGGGGTGCGTATGAGGTAATTCCTCACATTGGTGCATGTACATGGGTTACAGGATGGACACTGGTGAGTCACATATTCCTCCACACTCCTCCGCATCCCAGGCCAGTAAAACCTCTCTCGAGCCAACTGTAGCACTTTCTCTGCTCTGACGTAACTCATGCTGCTGAAGGATCATCTGCCTATACTTTGCAGGTAGTACCAGTTGTCGCCTTTGCAGTGTCCTCCGATACAGAATATTGTTTTCTAGGACCAGCTTGTGCCATTCTCTTAACAGCTTCATTGTGTCACTTGTTGCCATGTGCGGAACATCAGGGGTCACTGTCTTACCAGCTTCCTTCAATTCGACTACTGGCCCTACTGCGCTCTACTTAATTCATCAGGACTGCTGACTGGTGCGCACTGGTCATGGAGTGTTACTGTATCAGTCGCTGTCGCGTTTAGAGGTGCCACCCAGGCTACATTTTTATTCTTGGATATCATGATACCTTCCCAGGTTGCTTGGATGGCACTTTGTGACAGACCCTCTTCGCAATCAATTATGTATTGGTCCATGTCCAGGGGACAACGTGACAACATATCTGCATCATTGTTACTCTTGCCGGGATGGTATTTAATCTCAAATTGGATATCTGCAAGTTCCCCCACCCAACGATAACCCGCTGCATTTAACTTTACAGAACTCATCACATAAGGTTATAGAGCCACAAGTATCCTTTCTAGCCTTAACCGCGCGCATGCGTCATATCCCGAGCTTTGCATATGTGTGTGCTGCGTCAAGGCATCTGTCATTTTAATTTTTTACCACAGACATAATGTCAGCAACAGCAGCATTATGAAGTAGGCCTAAGTAAAATGTAATTAAAGTACCAACCCGATCTCACGCCAATTCGTACATATTTTATGAGGTGGCTTATTCGTACGAATTCGTACGACCACACTTGTACAAATTCATACGATTTTTGCCAAATCGTAAGTATTTTATGAGTTGCACAATTCGTATGAATTTGGACAAAGGACCTACACCTAACCCCGCCCCTAAACCTAACCGTCACTGGGGTTTAGACAAATCATATAAAATTCGTACAAATAAGCCACTTCGTAAATAATTTGACCATACAGCTCTAAACTCAGTTTTAAAGGGCCAGTATCCTTTGGACTTTAGCTCCAACCCTAATTAAACACACTTGAACCAGCTAATCAAGCTCTAACTCAGTGGTTCTCAACCCGCGGCCCACTTTGTTTTACAATTAATTTTATTTTTTACATTAATTGAAAAAATGTAGGCTACTAAAGAAATATAAGCTATAGCCTAATGTTTTTATGTGAAATTATTTTGTTTTTCATAAATTATTTTCACATACATATTCACAAACAAGTGCACACTTTGTGCACACAAAGTGCACTTTTTGGCAGAATTCAATTCAAATAGTCATCAACAGCCATTAGTTCAGTAAAAGGGAGAAAAAAATAAATGTGGAAAATGCCAGGGACTGAACACATACAAAAAAAGAAAAGTCGCAGTATCAGTAGTGAAGGAGGATTTTCGGTTTGCCCCGCAACTCAATTGAAAAAGTTCAAGCAAATGGAAACAGCATATACTACACAGCAATCATCCTTAACTGAAGAAATGTGGCAACAAATATCTGGGGAGAACCTCATATTATTAAATTCGAAAGTGCTTTCCATATTTGGATCAACATAGACTACATTTGTGAACTCATATTTTCTGCAATGGAGCACGTCAAGTCATGCTTCCGTTGTAACAATTCGTCTAGTATTCATACCCAGACTAATTGCCACAAGATTGATATTAGGGAGGGAACCACCGGCTATGGTCTGTGTTAGTTCAAATACTCAAAAAGACAAGAAATAGATGCAAAAGTGAGTATTATTCCAAAAGAAAGCAGTAAAGAATACATATCATCAATACATGATAGAAAACCCCACATATAATAACCAGAGGCATAGCATTTCAAATTACAAGGAAAAAGTCACACATCAACAACATTATTTACAAAAGTAGTGCAAGAGTTCTTATCTGGATATGCAGAAACCACAACGGTTTTCTGCCGTACTCAAGTGCACACAAGACTGGAAACGAAATGGCCGGTCTCAATTCGATATATCCGTCATCAAGCAACAAGACTTTTGTCCTTGTACATCGATCCAGATGATACCGAGGAGAATAGAAGTAAGGTGTCCTGTGGTTAAACAGTCCTTTTGAAGTGCAATCTTCCTGGATATTATCCGGAAGGACTAAAGAGTCCTTCTACAACCAAGCAAACAAAAATCAACATCATACCATATGTGAATCCACACAGGTCAAAAATAACCATGAGACAAACACCAAATCTTACATTGACTGAGCAGAAAATCCCATAGATTCCCAGTCTGGACTGGAGTGGTATGCCATGCTGTTAGGCCTCAAACACCTCTCACTCCTTCTATCCTTGCCTTACTAATATCCTAGAGCAATAAACACACTATCTCCCCCTAGTGTCAGGTAGAAGCCTTACATACCCACACAGGAAACTAATGTGACAGGTCAAGACTCTTACATCATGCTCGTCTTACAGACTGCATATTAAAGCCTCTTATACTTTTTTTGTCCGCGAGTCCGCTATGGACCGCTAGGTAGGCGTGATATAAAAATCTTCCAGATAGGTGTGTTAAGGCCAGTTGGAGCTAAACTTTTCAGGGTTTTTGCTCTCCAGGATCTAGTTTGGAGACCCCTGTCCTACAGAATTGTTACTTTGCACATGCTTTTTGATCGTTACAAATAATAATGTAAATTTATTTTCTTAGAATAGGAGATATGCTGTCTCTTGCATCACATACATTATCAAGTATGTGGTCTTGAAGAGGATCCTTTTTTCCTCTCATTTGGACTCGGTCTTGACTTGGACTCAAAACTTTTGGACTTGGACTTGACTTGGACTCGAACCTCTTTGGACTCGGTCTTGACTCGGTCTCGACTAGTCCTGGACTTGGACTTGACTTGGACTCGACAAAGCTGGACTTGACTACAGCTCTAGGCCCCAAGGGGTCACAAATGCTGTCAAGTGCCTCGACCCTTCGGCCATAAACCCCTGGTGATAAGCCTTTCCCTGATCGAGTATGGAGAACCATGGAAAACCACCCAAGGTGTTCATGAGATCCTGGATTCTTGACAGAGAATGGCGGTCTGGAACGGTCTTCCTGTTAAGCTGTCGGTAGTCAATACATAGTTGTAAAGTACCATCTTTTTTACTGACGCACACTACTGGGGCAGCATAGGGTGAATGAGATTTTAATATTCAACCCTTGGACAGCAAGTCCTGAACATACTCCTTTACTTCTTTTAAGAGTGGCCTGGGTATAGAAGTCTAGGACTTCTGCACAGGGATGTCATCCTTTAAGCTCAGTGCCATCTGTAGGCTGGGGATGTTCCCATTGTCATTGGGAACTGCTTGGTCACTTGATTTCAGGTGACTCAGGTCTACAGGAGGATGCCACAGTGTGTTGCTGTCCTCTGAATGTGCTGGCTGGGATAAAGTGGTCTCCTGTAGGTTGTTAGATTCAACTTGATCTGTCTGGATAATCTTAGCAATAGCTGCTATTTCCCGAAGTATAGTTCTTTTTGAAATGGTCACATCATGTTTAGTGTGATTCCCAACTGGGACTTTTATATAAGTGAGTGAAGTGACATTCAGCCAAGTATGGTGACCCATACTCAGAATTCGTGCTCTGCATTTAACCCATCCAAAGTGCAAACACACAGCAATGAACAAACACAAACCGTGACCACATACCTTGAGCAGTAGGCAGCCATTTATGCTGCAGCGCCCGGGGAGCAGTTGGGGGTTTGGTGCCTTGCTCAAGGGCACCTAAGTTGTGGTCTTGCTGGCCCGAGACTCGAACCCACTACCCTAGGATTTAGGAGTCAAACTCTCTAACCACTAGGCCACGACTTCCCATTGATATGAGTGTCCACTTTTGTGTATCTCAATCAGTTCTTCTCCAAGGTAAAGATGTGCTAGGGGTGAGGTCTCCTCACTTGGCTCAAACAGGACTGTCGCATCATAAGTGTTGAGATTAGAGGGAAACCTACGTTTTATATTGGCGACCTGACCAGGCCGAATGGTGACACCTTGCGGTCCTACCCTCACCCGAGCTGTGTCTGCATGTACTTTATCTGCACGGATGAAGCCAACTGAAACTTCAACCAGGTCATCTTGGGTATCTCCTGTGCTACTCATCGGGGAGTGCAAGGTGGTAAGGATGCCTTCTCTATTTCTAGGTCCTGTAATTAACTCTGAGATCACATTAAACCCCAACAGAGACCTCTCCAACTGTAAGGAAAAGGGGAAAAGGGACCTGAATGGATTACCGAGTCCCATCATGTCTAGGTAAGCTTATTGTGGCTTCAACTCACCCACTAAATGGAATTACTTCCCCATTGATAGCAAACACCTCCAGACCTATGGAGCCAAAAGAGTCTCAATAAAGATAAATGCACACACTACATTCACATATGCACACATAGGACTCATACATGCACACACGTAATTCATAAATACACACACAGGATACACAAATGCGCACAAAATTCACAAATGCACACACAAAATTTAAAAAGCACAGAAGATTCACAAATGCATACAAAATTCAGAAATGCACACAAAATTCAGAAATACACACACAATTCAGAAATGCAAACAACATTTACAAATGCGCTCAAGATTCACAAATGCAAGATTCAGAAATGTATTTCTGATACACACACACATATATCTTGATTTACAAACTGCTTGCCGTCTGTGACCTTCACTGCATTTGTGTGTGAATTTTGAGACCCCCCTGACTTGGCTCGACACACAAATGCCTTTTTTTAAACAAGGAATGATCTGCAACCAATCAGATATCTCCCTTGTTTTAGCCAATCACAAGAATGCACCCCACGTGGGGGATTGTTTACTTATAAGCCAATCAGCGAACGACTCACTTTCCTCAGCGAACGATTCACTTTCCTCACGAGTCACGCAGCGAACAACTTACTTTCCTCTCGCAGCGAACGACTCATTTTCCTCACGCAGTGAACGATTCACTTTCTTCACGAGACTCGACTCACTTTCCTCACGCAGAGAGCAACTCACTTTCCTCAGTGAAGGATTCACTTTCCTCACGCAGCGATCAACTCACTTTCCTCACGCACCCGGAGACCCACTTTTCGCAGTCGGAGAGTCACTTTCCTCTCGCAGCGGAAAGATAATAAAAAATAAACCTGAATTGTAATCTAAACATCTGTATTTTCGTACAATTTCATAAATAAGTAGGCTATAATATGCCGCACCACAGGCATATCGCGCTCTGTGAACGCATTCATGTGATTGGCTTATAAGTAAACAATCCCCCACGTGGAGTGCGTTCTTGTGATTGGCTAAAAGAAGGGAAATATCTGATTGGTTGCAGATCATTCCCTGGTTAAAAAAAGGCATTTGTGTGTCGAGCCAAGTCAGGGGAGTCTCAAAATTCACACACAAATGCAGTGAAGGTCACAGACGGCAAGCAGTTTGTAAATCAAGATATATGTGTGTGTGTATCAGAAATACATTTCTGAATCTTGTCCTGTGCATTTGTGAATCTTGAGTGCATTTGTAAATGTTGTTTGCATTTCTGAATTGTGTGTGTATTTCTGAATTTTGTGTGCATTTCTGAATTTTGTATGCATTTGTGAATCTTCTGTGGTTTTTAAATTTTGTGTAAGCATTTGTAAATTTTGTGCGCATTTGTGTATCCTGTGTTTGTATTTATGAATCATGTGTGTGCATGTATGAATCCTGTGTGTGCATATGTGAATGTAGTGTGTGCATTTATCTTTATTGAGACTCTTTTGGCTCCATACAGACCAGCACAAGGTCCAACTATTTCAGACAAGGTCTGCTCTTTCCCTTGCTTGATACGGTTGGGACAACTTGGTCTTCTCCTCTTTTCAGGTGCTTTAGCCATACATTGACAATGCTGTTCTTTCTCCTTGGCCTGTTACTGTTTAGTAAATGAATTTACTAAATTTGTCAGAGCTTCAGCTTGGGTTATCAGTTTGTGAATATCCTTTTTGCCTGTTCAGTAGTAGCAGCTGCTGCCTTAATTTCTGAAACGCCTTCAACCTGGGCACTTCGAGCATGAGTAACATTAGGTCATGGAAGTGACTATAGTTGGCACTGTCTCTCCTCCTCCTGACTGGTAACTTTTACATGCTGAAAACTGGATCTTTTGTTTAATGCCAATGACACGATAAAGAAATTGCTGCAGGTTTTCATTTTCCCCTTGATGTTCACACATCAAATTTTGGAACAGCTCAGTGCTACTCTTATAACCTAAATGAGACTGCAGCAGCCCTTTCAACTCCTGCACTGTCAAATCCTCTTTTTCCATTAATATCTCCTTGAAGTGACCAGGTTTAGGGATTTTTAGCACCCCTCTGATGATTTCACTGTCACTAAAGTGATTTCAGTAATTCAGTAATTTTTTTGACTTTCATAAAAATGATTTAGAGGCTGAAATATGTGAGTTTTATCTTATTATAAAACCTTTTTGTCAAAACTCTATTTGAACTTCTGCATAGTAGATAACGTTGCAAGACACTCCTTTAAAATCTGACCATCATTTTTAATGTTGTTATTTTAATGTTTATGTAAACAAAAAGTACATATTGATGCTAATTTTATTTGTTATCTGCTGGTTTTCTAAATAAAACTTGGTGAATTGATTTCATTGTGTAGCATTAGAACTTTTTTAACAGGGTTCAGTGATAACCGTGATCATTTTGGTCACTATAATCATGAAATGAAATTTTCATGTCATTTCATCTCTAGTTATGATCAACTATGATAAACTAAAATTCAAGGACTTAAAGGTGCCATGTGCAAAAATTGAGCTAAAGATATTCAAAAAATTACCTACACGCATCAAAAGTATGAGAAGAAATAAGGGCGATGATGTCATTAAAAAAATTTAAAGTTATAGTGCTGCAGAGATATCAACCTTAATTAGCAGTAGCATTACTAGCCCCGGCCCGACAGGTGTCGTAATACCAGTTTCGGCCATGGGAGGCGGTATGCGGGCAACATAACCACCAGCCCACCTGCAATACACGAATAACTCGCACGGCTTGTGGGCGTAATCTAACCTGATGTCAATCATGTGCAAAGTACAGCCCACTACTTCATTTCAGTTCAGGGAAGAGAGCGGAAGGATGACTTAAGCCCTTGGCAAGAGACCACCACCCGCTACAGGGAAACAACCGCGCTCGGAATCACAAATCAAATCCGATAAGAAAAGGAGCCGAACCAGAGTAAACATCGGCACTGCTTTCAATCTCTGGAGACACCTGATGGACCTGAAAGAAATGAGGTTCGACACCGAACTTGCAACATTTCTTTTGGATTGGTAAGTTAGATGCTGTTAGTATTTCGCTAGAAGTTTGTTTTATATGTTTGTGTATTTTTTTTTCGGGAAGTTATAACATAGAAATGTATCGAAGGCTGTTCTATAAACGTGCTAATGTTAGCGATGGCTAACCGTAGCTGCGTTTGATAATTAGCTAGCTATAACTTACCCATTTTTTATATCATAAGTAACCTGCTCTGTCTAGTCTGTTGGTCTCCGTGTCCTCTTTGCTTCATGGTTTTTCTGTACGTGAGAAAATTGATGTGTGGCGTGAAAGCGTGTGAAAAGAGTCAATTGCGTGTGTCTCACGGTGAATGCTTGAGAGTTGAAAGCTCTGGTTACGTTGGTTGGCGCTAGCTTGGTCAACATCAGCTGTCTGATGTTGACCAATGATGTTGACAGAATGCTGTCTGTCAAATTAATTTCATTCCAATAATGTGTATTTACAACTCAATGTAATATGAACAAAACGAATATGAACACATTCACTGGTAAAGGTGAAGGGGAGTAGCTTGAAGATGTCATGTTTCAAAATCACTTGACATCACCCAATGTTACTCTGGAGGCAAAACGTCCTCTTATAGCAGCGGTTCTCAATTCCAGTCCTCGCGCCCCACTGCTCTGCATATTTTGCACGTTTCTCTTTGTTAACACACCTGATTCAGATAATCAGCTCGTTAGAAATGAACACGTGCATGAACTGTTTTTCAAATGTTCATTGCTCCCTACTCTCTGAGCAGGGGAAATCTGTTGAAGTTTACCTCACATCGAAACATTCATTCACTGATTTGTGCTGTGCAGCGTCTTTAAACATGGACAACTGTGACATCATATACCTCTGTAAATCAATACAATTTAAATTCACGTCTTGCACACTTCAATGCACTTTGATTGGAACATATAGCTACGTTCGCTTCGAACTGGAATCATGGCTGAATATCCTGTGATGTCCACTTCGCAGGGCACTTATGTTCGAATAGAACAAATGTCTGAAGCTCTAAGAGAAACGTTCAAAATATGCAGAGCAGTGGGGCGCGAGGACTGCAATTGAGAACCGCTGTCTTCAGCTATGCTCTAGGGTTGTTGTGAAGGTAGGGGCAGAGCATAGAGACTGCCGTTTCTCGTTTGTTACTCTAGAGTAGACCAATTCACTTTATTGAGGCATACTGCCCCCATCTGGTATGGAATGTGGAGTATGACTTGATTCTTTTGCCAGATATGACAGATGGCACCTGAATAGCGCGTTCAGCGCGGGGGCGTGGTCACATTAGATATAATGAAGGGAGACTTGAAAAACAGACATCGCGTTGTAGTCTCTCTGAAAAACAAGCCGATTTCAACCTCAAAATGTATGCTTTTATATATACCAATACTGCCATCCCAAACATAGAGAAGCGGTCTCAACTAACAGATTCTGCAAAAAACCGAAACATCACCAATTGTGAAAAAAAAAACGCTTCTTTCTCATTTTGGTCGAAAGTTGTGCTGCCGACTTGTGTAACTGGTTTCCATTACATGATCTCTTAGATCAAGTAACACAGCCATACCTTCATCCTCCCTTCTCATCAGGCTCTTACAGCACAAAAACCCACTAACAAATCAAAACATCCCTCTTCATCCCCCAGTTCTACTCGTGATTCTTCCCTCTCATCGATTTGTTAAATGTTGTTAGCGATAAGGAAAAGTTTATCAGCAGGCAGTTCACATAGAGCTTTCCTGTTTTCCCTCACCAGATTTCTCCTCTCATTTGCCATCATACCGACCACTGAGCCACCATTAGTGACAATTCAACAACAGCAAGGTTTACATGCATGGATCCACAGCAAACTGGTCTTCGGATTTCTTTTTGGATTAGCTACACTCCTCTGATACCGGACAAGCACCCAAGAACTGTAGCGGTTACAGGACTTCTGCATCAGCTAACAGTTAAGTGTTCCCAGCAGTCTGTGAAATGGTGGAATAAAGACAGGACAAAAACATGCGTGTGTTCAGCTCTCATCTTGCTGGGTTATATATTTTCCAAAAATTCTCACATTAGAACAAACATAAATTTCAGAATATGCATTTTGTAACAATAAAATGATTATTTATACAAATGTTCACTGTTTCAGTGTCTTTCTTGTGAATACACAGCATTTCA
Source organism: Carassius carassius (assembly GCF_963082965.1). Taxonomy (NCBI): domain Eukaryota; kingdom Metazoa; phylum Chordata; class Actinopteri; order Cypriniformes; family Cyprinidae; genus Carassius; species Carassius carassius. Next base: position 756,098 of record NW_026775030.1, read on the forward strand.
ATGAAGATCTGTCCATCAGCCAATTGCTGTGTTACTCGTGCTATTTGGTGTCACGTTACTCTGGGTTTCCCTTCGATTCAACTGTATCAATAACATGTTCAAACATGACATTCTTTGAATGTTTTACCCATTTTAGATTGCCCACATGCATTTTTAGAGTAAAGTAAACATTTAGAGGAACTGATATAAGAACATTTCACCTTCAGTAACCACTATCACAAAGCCTAAATATTTTCCAATCGAGGGTGAACATCGCAATTCATTTCAGTATTAAACATTGAAAACTTTATCAAAACAGATCGAATACCAACAGTATACAATAACATGTGATCTTTCAACATCCATACAGAATGACATATAAAACAATCAACTAACCTGTCAAATGGTGGAATAAAGACAGGATAAAAACGTGCGTGTGATCAGCTTTCGTCTTGCTGGGTTATGATCAGCAGCCCGGAAGACGCATCGCAACACACTGCACTCTCATAGCACCCTTTGTTGGTGTAGCGGAACCACCATTCACATCAACTCTGGGGACCCACCAGTGGGTCCAATATTGCATCTGCCTAATTCTCAAAAAAATCAAAATAACAGCTGAAGTGGTTAATACATTTACACATGCATAATCAATATTAGCTTCATCAATTGTGACGAACCAACAATAGGGGCATCACATATTACTGAGTAAATATTACTGAGTCTTTTAATCTCATCCAATATGTAACCGGTCCTACTCATATAAATGGGCATACTAGATCTTGTTTTCATCTGTGGTTTTAAATATACGTTCTGTTTTGTCTGAGGATATTTTTATTTCAGATCATAATTGCATTTCATTCAATTTATTAAGTAATTTAGTTTTATCATCCTGTAGTTGAGTAATTAATTCTGGGATCCTGAATAATCTTTCTGCAGAATAATTATCTGCTGTTTTTGATAATGTAGCGTATCAGACCCGAAACAGACAAATTAAAGAGTCGATCAGGACCATGGTTGAAACACAAGCATCGCATAGATTTTAAAATATTGCTTATTACTTATAAAGCCCTGAATGGTTTAGCACCTCAGTATTTGAATGAGCTCCTTTTACATTATAATCCTCTACGTCCGCTACGTTCTCAAAACTCAGGCAATTTGATAATACGTAGAATATCAAAATCAACTGCAGGCGGCAGATCCTTTTCCTATTTGGCGCCCAAACTCTGGAATAACCTACCTAACATTGTTCGGGAGGCAGACACACTCTTGCAGTTTAAATCTAGATTAAAGACCCATCTCTTTAACCTGGCATACACATAACATACTAATATGCTTTTATTATCCAAATCCGTTAAAGGATTTTTAGGCTGCATTAATTAGGTAAACCAGAACCGGAAACACTTCCCATAACAACCTATGTACTTGCTACATCATTAGAAGAATGGCATCTACGCTAATATTTGTCTGTTTCTCTCTTGTTCCGAGGTCACCGTGGCCACCAGATCCAGTCTGTGTCCAGATCAGAGGGTCACTGCAGTCACCCGGATCCAGTACGTATCCAGACGAGATGCTGGATCAGCACCTAGAAAGGACCTCTACATCCCTGAAAGACAGCGGAGACCAGGACAACTAGAGCCCCAGATACAGATCCCCTGTAAAGACCTTGTCTCAGAGGAGCACCAGGACAAGACCACAGGAAACAGATGATTCTTCTGCACAATCTGACTTTGCTGCAGCCTGGAATTGAACTACTGGTTTCGTCTGGTCAAAGGAGAACTGGCCCCCCAACTGAGCCTGGTTTCTCCCAAGGTTTTTTTCTCCATTCTGTCACCAATGGAGTTTCGGTTCCTTGCAGCTGTCGCCTCTGGCTTGCTTAGTTGGGGACACTTCATCTACAGCGATATCGTTGACTTGATTGCAAATAAATGCACAGACACTATTTAACTGAACAGAGATGACATAACTGAATCCAATGATGAACTGCCTTTAACTATCATTTTTGCATTATTGACACTGTTTTCCTAATGAATGTTGTTCAGTTGCTTTGACGCAATGTATTTTGTTTAAAGCGCTATATAAATAAAGGTGACATTGACATTGACATTGGCGAGCCTAATTCCTCAGAAAGGCAACAGGATGTTGTAAATCAATTCTTAGTGCCACAAGTCAGAAGCAAGATAACCAACCAAACAACTATTTCACAGAACAGCTTTCAACATTAACACCATGTCACAGTTCATGGGTCAGTGCGCTCATCTTGCATCTCTGTCTGATTGTGTGCATCTGTTAACTAGCAGCAGCTGCATTAATGAGCACCAGCTGCAACTCATTTGCGCTGCCTTTAAGTTTGGCTGCTTTCCTGTTCGTGTTGTTGGTTCGTTGATTCTCGTCTGTCTTTCTTGTGTAATTGTGGTCCTGTCCCTCCAGTTGGGATTATCTGGACCTTATTCCTCACCGGCCTAGGATTCCCGCGCTGGGTTTGAGTTACTGCTGCTTGAGTGGTCTGGACGTGACTCATCTGGGGTTATGCCATCATCTTCCTACGTCCTCATTGCTGACTGTCAGAATTACAAATAAACCATTTTCACCTCACACTTGGATCTCATGACTCGATCATTGTGACAGAATGAACCAACCAGAATGGATCCAGCGAGCTCGTCAGAATTCCGAGACTTTTTAACCAGTAGTAACTCTTGCATGGAACGCCAGGAGGATCAGATGATGGCCACGGGTCGTGCTGTACAAGCCCTGGTTGCTCAGGTTTCGGAACTTACCACTCAGTTTCAGTGCTTCAAGTTAGAGACCGTTTCTTCTCAGCAACCACCTGTGTCCAATCCACCAGCCAACATCTGTTCTCCTTAGCCTCGTCTACCACCACCAGCCTTTTATTCCGAGGAGCCCTAGTTGTGTCGCTCATTTGTGGCTAAATGCTTCTATATTTCTCTTCAACCGTCATCGTTTCCCACCAAGGAATATAAGGTAGCGTTCATTATAACTCTGCTCACTGGACGAGCGGCAAGCTGGGGAACCACCGTGTGGGAACAGAGACTTCCTTGCTGCGCCTCCTTCCAAGCGTTTTCGAAGGAGCTGAAGAAGGTATTTGATCACGCTGCTTATGGCAGAGAGGCAGCTAGACTTCTCACGGAGCTGCAACAAGGGGATCGCACCATAGCCGATTATTCTATCGAATTTTGCACTTTAGCCACGGAATGCGGCTGGAATTCTGAGGCGCAGTTGGACCTGTTTCTTCAAAAACTTTCGGACACCATTAAGGACGAAATTTATTCCTCGGATTTACCCGCGGGGGTTGATAAGCTCATTGAGGGGGATGGGTGGATGCCAGAGTAAGGAGGCGTGTTCAACAGAAGACACTACGGAGAATCCCTGATTTCACTCATCAGAGCAGCCTATCATCAGTCACTGGTGAGAGTGAGTTCTCTTTTCCAGATCCCGAACCCATGCAGATGGGCAGGTCTCGCCTTTTCACAGCAGGAGAAGCAGAGACGCCGAGAGAGAGGTTTGTGCCCATAATGTGGAGCCACCGGTCACGTCATTCTGCAATGTCCAGTAAAAGCCGGTGCCCGCCAGTAGGTAAGAGGTTACTAACGGGTGGAACAACTCTTAAATCCGCTTTTTCTGTCACGTCGCTACCGGTAAGGCTGACACTCCATTCTCAAACTTTTGACTGTGAGGCTTTGGTGGATTTGGAGGCGGAGGGTAATTTTCTAGACATTAAGGTCGCAAAAAGACTTAAGATACCTATGGTGGAACTCTCTCAGCCCATCTCTGCGGTGACATTAAATGGTCAGCCGTTATCCTCCGTCACAAATTCCACAGTCCCTGTCAAACTCATCATCTCTGGACAACACACTGAAAACATTAACTTTCTCTTAACTGACACCCCTGCTGCTCCTGTGGTTTTGGGGCATCCCTGGCTAGTGCTCCATAATCTCCACATAAACTGGGGAAATAATTCTGTCCTGTCCTGCAGCGAATATTGTCATGCGTCATGTCTGTTGTCTGCATGTTCTCCTGTGTCTTGTTCTGTGTTTCATGATGATCTCACTGACCTGTCTAACGTGCCATGTGAGTACCTCAACCTGAAGAGAGTGTTCAGTAAGTCTCGGGCTGCTTCTCTACCTCCGCATCGTCCCTATGACTGTGCTATAGAGTTATTGTCAGCATACCTGTCAACATTTGGTTACGGAAATCCGGGAGACTTCGGGGGGCGGGGCGGTTGGCTAAATACAAGTAAATACATAATACATAATTATTAATAAGAATTATTGTGATAATAATGAGACTTATTCATGTTTATTTTTTATTTATCTTTATTATAACATTTTATATTACATAAAAAGAAACACTGTGGTGCATGTGGAACATGTAACAAAAAATGTAATATACTTGAAGTACATGGAAACACCTTCATGTTAAACTCTAGGAAATAGCAGAGTATTTTCTAGCTATGGCAGAATCCAGGAACATGCCTGCCACACATTGAATTCATCGCAAAAAGAAAATGGATTTTTTATTTTTTTTTGCTATCAACATTGCCATTTTTAGTTCACTCTTTTATACGGTTTCTGCCTCCGTCCGTCTCTTAGTGATAAAGTTTGAAATCGCGGTTGTGCCCCTTTGTGCCTCCACAGTGCGATTGTGCCATTGGGATTTATTATGCTGCATTACGTCGTTTTTCCCACCGTGTCCAATACTGAAATTAGTGTGACATACTTTGCAAAAAGTGTGGGAATTGTCGATGCTGCTCCGTGATAAGAAATTAAATTCCTCCGACCAGCTGTTGTTATATTTGCAGCTATATTTTTATTTATTTTTTTGCCGTAGCACCACCTGAGCTTTCTAATGCCATTTTTAGTTACGCTTGATTCAAATTCCCCTGTCTACCTGCGCAGTGATCAATTGCGCAACAGAGCTGTAGGTTGCCAGGTTGAGGTCACAAATGGGTTCAAAATTGTATGATTTATCAATTGTGTGAGTAGGATGCATTTCATACAAGATCTTGCAACTGGACAACCTTGGAATAATGTGATGTGATTATTCATATAACGAGGTAGGGCCATACAAATTACGGGAGTTTCCCGGGAGAAATAACAAAACGGGAGGGGGGCGGGAGATGGGTGTGAAATACGGGAGACTCCCGGGAAAAACGGGAGTGTTGACAGGTATGATTGTCAGGTAAGTCTCCGCCTAAAGGCAAATTATATTCGCTTTCCAATCCGGAGAGGGTGGTCATGGAGAAATATATTTCTGATTCTCTTGCAGCCAAGATCATCCGCCCCTCTTCCTCTCCACCGGGTGCGGGTTTTTTCGTGAAAAAGAAAGACGGCTCTCTTCGTCCCTGTATTGATTATAGAGGGTTGAATGACATAAGGGTGTAGAATACTTATCCTTTGTCGTTGATGTCGTTGGCTTTCGAGCGTCTGCAGGGGGCGTCATTTTTCATGAAATTGGATCTCCGTCACGCTTATCATTTGGTTCACATAAGAGAAGGGGATGAATGGAAGACCGCTTTTAATACCCCCAGGGGGCACTTTTTAATATCTTGTTCTTTCTTTTGGCCTTTGTAACACCCCCGCGGTATTCCAAGCACTCGTCAACGATGTGTTGAGAGATATGGTAGATCAGTTCACTTATGTCTACCTGGATGACATACTGATATTTTCTCATTCTCTCCAGGAACATTTTCAACACTTCAAGCATGTGCTTCAGAGGCTGTTAGCGAATGGGCTTTTTGTCAAGGCGGAGAAATGCGTTTTCCATGCACAGTCGGTTCCTTTTTTGGGATACATCGTCTCGGCCGAGGGGGTGTGCATGGATACCGACAAGATTCAGACTGTGGTAAATTGGCCAACCCAGAGTCTCGTAAGGTCCTGCAGAGGTTTCTGGGCTTTGCCAATTTCTACTGGCAGTTTATTCGCAATTTCAGCATGCTAGCCGCCCCTTTGACTGCCTTAACCTCCATCAAGACTGCCTTCAGGTGGTCTAGTGCAGCGGAAGCTGCATTTACCAAACTAAAGAGCTGCTTCGTTTCAGCTCCCATTCTCATTGCCCCTGATCCTTCCCGGCAGTTTGTGGTGGAGGTTGACGCGTCAGAGGTGGGGGTTGGCGCGGTGCTATCCCAGCGTTCCCTCACGGACCGTAAAGTGCATCCTTGGGCGTATTCTTCCCACCATTTGTCCCCCGCCGTAATTGTAATTATGACATTGGTAACAGAGAGCTGTTGGCAGTCAAGCTCGCTTTGGAATAGTGGCATCATTGGTTGGAAGGTTCGGGGGTTGCTTTTGTTGTTTGGACCGATCACAAAAATCTTGAATACATCAAGTCCGCCAAAAGATTAAACTCTAGGCAGGCTCGGTGGGCTCTGTTTTCGGTCGTTTTTATTTTTCTATTTCTTATCGTCCAGGTTCTAAGAACATCAAACCGGACACGTTATCCCGTATTTTTGATGTTTCGGATCGCCCATCTTTTTCCGAACCCATTGTACCGCAGAAAGTCTTTATTTCTGCACTCACGTGGGACATCGTGTCGAAGGTTCGCATAGCCTTGCAAGGGGTAACACCCCCGCCCAGATGCCCATCGGGTCGGTTGTTTGTGCCAGAGGCTTTAAGGTTCGAAGTCATCCGATTGAGTCATTATTCCAAGGTAGCTTGCCATCCAGGGGTTAATCGTACCTTGTTTCTCGTTAAACAGCGGTTTTGGTGGCCAGGCATGGCTCGTGACATTAGTTTTTTTGTTTTGGCTTGCTCTGTCTGTGCTGTTTCGAAGTCTTCCAATCGACCCCCTGCTGGACTCCTTCAGCCGCTGTTAGTTCCTTCAAGGCCCTGGTCCCACATTTCGCTAGATTTCATGTCAGGTCTCCCTCCTTCACAGGGGAAACACGGTGGTTTTGACCGTGGTGGACCGGTTCTCGAAGGCAACTCATTTCATTCCTCTGCCTAAATTACCTTCTGCCAAAAGAAGGTTGCTGTCATAGATCACGTTTATCGCTTACATGGCCTCCTGATGGACGTGGTCTCTGACAGGGGGCCTCAGTTTACTGGGGGTGACTGTTAGTCTTTCATCTGGATTTCATCCTCAGAGTAATGGTCAGATGGAGAGGGCCAACCAAGATCTAGAAAGAGTGTTGCGATGTTTGGTTTCTCAGAACCCCTCCTCTTGGAGCCAGCAGATCTCATGGGTTGAGTATGCACATATCTCGTTACCAGTTTCAGCTAAGCCTTTTCAGTGTAGTTTAGGGTACCAGCCACCACTTTTTCCAGAATTGGAATCCAAAGTCGCGGTCCCCTCTGCCCATGCATTTATCCAGAGGTACCAATGCACCTGGACCAGGGCCAGATTAACCCTGCCCCGGGTGGGGGCGCGCACCAAATTTCAGGCCGATCGCCCCTGGGCGAAAACCTCCCGTCTACGTCGCAGGTCAAAAAGTGTGGCTTTCATCAAAGAATATTCCTCTCCGATCCGTCAGTAATAAGCTTGCGCCCAAATTTATTGGCCCATTTACTGTGACCAAAATTATTAGTCCGGTGGCAGTCCGCCTCAAACTCCCTCCTGCGTACAGGATAATTCATCCGGTGTTTCATGTTTCTAAATTAAAGCCCGTTTTTCATTCACCCATTAATCTGCCAGTTACTGTTCCCGCAAATTTGTCAAATTTGGGGCAAGTAATCAAGATTGATGGTCAAAGAGATGCACAGCCGAAAATCACGTGTAAACCCATGAGAATAAACAAGATCCTTGGATTGACTTCCCCCCACCTCGAAGAACCAGACTGAAATTCCTAAGGGGACCTTTTAACCTCTGCTATCCACAGAACATCTTTATGTCAGAGAATGGCACAGGAACTGTCTTTTATAGATGTAGATGCACCAAAATGAACTCAAAAAGACTTATAAATGAATATCAGTCCATTGCCACACATTTGACTACCATGTTTATAATCACTTATTGTGTATGTCTTTTAATAACTATTGGATAGCTTAAGGATTCATATTCATGTTTAGTATGTATGTGTTTGAATCTGTTTTCTTGAAATATTCCTGACCATCAGTTATTCAAATGTATCATATAGTCAAATGTATTATATTCTTGTTATAGGAATCATGTCCAAAATTATACCCTACAAGAGCATGAAAATTTGGACCACGTGCTTGATAAGATAACATATAATTTATGATACCCCGAGCAAAGACAATATCTAATTGGTCAAGACAACATTTGAGGTGTGGCCAAAAGGCCAGTTTAAATACTCAAGACACCATCAAATTTTGAGTTGAGTTTTGTAACGCCTGTCTCCGATTCCGACCTCGAGTGCCCGTTCAGCCTACACAACTCTGTGTCTTCAGCTAACACCCAACCACGGGCTTCCCAAGACGTCACTTCAATGACTACTGAACTTCCAGCCAAGCAGCATCCTCTGGAAACCCCCTTTTCAACGACAACAAATGGAACCCCTTTACACCGGTGACTCAAGTAACACCTCCAGTCTCACATCTGTACTGGTGCATCTCATATAATTTTAACCTCATTGAGGAACTCAATGCGAGGGTTAATTAAGTGACTGATGGTTGTTCATGTCTATGCAATTTCACGTGTTGCTGTAAACTTGGGATTTCACATTTTCATTCTCTTAAACTCATTCTTTCATAACATTATCTCTTCCTGCACCTTGTGCTTATGTGTTAGATTAGTTTACATGTCTTAGATTTATCTAATAAAGCCTTATTCATATCGAAAAGAGAAGTATCTTGTGTTTTCTGCTTCCCGGTTAATGTCTTAAACTGTCGATCTTGTTACTGTGCTAATTAATAATGTTTTCACTATACTTTGGATATTAATATCCAGTGCAGATTTGATGTTAAATGGCTCATTCAGTGAATTGCAGAGCGTCTCAGTGATCAGCCGTGAAACAGTGATTCTGTTCAAATTCCCTTTAAAATCATAAATGATTTCCTTTGAGCTAAATTGACCCGTTTCCCTTACAATAATCTGTCCATTAATATGTCAAAAAGGAGTATTGATGTTCAAGTACAATCTTTTAATGAGCATTGCCTTTCAGTTTTGGATAAAGCTTATCCAGTGAAATCTAGAGCAGCTCGTCTGATAAATTCCACCCCTTGGATCAATGATAGTATCTGTTCTTTTAAACGTACTTGTCATAAAACCAAGCATCTGTGGAAATCTACTGGACTACTAGTTCACTATCAGCAGCATTTAAAATAACTTTTAATGGATTTTAATAATAAGGTTAAAGATGCCAGAATTACGTATTTCTCTAATCTTATATCTAGCAGCATACATACACTAAATTTTGTTTGACACCATACATAATGTTTTCTCTACTCCATTACCTGCAGTTCATATGTCTTCAGTTGATAAGTGCAACATTTTACCCTCCTATTCGTGGATAAGATAAACAACATATTAACTAATATTACTCTTTCTCCTTTACTTCAAATACCTGTTACGAACGCACACACAAAATGAGAGATACAGTTGCAGTGTTTAATGGGCAATCCAAAAACAGACAAGAGGTCAATAAAAACCACGGGGACATGACTCAACTCTGGAGGGACCACGGGGACCTGACTCAACTCTGGGGGGACCACGGGGACCTGACTCGACTCTGGAGGGACCAAGGGGACCTGACTCGACTCTGGGAAATCAGCGGGGATCTGGTCAGTGGGGACCTGACTCGACTCAGGACGGTCACCTGTGGCTGCCCTCTTGTGCAATGACACTGTGCCGGCGGCCATCTGGTGTAGTGGCGCTGGGCCAGCGACCATCTTGGGCAGTGGGTCTGGCCTGGTGGCCATCTTGTGCAGTGGCGCTGGGCTGGTGGCCACCTTGTGCTGTGGCGCTAGGCAGGCGGCCACCTCGTGCTGTGGTGCTTGGCCGGCGGCCATCTCGTGCAATGGCGCTGGGCTGGCGGCCATCTCGTGCAGTGGCGCTGGGCTGGTGGCCATCTTGTGCAGTGGTGCTGGGCTGGCGGCCATCTTGTGCCATGGCGCTGGGCTGGCAGCCATCCTGTGCTGTGACTCTGGGTTGGCGACCCTCTTGTGCCGTAACGCTGGGCTGGCGGCCATCCTGTCTGGAGACACAGGTCTAGAGTCGGCCACCACACCTGGAGAGACAGGTGTGGCTGGGGTATCCCACTGAAAAACGATGGTGTAGGTACGGGGTGAACCGCCAAAAGTCCAGGATCTCCAGCCCCTTCATCTCCCACTCAGGCACAGGGTCATCCAGGCAGGCATTAAAGAGGTCTTTAAGTGCCTCATCATTGTACCCCAGTCCTACTGCCATAGTCCAAAATATTTGCGCCAAAACACCCACCTCACTCCCCTCTTGGCGGAGGGTGATTAGGTTTAAGAACCTCCCCCTCCACTCCTCCATGCTGGCTGGGGAACGGATATGAAATCCCACACTGATGGATCTGGGCATGATGGAGTCCTTCTGTTAAGAAAGCACACAGAAAACGAGAGATCCAGAAGCAGTGTTTAAGGGGGAATCCAAAAATCTAATCCCAAAACAGGCAAAAGGTCAATAAAAACAAAATCATTCCAAAAACAAGAAACATGCAAAACACTAGGGAATACGAGAAAGCCGGTTGACATAAAACAAGGACTCCATGAAACAGATAGAAAAAGACCTGTTTATTTGGACAGGTGAAAACGATGAAAGTGGGGACAGTTGAGTGCAATTAACAGGTGTGCAATTAACAGTGATGAATGGGAAAAGGCTTGTGGGAAATGTAGTGCCTGCAGTGGGGTGACTATGGGGAAGTATGACCACTAGTGGACACCCAGGTAAACACAGACCAGACACTGTTACAATACCTTTCTTCTCCAGGCAAGTAACCCTGGATAATATTTCCCCAATAACACTTGATGACCTCACTAAAGTAGTTAGCTCTATGAAAAATTATTGTAGTTCTCTTAATGTGGTTCCCACTGCCTTGTTTAAAAATTTTATTGACACAATTGGACCCTGTGTGCTATCTGTAATTAACAATTCATTAAAATCTGGGTAAATTCCAGTTTATTTTAAACAATCTGTTGTTCAATCTATTCTAAAGAAAACAAATCTTGATCCATCTGTAGGTTTCCACTGAATGAAGCCCTAGCTTGACACTTTGTCCACTCCTTTCGTCAGAATCCACATCAATAAATCCACAAAACCACTCGTGAAAATAAAAACGTATCCATTTACTCAGTTAGCATCAAAAAACATCAGCACAGGAATATTACAAAAAAATAACAACGATTAATTACCGACAAAAGAAAAAGAGAGAGAAAAAAGGTAAAAAAAACTGTGTGGCTCCACTCTCTGCTTGCCTGACCGTTCCACAATGATGCCCTATTTTTATTTTTTATTCTCATTCTCGCGAGAGTATCCCAAGCAATTAAAGGTACATGCGATTAAAGATAAAAATGCGATTACAGTTCTCTATTCCTAAAATATAACCAATGTAATATGCACGCTAAATTATCCATACACATTTTAGATAATGACACAATTAACTCCTTGCATTACTGTAAATATTAACTGCATAAACCTGTAAATACTGTAAATATTACCTTCAATTTCCTCCAGAAAAACTGAATCATGTAAATTACTATTTAACGCATAAATTTAAATTATGTATCAGCTAACTGCATTTAGGCTCCTACGTTGTACATCGTTAGTCCAAAATTATAGCTTTTATGGCTAAGGTCCAGGAAAAAAGTTGTTGTAAATCAACTCGGCTGTTTTAGATGGTTATAATGTGCTTGATAAATTTTAATCTGGCTTTCGTTGTATGCACTAAACTGAAACTGCTCTTCTTAGAGTTGTAAATGATTTGTTAATGCAAGTTAATGTACTGGTTTTACTGGATCTTGCTGCGGCTTTTGATACAGTTGATCTCTGTAGACAGCAGGTTGATATCTCTTGAACAGCCTTGAATTGGTTCTCATCATACTTATCACACAGGTCTTTCTTAGTAAGAGTTCAAAAGTATTCCTCATCAACAGCACCGGTGTCCTGTGGTGTTCCCCAGGGTTCTGTTTTGGCCCCATTGCTTCTTGCTTTTGTGGTATAGTGAGATACATGTATTAACAGCAGGTGTCGCTTATATGCCAGTAGGCACAGATATGTCATGGAGAAGTGAAAGTAAACTGTTAATAAAGATAGTTGAAAGTTCATTACTGTGCGATACACAACATATTGGCGACAAGGATGGCCCTTCTTGCCCTCTCGCCTCCTCCTGCTTTTTTTGGAAACCCCGGGTGAGCCGACTATACGGTTTAATTCATGGATTCGTATGTTTGATAACTACAGTACATGACTGCATTGTCGGACGAGGATATTGCGTAAAATAGAAAACACGCTTTGCTTATCCATTGCTTGGGTACGGAGGGACAGAGGATTTTTTATACACTAACAGTGGCTGATGATGGTTATCAGACTGCACTGACTGCTTTGCGAGCATTTTTTGTACAGAAAGAGAATGTGGTTGCTGACAGAAATAAATCTCATCAGCACGCTCAGAGACTCGGTGAAGTGCAGTATGTGACTGCGCTCCGTGAGCTGCTTGTGAACTGCGAATTCGGCACACTCGCTGACGATATGATGAGGGATCAGATCGTAGAGAAGACATGCAGTCCGCGCATACGGGAATGTCTGCTTCTGGAAACGGACCTCACTCTGCAAAAGGCGATCACTATAGCGGGACTAATTGAGTCTGCAGTAGCTGAAGCTAAAGCTATGGAGAGCACTGAAACTTCAGTTAATGCAGTGCACACTAGCTCACATGAAGGTGCAAAACACAGGTGGAGACAGAAATCTGCTCCACGTAAATCCACATTTTCTCATCAGCTGCCTTCAGATTAATCACAGAAAAAATTGGATGCAAAAACATGCTTCTGCTGAGGCACTACAACACATTTAGCAAACTCCCCTAAATGCCCAGCTAAACAATCAAAATGCAGATTGTGTGGGAAATTTGTACATTTTCCGAGAGTTTGTCATAGTTTTGCATCCACCTGCAATGTCCAAGAAGTTGCTGTGCCTGAGTTAATGGTCTTAAGTGTTGAAATGCCTCTGTCTATGAAAGAGAAACAGTTTCTTTGCACATTGAGGGTGGGAAATCAGTTGACACTGAACTGCTTGTGGTTACTGGTTCAGCTGTTTCCATCCTCCCAGAGCATCTGTACCGCCAGCACTTCTCAGACATTTCCCTTACTGTGCCATGTTCTAATGTTCATCTGGTGATATATATGAAAAAGAATATTCCAGTTGTGGGGTGTTTTGCTATCGCAGTTAGCTATCAGTGTCACCGTGGACATGCTTCATTCTACGTTGTACACGGCGGAACACCATTATATGGTATGGATCTCTTTAATGCTTTGCACCTTGAAATACGGGATTGCTCTGTTGTATCTTCTGCAGAGAACAGCCAAGTTGCTGTCAACCTCACTGAGCCTTTGGGTGTGGCTGCTGGCTTTGTACAAAAAGTTAATGTGCATTCAGATGTGCCACCAGTTCAACAGAAATTGCGTAGACTGCCATTTGCAGTGAGAGATGCAGTCTCGCAAGAGTTAAAGAGGCTGGAATCTGAAGGCTTCATAGAAAAAGTAGACTCCTCTCCTTGGCTATTACCATTGGTGGTCATTTAAAAGAAATCCAGAGGAATTTGACTTTGTGTTGATTTAAGAGACCCAAACAAAGCTGTCATCATGGACAATAACCCTCTGCCACATATTGAGGAAGCTTTTACAGAGTTGCATGGAGCTTCTATGTTTTCTACAATAGACCTCCAGAATGCATACCACCAAGTGACCTTGCACCAGGATAGTAGGGATCTAACAGCTTTTGATACCCATGATGGGCTTTATTGTATTACACGGGTCCCTTATGGTTTGGCCTCAGCACCTATAGCATTTCAGAGGATGATGTCTCAAATTTTTATGCAACATTGGTTGAACCTCTCTGCACTGCTCCGAAAGTCTACTGGCTTTTGATGGACAGATGAGGACCAGGAATAGTTTAACCACCTGAAAAATCTGATCACTACTAGCCCAGCCCTTGCACTGTATGATCCTTCTTTACCGACAACAGTCACTACAGATGCGTCAGATTATGGCGTCGGTGTCGTGAGTCATGGCACTGATAAAAGAACAGTTGCTTTTGCATCTAGAACATTGTCAGATTGCGAAAGGAAGTACTCTACAACAGAAAAGGAGGCCTTGGCTTGTGTTTGGGAAACAGAAAAGTGGCATACTTACCACTGGGGTTGCCACTTTACTCTTTGCACTGACCACAGTCCTTTGTCTACGCTGCTTTCCACAAAGGGTCTTGGATGTGCATGCATGAGGCTGGCTCGATGGTCTGTGCACCTCTTGTGTTTTAATTACAGTATGAAATACAAGCCTGGCCAAGCCAATGGGACAGCAGATTGTTTGTCCAGACTTCCCCGTCCTGCTGCTGATTACAGCCAAGAGCAAGATCTTAAGATGGTGGCAGTACTGTCCCCTGAGTTTTCAGCTGTTACTGTAGAGCAGCTTAAGGCAACGTGTGATGCTTGTCCTATTCTTCAACAGGTAAAGGCTTGCATTGAAAAGGGGTGAAAAGTTCAGTTATCGCTCCTTATTACTGTCTTCGGAATGAGCTGGCTGTGCATGATGGTTACGTAATTCGAGGCACACATCGGGTAATCATTCCAGAAGCATTGCAATCTGAGTTCATCCAGTTGGCTCATGCAACTCATCAAGGGATGGTGCGTACAAAGCAGAGGCTGAGAGACTTGTATTGGTGGCTTGGGATGGACTGTCAAGTGGAAAAATGCTATCAAATCCTGTTACACCTGCCTCCAGCATGATAAAAGGGCTAATACTCATGTAGCTCCACTCTGTCATGTGACTACTCCAACAACTTCTTTGGAAAAACTGGCTATTGATGTAGTTGGGCCCTTGAATAATGCTCCTCAAGGATCTCGCTATGCTATGACACTCAATGATTACTACAGTAAATGGCCAGAGATTGCATTTACACCTGATGTTACTTCTGCGACTGTTGTGAAATTCCTGTCTGCTGCATTCAGTTGTGAGGGAAATCCTCTTGAACTTGTAACTGATAATGGCTCAAAATTTGTTTCGGCGGAGTTTGAGGCATTCCTTGCAAACAGAGATATTAAGCATTACCAAAGCACTGTCTATTACCCCCAAGTGAATGGGTAGATTAAACGCTTCCATAGAGTGTTTGCAGACTGCTAACATTGAAGGTAAAGAGTGGAAAGTTTTTGTGACAGAGTTTCTACATACATACAGAGCAACTCCACATTCTGTTACAAAACTGTCACCTGCTGAGCTTTTGCATGGCTGACAAATTAAGACAAATCTGCATGTGAGTGGTCTTCCATGCGTGGCTCCTCCAAAAGATCAACAGAATCTGAAACAAATCATCCAACAGTCACACAAAATGAAAGAGTACACAGAATGGCGATGCAGTGCACCATCTCCAAACATTCAAGTTGGGACATTTGTGCGTATTAAGAAGCCTGGTATTTCGAAGAAACGAGATTCCAAGTTTACAAAACTTTTTAAAGTTATGGCTCAGAAAGGCTCAGACTTATCTCCTTTCAGATGGAAAAGTTTGGAACTCTATGCACCTTGCTCCGACTGCATCCTGCATCACTAGATCCAATACAGCTTCTTTAACACAAGACTCCTTCAAGCCTTTCAATAATTTGATTGTCCGCCGGTTCCCGCCTCCTTCTTCCCGATAATTATGGAGTCCATATTGTTACCATATTGTGGTGCCGAAGCCCGGGAGAAGGAGGGACGCGCTGCTGAAGATCCCTCGCCGCTGTGGTGAATCCGCGGCGCCATCGAGCAGGTGAGGAAATGTGCCGCCATTGACGCTCGAGGCGGTGGGCTGGAGTGAGTTGCCGGGGATGGGCGAGCTCACTGCCGGCTGCCCGTGATGTGGAGGGGCGTCTGCCATCCGTGAGGGAGCGGAGGAGTCGGCGCCGTTCACCAGGGGACCGGAGCCTGCTGCCATCCACCAAGAATGGGGAGGAGCAGGGAACGGGGGACTCCTGCCGGCTGCCCAAAACCGGAGGAGCCGTCGCTGTCCACCAGAGCATGTGAGCGGAGTGGAGCGGGAGCGGAGTGGTAATATTTCCATAAGAGCAAAGAGGGCCTTTCTGAATGTTCCGCTCCGCTCGCTCAATACGCTCAGCGCCGCTCGCTCAACCCAGAATGCCCTTTGGTGATTTGCTTTTTTGAGCTAGAATCTGTAGAGGTCGAGAATAGTAGAGCAGTTATGAAGTTCAGATATTGTTTCAACGAAGTTGCAAGCCTTATACATATATGTAAAGTAAAAATCAAAGTTAAGAATGAGCTGGGAGAAGAAACTGAGAGGGAGTGCGGGGAGACTGTTAAAGTTAGTAAAGATTCATATTGGAATCTGAAGCGGCACATTGCCAGAAAGCACGAGGATGTGCTATGCAAACATGGTGCAGCAAAAGGTGAGCTACATACCATAAAAACGAATAAACAGGTAGGATAAGGTTAGCTATATTCTGTTGTACGGAGCCCCGATCATAACATGCAGACAAAATTACGGTCACGAATTTAGAATAGGCTATTCTGTTTTATGCTAGGACTAGCCTACATTAAAGCAACGAATTAAGTATTAAATTACTGAATTCGTTTTAAAAGGATTAATCTATGCTTAACATGAAATAGATTTATTTATTATATTATCGTTTATTTATTTTATTAGTTATGAAAGATAGCCTAATATACCGTTTAGTTAGGCTATTTTAATTAGCTATGAAATATATGACGCATAATAACATACAGCCTTATGTTATAAAAACGTGATCGAAAAATAATGTTAGAATTAATGAATCAATCCCATTTTTCTTTTAAATATTTTGTGGTCTGCCGTTTAGACGTAATAGACTGTAAGGTAATAGCCTATAGATTAAAATAATTTATAGTAATTTATTTAGATTTGAGTTCTGCTTAACCTAATTAGCGTTTAAGTGCACATCATAAATATATATTGAATTAACTTTTCAAAATGTTGGAGTTAGATGAACTCATTTCATGTAACGAATTTGTGTTAGGTAAGGCTGTAAGGCTGTTAGCTGCCACGAATTCGTTCATTCGCCTAAATCTTGGAAAGAATCATTATATTTCGTTATTACTTATTAAAATCATTATTGCTTAAAATTAAATAAATTAATAAAACCTGGTGACGTTGTAAAAACGAATTTTTAAGTCGAATTATATTCGGAGCTCCGTAGTTATTAAATAATATCAGTTAAACTGTAGACCTAAACTCACAGCTGTATATAGGTCTTAATAAAGAACTACATAGTACAGAAGATAGGCCTATTAGCCACACTACTTAGGCCTATTAAAATATTATTATTAAAAAATTAAATAAAAAAAACTGACCCAAACCAACAGGTAGACCTACAGAATAGGCTAGATATAGGCAACAGTAATTTATAATCTAATATAACGCACGCAAATTTGTTCTTTACAGAAAAAACTACAAAAGGCCAAAAGGAGATAAAGAATTTTTTTCCTCTCCAGCGTCCCCAGTTCTCCGTGTCAAATGCATGTAAGAAAGAATTAGATGACGCATTTTTTAAGATGGTTTACTTGGATTATGAACCTCTGACAAAAGGTGAAAGAGAGGGTATGGGTAATTTTGTCAGCGTTGCCCAGCCCGGATACACCCCTCCATGCTACAATACAGTGCGTGATACACTGATGCCAAATGCTCTTAGTGAGATGGAAGGCAGACTTAGGGAGCTGTTGCAGTTAGGAGATGGCTTCGCGCTTATGCTAGACATATGGACAAACAGAAGAGGACACAGCTTTCTAGGTGTTGTGGCAAGTTTCGTTGATGAAGTGTTCAATGGTCACACTGTGTTGCTGTCCTGTGAACATCTTAAAGGACACCACACAGCTGAGAGTATTTCTCAGAAATATGAAGGTGTTTTACAACACTGGAATTTACAAAGACGTGTTGTCAGGGTGGTCACCGACAGCGCCAGTAATATGATAAAGGCTTTCAACCTTCCAGGGTTTGAGGAAAGTGCCGTAGAAGAGGAGGGAGAGGAAGAGGACCCAGAGGAAGGTGACACAGTGGATAATCAGCCTTCCCCATTCCAGCCAAATTTTTTGCAGATCATTGAGAACGTGACCGCTACATATATCACCGAAAACATATCCATATCATCTCCAAACATCTCCATATGCGATGCCCTATCCATTTACTACAGCTCGCCCTAAAGGATGCAATAAACAGCCATGCTGATGTGGGCAATGTCATCACACGTACGGCAAAACTTGTAAGAGCTGTCAGAAAGAGCACCCTGAACACCGAGGAAGCTGATAAACTGGGTGTGCGTCCCACTCAAGCATGTATCACCAGATGGAGCAGTCAGCTGCGCATGATTGAATCTGTAATTAAAATGTTTGAAAGAGACTCGCAATTTCAAAATAAGCTGACTATTCCTGAGAACAGTATGCTGAACATAAATGACGCACTTCAGCTCCAAGCCCTGACTGAGGTGCTATCACCTCTGGTAGAACTTACTAATGCTATGCAAAAAGAGCTCGGAAACCTGGGCATGATTCTTCCAGCTGTAATGGAAATTAAACAGCTATTGTCCAGTCTTCCTGAGTCCCCCCACCTACCCATTCGTGCGTTTGTGGAGACACTGTCAGTCAATGTCTCTACTCGTTTTAACAGATTCTATTCTGACAAGCACCTTGTGTTGGCGGCTGTAATAGATCCACGTTTCAAAACAGAATGGATTATTAGAAATAGTACAGTGAGTACAGTACAGATAGTACAGATAGTACAGATAGTACGACTCGCAGAGATTCGCGAAATGTTGGTGAAGGAGGCAGAATGCAGTGGTGTAAACAAAGTCACAGAAGCGTTCCAAAGAAGGTACGCATTTTCGGCTCATATGAAAGTAACTCGAGTGTAGCTGACACCTCCATAGGTCAGATGGAGGAGTACCTTGGCTCAATGAGAAAAAGTCCACAGGAAGACGTACTAGGATTTTGGAAAACCAGTGCTGGATCCCTCCCTCAACTAGCCAAGGTCGCCCGCAAAATATTCAGCATCCCCAGTGGTTCTTCCAGCGCTGAGCGAGTGTTTTCTGCCACTGGAATGCTTTCCCGGAGCCTGAAGCCTGACACTTTGTCCAAGCTAATGTTTCTTAAAGTGAATTCTAAAATCCAGTAAACATCAAGATACGTTTTAATAGACCAAAGATCCCCGCAGTAATGGTCTACTTTAACTTGACACTAGAAAGTGTGTTTCTTTCATCGATGTCAGTTCATAACTAAGCGTTCTTTAAGTGCATTTTATCTTGTTTATGCTTCTCACAGTCTTTATAATACATTTTTATTTGTAAAGATCTATGCATATTTCATCTCGTGTGTGTGTTTGTGTTTTAATGAACCTGTTTTTAATGTTCTATTGCACAACAACTGGCAGCTAAACTTCTTTCATGGAAATAAAGTTAACGAAAATCAAATACACTTTTTCAGTTTTTGCAATTTAGGTATGTTGGCTAAGGTTAGATTTATATATTTAATAGATTTTAATTAATACAATTAATACAATTAAGAAAAATGTAAGAATTTCGTTTTGAAACATGATAATTGCTATTTATCAGCAACTCAGCATGAATAATTTTATACAATTATCCAAGAATTTCGGTACAAACAGTAAACAATTAGGCCTACTAGTCAAGCAATTTTATGTCGGAGCGGGATCTGAGCAAGAATTGGTTTATGGCGAGTGTGAGCGGAATATTAACAGAGCGCTTGCTTGGGCGGTTGAGCGACTGAGTGGAGCGCACGTCCATAGAGCGGAAAACATAGCGGAGCATCACACACCTCCGCTTCGCTCACATGCTCTGCTGTCCACCGGGTGGCAGAGGAGTGTTGTGCCATCCACCGAGGGCAGCCCAGTGCCACCACCAGGCACTGCGGAGGAGTTGACCCACCTGGTGGAGGGCCGAGCAACAGTGCATCTGGGAACCGGAATGATTTTTTTTTTTCTCCTCTCTCCTCTTTCTCGTCTGTCGCTCCTCATCCTTCCATCTCCTTTTCTCTCGCCTCGTCTGTCCTACCCCCAGGTTCCCGCAGGTCCCCGTGAGCGGTCCCCCCCCGAAGGAGGGGGGGGGTAAAGCGCAGTCTCGAGAGTACCACCCGGTCTGCGAGGGGCGATGGGGTTATGTGACGATTGGGACGGGGCCGAGAGCCATGGGAACATAAGCGAGGCCGGTGGAGTGATTGGAAATGAGCAACACCTGCTCGACCCACCGGTCTCGAGTCCCACGGAGGAAGTGGAAGGATATAAAACAGGAGCGACAACAGTGACGGACGAGAGAGGACCAGGCCTGGATTTTAGTTTGTGTTTTGATTTGGTTTGTGTTTGTGCGCGGCAGTCGGCCGTGAGGGGCTGCTGCGCTGTTTTGTGTTTATTTTGTAATTAAAATATCATTTGATTGTCCGCCGGTTCCCGCCTCCTTCTTCCCGATGATTATGAATTTTGCACATTGTTACAATAGTCTAATAAGGTGTTTGTGACATATTAGTATAAAGAAGAGTACTTTTGTTATTATTCAAAACTGTTATTTTTCTAATGTTCCGTTCTTTGTTATTTCGGTTATTATCCAAGTTTTCTTCTTCGACAAAAAAGGGAATATGTGGTATAGTGAGATACATGTATAAACAGCAGGTGTCACTGTGACAGTTCCTCCTGGCCTCCTGGAGTTCCCAGAAGGGCCTACCTGCTGATTGTAATCATCAATAAGGGAGTGATCCAGTATGTCCCTAGCAGGTACCCAACTCCTCTCCTCCAGACCGTAACCTTCCCAGTCCACCAAGTACTGGAATCCTCGTCCCCTCCGTCTCGAGTCCAGAATACGATTTACCGAATAAGTTGGTTCCCCATCTACGAGACGCGTCGGTGGGGGAACCGGGGTAGGCGGATTAATACGTGAATAAAACATGGGTTTAATTTTGGACACATGGAAGGCGGGATGAATTCTCCTGTACGCTGGAGGTAGTTTGAGGCGGACTGTCACTGGACTAAAAATCTTGGTGACAGGAAACAGGCCAATAAATTTGGGAGCTAATTTATTAGAAACGGAGCGGAGTGGAATATTGTTAGTGGAAAGCCACACTTTTTGACCCACGTCGTATACGGGAGGCTTCGACCGGTGGCGATCGGCTTTGGCCTTAGTGCGCTCCCTCATCCGGAGCAGAGTCTCACGGGCTCTGGTCCAGGTGCGGTGGCACCTCTGGACAAATGCGTGAGCGGAGGGGACCGCGACTTCAGACTCCAGACTAGGAAAGACCGGTGGCTGGTAACCTAAGCTGCACTGAAACGGAGAGAGGCCAGTGGCTGACACTGGTAACGAGTTGTGAGCGTACTCCACCATAGAGAGTTGTTGGCTCCAGGAAGAAGGATTCTTGGAGACTAAACATCGCAATGTTCTCTCTAAATCTAGGTTGGCTCGCTCAGACTGCCTGTTACTCTGGGGATGATAACCCGAAGACAGACTAACCGTCGCTCCTAACAATTTACAAAACTCTTTCCAAAATTTGGATATGAATTGGGATCCCCTGTCAGAAACCACGTCTACCGGGAGGCCATGTAACCGAAAGACGTGATCAAGGACAGTGATCGCTGTTTCCTTGGC
The DNA here is from genome assembly GCF_963082965.1 of Carassius carassius. Lineage (NCBI taxonomy): Eukaryota > Metazoa > Chordata > Actinopteri > Cypriniformes > Cyprinidae > Carassius > Carassius carassius. Next base: position 777,828 of record NW_026775030.1, read on the forward strand.
TGTAGGTAATTTGGGCAAGGGAATTAAATGTTCCGCCTTTGAGAACCGGTCCACTACGGTCAAAACGACCGTCATGCCATTAGAGGGCGGGAGGGCAGTAACAAAATCTAGAGCGATATGTGACCAGGGTCTCGAAGGGACAGACAGCGGTTGAAGAAGCCCATCTGGAGGTTGGTTAGATGACTTATCACTGGCGCAAACTGAGCAAGCCAAAACAAAATTGTGGACGTCGCGAGCCATAAGTGGCAACCAGAATCGTTGCTTAACTAAACCCTTGGTTCGGCTTATCCCTGGATGACAAGCAACATTAGAGCAGTGACCCCACTGAATAACTTCGGACCGTAACTCCTCCGGCACAAATAAACGATTAGGTGGGCATCCGGGCGGAGGCGTTACCCCTTCTAAGGCCGTCTTGACCTTCGATTCGACCTCCCATACGAGTGCTGAGACGACTGTTTTGTCAGGTAAAATACACTCGGGAGTCACCGGGCGTGCGGAAGGATCAAAAAGACGTGACAAAGAATCGGGTTTAACATTTTTGGAACCCAGGCGGTACGACAGAGTAAAATCAAAGCGGCCGAAAAAAAGTGCCCACCGAGCCCGCCTGGAATTGAGTCTTTTGGCAGTTCTAATGTACTCTAAATTCTTGTGATCGGTACAAACAATGAAAGGTACCCCTGACCCTTCCAACCAGTGACGCCACTCCTCTAAAGCTAATTTGACAGCCAACAATTCTCTGTTACCAATGTCATAATTGCGTTCAGCAGGAGATAAACGATGTGAAAAAAACGTGCAGGGATGCATCTTATCGTCCGAGGGAACACGTTGGGACTAACTGCTCCTACTCCCACCTCTGATGCGTCGACCTCCACCATGAACTGCCGTGTGGGATCAGGGGCTACTAGGATAGGAGCCGAAACGAAGTGGCTCTTGAGGTTGGTAAATGCAGTTTCGGCTGCATCAGACCACCTGAACGGAGTACTGGGGGAGGTCAAGGCGGTCAGAGGTGAGACTAGTTGGCTGAAATTATGAATAAAACGTCGATAACAATTGGCAAACCCCATAAACCGCTGTAGGGCCTTACGGGAATCTGGAGATGGCCAATCTATCACAGCCTTAACCTTGTCAGGATCCATATGTATTCCCTCGGACGAGACGATGTACCCTAGGAAGGGAACAGACTGTGCATGGAATACGCATTTCTCCGCCTTGACAAAAAGACCATTCTCAAGTAATCTCTGGAGCACTCGTCTGACGTGTTGCACATGTTCCTGGAGAGATGGAGAAAAAATCAGTATGTCATCCAGGTAAACATATAAAACTGATCTACCATGTCTCTCAACACGTCATTAACGAGTGCTTGGAAAACCCCTGGCAAGTTGGAGAGCCCGAACGGCATCACCAAATATTCAAAGTGCCTTCTAGGGGTGTTAAAGGCGGTTTTCCATTCATCCCCCTTCCTGATCCGGACCAAATGATAAGCATTACGTAAATCAAATTTTTTGAATACGGATGCTCCCTGTAACCTTTCGAAAGCTGAAGACATCAACAGCAAAGGACAGGTATTCTTTATCGTGATGTTGTTCAGCTCTCGGTAGTCAATACAAGGGTTATTTTGGCAACCCAGTGCTGGGTCAAAAAGAGACGAACCCAACGCTGGGTTATTTTAACCCAACCAGTTGGGTTATCATGTTTAACCAAACCTGCTGGGTTGCTTTTTTTATGGTTTAAAATGACTACATTGCAGGGTTTCAAAAACCAGAGCAGGTGTTTTTTATCACTGTATTTCAGAAGGAAAACTACTATATTTAGAAAATTTTTAAATTCATTTAGCATGTAATGCTTGATGAGGCAGCATTTGTGAGCTCAGTGCCGCTTTGCAGCCGTTACCTGCTGGCAGAAAATTAACTCTCAGAGTGCCGCCACCAATTGAGTGTAAGGATGTGGGAAACAATGCATGCTACATTAAAATGAACCCAAATTGAGCTAGGCAACAAACCTACAAATAATGTTCATTTTAAATATCACTTTTACACACAAATAATAATTATCAAAAGGAAAATATTTATTAAAAACAAGAGTAAAGTCAAAAAGTAACATGTAAGAAGAAATGCAGAAAAGGATGGCATTAACAGCTACAGTTCATAAAGCATTGAACATTCGTTGAATATAACTTAAGATCAAATTGGACTTTGTTCAATTGTATATATATTGTATAAAAAATATACGAAAAACACTATTATACAATAAATGTACAATTAGTTAGGTTCTTTACCAACTATTCTGGCATGACAGTACACAAATAAATCACAACATTAACTCTGATATTATAACATTTAACAGACATATGTGTGTGTGTGTGTGTGTGTTTGTGTGAAAGAATGTGGCTCAGCCTTTTCCGACGAGTGGGCATTGCATCCTCTTCATCGTTGGTGACGGGGACTGCATCCACACCACTCGCATTAAGGAAAATGTTCTGATAATGTTCAAAAAGTTTTTTTCTTACTTCTTCTCTCATGTTTTCGTCGAGGAACCTGAGATGTTTGTGCCGAGGGTCTAGGGCAGACGCGAGAAGAGGAGTTTTCACTGCATTCTCCAAGTTAGCTGTGTTTATTCGTTGCTTGAGAGATGCCGCAACAATGTTCTTGAATTCGGTCACTTTCTGTGATTCTCCACGGCATATTTGAAGTACTGTAGAAGACCGCAGTTCTTAGGGGCCATTCACTTATCGCGTCTTTTGCACGCTCAAGTTTGTTATTTCCAATGTAGGCACGCGTGCTCATAATGGAAGCGACACGGTTGCGATGCGCTCGTTTTTTCCAGGCACGTCGGCACTGCATCAAGTTAAAAACATCTCAACTTTTCTGAATGCTGCAAGCGCACCGCAGGTCATGTGACAAGAACTAAACATTCAGCTTCATCCTTTCCTGTAACAACGTTGAAAGCCCAGCCAAGATGAAGGAACAGCTGATCATAGCTGTATATGGATTGCCATTTTGAAATAAATTTAGTAGCAGAGCTACTAAAAGCGATTTTTTTGTGCTGCAAATCCATTTATCCTTTGCTGAAATTTCTGCGTCTTAATGGAGAGAGCGCGTCATTGGCAGACGCTCCAGGAGCGCTTCTGCCCGAGCGCCTTGGAAAGAAGGAGAAAGCCGCGCGCCTAGCGTTTTCCATGCGTTTTTAGGCGCGATGGGAACAGCCCCTTATTCATTAATTATTTTTTGCTTGCATACATCTTCAAATATGCCGTGGAGAATCACAGGAAGTGACCAAATTAGGTTTTATTGTGAACTTTTTTTTTTTTTTTTTGCGAAATTCGCATATCATTTTTACTTATCGAATAATTAGAGCAGAACGAATATTCAAATGTTTGACTATCCGTGCACACCCCTAATTCACATACCTCACAAAATTTTCATGTACCTAGGTGGCTGCTCTTCAAACGGTTAGTTCACCAAATAATGAAAATGGTCATAATTTACTCTCCCTCATGTTTATCCAGACCCACACAAACTCTGCTCATTTTTGGAAAACAAATGAATATATTTAATATTCTCTTAATTTGTGTCCTCCATTGCTAGTCTGGGAGACCAGTATTTTATTTGGAACATACATGTTTGCTATCATATAATTTAAGATTTATTCATATATAAATATCGGAATGAATTACTTCTACAATAACTCTGTATTTATGAGGCTTTAAAATACTGATTATCTAGACTATAAATGGATTAACAAAATTATGAGAAAATTAAAAATATATTCATTTCAATATATTCAAGTCTTATAGGTTTGGAATGGCATGAGGGCAAGTAAATGATTTTGTGTGTGAAATTTACCTTTAAGAGGAAAGACCAAGAATGATGACTCTCCAAATCAGACAAGACAACTCCAAAGTTGGTTTGAGTTCTGCAATGAAAAACACAGACATCAACCATGGTCTCTTTCTGAAAGACAGAAACAGGCACAACAGGACAAGCAGAAACCAGACAAGACTTATGACAACTTTCACTCCACAAGGTGACTGTGTTGGAACCCCAATCCACTCGTGGATTATGTTTGACCAACCAGGGGTGACCTAAAACAATGGGAGCGACAGGGGAGTCCATGAGGAAAAAGGATATGGTTTCGTTGTGATTGCCTGAGGTGAGCAGAGTTATGGGTTCAGTGTAGTGAGTGACGTGTGGCAGTTCCTGGTGGTGACATGGATGGGATGAGACACGGGAAGGACAGGAAGGTTCAGGTGACGTGCAAGGAGAGAGTCAATGAAATTACCTTTGGCCCCAGAGTCCAGAAGGCCATGACAGTCGTGAGTGTGATTCTCCCACCGCAGTTTTACCGGAAGGAGAGTCGAAGATGTAGTTGAGGACTTCCTGGCGGAGATCTCACCCGATAGTAGCCTCAAATTTACTACCGGACTGGCTCTTTTACCGGGCATGAATGGAGGGAATGATCCGAGCCACCGCAATAAAAAACATAGTCCTTGAGACCTCCGCCTCTCTCTCTCCTTCCGGGAAAGTCGAGCTCTACCCACCTGCATGGGTTCGTGATCCTAGACGGGACCGACTATGTTCTCTCGACTCGAGTGGCCCCGTTCCGGAGAGACGTAGTGGCATGATGGACTGGTTTGTTTACCCAGGCGATTAATCTGGGCGTCCACCCGGAGCGCCAGGTCGATGAGACCGCTGAGTGTATGGGGCAACTCGAGGAGGTAAATCTCCTTATGAACACGGTCGGCCAGCCCATGCAGGAATCGATCCCACTGCGCCACCTTGTTCCACTGGCACGCGGCCCCCAGGGTGCGGAACTGCGGAACTGGATGGAGTAATCCGCCACCGACGATTTCCCTTGTCAGAGATCCGAGATTTGGTGAGCGGCCTCCCTGCCTGCCGCGGCTCGATCGAACACTCTTTTCATTTCTTCAGAGAGGGCGTGGAACGAGGTGCAACACGGATGTCGATTCTCCCATACCGCCGTCCCCCATAGGAAGGTTCAGGTGATGTGCAAGGAGAGAGTCAATGAAATTACCTTTGGCCCCAGAGTCCAGAAGGGCGTGACAGTCGTGAGTGTGATTCTCCCACCGCAGTTTTACCGGAAGGAGAGTCGAAGATGTAGTTGAGGACTTCCTGGCAGAGATCTCACCCGATAGTAGCCTCAAATTTACTACCGGACTGGCTCTTTTACCGGGCATGAATGGAGGGAATGATCCGTGCCACCGCAATACAAACATAGTCCTTGAGACCTCCGCCTCTCTCTCTCCTTCCGGGAAAATCGAGCTCTACTCACCTGCATGGGTTCGTGATCGTAGACGGAACCGACCATGTTCTCTCGACTCGAGTGGCCCCGTTCCGGAGAGACGTAGTGGCGTGATGGACTGGTTTGTTTACCCAGGCGATTAATCTGGGCGTCCACCCGGAGCGCCAGGTCGATGAGACCGCTGAGTGTATGGGGCAACTCGAGGAGGTAGATCTCCTTATGAACACGGTCGGGCCAGCCCATGCAGGAATCGATCCCACTGCGCCACCTTGTTCCACTGGCACGCGGCCCCCAGGGTGCGGAACTGGATGGAGTAATCCGCCACCGACGATTTCCCTTGTCGGAGATCCGAGAGTTGGTGAGCGGCCTCCCTGCCTGCTGCGGCTCGATCGAACACTCTTTTCATTTCTTCAGAGAGGGCGTGGACTTGGATTGCGCGTCCGGTGTTTAAAATGATACTCTCCTGCTGCTGATCCATGCGGTTGACGCTGTGATGGATGAATTCTGAGAGTGAAGTGATGCTTGCTGCTTCCATTTTGGATGAGAGCGTTCTGTAACGTCGGGGTGAAAGGAGTGGCAGGAAGCAAGTGCGAGTTAACACGGTTTAATGAGAACAATGATACAGGACAACAATAAGAACAAAGATGACGCTGAAGGGAATACACAGTCCAGGATGGTGCAGGTGAGTGAAGGATCTGGATGGCGGAGATGAGTTGGCAGCAGGAGAGGGTGACACAGGAACTGCGGGGAAGCGAGCCGAAGGTAAGTGATGTTGCTTGTTGGTGATGTGCGAAGAGTGGACGGGGTTCCGTGGAGACACGGACATCCAATGCAGAAACACACAAGAAAGCAAACATAAGTCGAAGTACATGAAACAACGCTCTCACAAACACAAGACGTTAGACAAGCCAATATATAGGGATGAGTAATGAGTGACAGCTATTGCTGATGACAATCAGCGGAGACGCCCACAAACTAATCAGTGGTGAAGCGTAACACACAGACTTCAACCACATAGTGAAAAACCCTGAGATCACGGTTTACCAACCATGACAGATGCCTTTGGGGAAACTGATAGGTAATTTTGAAGGCATTCACTATCGTTGCTATGCAAATGATATTCAATAATATATTTCTTTTAAGCATCATGAAATTACAAAATGTTCTTCTCTTCTAAATTGTATAAACTCTATTGAAGCCTGGATGGCAAAAAATTACTTACTTAATTACTTATTTAAATCCTGAAAAAAAACAGAAGTACTTATCTCGCTTCCTGCTGGTGTTCTCCCAAAATTGATGTAAAATCTTGGCCCTTTATCAAATTCTGTTAAATCTACCCTTTCGTAATTTAGGTGTTCATATGATAAAAGCCTTCAGTCTTGTTCAACATGTGAATTATTTGGTTCATAATTGTTTTTATCAGTTGAGAAAGATCACAAAATTGAGGCCAGTTATGTCCACAGCAGAGATGGAAATAATAGTACATGCATTTATTTCCTCCAGCCTTAATTATTGTAACTATCTTTTTACTTGTCTTAATAATTCATCCCTTAAAATCCTGTTCAAAATGCTGCTGCTAAGCTTTAACCACATCATCAAAGAGATAACTGCTAATTTTAATTTCTTTAGATTGGCTCCCTGTCAAATTTAGAATTAATTAAAAAATTATTGTGATGGTGTTTAGAGCATTGCATGGTCAAGCCCCTGTGTATATAAAAGAGATGTTGCAACTCTATGACTCCAATAGAGAGCCTTTAAGGGTTAGTTCAGCCAAAAATTATGTCATTAAGTCGTTCCAAACCCGTGAGACCTCTGTTTATCTTCAGAACACAGTTTAAGATATTTTAGATTTAGTCCGAGAGCTCTCAGTCCCTCCATTGAAGCTGTGTGTACGGTATACTGTCCATGTCCAGAAAGGTAAGAAAAACATCATCAAAGTCGTCCATGTGACATCAGAGGGTCAGTTAGAATTTGTTGAAGCATCGAAAATACATTTTGGTCCAAAAATAGCAAAAACTATGACTTTATTCAGCATTGTCTTCTGACAATGTTGCTGACATTGTCAACGCTGCTGACGTGTTTTCTGGCGTGCCCAATAACAAAGAAAACACGTCAGCAGCATCACTGCAGTCTTGTGAACACTGCACACCCATCACCTATACTAGAGCATATTAGGGCTAAATATACATGTAACAATGTCAATGTCAATGTCACCTTTATTTATATAGCGCTTTAAACAAAATACATTGCGTCAAAGCAACTGAACAACATTCATTAGGAAAACAGTGTCAATAATGCAAAAATGATAGTTAAAGGCAGTTCATCATTGGATTCAGTTATGTCATCTCTGTTCAGTTAAATAGTGTCTGTGCATTTATTTGCAATCAAGTCAACGATATCGCTGTAGATGAAGTGTCCCCAACTAAGCAAGCCAGAGGCGACAGCGGCAAGGAACCGAAACTCCATCGGTGACAGAATGGAGAAAAAAACCTTGGGAGAAACCAGGCTCAGTTGGGGGCCAGTTCTCCTCTGACCAGACGAAACCAGTAGTTCAATTCCAGGCTGCAGCAAAGTCAGATTGTGCAGAAGAATCATCTGTTTCCTGTGGTCTTGTCCTGGTGCTCCACTGAGACAAGGTATCTGTATCTGGGGCTCTAGTTGTCCTGGTCTCCACTGTCTTTCAGGGATGTAGAGGTCCTTTCTAGGTGCTGATCCAGCATCTGGTCTGGATACGTACTGGATCCGGGTGACTGCAGTGACCCTCTGATCTGGACACAGACTGGATCTGGTGGCCACGGTGACCTCGGAACAAGAGAGAAACAGACAAATATTAGCGTAGATGCCATTCTTCTAATGATGTAGCAAGTACATAGGGTGTTATGGGAAGTGTTTCCGGTTCCGGTTTACCTAATTAATGCAGCCTAAAAATCCTTTAACGGATTTGGATAATAAAAGCAAATTAGTATGTTATGTGTATGCCAGGTTAAAGAGATGGGTCTTTAATCTAGATTTAAACTGCAAGAGTGTGTCTGCCTCCCGAACAATGTTAGGTAGGTTATTCCAGAGTTTAGGCGCCAAATAGGAAAAGGATCTGCCGCCTGCAGTTGATTTTGATATTCTAGGTATTATCAAATTGCCTGAGTTTTGAGAACGTAGCGGACGTAGAGGATTATAATGTAAAAGGAGCTCATTCAAATACTGAGGTGCTAAACCATTCAGGGCTTTATAAGTAATAAGCAATATTTTAAAATCCATGCGGTGCTTGATAGGGAGCCAGTGCAGTGTTGACAGGACCGGGCTAATATGGTCATACTTCCTGGTTCTAGTAAGATCTCTTGCTGCTGCATTTTGGACTAGCTGTAGTTTGTTTACTAAGCGTGCAGAACAACCACCCAATAAAGCATTACAATAGTCTAACCTTGAGGTCATAAATGCATGGATTAACATTTCTGCATTTAACATTGAGAGCATAGGCCGTAATTTAGATATATTTTTGAGATTGAAAAATGCAGTTTTACAAATGCTAGAAACGTGGCTTTCTAAGGAAAGATTGCGATCAAATAGCACACCTAGGTTCCTAACTGATGACGAAGAATTGACAGAGCAACCATCAAGTCTTAGACAGTGTTCTAGGTTATTACAAGCAGAGTTTTTAGGTCCTATAATTAACACCTCTGTTTTTTCAGAATTTAGCAGTAAGAAATTACTCGTCATCCAGTTTTTTATATCGACTATGCAATCCATTAGTTTTTCAAATTGGTGTGTTTCACCGGGCTGCGAAGAAATATAGAGCTGAGTATCATCAGCATAACAGTGAAAGCTAACACCATGTTTCCTGATGATATCTCCCAAGGGTAACATATAAAGCGTGAAGAATAGCGGCCCTAGTACTGAGCCTTGAGGTACTCCATACTGCACTTGTGATCGATAGGATACATCTTCATTCACTGCTACGAACTGATGGCGGTCATATAAGTACGATTTAAACCATGCTAATGCACTTCCACTGATGCCAACAAAGTGTTCAAGTCTATGCAAAAGAATGTTGTGGTCAATTGTGTCAAACGCAGCACTAAGATCCAATCAAACTAATAGAGAGATACACCCACGATCAGATGATAAGAGCAGATCATTTGTAACTCTAAGGAGAGCAGTCTTCATTTTCTTGCTCTCCATTCATACTTAGCTATTTAAGTCATGCAATTTATTATGCCTTTGCATTTGTTTTCTTCCAAGTTAATTTCTCATCAAAGATTAATCCAAGATATTTTAATTCTGTCACACTTTCTAATGATTGATTGTATAATTTCTTCCATGTTCTTTGTAAAAACCATATATTGGGTATTTGGTGCAGAAATATTTTATCCCCAATCTACTGACACCTTTCAACTTTTATTGATTCATGTATTCCTTTAACTATATTTCCTAAATTCCTACCTCTTTTCCATACTGCTCCATCATCTGCATATAGTGCCTTCCCAATGCTTGCTTTTACTTTTTTAAACATATCATTAAATAATCATTATAGTAAATAAAACTGGACTGATTACACTTCCTTGTGGAGTCCCGTTCAGGATATCATACGATGCTGACATTTATTGACATATTCTTACCTGCAATGCATGCTCAAACAATAAATATAATATCCAATATTCTACCCCCATTCTAATTTTACTTATCTTAATTTAGCTTAATCCATAAAGTTTTTATATATGTATTTTCAATGTCAAAGAAAAAAGCAACAAGGTATTTTTTTTTCATTAATTCTTAAAGGGGGGTACAATGGTGTTTCGTGTATTCAGAGTTGTTTACAGTGTTAAAGAGAAGGATTCTCATTCTAAACATGGCCAAAGTTGTAAAAAATAATTTAGAAGAATGACTGAGAATTTCTGTGCCAAAATTCTTACTTCAGGGTTGGTATAAGTTTCGGCTGTTTTTTTTAGATTGTGGATCTAATGACGTAGATGAGAACGGAAGTCCTTATACGAGCATTTCTGTCGGAAAAGCGCGCCCGTGCACACACAATTGACCAGAGGAGAGTGAGACCGAGCACATCAACGCGCTTCAAAATCGTTAACAGCGCTGCATAGGATTTGTTCGAGAATGCCTCCAAATAAGTGCATTTTTGGATGTGAGGGAAAGTTTACAGTGTTCAGCTTCCCCAAGATCCCAGCGTTACATGAACAGTGGATGCAGTTTGTTTTTCTGGGGCAGCAACGGAGTGTATCAAGTGCGTTTGTGTGTTCTGGTCATTTGAGTGACGAATGTTTTATAAATCATGGCCCAAGTCGACACTGGATTTGCACATCGTTTGCTATTAAAACATGGAGCCGTCCCTGTGATAAAAGACCCCATTTATGTAAGTACAACTGCATCAGATTTCTGTATTTTTTTGGAAATCAGCACATAAGTGAATATATGTTAATGGAAACAACACGAAACATCAGTATTATAACTCCGCCCACGGCACGCCCCCAGGAGCTCGGCTTTTTCCGGAAAGAATCGGAAAGCTGTATTTTTCTTTTAAATATGATAAAACTCAATACTTTTTTGATATATGAAGGATGCAGTACTACTCTATAGGTACTCAAGATTAACATCAGATTAGGTGAAACCGTATATATGTTATGTACCCTTTAAAGCTTTTTTAACATAATTTTTTATTAATATGGGAAGATTCACTGTAGATCTCTCCTTCCCAAAACCACTCTGAGCTGATGATCATGTCTTTTTCTTCTTTTTTTGTTTTCTCTCCAAAAAGTAATTCAGCCTTTTTACTATAATTTTCTCCATTATTTAGAAAAATGTAGATGTTAGGGCAAGTGGCCTATTAGGTTTTGTTGCGTCTTTTTCTTTCACTATTGCACTTTTCCAATCATTGGGTACCTTCATTTCATATATGAATACACAGATCCAATAATGCTTCAACAGCTACCTCTGGTGAGTGTTTTTATTTTATTTAATTTTTTAACATAGACCTACTAACTGATCGGATCTCTGTCTGGTGTTGTATTCTTTGAACTGTTGAATGTTGGCTATTTTTGACTCACAACAATTTAATTCTTCATCCATATTACTATCAACTCGTTTTTTCATATAAACTTTCTCATTCATTTTACTTTTTTTCATTTTCTTCATTGTCTTCTCTCAGTTGACAAATTAACGTATTTCTGTCAGCCTCAAGAAAGAAAGAAAGAAAGAAAGAAGAAAAATTTATATATAAACTAAATTATAGTAATAAGATTTGTTGACTTTTGTGTCAGTATTGTCAGATTATAAGAGTATATATACAAGTAAGTTAAAAAGACACAAATAGATCAGTAATTTTTACTTTTAGTATTGAAGTATATAAAAAACCTAATACTTTTTTTTTACTAAGTTTAATTTTGTTTTTATTATATTTTTCATTTATTATTCTTATTTTTATTTCTAAAATCAAAAAAGAAACGTGGGATTTTAAGCTCATTGTAATATGGAGGCATGACAACAGAGTTGGAGGGTCAAAGTTCAGGCTTTATTAAGAGCGGGGTCAAACAGGCAGGGTCGAACGCAAGCAAACAATTTCATCCAAGGCCAAGACAAAAGCGTAATCCAATAACAGGCAATGGTCAGGGCAAGCAGCAAAAAAGGTAACCAGATAAACAGTCCAAGGATCAAAACAGGCAAGGAAACCAGGATACTAGGAAAACTAAGAAAAAACAGGGTAACTAGGATTGGCTAGAATAATGTTACAAACAATATACAGCCCTGAGTGGTTGAAAGGGTGCAACTTAAAGGGGTGGTTGATTGCGATTCGTGCGCGCACTGAAACAGACTGGGTATCCACGCAACTAGTCCGGGCTGTGCAGACTGTTTACCTGCTCGAGCCGGAGCCACAACACCATTATACACAGCACTGTAGCACTGGGAGATACAGTGAAGAAAGCAGAATCAATAACATCTCTGTGAAATCTTGTGAGAAGCATTCAAATTCAGCGCAGAACTCTGTTAAAGCTGATATCAAAACAAACACCACTGATGTGGAAACCAAGAAAAACATTGTTCAATAAACACAGTCTCCACCATTCACCATGGATTTAACAGTAAACTACAGGAACAACTTGTTGCAGAAATGGTCTGATGTTTTCGAGTGATTTTAAATGCTTCACACAACTTTTCCCAGCACTTCAATGCTTGAAAGTTATTTTGAAAGTGACGATATTTGTTAATCTTTAAATAGGTTTCCCCCATGTATGAAACTAAAAGTTTTATAATGTAGGAAAGGAAATTCTTATTTAAAAATAAAAAAAAAAGATATTAAATGACCACTAGAAGACGGCTGCAGAGAAGTACTTATAGGTCATTTATACTCACTAATATGGCCTATATATATCTCTATTCATTAAATTAGGTTTAGACATTATGAATGGCAGTAATAAAAGTACATGTTACCATATGTAATATATTTATTACATCTGTAAGACGTCTGCCAAAGATCTAGGAATCATCTGCTGTGTAATCTGAAAAAGGTCTTAGAAGCAGTTTTACATGCATTCTAATAAATGTCTATTTGAAATCTGACAAGAAACATCTTAGAGACGTACTGCAGATGAACAAGCACTCTTAAAAAACATCTTGTATATTTAAATGCATAAATATGATGCATAAATATGATGTAGATGTGTGATTAAGGTGCTTCACTGTCAGGTGCTGGAGCCACCTTCTGTAGATCTTAATGGCTCTAGTGCTGGTGTCCTCAAACGTTAGTCTTGAGCCTATACAGTGGTTCTCCATGTCAGAAAATTCATAACAGTGTTAGAAGAATTTTCTCTGTGGTATATTTTCACTGCAAAACAATAAGAAATGGTGCAAATATCATAGCAAATTTTGAGAAAAGCTGCAGCAAAATCTGTAATTTTGATCGCAAAAATAAAAAAAATAAAAATTGTGAAATACTGGAAACCCTGTTTGGTAGACCTATATGCTTACATAGTTGTTTGTATTCAAACAATTTGACGAATTTGTGTTCATTTTATTATTTAGCCTACTGTTGCTTTTCGGTAATAGTAGCTATTATATTGGAAAATTTATGTAATTAAATGGAGGTTGGAGTAGACTAAGATGGTCATTGTGTTATAGACTTACTGTAATGCTTAATCTGGAGGTTTAGCATGGCTCTGATAAAACCAAACAAAAATCAAGGGATTTTGTTTAAATGATTTTATTGTATGTTTAATCGTATCCTGAGTACCACCAATAGTGAGCCACAGCTGGAGAACCAATGATCTAACTTTGTCAAAACAGTCCTGACATATCTATCCCTGTCAAATGTAGCCCAACACTTGGCTCATGCTTTACTTTAGGTTAATAATGCTATAATTAAAGGCTAAGGTTGTCTAATAAAGCAATAAGCCGCTCAAAGCTGTGTTTTCAGCGAACCTTTGTCCAAAACTATGGACAAAGGCCCATTGTGACATCTTGATTAATCACTCTGCTTTAATTAAATGTATCAGCTTAGTTTATTTTAATAACACCTGTGCTTATCACAGCCACCTCTTTTTTAGATTGCTCACACATCAGATTTACTGACTAATGTTCTATGAAGAAGATGTCTCCTTCCTCTTCTGTCTTCATTTCTATTCTTATCTCTGTGGGCAGTTTTTGAGTCCAGTGTTGATGTGAAATTATAATGACCTCATAACATTGTAATGCAATATGTTATTCCATTTGTAAAAATATATTTAATTTACGCCACTACAGTTGCAGCTTGTAATTGCGCTGGCATTAAAAAATATTTTGAAGGTAGTAAAAAAGGTAGTAAAAGGTATTCAATTCAACTTAAGAAGTTCTGTGGATGCCATGCTGTGCTGCTTTAGAGACAAGGAAGAACAATGATTCATGATTCTGTCTGAATACAAATTCTGTCTAACAATTCTACATTCTAGTACACAGTCCAACCCCCCTTTAAATAGTCCTCTTGATTGAAAACATGTGGCCGTAATCAGTTCCTAGGCAGGAGTAATGGGAAATGGAGTCTGGGATTGAGTGGCAAAGGTACATAGGCACTCCAGCTAGAGATTGTGACACTCATTTAAAACAAACCACTATACTGTCTTATAGTAAAATTTTCTAGAATCTAAATAACATAACAGCTCATTTATTTGGTGTTGGATATGTTTATGGAGCTGGGATGAGGATGCACCCTATTTGTTCTCTAATCATAAAGCCAAGTTGGTCAAGTATCCTCATGTTGTCTACATTAGAATTTAAATTGTGCATTAGCTTTTCTATAACAATTCCCTGCATTTTCTGATCATTATGGTCTGCATTTGTGCTTAAAACTTATTGTATGCAAAACTGGACCTAAATTAATTAAAATAAGAGTTTACATAGATGGTCCCTGGTTTTGTAGTAAACAATGGTATAGTACTACTAAATTTGAGTTTTTTTTTGTTCCTTTGTTTTTTTGCTCTTCAGTAGATTTTTAAGTGTCAAATGCAGAGTCATAACATTTAAATGCATTCATACACTTTAGCACATAGTGATATTGTACATATTTCAAAGCCTGTGTATCTGTTGCTGGTAATAAATTGATAAAGTATTAAATCTGTGATTGTCCTTCATAAATAGACTCTAAATTATATAAAGACCTCTGGACACAGCAGCAGGGGGTGAAACAATGAGAAATCACACAGATCCAAGCCAAACCATTCATAACTCAATCTTAAAACTGATGTTTTAGAACTAATTGTATAGAGAAATAAGTATTCTCAGTGACAGTGATGTGTAGTGCAGCATTTTGTGATAACTGTTAATGGACAAATAAATGCAAGCTTGACAGTTCAGTCTTTTGTAATCTCCAAATTGAAAAAAAAAGTTGGTAAATTGTAATCTCCTCCCCATCAGAAAGGGATAAAGGGATCAAGTCTGTCTGTCTAACATAACCTTGTCACAGCAACACAGAACTCATCCTATAGTGGATCTTGTCATTATGGGGTGTTTTTATCATCACTGCCCCCCTCTTCTGCTTCATGGCTTTTTTTTCCTCCTTCCTTTTGTGTTACTGTGCTTCCAAAGACTTGGGCTCCTGCATCTGGCCATGAGAAATTATCATCTGCAGAAAGAAACACATGATTAAAACATCATACTCCCAATATCAGCACTGACAGTAGTGGAATGATAATAAATTCATGAATGAATTCATTAGAGGTGTGGAAATTCTAGATTCTCTGATGCATCGTGAGTCTCACGATTCTAGAATTGATTCAGAACATTTCAGAACTGATTCTGAGCTTGTCTTGCATATGGCATGCTTCATTGCACAGAATAAGTGTACTGTGAGACACATGTGCATTGCTTGACAGTGTGCTTCCACTTGACGTTATTTCAGTCTTTTACTTCAGATATGCTTTAATTTCTGCCATTTGTAGTGCAGTGCGTATTCGATGCACGACACTCACGTACTGACAGACTTTTACAGCTCTTTGTGTTTGTTTGCCCTGAAGCTCGATCGTGGCTGTAGTTAAATGCATCTCCCAATACTTTTATGTTAGACGATTGATGTAAACACAGTTACATCTGATATGTGGAAATAGATATCTGTGCATTTGTTTATCATTTGTAATCCCCCCCCCCATTACTTTATATTTGCTTGTATGTTTTGAAGCTATATTAAGTAGTTTAAATTATTACTTTTTTATTATTATTATTATTAATTTGTTATTATTTAAAAAAGTAGCCTGCTTATAAAATTGAATAAATTCATGATGCATCTTGGCACTGAATTGAATCAAATTGTTCACATGATAATTGTAATCGAATTGAATCGAGAAACCAGTGATGATTCATACCCCTACAATTCACATTACAGCTGTCAGTGAACAAACACACTGACACTATGAATGTTTTTTTTTACATGATGAGATGATTATAACAGTATTTGAAATGTTTGAGCTTGGTTGCAAGTTTTAGACAATAAGACATTAATCAAGGTATGCATTCACCTTGAGAACTTCATCTTTGTTTCCAAATGCAATGATTTCAGTTTTTTCCTTGTTTAACTGAATTAAGTTCTGGCACATCCAACTGTTAATTTCATTAGTGCATTGGCAGAGGGAGTCAATGGGGCTGTAGTGGTGATAAAGCTAGGTAAATCTGGGTATCATCAGCATAGCTGTGATAAATTATTTGGTTCTTTCTCATATTTGACTTAGTGGGAGCATATACAGGCTAAACAATAGCGGTGCAAGAATTGAGCCTTATGGGACTCTGCATGTCATAAACGTTCACTTAGACTTATGCTCTCCTAGACTCACATAATAACCTCTCCCTTCTAAGTATGACCTGAACATTCAGAGGACCATCCCAAAAAGCCTGACCCAGTCTTTGGGCAGGGCTCAGGTGGGATAGTGTCCATGAGCAGTGCTTTTTGTGGCTGCATGGCATTATCAATGTCCTTACATTACATTTACATTTAATGACGCTTTTATCCAAAGCAACTTACAAATGAGGACAATGGAAGCAATCAAAAAAAAAAGTGCAATGATACATAAGTGCTATAACAAGTGCCAGTTAGCTTAAACGCAGTATACGTAGCAAGGGCTTTTAAATAATATAATAAATAAAAAGAAAACAGATAGAATAGAACAAGCTAGTGTTAGAGGTATTTTTATATAATTGTATAATAAATGAAAAAAATATATAATACAAAAAGGTAGAAAGGTAGTTAGAATTTATTTTTTATTTATTTTTTTAAGAATAGAATTAGAATAGTCAGTGCTAAAGTTAGAGGGTCAAATAAAGATGGAAGAGATGTGTTTTTAGCCGATTCTTGAAGATGGCTAAGGACTCAGCTGCTTGAGTTGGGAAGGTCATTCCACCAGGAGGGAACATTTAATATAAAAGTCCATAAAAGTGACTTTGTGCTTCTTTGGGATGGCACAATCAAGCTATGTTCACTTGCAGAACGCAAGCTTCTAGACTAATTTTTAAATAGACAAATTCTTTGATATTCCACGTTATACAGTAAATTCAGTTTTAATGGCTGGATCCCACAATTCCATCAGTTTTTTCTGCTTCACAGAAATCAATCCGCCTTAAATAATCAGTGTTTTATTGAGAAAAATACAGCTCTTATTAAAATGCATTCTTAAAGTGCCAGTACTAGTATTGTGATACATTTCTAGTATCATTATATCATGCAACACTTCAATTCAAGCACAAGACTTAAAAAAAACAGAACTCAATTCTGATACATAGTTTTGCGCACTTTGGATGAGAACCAAACAAGAACACAAATAGCAATGCGTGATATTCATGTCTCACCCATGCATGTGCGCTATCAACACCCGGGTGATGAAGGTGTCCTGACATTTTAAGTAGTCGGGAATTGTGTTTTGTTTCTCCTGTATTGTACTGGGGTTGGTGATTTTGAGTTAGTCATGGATGAGGAACTACAAGAGTTGAGGGACTTAGTGGCCCAGCTTAAAGTAGATAATGAAAGGCTTCGCCAACAACAGGCTTTAGCTGTACAGGATCCTAATGTAATCCCTGTACTACCTAATTTGCCACAAGCCGTTAATGTTGCTAGTAATGGTGCGGCTGCAGTCCCTATAGCTGAGAGGATGGTTTTCATTCCGCGAGAACGTACATGCCCCATATTTAATGGGAAATCGGGCCAACGGTTGAGCGAGTGGCTTGAGGAGGCACAAGCAAGTATGAGAGTACGACATTTGGCAGCTAATGATCAAGCCGATTTCCTTTATGACCACTTAGAGGGGGAGGCTCGTCACAAGATAAAGAACCACCCTAGCATTGATCGGAGGGACCCAGCTCGTATAATTGAGATGTTAAGACAACTTTATGGTTGTACTGATTCGTATGTGGTATTGCAGGAGGCATTTTTTTCGAGGAAGCAGCAGGAAGGCGAAACCCTTCAAAAATTATCTTTGGCCCTGATGAGTCTCATGGCCAAGGTAAAGGGTCAGGCACCTGATGGTATGCCAAATGCTGAAGCCCTACTTAGGGATCAGTTTAATGAATACATTCTTGATGGTGCTTTATGGCATGAGCTAAAGCAGATGGTGCGGCGGCAGCCTATGGTCACCTTGCTGGAGGTCAGAAGGGAGGCCATGCGGTGGGAACGAGAGGGGTTGCCTGGTGGTATGAGGGGTCGCAGCCACTCTGTTCCCTCTGCTATTGGTATCCAGTATAGGGTACAGGGTAGTCCGCATGATCCGCCTCGGACACCCCCCGCCGTCGGAGGTGAGTGAAATAAAGGAGATGTTGAAACTTCAACAAGAACAGCTGCGACGTCAACAAGAGCAATTACAACAACTTACCCAAAATCTTGTACACTTGCAATGCCCTGACATGCGTGGTTGTTCGTCTACTGTATACAGGCCACCAGGGCACCATACAGACTTTATTAAAGAGTTTGGTGATTTTACATCCGAGTTAGTGCTTGCTGCAGATAAAGTTTTAATAGTTGGTGATTTTAATATCCATGTTGATAATGAAAAAGATGCATTGGGATCAGCATTTATAGACATTCTGAACTCTATTGGGGTTAGACAACACGTTTCAGGACCTACTCATTGTCGAAATCATACTCTAGATTTAATACTGTCACATGGAATTGATGTTGATAGTGTTGAAATTATTCAGCCAAGTGATGATATCTCAGATCATTATTTAGTTCTGTGCAAACTTCATATAGCCAAAATTGTAAATTCTACTTCTTGTTACAAGTATGGAAGAACCATCACTTCTACCACAAAAGACTGCTTTTTAAGTTATCTTCCTGATGTATCCAAATTCCTTAGCATATCCAAAACCTCAGAACAACTTGATGATGTAACAGAAACTATGGACTCTCTCTTTTCTATCACTTTAAATACAGTTGCTCCTTTACGCTTAAGGAAGGTTAAGGAAAACAGTTTGACACCATGGTATAATGAGCATACTCGCACCCTAAAGAGAGCAGCCCGAAAAATGGAGGGCAGCTGGAGGAAAACAAAACTAGAGGTATTTCGTATCGCTTGGCGGGAAAGTAACTTATCCTACAGAAAAGCATTAAAAACTGCTAGATCCAATTACTTTTCTTCTCTTTCAGAAGAAAACAAACATAACCCCAGGTATTTATTCAATACAGTGGCTAAATTAATGAAAAATAAAGCCTCAACAAGTGTTGACATTTCCCAACACCACAGCAGTAATGACTTTATGAACTACTTTACTTCTAAAATCGATACTATTAGAAATAAAATTGCAACCATTCAGCCGTCAGCTACAGTATCACATCAGACAGTGCACTATAGACCCCCTGAGGAACAGTTCCACTCATTCTCTACGATAGGAGAGGAAGAATTGTATAAACTTGTTAAATCATTGTAGCAAGGTTCAGTGATCAAAGAGGAAGGAGACCGGGGTCGGCTTGCTGAGGCTCGAGGAAGATTTTATTATTTTAAAAAGAAAACAAAACAGAAAACAAAGTCGCGCCACATGCGGATAAACACTCCAGTTAACGTTCGTTCACTCGTCCCTAAGGATTCACTTTCAGCGCTGCTGCTGCTGCTGCTGCTGCGTCCTTCCCCGAGTCCTCAGGTCTCTCGCCCTTCTCCGGATGTCGTGCGGCTTAAATACCGGTTCCCCACGCCAATCACTGCAACGAGATCCCGCTGTTACTTGTCTCTCACCTGAACCACTTACCACCGCTCGTCTCTTCATTCGCTCTCCCGTTGCAGACTTCGCTAAACCACGCTTCCCCCGCCACATACCCCCACTGCCCGACTCAGGCCGGGGAGCCATCCGGCCTGCAGCCCCCCCCCCCCCATTCCTGGAGAGTAAGTCGACTACAGCCATCTGCGCCCCCGGCCTCTGAATCACCTTGAACTTAAATGGCTGTAAAGCTAGATACCAACGGGTGATTCACGCGTTGGTATCCTTCATGCGGTGGAGCCACTGGAGGGGTGCGTGGTCCGAGCAGAGGGTGAACTCCCGTCCCAGGAGGTAATAGCGAAGGGTGAGAACCGCCCACCTGATGGCCAAACACTCCTTCTCTATGGTGCTGTACTTAGTCTCTCTCTTCGAGAGCTTCGGACTAATGTACAGCACCGGGCGGTCGTCCCCCTCCACCTCCTGGGACAGGACCGCGCCCAGCCCCCTGTCCGACGTGTCGATCTGCAAGAAAAAGGGGAGAGAAAAGTTAGGAGAGTGTAGGAGCGGCCCGCCACACAGGGCAGCCTTAACTCGGGTAAAGGCCTGTTGGCACTGCTCCGTCCACTGGACCGTATCCGGTACCTCCTTTTTAGTGAGGTCAGTCAACGGGCTGGTGAGGTCCGAATAACGAGGAATAAACCTTCTATAATATCCCGCCAGCCCCAAGAACTGCCTCACCTCCTTTTTGGTCTTGGGCCTGGGGCAGGTCGCATTGCTGCCGTCTTATCGATTTGGGGACGCACCTGCCCGTGGCCCAAGTGGAAGCCCAGATACTTTACCTCCACCCGCCCAACCGCACACTTCTTCGGGTTGGCCGTCAGCCCCGCCCGTCTCAGCGCCCTGAGGACTGCCCTCACATGCTCCATATGCCGCGGCCAGTCCCCACTATAGATAATAATATCATCCAGGTAGGCCGCGGCATATGCAGCATGGGGCCGCAACACTCGATCCATGAGGCGCTGAAACGTAGCTGGGGCCCCGAACAAGCCGAACGGAAGCGTAACAAATTGGTGTAATCTGAACGGCGTGGTGAAGGCTGTCTTTTCTTTGGACATGGGAGATAAGGGGATCTGCCAATATCCCTTTGTTAAGTCCAATGTCGAGTAAAAACGAGCCGTGCCTAACCGATCGAGCAACTCGTCAATTCGCGGGATTGGATAAGCATCAAATTTAGATACTGCATTCACCCTGCGATAGTCTACACAAAACCGCACAGAGCCGTCCGTTTTAGGTACCAAAACTATCGGGCTCGCCCAATCACTGTGTGACTCCTTGATTACTCCCATCCCTAGCATGGCCTCTAATTCAGTCTGAATTACTTTTTTTTGTGTTCAGGCAACCTATATGGCCGGCTGCGAACCACGACACCCGGCTCTGTCTCAATGTGGTGCTGAATCAGGTCAGTATGACCAGGTAGGGGCGAAAACACGTCCGCAAATTCCACCTGCAAACGCGCAATGTCAGTGAGCTGCGAGGGCGAGAGGTGATCTCCCCCTAGGGCCAGTGCGAGGGATTTCTCTTTAGTACCTGCCTCTGGCCCGAGATCCTCCTCCCCACTCACTGCCGTCGCTAGCAGCACTGACTCCTCCCCGCT
Organism: Carassius carassius; assembly: GCF_963082965.1. NCBI lineage: Eukaryota > Metazoa > Chordata > Actinopteri > Cypriniformes > Cyprinidae > Carassius > Carassius carassius. The sequence continues at coordinate 799,378 of NW_026775030.1, forward strand.
CCATTTTTTAAGGAGGTTGAGGTGGTAGATTTGCCGTGAGTCGCCTCTATCTGTTCGTACTACCTCATAATTGAGATCTCCTCAATTCTCGCAGCTTAGCCCCCCGGTTATACAGCTGGCTTTGTCTGTCCGGGGCCTGAAGCAAATTCTCCATAGAGAGCCGCCCCAGTGTATGGAGTTTTCCTCGCAGGTCCAGGACATATTGAATTTCATTCTTGCTATCAGAGCGTCCATCCTCCCAAGTTTCTTTCAGGATGTCTAACACCCCTCGGGGCTGACGTCCGTAAAGAAGCTCGAAGGGGGAAAACCCTGTGGAGGCTTGGGGGACCTCGCGCACAGCAAATAAGAGGGGTTCTAGCCACCGGTCCCAATTTTTCGCGTCTTCCTTTACGAACTTCCGGATCATGGTTTTCAATGTGCGATTAGACAGGGGAAGAGAGAGAGAGAGAGACAGAAGAAAGGGGCTCGCCGACCCCGGAGCACGCCGCCAGCTGGTCTTCCGCCAGTCGGATGGCCAGATCCAACGACGGCGGGCGGTGGCACTGGACCCACTGGGCGGTCTTCTTTGGAAGGCGGGAGATGAACTGCTCCAGCACCACCGCGTTGATGATGGTCTCGGCGTCGCTGCCTCCGGCCAGCAGCCACTTGCGGCACGAGTCCCGGAGCTGCTGTGCCAACACAAAGGGCCGGCCTGCTTCGCTCAGCTCCAGCGACCGGAAGCGCTGCCTGTGTTGTTCGGGGCTGAGGCCGAACCTCTGGAGGATGGCTCTTCTCAGGTCGGCATAGACCAGGAGGTTCAGGACGGGCAGTTGTTGTGCCGCCTTCTGGGCCTCCCCCGACAGCAGTGGGATCACCCGTACGGGCCAGCTGTCCACCGGCCACCCACACGCCTCGGCCGTCCTCTCAAATAAGTCCAGGAACGCCTCTGGGTCATCTGTGGGCCCCATTTTCGCGAGCGGCATGTGGGGGCGGGGCCGGCGCTGGGGGAGGCTGCACCCATCCGACCCTCCTGGGCCAGCAAGCTCCGGAACAGCTCGCGGTCCTCCTGTTGGACCTGCATCATGGCCTGGAAGCGATGGTCATGGTCGGCTCGCAGATCCAGCAGGGCCTTATGATGTTCCTGATGCAGGCCCGCGAGCGATGTTATAATGTCCGCAAATGGCGTCGGCGATGGTCCTGACGGAGACTGCATGGCAGAGGTGTTCTCCTTCCTCCCGGGTTTCGGCACCAGTGTAGCAAGGTTCAGTGATCAAAGAGGAAGGAGACCGGGGTCGGCTTGCTGAGGCTCGAGGAAGATTTTATTATTTTAAAAAGAAAACAAAACATAAAACAAAGTCGCGCCACATGCGCATAAACACTCCCGTTAACGTTCGTTCACTCGTCCCTAAGGATTCACTTTCAGCGCTGCTGCTGCGTCCTACCACTTACCACCGCTCGTCTCTTCATTCGCTCTCCCGTTGCAGACTTCCACTCTTAAACCACTCTTCCCCCGCCACAATCATCTAAACCAACAACATGTATGTTAGACCCTATATCATCTAAGCTCCTAAAAGAGGTGCTTCCAGAAGACATAGATCCTCTTCTGACTATTATTAATTCCTCATTGTCATTAGGATATGTCCCCAAAACCTTCAAACTGGCTTTTATTAAGCCTCTCATCAAAAAACCACAACTTGACCCCAAAGAACTAGTTAATTATAGACCAATCTCGAATCTCCCTTTTCTGTCCAAGATACTAGAAAAGGTGATATCCTCACAATTATATTCCTTCTAGAGAAAAATGGTATATGTGCAGATTTCCAGTCAGGATTTAGACCGTATCATAGTACTGAGACTGCTCTCCTTAGAGTTACAAATGATCTGCTCTTATCATCTAATCGTGGGTGTATCTCTCTATTAGTTTTATTGGATCTTAGTGCTGCGTTTGACACAATTGACCACAACATTCTTTTGCATAGACTTGAACACTTTGTTGGCATCAATGGAAGTGCATTAGCATGGTTTAAATCGTACTTATATGACCGCCATCAGTTCGTATCAGTGAATGAAGATGTATCATATCGATCACAAGTGCAGTATGGAGTACCTCAAGGCTCAGTACTAGGGCTGCTACTCTTCACGCTTTATATGTTACCCTTGGGAGATATCATCAGGAAACATGGTGTTAGCTTTCACTGTTATGCTGATGATACTCAGCTCTATATTTCTTCGCGGCCCGGTGAAACACACCAATTTGAAAAACTAATGGAATGCATAGTCGATATAAAAAACTGGATGACGAGTAATTTCTTACTGCTAAATTTTGAAAACACAGAGGTGTTAATTATAGGACCTAAAAACTCTGCTTGTAATAACCTAGAACACTGTCTAAGACTTGATGGTAGCTCTGTCAATTCTTCGTCATCAGTTAGGAACCTAGGTGTGCTATTTGATCGCAATCTTTCCTTAGAAAGCCACGTTTCTAGCATTTGTAAAACTGCATTTTTCCATCTAAAAAATATATCTAAATTACGGCCTATGCTCTCAATGTCAAATGCAGAAATGTTAATCCAAGCATATATGACCTCAAGGTTAGATTATTGTAATGCTTTATTGGGTGGTTGTTCTGCACGCTTAGTAAACAAACTACAGCTAGTCCAAAATGCAGCAGTAAGAGTTCTTACTAGAACCAGGAAGTATGACCATATTAGCCCGGTCCTGTCAACACTGCACTGGCTCCCTATCAAACATCGTATAGATTTAAAAATATTGCTTATTACTTATAAAGCCCTGAATGGTTTTGCACCTCAGTATTTGAATGAGCTCCTTTTACATTATAATCCTCTACGTCCGCTACATTCTCAAAACTCAGGCAATTTGATAATCAAAATCAACTGCGGGCGGCAGATCCTTTTCCTATTTAGCACCTAAACTCTGGAATAACCTACCTAACATTGTTCGGGAGGCAGACACACTCTTGCAGTTTAAATCTAGATTAAAGACCCATCTCTTTAACCTGGCTTACACATAACATACTAATATGCTTTTAATATCCAAATCCGTTAAAGGATTTTTAGGCTGCATTAATTAGGTTAACCGGAACCGGAAACACTTCCCATAACACCCTATGTACTTGCTACATCATTAGAAGAATGGCATCTATGCTAATATTTGTCTGTTTCTCTCTTATTCCGAGGTCACCGTAGCCACCAGATCCAGTCTGTATCCAGATCAGAGGGTCACTGCTGTCATCCGGATCCAGTACGTATCCAGACCAGATGGTGGATCAGCACCTAGAAAGGACCTCTACTGCCCTGAAAGACAGCCGAGACCAGGACAATTAGAGCCCCAGATACAGATCCCCTGTAAAGACCTTGTCTCAGAGGACCACCAGGACAAGACCACAGGAAACAGATGATTCTTCTGCACAATCTGACTTTGCTGCAGCCTGGAATTGAACTACTGGTTTCATCTGGTCAGAGGAGAACTGGCCCCCCAACTGAGCCTGGTTTCTCCCAAGGTTTTTTTCTCCATTCTGTCACCGATGGAGTTTCGGTTCCTTGCCGCTGTCGCCTCTGGCTTGCTTAGTCGGGGTCACTTCATCTACAGCGATATCGTTGACTTGATTGCAAATAAATGCACAGACACTATTTAACTGAAAAGAGATGACATCACTGAATTCAATGATGAACTGCCTTTAACTATCATTTTGCATTATTGACACACTGTTTTCCTAATGAATGTTGTTCAGTTGCTTTGACACAATGTATTTTGTTTAAAGCGCTATATAAATAAAGGTGACTTGACTTGACTTGACTTGACCAAGGTTTCATAGTTAAGGGCCTCCTGGCCGTATGTCGAGGTAATATTGGGAGGGGTCAAGGTGCCATGCTTGGTAGATACTGGGTCGATGGTGACTACTGTCACGGAGAGTTTTTTTTTTGCAGCATTTTAAACCTTGGGGGTCAGGAGTGTCTTCATTCTTGCCATTGGTTGCAGCTTAGGGCGGCCAATGGCTTAGCCATTCTGTACATCGGGTACTTGGAAATGGATGTGGTGCTTTGTGGGAAGTTAATACCGCAGTGTGGTGTATTGGTGGTTCAGGATCCACCAGGTAGTTCCCATATTTTAGCACCTGGCGTTTTGAGAATGAATGTGATTCAAAAGTGTTTCCAAGAGCTCTTTGGACTTCATGGTCTAGCTTTATTCGAGTTGCCATCAGTGTCGGAGGCACCTGTTTCTGTCCAACAGATTTTCCAATGCTGCCATAGTAGTAGCCTACAGTTGTCTGGTGGGGCCAGGGGTAAAGTAAAGGTTCGGGGTTGGAGGGCTTGTAGAATCCCTGGGGGCACAATGAAGCTAGTGGCTGCTACTTGTTAGTACCAGTATTCTGGGGCCATTGTGTTATTGGAACCCCCAGAGGCGGGATTACCAGCGGGTTTGTTGGTATCTCCTGCTCTCATTCAAGTGATTCGAGGCACTGCCCACGTACCGGTTGTCAATGTGGGCACCGCTGATGTGCTGCTCTATCCCCGCATGGTTGTAGGTGGGTTAGAACATGCCCACATTGTTAGCTTACCAGCGGGTGTCTCAAGCAGGTACGGTATTTGGGCCATGTAATCTCAAACCAGGGTGTGGCCATGGACCCCAGTAAAATCGAAGTGGTATCTTCTTGGCCAACTCCTACCACAGTCTCTGAGCTATGGTCCTTTTTAGGATTCGCTAGCTTCTATAGGTGATTTGTTGAGGGTTTTGCTAAGTTGGCTGCCCCTTTACATCGGCTAGTGGCAGAGCTGGCTAATGGGGGGTCGGGAAAAAGGCTTCAAAGGGCAGCCATTCAAGTCTGGTCTAGTGAGTGTCAGGCTAGTTTTGATGCTCTTAAGACAAAATTGACTACTGCTCCAGTACTAGCGTACGCAGATTTTGCACTACCTTTTATTTTAGAGGTTGATGCCAGCTATGGGGGTTTGGGTGCGGTATTGTCACAGGAGCAAGGGGGCCGAGTGAGGCCTATAACTTATGCCAGTCGGGGGTTGAGACCTGCAGAAAGGAACATGCAGAACTTTAGTTCCATGAAACTGGAGTTCATGTCCCTTAAATGGGCATAACAGAAAATTTTCGTGAGTATCTGCTGGGTCTCAAATGCATGGTCTATACAGACAACAACCCATTGAGTCCTTTGGCCTCAGCGAAGTTTGGCGCCATAGAGCATCGCTGGCAAGGCCAACTGGCTTCATTTGACTATGAAGTCAAATATCGGTCGGGGAGGAGTAATAAAAATGCAGATGCTCTATCTAGGCTGCATTTACCAGACTCCCAAACTGTAGAAGCTATAGCCCTACTCTCACTACTCTCCTTCAACCACTGCAACAGGTGCTACAGTCTGGACTCACCAAGGTTACCCAATTGGCCATTTCTGCTCTACCGGCTCATACATCGGCCGAGATTGCTATTTTTCAGCAGGCAGACTCTACCATTCAGGAAGCTTTAGTCTTTTGGAGGCGGGGGGAACGGCCCAGCCCCCAAGAGTGCAAACAGGTCTCACCACAGACGTTGGCCCTGCTTAAACAGTGGGATCGTTTAGTGGAGTGGGATGGTGTGGTTTACCGTAAAGTCTTCCGCTCAGACGGTGGAGAAATGGTATGTTAATTGTTGTGCCCGAGGCCATGAAAAAAGAAGTACTAATACAGGCCCATCAGCAGCATGGCCACCAGGGAACCGAAAGGACACTGGAGCTTTTATGGCAGCGGTGCTTCTGGCCAGGTATGGCTTCGGATGTGGCACGCTGGTGTCAGTTGTGCGAAAGATGTCAGGTTGCCAAAGACAATCATCCTACTGCATCCTACATCCGTATCAGTTACAAATTATCATTACTTACCTATAAGGCCCTAAATGGTTTAGCTCCTGCGTACCTAACTAGCCTTCTACCATGCTACAACCCATCACGCACCCTAAGGTCACAAAAAGCTGGACTTTTGGTAGTTCCTAGGATAGCAAAGTCCACTAAAGGAGGTAGAGCTTTTTCACATTTGGCTCCCAAACTCTGGAATAGCCTTCCTGATAATGTTCGGGGTTCAGACACACTCTCTCTGTTTAAATCTAGATTAAAAACGCATCTCTTTCGCCAAGCATTCGAATAATGTATCTCTTAAATTGTGAGTGTAGTTGCATCTGCATTTTTATTCTTTAGCTTGGGTTAAACTAATTTTACTTTGTTGGATCAGCAGCTATGCTAATGATGTCTCTATTTTGTTTCTATGTTTTTGCCACGGGATTTACATCCCGTGGTAACTAGGATTTACAAAAGCTCCAGTCTGGATCCAGAACACCTGATAAGAGATGATGCTGACCCTCAGAGGACCCCAGATGATGAACAGATGATGAACCCCAGATTATGAACAATTATTGCTACATGTGTGACTGCATCATATAATTACTATTAATTAATAATATTGATAGTTCATCGTCTAGCTGACTACGTCTAGTATTATTATTATTATTTTTTATTTTTTCTAAAATCCTGCCAAACGTGCACAAACTACTAGCTACTACTAAATATTGTAGAAACATAATTTTCTGTAAAGTTGCTTTGTAACGATTTGTATTGTAAAAAGCGCTATACAAATAAACTTGAATTGAATTGAATTGAATCATCCTACTGCACAGAGTTTTATGGGCCACCTACTGGCGGGGCGACCCAATGAAATCTTGGCAATTGATTTTACTACTCTAGAGCCAGCTAAGAGTGGGCAGGAGAATGTCTTGATAATGACTGATATTTTTAGCAAGTATACTTTGGCTGTCCTGACTAGCGATCAACGTGCCCCTACAGTGGCACGGGTACTGGTGGGGGAGTGGATCTCAAAGTTTGGGGTCCCTGGCCGAATTCATTCGGACCAGGGCCACAGTTTTGAAAATGGGCTTATTCAGCAGCTTTGTGGTCTATATGGGATCCAGAAGACTCGCATTACTCCGTATCACCCAGCAGGAAATGGGCAGTGCGAACGTTTTAATAGGACCATGCACCTGTTACGAACTTTACCAGTCTCACAAAAAAAGAGACTGGAATTCTTGCTTGCCCCAAATCTTCTTGATGTTTGTGCAAGAACCCCGTTTGCCATTGGATTTTCTATTGGGTAATGTCCCTGAGCCCTCTGGGGTCACTGTTCACGAATGGGTCCAAGAAAATCCGGCTCGGTTGCAATTTGCATTTCATGGAGCCAGAGAACGGCTGCAAGCAGCAGCTATGCCCCATAAGACAAACCATGATCAGCGAGTTCGAGAGGTACAGTACCTTTACAGGAGGGCCAGTTAGTATATCACCGGGATCTCAGTGTGAGGGGGTGCCACAAAATTCATGACATGTGGAGCTCAGTAATGCACCAGGTACTGAAAGCATCGAAGGAGGGTGGCACGGTATATACCGTGGCACCAGTAAGTGACCTGAGCAAGGCTCGGCAGGTGCATCGCTCCCTGTTGAAACCGGTGGTTCGCGAAAATGTACCAACACCCCCTGTTATCCATCAAACTGATGCCCAGCTATCCACTTTAGGTGTAACCCGGCAGGAGGAATGGCTGAGCGATTACAACTTGATGATTTAGGGCTGCCCAGCTTCTCGACTGGCGTCTGAGTCTCCAGCGAAGGGCTCAGCCAATAACTATCACAGTACGTCCCTCCTTTCAGTTCCTCAAGTGGATGTTAGTGGTCCTCTACTCCCTGGGGTGGCTGTGTTGCCTGGCCTCTCTGATGGGACTGAAGTGAGAGCACGACAGACCTCCCGGTCAACGGCTGGACAACATTCTAACCTCAATCATCTCCCAAGATCGGTGTGTTAGGGAGATAATGCATGGCTTTGTTGATACAAATGGTTCATTTGCCTTATCCTCCTGGTGGCCCATCGTCGTGGCACCGATTTAAAAGGCAGGGTAGATTGTGGCAGGATGGACTGAATTCAGTCCCTCCTCCCCGTTTTGTTACAATGGCTTTCATCCTTTTTTTCGGTTTGCAATTGGCTCGTGGTGTTCTTCGTGGCCAATCATGTCAGGAGGATGAGGAGGTTATAGCTCGAACGTACCCCCCTAGCAGTGCGTGACGCTGGAGGTTCGTGTTGTTTGGTTCAGCCAGTTTGTGGTTGTGTCGCAGGTATGTAGAGGTCTATTGTAAATGTTGTACTGTTGCTAGGTTGCTTGTGGTTAATGTGGGATTCCGATTGTTTATAGAATTCCTTGCTGTGTTGCGGCTACCCCATTTTCCATCGGATTGAATGGAATAACGTGTTATTTTGTTGCTGACTCTCGTGTGTCAGCGTGCTGTTGCTCAGGTAAGAGTTCTCCATTTGGGCTATGTGGTTGCCTTATTTGGGTGGTAGCTTAATAGAATTATTATTATTGTGTGTTAAGGGATAGCCGCTATAGCAAGGAAGTGTTTGCGGCCTGCCTTGGGGCAGCTGCTGCTTTGCTTCGTGCTGTTAATGCATGTCTCGCCTATGTGCGAACTGTGGTTCGCCGAGTCCAAGTTACTGGACTGAGTTCATCTTTCAAAGACACTGCATCATAGGCCCCTTGTGTGGCTGATTGAGTATATGCCCTCAGATTCAGTTATCCACAGATGAATGTGTTTGCTTAACGTTTATTTCATTTGTCTCGTTTGTTTATTTCATTTATCAGCAATACTGTTTTTGTAAAGTTATTTCATTTTTTTTTAGTTTTTCATTTATTAGCATTATTGTTGTTTTGCAATGTTAGGTTATCATTATTTCATTTTCTTTGTTGTTGTTTGTTTGCCTTGATAGTATTGTCATTATTGGTAAAGTTATTTTGATTTTGGTTTTTGTGGTGTTAGTTTGATTTATGGTGTGAAATGATGATCTGTAGTTAATTTGGTTTATTTTTGTTTTCTTTGTTATATGTTGAGGAGCTGAGTGCTGACGGTGGGAACGGCGTACTCGAGGTGGTGGGCCCTCCTTGGTGTGTAGTGTGGGTACCTTCACCGTGTGACCATTGCTGTGTTGGTGGTGTGGTTGTGCACGCGTGTTGGGGTGGATTGTTTGGATACTCATGCCCGAGTCGCTGGACGCCCACCAGTAAGCCTCAAGCTCGGTTTTGTGTGTGTGTGAGAGACCCCACATCAGTACACTGATTCACACACTCTCGTGTGCTATTTATTATTGTGTCGTATTGATGATGATGAATTGTTCAATTTCCATTGGATTGCTGTGAATTTAGATATATTGTGATATGGTATTGACTCTACCCAGAGTGTAGTGTTTTAGGAATATGCTGACGTCAGCTTCGGAGTGTTTACTATTTTTGCTGTGAATTTGCTGTGAAATTATAAATAAAATTGTATTTTCTTTTTTGTTGTATGGAACCGTTTCTTTGTTTGTTCAGTGCCCGAACTTGATTGCCTAATTCCATAGAAGTCTTGGTTGTTACTTATAGTTCCCCGGGTTAGATCTTGGGGTGGCGTAGTCTAATTACAAAACCGCCGCTGCTACATAAGGGTACGTTTAGGGCTGGGGTAGGTGTAGACTTTAATAAAACACAATATAATGGGAAGAAAAAATTATTTATTGTTTGTTTCCTGTAGCTATATCCCTTCTAGCTACAAATGCAAATATAACACATAATTACTGTATTTGCATTACTGTAAGGGTTGGTTTAGGTTTGTTGTAGGTGTAGATGTTAATAAATCATAACTTTATAGGTAGAATTTTTCATTCTCGAATTGTACTACCCAGTGTTTTAATAGGAGGTAGCAAAATCTGACAGGGCTGCACAAATCGACAGAACAATGGCATAAATGACTGCTCATATTGCAGGATAAAGCATTTGCATTGAACAAAGAGTGACTGGTTTGTCCAGTTTTTTTTTTTGTTCATTTTTTGTTCATCTATGATCGTTATACACTTTTTAACATGAGAAGCAAATAAGACCAAATAAGGATTTAATTTCAGAGTTGTCTTCCTTTTAGGGGACGTGGTATTGAAATATGACAAAGTTTATGTTTTGGGAGATTTTAATATTCATGTCTGTTGTTTATCAAGCTCCTTGTCTAAAGACTTTTCTTTAGACTCTTTTCAGCAAATGGTCAAAGGCTGTACTCACTCTCATGGTCACACACTAGATTTGATTCTGTCCCTTGGTCTACAAGTCAGTGACATTATCATAGATGATTTTATATTGTTTGATCATAACCCCCTTCTTTTTACTCTTTTTTTTCCCTCATCAGCGTAAGAGAGGCAGCTCTGTAAAGCATTGTGTGCGACCAATTAATTCTAATGCTAAAGTTGATTTTAATGTAACTTTTATGGAAACAATGCAGGATCTAGATGTAGATTTTTTTTCACCTCATCTTGATGTGGAGGAATCAGTTCATGTTTTTAACTCTGTTTGTTCCAAAACAGTAGATCTTATCGGCCCTTTAAAGCAGGGAAATACACATCATAAATTAACCTGTGGTTTAATGAGCATATTCATTCATTAAGATGGCGTTGTAGAAGATCAGAACGAAAATGGAAAAAAGATAAATTACAAATTTCTCATGAAATGTTTAGAGATTCTCTGTCCAAATTTCAAAACTTTGCAGATCTTATTGAGAAAAATTGTCATAATCCTAGGTTTTTTTTCTACAATAAATTCCATTATTAAGTTGGCTTGAGAATGCCAACTTACTGAAATCCTATTTAAACTTCTTCTTCTTCTTCTTATTTTTCTGGCCGCAACATTTTTGGAGACTAACTCCTCCTAGACCGTTCAAGCTACATACTCCAAACTCGGGTCAGACCTTCATACTGTTCTGACTTGGTGTGCTATATATTTTCAGACTGGTTTGAGTTACGGTTTTCTTAAAAATTAATATGAAAAATCATAAAAATGACCATAGACTTTCATTGACAGGATGTTCAGATGACCCAAGCTCCAAATCCCATTAGGCTCAATCAAGCTTTGATGCTAATCAATTTAAACTCATTCAAACTCATCTAATCTATCTATCTATCTATCTATCTATCTATCTATCTATCCTAATAATATGTTAATCATGCTAAAATCATGCTAGCAACATGCTAGTCATGCTAGAAACATGCTAGCAACATGCTAGTCGCATGCTAGTCATGCTAGAAACATGCTAGCAACATGCTAATCATGCTAGAAACATGCTAGCAACATGCTAATCATACTAAAATCAGGCTAGTAACATGCTAGTCGCATGCTAGTCATGTTAGAAACATGCTAGCAACATGCTAATCATGCTAGCAACATGCTAGTTGCATGCTAATCATGTTAGAAACATGCTAGTCGCATGCTAGTCATGCTAGAAACATGGTAACAACATGCTAATCATGCTAGAAACATGCTAGTCGCATGCTAATCATGCTAGAAACATGTTAGCAACATGCTAAAATTATGCTAGCAACATGTTAGTCGCATGCTAGAAACATGCTAGCAACATGCTAGTCGCATGCTAGTCATGCTAGAAACATGCTAGCAACATGCTAATCATGCTAGAAACATTCTAGCAACATGCTAATCATACTAAAATCATGCTAGTAACATGCTAGTCGCATGCTAGTCATGCTAGAAACATGCTAGCAACATGCTAATCATGCTAGCAACATGCTAGTCGCATGCTTATCATGCTAGAAAAATGCTAACAACATGCTAGTCGCATGCTAGTCATGCTAGAAACATGGTAACAACATGCTAATCATGCTAGAAACATGCTAGTCGCATGCTAATCATGCTAGAAACATGTTAGCAACATGCTAATCATGCTAAAATCATGCTAGCAACATGTTAGTCGCATGCTAATCATGCTAGAAACATGCTAGCGACATGCTAGCAACATGCTAATCATGCTAGAGACATGCTAGCAACATGCTAATCATGCTAAAATCATGCTAGCAACATGCTAGTCGCATGCTAGTCATGCTAGAAACATGGTAAAAACATGTTAATCATGCTAAAATCATGCTAGCAACATGTTAATCAAACTAGCAACTTGCTAGTCGCATACTAGTCATGTTAGCAACATGCTGGCAACATGCTAATCATGGTAAAATCAGGCTAGCAACATGCTAGTCGCATGCCAGTCATGCTAGAAACATGCTAGCAACATGCTAATCATGCTAGCAACATGCTAGTTGCATGTTAATCATGCTAGAAACATGTTAACAACATGCTAGTCGAATGCTAGTCGTGCTAGAAACATGCTAGCAACATGTTAATCATGCTAGCAACATGTTAGCCACATGCAAATCATGCTAGAAACATGCTAGCGACATGTTAGCAACAGGCTAATCATGCTAGAGACATGCTAGGGACATGCTAGCAACATGCTAATAATGTTAAAATCATGCTAGCAACATGCTAGTCGCATGTTAGTCATGCTAAAAACATGCTAGCAACATGCTAATCATGCTAAAATCATGCTAGTAACATGCTAGTCATGCTAGAAACATCCTAGCAACATGCTAATCATGTTAGCAACATGCTAGTCGCATGCTAGTCATGCTAGAAACATGCTAATCATGGTAGAAACATGCTAGCGACATGCTAGCAATATGCTAATCATACTAGAAACATGCTAGCAACATGCTAATCATGGTAAAATCATGATAGCAACATGCTAGTCGCATGCTAATCATGTTAGAAACATGTTAACAACATGCTAATCATGCTAGAAATATACTAGCAACATGTTAGTCATGATAACAATATGCTAGCAACATGCTATTAACTTGCTAATCATGCTAGCAACATGCTAGTCATGCTAACAACATGCTAGTAACTTGCTAATCATTCTAGAAACATGCTAGCAGCATGTTAATCATGCTACAAACATGCTAGAAACATGGTAGTGACATGCTAGTCATGCTAACAACATGCTATTCGTATGCTAATCATGCTAGAAACATGCTAGTCATGCTAGAAACTTGGTAGCGACATGCTAGTCATGCTAACAACATGCTAGTAACTTGCTAATAATGCTTGAAACACGCATTCATTCTTTCTGTCAAACTAATATATCTATCATTCTTTCTTTTGAACTAATCTATATCATTCTTTCTAACTAATCTATCTGTCATTCTCTCTAACTAATATATCTTTCTTTCAACTAATCTATCAATCTAACTTTAAACTATGAACTTCTAACTTCTTTAAACTTCTTCAAACTTTCTGGTCAGGCTTTCTCAAGCCAACTTAAAGTTTGTCTCAACAAACTTTTTTTTCTAGTTAATCCTAGATTAGAGGTGGTAGGAGACCTATCTGCAGATTTATGCAATTCCTTTTTTATTATTTTAATAAATCGAACATCTGATGTACGTAATAACATTAGTCATTGTTCTAATGTCATTCAGCCATCAGTATCTGGTGTTACCTTTTCTGATTTTGAACCAATCTCTCTCTCAATCCTTGAGGATTTTATACTTTTATATTAAGGATATTGGACTAAAGTCTACAACTTCTCCTCAAGATATTGTTCCGACCCATTTATTAAAGCAAGTTTTAAATGCAGTTGGCTCTTTTATACTGTCTATAATTAATAAAAGTTTGTTTTCTGGGATTGTGCCTGACTACTGTAAACATGCAGTGGTTCAACCCCTTTGTAAGAAATCAAATTTGGATAAAAGTGCGTTAGCTAATTTTAGACAAATCTCAAAACTTCCATTCTTGGGTAAAATCATGGAGAAGAGTGTTACGAGATCTGTGAAGTGTTTCAATCAGGTTTTAAAAAACATCACAGCACTGAGTCTTTATGATATTTTTCTTGCGACTGATAAGGGAAATTTTACTGGACTTTTACTTTTAGATCTGACAGCAGCGTTTGATATGATTGACCATCAAATACTTATATTTTGTCTTGAAAAATCTGTGGAAATGCCTTAAAATGGATAAAGTCATACTTTCAAAATAGGAGTTTTTCAGTCTGTATGGGAGAATATGTATCAGCAGTTGCCCCGCTGAAAGGAGCGATACGGCTGGAGTTAACTTGGGAACACAGCCCTTTTAGGAAAAATCAAGTAAAAAACTTGGGTGAGACCATTTTGAAGGCTCAGGAAACCTTTGCAGGTGTTTTGAGTTGATTAGCTGATTGGCAGATTGTCACCATAATCTAATTTGTGGAGAGTGAATTGTTTTTTTTTGTGGAATTTTTTGGAATTTTTGTTATATGTGATACAAAATACTCACAATTAAAAAAAACAAAGACATAAACTGTGTGCACGGATTTTATTTAATACACAAGTTTCACAATTTGAGTTGAATTATTGAAATAAATGAACTTTTCCATGACATTCTTATTTATTGAGATGCACCTGACCATTAGTTGATGAAGTTTAGTAGGTTGCACATTTAGAGTGCGTTCTTTCACTGCATGCATTAATCAGTCTATTAAAATGCATATAGAATTATCACATAATTTATCACATTAAGATAGAGGGCAGAAAATGTATATTTATTTAATTTCTTATGTTTTTTTTCTCTCCAAAAGCAACCATGATTACAAATGTGATATTGATTTTATACAATAGTTAAATAAACAATTGGCCGGCAGCCATATCACCCTGGAGCCCAAGACCAGTTTCCCACTGAAGCTAAGCAGGGCTGAGCCTGGTCAGTACATGGATGGGAGACCTCCTGAGAAAACTAGGTTGCTGCTGGAAGAGGTGCTAGTGAGGCCAGCAGGGGGTGCTCACCCTGTGGTCTGTGTGGGTCCTAGCGCCCCAGTGTAGTGATGGGGACACTATACTGTCAACAAGCATCGTCCTACGGATGAGACGTTAAACCGAGGTCCTGACTCTCTGTGGTCAGTAAAAATCCCAGGATGTCTTTCGAAAAGAGTAGAGGTGTGACCTCGGAATCCTGGCTAAATTTGCCCATTGGTCTCTGACCATCATGGCCTCCTAACAATCCCCATATCTGCTGATTGGCTTCATCACTCTGTCTCCTCTCCACCAGTAAGCTGGTGTGTGGTGGGTGTTCTGGCGCACTATGGCTGCCGTCGCATCATCCAGGTGGATGCTGCACACTAGTGGTGGAGGAGGAGATACCCCCTGACTATGTAAGCACTTTGAGTGCCTAGAAAAGCGCTATATAAATGTAATGAAGTATTATTATTATTAAGAACTGTTTAAATAATTTGGTTCAATCGCAATGTATGCAAGTATGCAAACCTCTTTGCCACATGCACTGGAAAATGTATTACACTAAAAGTTACATTTTCAAATGAAAATGGCAACATGGTCATTTTAAAATTATGCTTTCACATGTGCTTCATTTTCACTGAAGGAAACACCTGTGTGAACACAGCAAAAACTTAAGCTACAGTAGATGGAGAACCGATTGATATTTTGTCAAATTTATTTATGACAGAACAATACTGCACAGATGCAGATATTATAACAATCTATTGTTAAACACACTTTTAAAGTTGCACTATTTTGACCTTTCCGCGGCGTGTGTGCTTTTGTCGGCGCGGCAGCAAAAAATAGATTTTGGTCTCTCCACTGTTACAACTGTCCCAGTGTACAGGGACAGTAATAACGCATGTCAGGGACGGTTGTAACATGTCTAAAATATACATAATGAATCAATCATATACTCAAAATAGAAAATATTATTTATCAGTAATGTTATTGTGACTATTCATTTCATGTTGATTTCCTTTTTTTAACACAAATGACAAAAAAAGAGGATGAAACGGACAAATTATAATGCAAGAATATTATTTATTGGGTAGAACATCTCAAAAAAATTTAAACATGACCTCAAACATTCTCAACAACAGAGAGAGGGGGTTGGGGGCTCGGTAGACTTAAGCCGAGTTCAGACTGCACGATTTTCAAAGTAGTCGGGTGACTGTTCTTTTCACACTAGTTTTCATTCAGAACATTTTTCAAACAGCATGATTCTGAATCACAGACAGATTTAGCATGCCAAATATCTCACGGGCATCGGTGACTCTTCTTTGTGATTCACTGCGTGATTGTCACTCACTGTTCATAAGTGTTCAAAACTGTGGTTTTACAAATTAATTCAGTCTGCCATATTTTTGTTCCGACAAATGCAAAATCAGACCAGATTTTTGCTGTAAATCTTAAACGGTCGATGGAAAATAGCCTAACTTGTTATCAGAGGTGTTGATATTTTTAGAATGCACATTAGCTTATGTAGAACTGTTTATGGAGCAGGTAAATTTAAATGTATCATTCTGACTCATCCTTTTATTTAAAAGTAATAATAATAATAATAATTAAAGGCTGATATATTATAATTTTCTTTTTAAAAATGGTCAAAATTTCATTTGAACATGTAGTACATGACAATAGATAACATATTATGAATATTTTTTGTTAGTTTAAAACCTGGCCATGATTTTTTAAATGTTTTCTTTCACTGTTTAGGCAAATAAAAAGTGCATAGTAGTGCTGCTAATTTTATTTGTTGGCTTTTTTCATAAAATTGGTAAAATTATTTATGTGTGTATAACAGTACTTTTTAAAAATATTTCCAGCACATTTGAGGCGTATATATTTTATAGCAGTTTGGATTGATACATTATTTAAGAGATTTAAGTACTGTATAACATTGGTATCTCTTAGCCACTTTCATTTTTAAAAAGTAGCTCCCGAATGAAATAAGGTTGGAGACCCCTGATTTAATTGATATAATAGTTTGTTGATAATAATTGTTTAAATTCATATATTAAGTTCTGCTTTTGACTTTAAAGGCTGAAAAGTTTATCATATTATATTATCATATCATATTATATTTATCATATTATGGTACTTTATATGGTACTGTAGACATTGCCTTACCCTGCTCATATGGTATTAATTTTACATGTTAAGGTCTTAAAAAGGCCTTAAAAAGTCTTAAATTTGAGCTTTAAAAATCTGCAGAAACCCTGTATATAAGTCTGTTCTTTTTACTCTTTACTTTGCCAATGTGTTCTGTTACTTATTCTTTATTCACACCTTTTCCTTTTTCTTTAATGATGATTCTGATTTTCTTTAATGATGAGATTTGTCGTGTTGTCCTTTTTGTTTATTTAGTTAATTTTGTTTTTGGACAGTTACTCTGATCTCTGGCTCTTCTTCCTGTTCTGCCTGCTTACCTGGACTGAACATGGTTATTGACCATTGCCTCTTCCTGACTATGATGTCCTCTCCATTGTGCAGAGACCCCCGCCTTGTAGCTTTCCGGGTCTTTACTGCTCTGCTATGCTATTTCCTGGTCCTTGACGGAATACTGATGTCCTCTCATTGTCCTGCTGATCCGGGACTTGGCGGCTCATCTCCAGTTAATCTTCTATAAATAAAGTTTTGTTGGAGCATCCAACTGCATTCGGCTTCATTTTTTAAATAACACACTGGCCAGTAACCTGTAATAGAACGTCAGGGAGTGATGTTGGGCTGGCAGGCAGAAGAACATTCTCATGCTCATCACACCGTGGTTGCTCTGGTCACGTGGGTCACTGAGCTCTCGGACCAACTTCTCCATCTAATTCACCTGTTTATGCTGGTAAACCTACTTACTGACATTTTTTTCTCATTCAGTATGAAGTGGTGTTCTCATCTAACCCCAGACATATGCCTCCAATAGTGCTAACAGACTTATGTTTTTTCTCTTCTGGCTGGATGGGCTCATTACTGGGGTGCTGCCATCTGGGATCAGTGTCTGGAAAGGAGGCTTCTCAACAATTGGCTGCTTTGCATTAAGGCAAGAGATCAGTTGCTGATTGTGCCATTGAATTTAAGATTCTTGTGGCCACTAGTGAGTGGAACCAAGCAGCACTCGCCATCTTGTCAGACCCTAGTAGACAATTTGTGTTGTAGGTCGATGCATCAGAGGTGGGTGTTTGAGCAGTTCTTTCCCAGAAACAGAAGGTGGAGCATACACAAGACATTCATCAGGGTTGTCAGCGGAGACCAGGACAACTAGAGCCCCAGATACAGATCCCCTGTAAAGACCTTGTCTCAGAGGAGCACCAGGACAAGACCACAGGAAACAGATGATTCTTCTGCACAATCTGAATTCGCTGCAGCCTGGAATTGAACTACTGGTTTCGTCTGGTCAGAGGAGAACTGGCCCCCAACTGAGCCTGGTTTCTCCCAAGGTTTTTTTCTCCATTCTGTCACCGATGGAGTTTCGGTTCCTTGCCGCTGTCACCTCTGGCTTGCTTAGTTTGGGGACACTTCATTTCAAACGATATTGTTGACTTGTTTGCTCAGACACTATTTAAATTGAACTGAGCTGGATCTTGACATCACTGAATACAATGATGAACTGGATTTACTGAAGAAAAAAAAATTGTTTACTATTGTCCTTTTTCATTATTGACACTATTTTCCTAATTAATGTTGTACAGTTGCTTTGACACAATCTGTATTGTTAAAAGCACTATATAAATAAAAGTGACTTGACTTTGTGTCTTAATTTCCTCATTCTTTGGCCATGATATATTATCTCTTCAGTAGTCTATTAGGCCTATTTTCTTGAGTCTATTTTCTTTTTCTTTTTATTTCTTTTTATTTCTTTATTTATTTTTTAAATGGGAAAAAATAATGTATGTTTGATAAGGTTTTACCTGTAAAGTTTAATTGCATAATGTGGGAGCGGTGATATAGGCATAGGGAAATGTTAATCTCCACTGATAATTTTATTAGAGTTTTTTGTTGCTGTTTCAGATCTTTAAAGCAACTGGGTTGGGGTATGAATGTTCAGTGTTTTCCCTTTTTTTCTCTCTTTCTTTTCCTTTTTGTTTTCGGTAAGCGTCTCCCCTCGAACGCAGATGAGCCAATGGCAGTTGCACCAAATCTCCAAAGCTCACATCGTTTTTATGACAAAAACATTTGTTTTCTGGTTGTCATACTCTCATTAAACTACAATTGTCATCTGGTCAAGCAGAACGTTAATATCATCTTGTGCTTTAGCAAGGTATCTCTGGCTAAAACTAGCTAATGTTAAAGTGAGTCTTTTCATATTAAACTGGTTAAATGTAAATAATTGAATCATACCCTGCTATACATGAACAGTGTTGATCCGGGATGTTTTTATCTGCAATCATGATGAACGTAACATGAGGCTTCTCTCGCTTGCCTTGTGATCTGTAAAACCTCGTTTCCAAATTAATACCCACAATATTTATTTTAAAATCTTTTAAATATCTCTCCATGGTATATTTATGTCTCCCTTGAATAGTGGTCTTTCTGTGTCCAAAATGTATCAAAAAGATACAGGGACAAGGTTTTCACACTGATAGCTGTCATTGTAAAACAGTTAGCAACTCTGTTTGTTTGTCCGAGTTCGCATTAGTAACTAAGGGGGCGGGGTTTACCGATAGGTCAGTTGTTTTGGGTGTATATTTGTACAGGTTTATTGCCTTCAAAATTATTTGTTATATTATAATGTAAAATCGACAGCAAATGGTGCATTACGATTTACCAAGCTAGAATGTGAAAGGGATAAATTCACCTGAGAAACGCAATAAAGTAATTGATCATTTTAAAAATTTAAACACTAAAATTTAATTTCTGCAGGAGATCCATCTTTAACCATCGGACCATCCTAAAATTTGTAGAGGATTGGTAGGCCAACTCTATCACTCTTCATTTTCTAGTAAGGCTTGTGAAACTGATATCATTGTGCACAAGTCAGTACCCTTTTCTGTATCTAAAGTCATATCAGACCCCAATGGTCTTTTTATTATTGTTACAGGGAAATTCTGTGGCACTACACTGATCCTGGCTAATATATATGGCCCAAATTGGGATAATGAGGATTTCTTAAAAAAAAATTGCTCTATTCACCAGATATAAACTCTTCTCAAACTCTTCATTTACAGTGATATCGTTGACTTGACTGTAAATGATTGCACTGATACTATTTAAACTGAAATGAGATGATGACATCACTGAATTCAGTGATGAACTGCCTTTAACTGTCATTTTGCATTGTTGACACACTGATTTCCTAATGAATGTTGTTCAGTTGCTTTGACGCAATCCTTTTTGTTTAAAGCGCTATATAAATAAAGGTGATTTGACTTGACTCAACTTATTCTTGTGGTGACTTAAATTGTTGTCTTGATCCCATGCTAGATCGCTCATCTAATAAGTAGTGATGTCCAATTCCAATGTCCAATTTAACCGGTTGAACCAGTTCACCAGATCGAACTGAATCGTTTGAAATGGTTCGCGTCTCCAATAATCATTAATCCACAAATTACTTAAGCTGTTAACTTTTTAATGTGACTGACACTCCCTCTGAGTTAAAACAAACCAATATCCTGCAGTAATTCATTTACTCAAACAGTACACTGACTGAACTGCTGTGAAGAGAGAACTGAAGATGAACACCGAGCCGAGCCAGATGACGAACGAACACGCCCAGAGCTGGAGCAGTTCTCGTTCTCGAGTCAAGAACCGGTTGCATCAGTTTTCGGATCACCAGTACACTGAAATGAGAACCGTTTCTGTCGGACATGTCCGATTGAGAACCGATGGGTTGATTCTCGTTCTCGAGTCAAGAACCGGTTGCATCAGTTTTCGGATCACCAGTATACTGAACCGAAAACTGTTTCTTTCGGACGCGTCCGATTTGAAGTATTTTGTTAAACATCAGAAAGTGTGATAAAATAACTATATATATATATATATATATATATATATATATATATTTTTTTTTTTTTAGATGAATGTTTCTAATCTGTATATTGTAGATTATGTATAGGCCAAAAGGGTTTTCAGCGAAGTTGGACAATAATTAAGACTCTAAAGACTCTATATTTAATAGGAATAAGGGATGATTTATTAAATATCTGTACTGTATTTATAGTTAATGATGACACATTCACAAATTGAGTTTGTAGTAAACATAACATGAACAGCGGCAGCGGTGTCCGCTCACAGTTCCCCCGAGGCGGCGGCGGCATTTGCTCACAGTTCCCCAGAGGCGGCGGCAGCGGCGTCCGCTCACAGTTCCCCCGAGGCGGCGGCGGCATTTGCTCACAGTTCCCCCGAGGCGGTGGCAGCGGCGTCCGCTCACAGTTCCCCCGAGACGGCGGCAGCGGCGTCCGCTCACAGTTCCCCCGAGGCGGCGGCGGCATTTGCTCACAGTTCCCCCGAGGCGGTGGCAGCGGCGTCCGCTCACAGTTCCCCCGAGGCGGTGGCAGCGGCGTCCGCTCACAGTTCCCCCGAGACGGCGGCAGCGGCGTCCGCTCACAGTTCCCCCGAGGCGGCGGCGGCATTTGCTCACAGTTCCCCCGAGGCGGTGGCAGCGGCGTCCGCTCACAGTTCCCCCGAGACGGCGGCAGCGGCGTCCGCTCACAGTTCCCCCGAGGCGGCGGCGGCATTTGCTCACAGTTCCCCCGAGGCGGTGGCAGCGGCGTCCGCTCACAGTTCCCCCGAGGCGGTGACAGCGGCGTCCGCTCACAGTTCCCCCGAGACGGCGGCAGCGGCGTCCGCTCACAGTTCCCCCGAGGCGGCGGCGGCATTTGCTCACAGTTCCCCCGAGGCGGCGGCAGTGGCGTCCGCTCACAGTTCCCCCGAGGCGGCGGCGGCATTTGCTCACAGTTCCCCCGAGGCGGCGGTGTCCGCTCTCTGTGCCCCTGGGGCGAACCTTTATACCTTTTTCTCCAGGCACTCTTCCACTACACGGGCCTGGTCCTCCATCCCTCCCCCTGATCCACCTCAGTTCCACCTCCCTCCGTGATTTCTAACTTTGGAGTGTCTGGAATCCACTCCTTAAGGGAGGGGTTCTGTCACAGTCTTCTGTCTTGCTGTCACTGTCTTCTGTGAGTGTTGTGTTTGTTTGGTGCCATGTGCTCTCTCCTGTCCTTTTCTGACCCCGCCCACCTTGTCTCCCCTGATTACTGTTTAGTTGCTCCACCTGTGTTTCTCCCTTGCTCCTGGACTCAATACCTTCACTCCGCACACCTGTCTCTCAATCACACACAGCTGTTGCTCAGTGTCATGGACTATATATTCTCTTCTCACACACCACTCTGTCTGGCTGTATTATTGTTACTTGTCCTAGATATCTGTTCGGTTTGGTTTTTGTCTTGTTTGCTTTTTGTTTCATTTATATTAAAGTAATTTCTTCCCTGCATTTGGACCCAGACCCTGTTTCTTCCTGCATGTGCCACCGCGTCATGTCACATTGGGATCAGCATTCATAGACATTCTGAACTCTACGTTCACGTAGAAACTCACATTTCAGGACCTACTCATTGTCAAAATCATACTCTAGATTTAATACTGTCACATGGAATTGATGTTCATGGTGTTGAAATTATTCAGCCAAGCGATGATATTTCAGATCATTATTTAGCATATCATATAGCTAAAACTGTAAATTCTATTTCTTGTTACAAGTATTGTAGAACCATCACTTCTACCACAAAAGACTGCTTTGTAAGTTATCTTCCTGATGTATCCCAATTCCTTAGCATATATCCAAAACATCAGAACAACTTGATGATGTAACAGAAACTATGGACTCTCTCTTTTCTAGCACTTTAAATACAGTTGCTCCTTTACGCTTAAGGAAGGTTAAGGAAAACAGTTTGACACCATGGTATAATGAGCATACTCGCACCCTAAAGAGAGCAGCCCGAAAAATGGAGCGCAGCTGGAGGAAAACAAAACTAGAGGTATTTCGTATTGCTTAGTGGAAAATTAACCTATCCTACAGAAAAACATTAAAAACTGCTAGATCTGATTACTTTTCTTCTCTTTTAGAAGAAAACAATCATAACCCCAGGTATTTATTCAATACAGTGGCTAAATTAACGAAAAATAAAGCCTCAACAAGTTTCACATTTTACATTTCCCAACACCACAGCAGTAATGACTTTATGAACTACTTTACTTCTAAAATCGATACTATTAGAGATAAAATTGCAACCATTCAGCCGTCAGCTACAGTATCACATCAGACAGTGCACTATAGACCCCCTGAGGAACAGTTCAACTCATTCTCTACTATAGGAGAGGAAGAATTGTATAAACTTGTTAAATCATCTAAACCAACAACATGTATGTTAATGTTTAATTTGTTTCAACTAAGGTTTGTATTGTTACACACAGTTTTTCAGTATAATATTGGACACTGCTCTCAACATGTGGTTTTATTATTATTATTATTTTGATTTTTATTATTCCTTTTGCCTTTTATTTGTGTGTGTGTGTGTGTGTGTTGTGAAAAAATTATAAATAAATCACACAGAAAAAAAAGAAAGAAAAAAAAGAAAGAAATCTTTAAGTGAAGTGGACTATTCATGAAGACATACTCCATATAAAATAACATTTCCATGTGTTTTTATTTTCCAATGAGAAAATACTAAACATCACCCTACAAGATAGCTCAGTAGAAGGACCAGTGAATTTGACAATCTGAGAAATCAAATAAATGGCCCTCAAGCTGCTTTTGTCCAATGAATCTGGTGAAGTGGGAAACACTGGTGAACAGGTAAACAGTCTCACCTTTTTTGCCAAATGCAAATTCATCCGAAGTCTTTGCGAGTTCTGCAAATGAAAGGTCACCCGCAGATGCTGATCCAAAAGACATACCTGCAGGAGGAAAGCAAAAACACACATCATTCAGCAGATGATAAGCTTGTTTGAGTGAGTGTGTCCTCTCTGAATACAGCTCACTGATGATGATCATGTGTTGAGAGAGTAACTGCTGAAACTTCCCAAGGTTGGGGCGTTTCAGTGCTATTCGGTACTTTCTGTGTTTAGGGCAGAAATACCACATCAAATACCAATATTATTTATTTGTTACTTTGACACAATGGTAAGACAATGAAAAAAAGCTTCCTTTTTTTGGGTATGCTAATCTTTTAGCAGCTCTTCATGCTTAATGGTGGCATGTTCAACACTGATCTGTATGAAACAAAACGGAAAACAATCCAAGACAAATGTCCTTATGTAGCAAGATTCAGAATGAGATGTCCTTTGCAGCAAAAGAACATTTATTGCCGTTTATGAGAATGTATGTAATGTCAGTGACTAAACTGTCATCTCCTCATTGCTCCTCTTAACAGCATGAAAAAAACACATTAGTCACACAAGGGTGACTAAAAGTCCCGCACTACAAGATCTTAAAGTGTCATGAAACCCTAAAACTATTTTTTAGATGTTATCAGATGCTGCACACTGGTGGTGGATGAGGTGATACCCCCTGTCTATGTAAAGCACTTTGAGTGCCTAGAAAAGCACTATATAAATGTAATGAATTATTAATTATTGTTATCATATATGAACAGGTTGCACATCAGTGAAAATAACATTAGCACTCATTATGTCTATTATGTGTGTGTGTGTGTGTGTGTGTGTGTTTTTTTAGCAATATCATTCTTCAGGTTCAAACAGCAAAGCTGAACCAACATCACAAAAAGTGACATACAGTAAATGCTTTTATTCGTAGTGGTGATTGGCTGCCGTGGCTGAAGAGTATGTGTCTATGTCATCAGTTTTCCAAGCTATTCTTGTCACAGTGTCTGGGTTGTGTTCTCTGGGTTTCCACTAGGTGTCCTCCTTTCTCACGGTGTCTGTCTCCTTTTCACTTCCTGTTCCCTTATTTGGTCACCTTCCTCCTGTTTAGTAATTGATTGTTCCCCACCTGTCTCCTGTTCCCTCATTATCCTTCTGTGTATTTATACCCGGTCTGTCTGAGTCTGTGTTACGGAGTCCTTGTTTAATGTTCATAGTTATTCACGTCCGTCGCTTCTTGCCTTGCCTTGCCTTGCCTTGCCTTACCTTACCTTGTCTTCGTGTCTTGTTTATGTTATGTTTGGATATTCTGGTTTTGACCCTGCCTGGACTGTTTACCCCTTTGGATTACCCCTTAAATAAAGGACTTACCTGCGATTGGTTCCCTCTCCTGTGTTTCCTGTAACACCGAATGTGACAGAAGGACTCCGTCACACTAGGAACCAGCGGTATGTCGTTTTTCCGTTCCCCAGCCAAGATGGCGGAGCGGCGAACCAAGTACCTTTCGGCTGATCGCCCTCCGCCAAGAGGGCAATGAAGTGGGGCCCTGGCTCAGGTGTTCTGGTCCCTGGCCGAGGGCATGGGTTACAACGATGCGGCCCTAAAGGACTATTTCAATGGCGGGCTGGATGATCCAGTGTCTCAGGAGAAGATGGCGCAGTTAGAGACACTGGAATTCTGGGAATTCGTGCACTACCTGCAGCATCGGCTTCGGTGGGATGCCCCAGCCACTTCTGTCTCTTCCGGCGGGGTGGTCGTCAGCCCAGCACCACTGCCCAGGATGGCAACCAGCCAAGCGCCACAACCCAAGATGGCCGGCAGTCCAGCACCACTGCCCAGGATGGCTACCAGCCAAGCGCCACAGCACAAGATGGCCGCCAGCCCAGCGCCAATGCCCAAATTGGCCCCCGTTCCAGCGCCACAGCCCAAGATGGCCGCCAGCCCAGCGCCAATGCCCAAATTGGCGACCGGTTCAGCGCCACAGCCCAA
This sequence comes from Carassius carassius, assembly GCF_963082965.1. Classification (NCBI taxonomy): domain Eukaryota; kingdom Metazoa; phylum Chordata; class Actinopteri; order Cypriniformes; family Cyprinidae; genus Carassius; species Carassius carassius. The sequence goes on from NW_026775030.1 coordinate 824,847, forward strand.
GATGGCCGTCAGCCTAGCGCCACAGCACAGGATGGCCGTCAGTCCAGCGCCACAGCACAAGATGGCCGCTAACCCAGCGCCAATGCCCAAATTGGCCACCTGTCCAGCGCCACAGTACAAGATGGCCGCCAGTCCAGCGCCACAACCCCAAATGGCCGCCAGCCCAGCGCCACAGTACAAGATGGCCGCCTGTCCAGAGTCATGGCCCAAGATGGCTGCTTGCCCAGCGCCGCTGCACAGGATGAGAGTCTCAGCTGACCCTCTGGAGTCGATTCAGGTGCCAGTTGACCCTCCAGAGTCGAGTCAGGTGCCAGTTGACCCTCCAGAGTCGAGTCAGGTGCCAGTGAACTCTCCAGAGTCGAGTCAGGTGCCAGTGAACTCTCCAGAGTCGAGTCAGGTGCCAGTGGACTCTCCAGAGTCGAGTCAGGTGCCAGTGGACTCTCCAGAGTCGAGTCAGGTGCCAGTGGACTCTCCAGAGTCGAGTCAGGTGCCAGTGGACTCTCCAGAGTCGAGTCAGGTGCCAGTGGACTCTCCAGAGTCGAGTCAGGTGCCAGTGGACCCTCCAGAGTCGAGTAAGGATCCAGTGGACCCTCCAGAGTCGAGTAAGGATCCAGTGGACCCTCCAGAGTCGAGTAAGGATCCAGTGGACCCTCCAGAGTCGAGTAAGGATCCAGTGGACCCTCCAGAGTCGAGTAAGGATCCAGTGGACCCTCCAGAGTCGAGTCAGGTTCCAGTGGACCCTCCAGAGTCGAGTCAGGTTCCAGTGGACCCTCCAGAGTCGAGTCAGGTTCCAGTGGACCCTCCAGAGTCGAGTCAGGTTCCAGTGGACCCTCCAGAGTCGAGTCAGGTTCCAGTGGACCCTCCAGAGTCGAGTCAGGTTCCAGTGGACCCTCCAGAGTCGAGTCAGGTTCCAGTGGACCCTCCAGAGTCGAGTCAGGTTCCAGTGGACCCTCCAGAGTCGAGTCAGGTTCCAGTGAACTCTCCAGAGTCCAGTCAGGTGTTCGTGGACCCTCCAGAGTCAGGGCCAGTCACCGATGACCCTCCAGAGTCAGGGCCAGTCACCGATGACCCTCCAGAGTCAGGGCCAGTCACCGATGACCCTCCAGAGTCAGGGCCAGTCACCGCTGACCCTCCAGAGTCAGGGCCAGTCACCGCTGACCCTCCAGAGTCAGGGCCAGTCACCGCTGACCCTCCAGAGTCAGGGCCAGTCACCGCTGACCCTCCAGAGTCAGGGCCAGTCACCGATGACCCTCCAGAGTCAGGGCCAGTCACCGATGACCCTCCAGAGTCAGGGCCAGTCACCGATGACCCTCCAGAGTCAGGGCCAGTCACCGCTGATCCTCCAGAGTCAGGGCCAGTCACCGCTGATCCTCCAGAGTCAGGGCCAGTCACCGCTGATCCTCCAGAGTCAGGGCCAGTCACCGCTGATCCTCCAGAGTCAGGGCCAGTCACCGCTGATCCTCCAGAGTCAGGGCCAGTCACCGCTGATCCTCCAGAGTCAGGGCCAGTCACCGCTGATCCTCCAGAGTCAGGTCAAGTCACCGGTGATCTTCAAGGACTGAGTCAAGTCACCGGTGATCTTCAAGGACTGAGTCAAGTCACCGGTGATCTTCATGAACAAAGGCAGGTCACAATAATCTTCATGTACAAGTGCAAGTCACCGATGGCCTTCATGAACAAAGGCAAGTCACCATTGATCTTCATGTACAAGTGCAAGTCACCGATGGTCTTCATGAACAAAGGCCAGTCACCGATGGTCTTCATGAACAAAGGCAAGTCACCATTGATCTTCATGTACAAGTGCAAGTCACCGATGGTCTTCATGAACAAAGGCCAGTCACCGATGGTCTTCATGAACAAAGGCCAGTCACCAATGATCTTCGAGAGCAGAGTCAGGCCAGCACCGATCTTCTGGAGTCCAGTAAGGACACCAGGGGTTTACCAGAGTTTAGTCGTCCCGTTGGTCCGGCCGCACGGAGGTTTGCTCCGCCTTGGGGGGCTCTGGTCCTGACCACATGGCTGTGGTGGTGTTCTGCCCCGCCCTGGGGGCCTTCCGCCCTGACCACACGGTTGTGGTGGTCTTCCGCTCCGCCCTGGAGGACTCTGGCTTTGACCACTAGGACGTGGTGGTCTTTTGCTCCGCCCTGGGGAGAAAGAAAGTCCTCCTTTCTCACGGTGTCTGTCTCCTTTTCACTTCCTGTTCCCTTATTTGGTCACCTTCCTCCTGTTTAGTATTTGATTGTTCCCCACCTGTCTCCTGTTCCCTCATTATCCTTCTGTGTATTTATACCCGGTCTGTCTGAGTCTGTGTTACGGAGTCCTTGTTTAATGTTTATAGTTATTCACGTCCGTCGCTTCTTGCCTTGCCTTGCCTTGCCTTACCTTGTCTTCGTGTCTTGTTTATGTTATGTTTGGATATTCTGGTTTTGACCCTGCCTGGACAGTTTACCCATTTGGATTACCCCTTAAATAAAGGACTTACCTGCAGTTGGTTCCCTCTCTTGTGTTTCCTGTAACACCGAACGTGACAATTCTCAGTATTATTCATAAGAACGAACTCTTATGATCCAATCACTGTGCTGTATTATGCATGAGGTTGTAGTGTTTTATTGGCTGTTTACTCCCCTCTTCCCTTCCCTTCCCTCTTCCGATTTACAGGCCCATTTCTTGAGTCTTTTTCAGATCTAAGGTGTGAAAGACCAGTGCAGAAACTGGGGTTCCATGACACTTTGAGTGAATGGGAGTACAAAGCCGAAGTCGGTAAGTTATACTCAATAACCGGAAGCCAGTGAAGGTGATTGAGGATTGGGGTAATGTGCTTGTTCTTATTTGTGAGTGATTAAGCGAGCTGGAGAGATTTAAAAACATCGAAATCGTTGATATTTTAATCTGAAATTCTATAAAGAATTGATTTACAGTAATCTAGTTAAGATTAGAGGATGACCATTGTATTGGACACAACTCAACTTGGTCCTGCAGATTTGCTTTATTCAACATCAAGAAGATCAGACCCTTTCTTTCGGATCATGCTGCACAACTCCTTGTTCAAGCTCTTGTTCTGTCCAGGCTGGACTATTGCAATGCCCTCTTGGCAGGTCTTCCAGCCAATTCTATCAAACCTTTACAATTAATCTAGAACGCGGCAGCAAGATTAATTTTTAATGAGCCAAAGACAATACACGTCACACCTTTGTTTATCAGTTTGCACTGGCTTCCAATAGCTGCTCTCACAAAATTCAAGGCATTGTTGTTTGTCTACAAAACCACCACTGGCTCTGCACCCCTTTACCTAAATTTATAAGACTTATACCTTATACCTTATACCTTCAGACTTATGTGCCTCAAGAAGATTACATTCTGCAAGTGAACATCGCTTTATTGTGACATCCCAAAGAAGCACAACATCTTTAAAATAACTGTTCCCTCCTGGTGGAAGGACCTGTCAAAACTCAATCTGAGCAGCCGAGTCCTTAGCCATCTTCAAGAATCATCAAAAAAACACATCTCTTCCATCTTTATTTGACCCTCTAACTCTAGCACTCTCTATTCTTAAAAAAAAATCTAATCTTTTTTAATTTTTCGAATTCAATCTGTCTTTTTATGTGATACTATTAAAAAAGGCCTCTAACACTAGCTTGCTCTATTCTTTTTCTATTCTATTTTTATTTATTATATTATTTAAAAAACGTTTGCTACGTGTTCTGCGTTAAGCTTACTGAGACTTGATATAGAACTATATCATTGCTCTTTTGTTGATTTTGATTGCTTCCATTGCCCTCATTTGTAAGTCACTTTGGATAAAAGCATCTGCTAAATGACTAAATGTAATGTAATGTAAACTCTTTATTGGCATGGATTTTGTTGTAGCATTTGGACCAATCAGACACACCACTATTTGTTATATTTAACAAATAATATCTAATGCCTCCTCATCTAACCAAAAGGGTCTATGGACCCTTCCCCCAAAATGCAACTATCCCCTCAAAAAAGGCAGAATGGGCCTCTGGTTCCATAGCAACCAAAGGCACAATATCTGATAACACTAGTTCGTTTTTTAAGATTCTTCTCTTGAACCCCCCAATCTAATTTCATATGCAAGACACTATACTAGAAACAAAGAGTTGTAAATCTTCCCTCCAAAAGGTACCATTCCTGTGTATCTAGTGTGTGTGTGTGTGTTCGACTAGTTAAGTGCTTTTGTAGTTAAAAGTCTTACTTGTAACACACTTGAGGTTGTTCATTGTTTGCTCATAACTGAAGTCCCTAATCATGCAGATTTTTGTTACATGCTCTGAGTAGTATTGTACAGTAAGAAAGTTATTTTCCTTAACTAGGAAAATAACGTTCTTAGAATTGACAGACAGTTGACACTGAGAGGTCAAGTAAATACTTCTAAATATTTATAATTAAATATATATCTAGATATTTATAAATTATAAATATCTAAATATGTTAAATTACTCATAACTAGTTACTACTAATTATTAATATTTCCCCTTTGAGCTGATTTGCAACATTGCAGATAGTTTTTCTGGGTTGTGTCCATTACTTGAGCAGTTTAGAAGGGTCCACACTGTCAAACAGTGCAAGAGTTGGCTCTAGAGGCGGATTCACTGACCAGGGATCCCGCAGGTCCTTAAAACTTAAATTAAGTTGTACTGAATTTAAGGCCATAAATAGTCTGAAATTGTACAAGAAAGTCATGAAAGTAAAAAAAAAAGAAATTGCAATATGGCCTAATGTGATGATTAAATTTCCAAAAGCTATGACTTTATAAAATAAACACTTTCAAACTAGCCCAGTGCTGTGCTGCTCCATTATTTCTGCTGTTCTGAAATCCCCCCCCCCCCCCCGTTGGCAGATAATGAATGTGAATTTTCAATAAGCCTGTTTGTGTTTTGAACAAAGTGAAATGTCATGTTTTTTAAATGCTTACCTGTAAATATTAACTGGTGGATCAAAAAGACGATAATGCACTATAGAAATACAAAAATGTAAATATATTTATTTGTTATTAGATTAGATTAGATTTTATTGTCATTGCACATGTAAGGTACAAGGCAACGAAATGCAGTTAGCATCTAACCAGAAGTGCAATAAGCAGTAAGTACAGGATATACAAGGTCTACAATATTTTACAAATGTACAATAAATATACAAATAAGGCAGTATTATGGAAATAATTTACAGATTTTAAATACTATCAGCATGATATACAGATAGGTGTAGAATGAATATAATATACAGATGGATTATATAATTGTATGTACACTATAAACAGAAACTATAAGCATATGAACATCATTTGCACTAGTGCAATGGACAGTAAAAAAAAGTGCATAGAAAATATAAAATGTTCCAGTGTGAAAATGGATCATTCAATATTCTGGGATGAACAGACACTAGTGCAAGTAATAACAAGTGAACTGTTTTGTTTGCTCATAAACCAGATGTAGTGATGTAGTGATATGGAGGGGTGAGGAGTCTGTGTGTTTGGTGTTGGGGGGCTGTGTCAGAAGGCAGAATTCGGTGAGGAGACAGCTGTAGGGAAAAAGCTGTTCCTGAATCTGCTGGTCCTTGTCCGGAGACTCCTAAAGCGTCTCGCGGAGGACGGGAGGTTAAACTGTTTATGGTCAGGATGAGAGAATGCTGTGAGCTCGATGTAGACAGCATTTTCTCTGGATGTCCTCAATAGCAGGAAGTTGTGTCCCTGTGATGCGTTGGTGGTTTTCATCACCCTCTGCAGTGCCTTGCAGTCAGCAACTGAACAGTTCTCATACCAGACTGTGATACAACTGGTCAGGATGCTCTTGATCGCACACCGGTAAAAGTTCACCAGGATGGCTTTATCTTACTGGTGTTAAGGAGCAGGTTATTGTCAGGGCACCATGCAGCCGGCTAATGTACCTCTTCCCTGTAGGCAGTCTCATCATTGTCTATGATGAGGTCAATCACTGTGGTGTCATCTGCAAACTTAACGATGGAGTTGGATCCATCCACAGGCTTGCAGCTGTTGGTGAAAAAGGAAGTAGAGGAATGGGCTCAGCACACAGCCCTGTGTTACGCCGGTGTTGAGTCTGATGGTGGTGGAGCAGGTGTGGCCTGACCTAACACACTGAGGTCTGTTGGTCAGAAAGTCTATAATCCAGTTGCAGAGGGAGGTGTTAATGTCCAGGTCTCCAAGTTTTGTGGTCAGTTTGGAGTGAATGACAGTGTTAAATGCTGAGCTTAAGTCAACAAACAACATCCTTACATATGTGTTGTCATTGTCAAAGTGTGTGAGTGCAGAAAGCAGCACTGTGCATACTGCATCCTCTGTGTTCCTATTTCTACGGTTGGGAAATTGGTGTGGGTCCAGTGTGGGTGGGAGGCAGTCTTTAGGGCACTAGACATTTAGGCACACTGGGGAGGAGTGTTTCGGCACTGGCACAATGGATGTGGACTTAAAGCATGTTGGCACAGTTGCTTGGGTGAGGGACAGATTGAGAATAGGAATGTCCAGGAATGCATGAGTAGGAATCCTACTCAATGCAGTGTAGCAATCTGTGGAGGAGTTTGAGGGATTGGTTGTCTTTTGAGTGTGTGATCTTGCTGGCCATCTCCTTGCTTTCGCTGTTGAAGTGAGCATAAAAGTAATTTAGCTCGTTAAGGAAGGAGACATCTGTGACCGTTGGAGTAGAGGTGCTTGACTTGTAGTCACTGATAACCTGGATGCCCTGCCACATGTGTCGGGGGTCAGAGTTGGAATAGTGTTCCTCTACCTTCAGCTTGTAGCAGTACTTGGCCTTTTTGATGACCCCCTCCTCTAGTGTGGCAGGAAACATGTTGATGGAATTTGGGGAGTATTGTCTTTAATTTGGAGTGATTAAAATCACCCGTGACAATAAAAACAGCCTCCGGGAGGGCAGTCTGTTGTTTACTAATGGTTGCATGAAGTTCGTTCAAAGCAAGCTTGTCATTAGAATCTGGTGGAATATATAAAGCAGTTATAATGGTGGAAGTGAACTCCCGCGGCAAATAAAAAGGTCTACATTTAACCATGAGAAACTCTAGGTTAGCTGAGCAGTGTCTCCATGGCATGACAGTGTTCGTACACCAAGTGTTAACATAAACCTTGTTTTGTTAACATAAATGCGCAATCCACCACCTCTTGTCTTGCCAGAGTCATCTGCCCAGAGTGTGTAGCATCCGGCTAGCTCAATAGCATTACTGGGTATGTCGCTGTGTAGCCATGTTTCTGTGAAAACCATGACATTGCAAACCAAAAGTCTCTTACTGTGGGTGATGTGAAGTCGTACATTAGCTAGGAAAATGCTGGGTAAAGAGAGCCAGAGCTTTGTTAGCTTTAGCTTAGCTCTTAGACCTCCGCGCTTCCTCCGCCATTGTTTACGCCCGGCCGGGTAGAGTGCTTAGCCTCGGTTCTTCTGAAGATCTCAGGGATGACTCGAAGATTGGTGATAAAACTGTATGAAAAGTGCTCACCAATATCCAAAAGGGTGTAGGGTGTTAGGGCAAAGGTGTTCAGTATGAAAAGACCCGAGATGAGCAAGAAAAATACAGCAAAATTGAAAAAACTGGAGAGATGCCAAGCCACGCAATGTGTACATGCTACCATTTTGGTCTTGATCATTTAATTAATATAACAATTTAATGATAATTACTGTTTAAATTAATATAAACTCTAATATTTTTGACACATCCACTTTCTTAAAATTCCTCAGAGTCTGAAATTTGAAGTTTATAATTTTTCAAATCTCTGTTTTAGTGAAAACTTTGTATCTCTACTGTAAATTATGCTTTTTAAAAGTTATTTTACAGTTTAATATGCTACTATAGACATTGCCCTACCAAGCTCATTTGGTATTACTTGTATTTGACTAGGTCTTAAAAAAGGTCTGAAAAAGTCTTAAATTTGAGCTTAAAATATCCTGCAGAAACCCTGCTGACCTTGTTATTTTGACACATAACACTGCACATTGCACAGAGTAGGACACTTCAAGCATGGATTTAAATGTAGCCAACTGATAATTCTGCTATGCTACAGAGTTCATTTTATATAGAATGCCATTGTCACAGAGAGTGCCTCCATAGCTCCCTCTCAGGCCATAAGAGGGCTTCATCACCGGAATTTTGATATAGTTTTTTTGCACTACATTTCCCATAAACCCCTTACCTGGTACTGATAACCATTGACACCCTTAACTTTTTTCCCCCTCATATCCATAGCATGCTAACGCCAATGCCATTGGCAAAGTTTTGTTTTTCCCTAGTGAATATTACTCAGTGTTTATTTCTTGTATTTTGGATATTCTTTTGTTGTTACCCTGCCTGCCTATTATCTTCAAACTCTTGCTGCCCGTCTCTTGGACTAATGCTTTCGTTGTTGGATAACAGTTATTGTTTGCTGCCTGCAAACCTTTGCCTACCTCTGCTCTATGGTTAATTGCCACCTGCCCCGACCTCACTCCTGTTTAATGTTTACGATTCTGTCTGCCATGCTCTGTTGCCTTGCCTGTGCATTGTATGTGTGCCTGTATGGCCGCATCTCCAAAAAATGTGGCAAACGGATCCCGGTCATAGTGAAGAATCATTGCAGAAGACTTCGCAACAACACGATCCAGTTGTCTCAACTAGCAGCTCACCAACATCAGCTGCAGAGACTCAATGCTTTCACAGAGGAACTAGTCAAGATGCTTTATGTGCTGTGTGTTTCCTCTCCCAAACCCCCCAATCCTCAAACAAACACCTCAATCATGGTCTCATCAGTGCCCGCTTGCCATTCCCAGAGAAATATGACAGTAACCCAGCTCAATGTAAGAGTTTTTTTGCTTCATGTTTGTTAATCAACAACTTGCCCTGTTTGTCATTGATGAAGTTTGTCTGTTTGTCTATTTGTTGCTCTTACAGACAAGGGCTATAGAGTGGATCTCTGCAATGTGGAAAGATAGCAACTCAACATTTCCCATGTTTGAGGTTTTTCTTCAATGTTTTCAGGAGGTCTTCGGTCACTTGATGGATGGCAAGTATGTGGACAACATTTGCTGGTGTTAACCCAAGCGAGGAGATCCACTACAGAATATGCTCTCAGAATTATATCTTACCCTCACTGCTCAGACGACTAGAGGATACCCTGAAGGTACCGTTTCAAAGAGGCTTAAATCATGATCTACAGACTGACTTAGCATGCAGAGACGAGTGGAGAACTCTAGACCAATTTATTGAGCTCACAATCCAGATAGATAATCTCCTCAAAACACATTTCCCTCCACCATGAGTCTCAACAGCAGTAGTCTGTGACTATTTCAAACCCATGCAAGCTGATACCTACAACATCTCATTGGAGGAGAGAGTCACATCAAACTTACGGCTGTGCCTCTACTGCGGCGAGTCTGGCCACATGATTGCATCCTGTCCATCCCGATTCTGCCATGCCCCTTCAGTCCGGGTGAGTGTACCTATTTTAGCCCTTAATGCTGATAATTGTGTAATGGTTCCTGTAACCATCACTCTCTCCAAAGAGACTGTGTCAGTGTTGGACTCTGGAGCTGCGGGAGACTTAATGTCTCTGGATTTTGCCAAGAAACATTGTATTACACTAATTAAGTGTATTTCTCCTTTGACAGTCGACATTAGACAGTCGACCCATAGGAAATGGGAAAATAACTCACCTCACCACAGTACTCACCAAGACGTCAGGATCTCTACATCAAGAAACCAGTTCTATATCATCTCTAAATTCTCACGCAATGATCATCCTTGGACTGTCTTGGCTTTGACACCATAACCCAACCACCTCATGGCGAGAGGCTCAGATTACTCATTGGAATAAGGTCTGCTTTCCTTGTTGTATTCCTGCCTTCACTCTACTTCCCCTCTGAACTGTTTCTGTTAAAGAGACAATCATCCCTGAGCTGCCTACTGTTTACCATGATCTGTGTGAGTCTTTCAGCAAGACCAAGGCCTCCGAGATACCCCCACACAGACATTCAGACTGCGCTATTGATCTCCTGTCTGCTAGATCCCTCCTAAGGTCAGTATATTTCCCCTGTCACCCGAATCTGAGGCAATTAATGACTATATCAGGGAGGAACTGGCTAAGGACTTTATTCAATATTCTAGCTCCCCAGCCTCAGTGGGCTTCTTCTTCATGAAGAAGGATAGTGGTCTTTGCACATATAATTTCATTTGCATTCAAGAGGGAGACAAGTGAAAAACGGCCTTCTCCACAAGCACTGGGCACTATGAATACCAGGTTATGCCCATCAGCATTGTCAATATTCCTTCTGTCTTTCAGTCATTCATCAATGAAATTTTCAGAGACATGCACAATAGTCGACAATTCAAATCCATCAGAAAATCCACTCGTTCTAACTCTAGTTGAGATGTGATGAAGGCATGAATAACAGTTTCAGCATTCTGCTGTCTGAGAGAGGATCGAATATGAGGCATATTACAGTACATGTACTGTACTATATATAGTAGAAACAAAATGCTTGTATTGTAACTACATAGCTAAGATAGATACAATTGGAAGGGCAAATTCCTGTAATGACAGCTGCTGGTGTCATATTTAAAGAGAGGAAATCACAAGGCAGCATAGTCGTCAAAACACCACTCTTCTGTTCCGATCAAAACATTAAACAGGTTCTCCCCACTCAGTGATGCACCCACTGAGAAACCTGATGAAAGTGCTCTAGTTATTGGTGATTCTATTGTACGGAACGTGAATATAGAGACACCAGCCACCATAGTCAAATGTTTACCAGAGCCAGAGCGCCTGACATCTTGGCAAATTTAAAAGTGCTGGCTAATGCTAAACGTAAATACAGTAAGATTGTTATTCATGCCGGCGCTAATGAACTTCGCCAGTCGGAGATCACTAAAAATAACATTAAAGAGGTGTGTGAACTTGCAAGCACTATGTCAGACAATGTAATATGCTCTGGTCCCCTCCCTGCTTACCGTGGTGACGAGATGCATAGCAGATTGTCATCACTCAATGGCTGGATGTCTAAGTGGTGGCCACAGAATAACATAGGTTTCATAGACAATTGGACAAGCTTTTGGGGCAGACCTGACCTGTTGAAAGAGATAGTCTTCATTCCTCCTGGGGTGGCGCCACTCTTCTCTCTAGAAATATGACAAATAGTTTTAGTGTTTATACTTGACTAACTGGGGCCCAGGTCAGGAAGTAGACAGACTGGCTAAACCGACGGTCTGCTAGCTGCCTCACGTCACAGAGGTCAGTTAATTTTCAGCACATAGAGACTCTTCCACCTAGATATCACACTATAGAGACTGTGTCTGTTCCACGAACTAGAAAATACAAAAAAAGTCCAAACAAAGTTAAGAAGTTAAGAACAATTTAATTGAGGTTCAACAAATAAAACACAGATGCAATACGGATAAACAAATGATAAAGCTTGGCTTATTGAGTATCAGATCCCTTTCTACGAAAACAATTTTGGTAAATAATATGACTGATCATAATCTAGATGTGCTCTGTTTGACTGAAACCTGGCTAAAACCTGGTGATTACATTATATTAAATGAGTCCACCCCCCAAGATTACTGTTATAAACATGAGCCGCATCTAAAAGGCAAAGGGGGAGGTGTTGATTCAATCCAGAGAAACAAATGTTAATGATAAATGCCCTGTTATGTTTGTACTGGCTACTGTATACAGGCCACCAGGGCACCATACAGACTTTATTAAAGAGTTTGGTGATTTTACATCCAAGTTAGTTCTGGCTGCAGATAAAATTTCAATAGTTGGTGATTTTAATATCCATGTTGATAATGAAAATGATGCATTGAGATCAGCATTTATAGACATTCTGAACTCTATTGGGGTTAGACAACACGTTTCAGGACCTACTCATTGTCGAAACCATACTCTAGATTTAATACTGTGATGTGGAATTGATGTTGATAGTGTTGAAATTATGCAGCCAAGCGATGATATCTCAGATCATTATTTAGTTTTGTGCAAACTTCGTATAGCCAAAATTGTAAATTCTACTTCTTGTTACAAGTATGGAAGAACCATCACTTCTACCACAAAAGACTGCTTTTTAAGTTATCTTCCTGATGTATCCAAATTCCTTAGCATATCCAAAACCTCAGAACAACTTGATGATGTAACAGAAACTATGGACTCTCTCTTTTCTAGCATTTTAAATACAGTTGCTCCTTTACGCTTAAGGAAGGTTAAGGAAACCAGTATGACACCATAGTATAATGAGCATACTTGCACCCTAAAGAGAGCAGCCCGAAGAATGGAGCGCAGCTGGAGGAAAACAAAACTAGAGTTATTTCGTATTGCTTGGCGGGAAAGTAACCTATCCTACAGAAAAGCATTAAAAACTGCTAGATCCGATTACTTTTCTTCTCTTTTGGAAGAAAACAAACATAACCCCAGGTATTTATTCAATACAGTGGCTAAATTAACGAAAAATAAAGCCCCAACAAGTGTTGACATTTCCCAACATCACAGCAGTAATGACTTTATGAACTACTTTACTTCTAAAATTGATACTATAAGAGATATAATTGCAACCATTCCGCCGTCAGCTACAGTATCGCATCAGACAGTGGATTATAGACCCCCTGAGGAACAGTTCCACTCACTCTCTACTATAGGAGAGGAAGAATTGTATAAACTTGTTAAATCATCTAAACCAACGACATGTATGTTAGACCCTATACCATCTAAGTTCCTAAAATAGGTGCTTTCAGAAGTCATATATCCTCTTCTGACTATTATTAATTCCTCATTGTCATCAGGATATGTCCCCAAAACCTTCAAACTGGCTGTTATTAACCCTCTCATCAAAAAAACACAACTTGAACCCAAAGAACTAGTTAATTATAGACCAATCTCAAATCTCCCTTTTCTGTCCAAGATACTAGAAAAGGTGGTATCCTCACAATTATATTCCTTCTTAGAGAAAAATGGTATATGTGAGGATTTCCAGTCAGGATTTAGACCATATCATAGTACTGAGACTGCTCTCCTTAGAGTTACAAATGACCTGCTCTTATCATCTGATCGTGGTTGTATCTCTCTATTAGTTTTATTGGATCTTAGTGCATTTGACACAATTGACCACAGCATTCTTTTGCATAGACTTGAACACTTTGTTGGCATTAATGGAAGTGCATTAGCATGGTTTAAAATGTACTTATAGGACCACCATCAGTTCGTAGCAGTGAATGAAGATGTATCATATCGATCACAAGTGCAGTATGGAGTACCTCAAGGCTCAGTACTAGGGCCACTACTCTTCACTCTTTATATGTTACCCTTGGGAGATATCATCAGAAAACATGGTGTTAGCTTTCACTGTTATACTGATGATACTCAGCTCTATATATCTTCGCGGCCCGGTGAAACACACCAATTTGAAAAACTAATGGAATGCATAGTCGATATAAAAAAACTGGATGGCGAGTAATTTCTTACTGCTAAATTCTGAAAAAAACAGAGGTGTTAATTATAGGACCTAAGAACTCTTCATGTAATAACCTAGAACACTGTCAAAGACTTGATGGTTGCTCTGTCAATTCTTCGTCATCTGTTAGGAATCTAGGTGTGCTATTTGATCGCAATCTTTCCTTAGAAAGCCATGTTTCTAGCATTTGTAAAACTGCATTTTTCCATATCAAAAATATATCTAAATTATGACCTATGCTCTCACAAACTACAGCTTGTCCAAAATGCAGCAGGAAGAGTTCTTACTAGAACCAGGAAGTATGACCATATTAGCCCGGTCCTGTCAACACTGCACTGGCTCCCTATCAAACATCATATAGATTTTAAAATATTGTTTATTACTTATAAAGCCCTGAATGGTTTAGCACCTCAGTATTTAAATGAGCTCCTTTTACATTATAGTCCTCTACGTCCGCTACATTCTCAAAACTCAGGCAATTTGATAATACCTAGAATATCAAAATCAGCTGCGGGCGGCAGATCCTTTTGCTATTTGGTGCCTAAACTCTGGAATAACCTACCTAACATTGTTCGGGAGGCAGACACACTCTTGCAGTTTAAATCTAGAATTAAATACCCATCTCTTTAACCTAGCTTACACATAACATACTAATATGCTTTTAATATCCAAATCCGTTAAAGGATTTTTACGCTAATATTAGTCTGTTTCTCTCTTATTCCGAGGTCACCGTAGCCACCAGATCCAGTCTGTATCCAGATCAGAGGGTCACTGCAGTCACCCGGATCCAGTCTGTATCCAGACCAGATGGTATCAGCACCTAGAAAGGACCTCTACATCCCTGAAAGACAGCGGAGACCAGGACAACTAGAGCCCCAGATACAGATCCCCTGTAAAGACCTTGTCTCAGATGACCGCCAGGACAAGACCACAGGAAACAGATGATTCTTCTGCACAATCTGACTTTGCTGCAGCCTGGAATTGAACTACTGGTTTCGTCTGGTAAGAGGAGAACTGGCCCCCCAACTGAGCCTGGTTTCTCCCAAGGTTTTTTTCTCCATTCTGTCACCGATGGAGTTTCGGTTCCTTGCCGCTGTCGCCTCTGGCTTGCTTAGTTGGGGACACTTCATCTACAGCGATATCGTTGACTTGATTGAAAATAAATGCACAGACACTATTTAAACTGAACAGAGATGACATCACTGAATTCAATGATGAACTGCCTTTAACTATCATTTTGCATTATTGACACACTGTTTTCCTAATGAATGTTGTTTAGTTGCTTTGACGCAATGTACTTTGCTTAAAGCGCTATATAGTTAAAGGTGACTTGACTTGACTTGATTTTACAAGACACTCACTGAAGAGTAACTGAAGGACACTGAAGTCACTGGGACACCTTTTTATAATTTTTACTGAAGTTTCAAAGAGAGAGCTAGAAGTTAGCAGATATTAAATCATATAAATATTTGGACTGAGAACAGAGAAGTAATGTTGGTTTTTCACATTAGGGTGCTTGGATCATGCCAGTCATGTCAGTAAATCTTTTGCTATTTTGTTGCAGGAATAAGGAACTGAGTGGATGAAAATCACTCCATATATGACAGAAATACTTATTTGGAAAACACATACACCAATAACCTGTACAATAAGAATGCGTAGAATGCTGACAGTAAACAGAACCTTATCTGGAGATGCACTTAGTCAAAGTCAAAGTCACCTTTATTTATATAGCGCTTTAAACAAAATACATTGCGTCAAAGCAACTGAACAACATTCATTAGGAAAACAGTGTGTCAATAATGCAAAATGATAGTTAAAGGCAGTTCATCATTGAATTCAGTTATGTCATCTCTGTTCAATTAAATAGTGTCTGTGCATTTATTTGCAATCAAGTCAACGATATCGCTGTAGATGAAGTGACCCCAACTAAGCAAGCCATAGGCGACAGCGGCAAGGAACCGAAACTCCATCGGTGACAGAATGGAGAAAAAAAACCTTGGGAGAAACCAGGCTCAGTTGGGGGGGGCAGTTCTCCTCTTACCAGACGAAACCAGTAGTTCAATTCCAGGCTGCAGCAAAGTCAGATCGTGCAGAAGAATCATCTGTCTCCTGTGGTCTTGTCCTGGTGGTCCTCTGAGACAAGGTCTTTACAGGGGATCTGTATCTGGGGCTCTAGTTGTCCTGGTCTCCACTGTCTTTCAGGGATGTAGAGGTCCTTTCTAGGTGCTGATCCACCATCTGGTCTGGATACGTACTGGATCCGGGTGACTGCAGTGACCCTCTGATCTGGATACAGACTGGATTTGGTTGCTACGGTGACCTCGGAACAAGAGAGAAACAGACAAATATTAGCGTAGATGCCATTCTTCTAATGATGTAGCAAGTACATAGGGTGTTATGGGAAGTGTTTCCGGTTCCGGTTTACCTAATTAATGCAGCCTAAAAATCCTTTAACGGATTTGGATATTAAAAGCATATTAGTATGTTATGTGTATGCCAGGTTAAAGAGATGGGTCTTTAATCTAGATTTAAACTGCAAGAGTGTGTCTGCCTCCCGAACAATGTTAGGTAGGTTATTCCAGAGTTTAGGCGCCAAATAGGAAAAGGATCTGCCGCCCGCAGTTGATTTTGATATTCTAGGTATTATCAAATTGCCTGAGTTTTGAGAACGTAGCGGACGTAGAGGATTATAATGTAAAAGGAGCTCATTCAAATACTGAGGTGCTAAACCATTCAGGGCTTTATAAGTAATAAGCAATATTTTAAAATCTATACGATGTTTGATAGGGAGCCAGTGCAGCGTTGACAGGACCGGGCTAATATGGTCATACTTCCTGGTTCTAGTAAGAACTCTTGCTGCTGCATTTTGGACTAGCTGTAGTTTGTTTACTAAGCGTGTAGAACAACCACCCTATAAAGCATTACAATAATCTAACCTTGAGGTCATAAATGCATGGATTAACATTTCTGCATTTGACATTGAGAGCATAGGCCGTAATTTAGATATATTTTTGAGATGGAAAAATGCAGTTTTGCAAATGCTAGCTCCAACCTTGGTTAAACACACCAGAAGCAGCTAATCATAATCTTTAGGACTACTTAAAAGGTGAAGCAGGAGATCTTGGAAAATACTAACTTTAGCCTATTAGCACTGAAAGCAAATGTCCCATCCTCCCTACAAATCGCCGTCCATAGCTACATCCCCTGAAGGCATATATGCACACGCACCAGACGACCAGATACAATATTTTTATAATACATCATGTGTCATTTACCAGTGAGAAAACGTTATAGCACATTTAGTAAAAATACAACAATACCAGAAAGGAAGATCAGGTTGTTGATGTTTGCCTGCCATTCTCATGCGCAGATGACATTCCCTTTCTGCATGAACTGGGTGCGCAGAAGTATGCAAATCCATATGATAACAGGCAGTTAGGAAAGTCAATAAATACGCTTGTAACAAGCATTTTGTTTGGAAGAACATTTCTTTGTCCTACGCCTTCCGCAGAATATATAAATACATATTAATACATTTAGATCACTTAACTTAATGATTGCTATCACAATTTGAAGAGATTTTCAACCTGCATAACAAAAAACATTTCTGAAGACAGTCACCTAATGAACCTAAAGATCGAAACAGAGATGTACAGATTTACAGAGGTACATAGCTTACTTGTTGGCATGCTGGAAGAAGTCTCAACTGATGACTGGCTGGTCACTGCTGGTCCAGAGGTTTTCAGTCTCGAGGCACCCGCTTCCTCTTCTTCTGAACTAGAAATCACAACCAGAGATTTGTCTTTTGATGGCGAAGGGCTTCCAAAAATCTTGTCTGAACCAAAGACTAACTTTGGGGATGAGACCACATTCTTGGTGCTTTGAGGTGTCTGATCCAGTTTAGGACTGCTTTCTTCAGAGAGTCCAGTGCGTTCTTTTGTTGTTTCCTCAAGTACAGCAACTGCAGCATTGCCACAAAGCATCTCCCATGTAGAGTCAGGTACTCTCGCAGATAACAGGAGAGTGTCTTTTTCTTGTGCAGTCTTTGCATCTTCGAAGATTTCATTGAAAGCATTTGCGGTTTCCTGCTGTTTAAATCGAACTGCCAGCTGTTCCACCTTGCCCTGCCCCTCAGGCTCAAACTGAATATTGTAATTTTCCTCAGTTTTATAGATTTCATCATCTTGATCGACAGAGGTGTTGGCCTTGGGCCCAGGATAACACCCTGTAAAGAGCTGCTCGCCAGCCCCTGCAAAGCATTTGGAAGTGGGATCCTCCTGGCCAAAGATGTTAGGCTTACCAGTAAATGTGGGATTATTATTTTGACTATCAGAGTCTACAGACTGTTCTGAGGAACTTGGGGCTGCCTCTTTTTCATTCTCTTTCTCTTTGTGAAGTGCAGCAATATTTTTGAGGTTGGATGCAGATCCATTTTGGGACTGTCCGTCTGATGGTTTTGTCTCTGATTCTGAAATGCTGAACTTAAATCTGCCAACAGGTGCTGACATGGAAAACGCAAAACTGGAACTGCCTGATGAATTTTCAGCTTCAGTTGTGGAGGACTCGAACTTGAAGTTTTCTAAGGATGCTTTTTCCTTACTTGTGCCGAACTGAAAAGCAGGGCCTGGATTTAAATTGGCATTAAGTTCTGTCGCAGCAGGTTGGCTGCTAGAACTACCAAAACTGAAGGTAAAAGAGGAACTTGATGGTGCAGCAGAGGTCTTGTTTTTCATATTTGGGTTTGCTTTCTGGCATGAAACACAATGACTAGATGAACCTTCATTTCTTACCAGGCAAGTGTCACAATCCCACTGACCAGCTTTTTTACCAAACATGGCAGCTAGCCCACCTTTCAATGCTGCATTAGTTTTTACGTTGCTGCAGGGGGCTTTGCAAGAAACACATTCAGTTGCCGAGGCATCATTCCTCACTAGGCAGGAGTCACAGTCCCACTGACCATCTTTCTTGGCAAACTGAGCACCAAATCTAGTGCCAAATGGGACTGCTGGAGCTACTGACACTTTCTCTCGCTGTGGTGCATCAGCCTGACTTGTTTTCTTCTCAGCCTGAGCGCCAAAGCCAACAGATTTCTCCACAGCACCAAATCCAGTGCCAAATGGGACTGCTGGAGCTGCTGACACTTTCTCTCGCTCTGGTGCATGAGCCTGACTTGTTTTCTTCTCAGCCTGAGCTCCAAAGCCAGTAGATGTGTCCACAGCACCAAATACAGTGCCAAATGGGACTGCTGGAGCTGCTGGCACTTTCTCTTGCTGTGCGGCATCAGCCTGACTTATTTTCTTCTCAGCTTGAGCTGATGTCTCCACAGCATCGTTTGATCCAAACTTAAAAGAAACCGATCCAAACGTGAAGCCCTTTGAGCTGATATCAGTGTTGGTGGCACTTTTAGCAGAATCTCCAGAAAGTCCAAAAGAAAACAATTTAGCAGGAGGAGTCACAGGCCCAGAGCCTTTGGGTTCCTCTACAGGTTTGACTTGTGCTGTAGAAGGAGCTGCACTGTTGCAGGCCACGCATACCACAGACGTGGGAGCGTTTCTTACACAGCACACGTCACAGTCCCATTCACCCACCTTCTTGAAAAACAGGTTTTTGAGATCCACTTCTTGGGATGAAACCTGAGGCTTTGGAGTTTTGCTTTTCTTTTCAGTCTGTTGGCCTTGTGGGGATTCCGAAAGGAACTTTTGAGCTTCCTCAAATTTAACTTTAAACAGTGTTGCCTCGTCTGCTGTTTTAAAACGAATGGCCAACTGCTCTGTCTTTGGCATTTCATCTGCATAGTCCATAGCGTACCACACCCAGGATTTGTCAGATCCAGCATTTGGTTTGAGGACCATGTCAGCAATGATATAGTGATTGGCGCAGATTTTCAGAACCTGCTCCCTCCTCATTAACAGACGAACTTTCCCGGAGCTTTTGTTTTTGAGGATTTTGATACTGCCAATGCCCCTCTCTTTCCATTCTTTAGTCTCGGAGTCGAATCGGAAGAGTTTTGCTCTCTTGCAGAACATCTCCTCCTCATCCTCCTCACCAGTTTTCACGTTGACCTTATCAGGTAGAGGCACAATGGGCTCAAAATGAGGCCCATCCTCATCATCTTCCACATGGGTGCCATCACTTTCGCTTTCACCACTTTTCTCTTCCCGAGCCTCTGAATTCCCTAATGTTGTCTTGGTTCCACTTGTAAAACCAAATCTTTGATCGGTGTTGCCAAAAATACTCATCTTCTTCGGAGCACCATCAGTGAATGAAAATCTTGCTGCCTTTTTACTCCCAAAGGTAAAGACTTCACTCTGGCTAGGCAACTGGTCTTGGGTCTGATGTTTTGGTTCTGACGACACTTCTGGTTTGGGAGGAATATCTGATGTCAGAAGTCCCAAGAGTCTTTCACTATTTTTAACTTGAGCAGAAGAGAAGGTGAAATCACCATCATTGGACTTGAAATTGGAGTTGACCTTGAATGCTGTTGAGGATGTTGTTGTTGGGCCGGCAGCTACTCCTCCAAAGTTGGGAACCTTAGCAGGTTCACCTGTGAACTCCGGCCCAAAACTAATTTTGGGGTCGACAGCCTTGCTTTCAGTGCTCCTGGTTGGCTGTGTGGATGTAACAGGACATGGCTTAGTAAAATATCCAGGCTCTGGCAACGTTGGATTGACTGTGGGCTGAGGAACATTCTGACCGTAATACTCCTCACTGTATGGGGAGAGTAAGGATGTAGCTGGTGACTCAAACCGGATGGAAGGACCGAAGACTTGCTCTTGAGGATACATGCATGCGGGTGTTGACTGGAGAGGTGGGGTATGTGTTGATTGTTGGTAGGCATACATATGCTGCTGAGGAGGAAGACGATTCATCCCATATACTGGGCCCTGCAGAGGCAAACAAACAATACTTTGAATTAGATTCTCTGCTTCATTACAGCAGGGTAGAATATTTTGTGTTTACATGAAAATCCCTCCAGTACCTTTGTTGGTATAACATTTGCAGCAGTGCTTAGAAGATACTGTGAATTATATGCTGGAGACTGGTTGTAGTACACAGAGGGACCTATAGTAGCAACTGAGACAAATAAAAGGAATGGTTAAGGCATGTCTCAACATGAAGTAAATATATAGAAGAAAAACCTGCACAAGCCTCATTGTTTCACATAAACTACTGGGGGGAGGGGCACTTTGAGAACCACTAATATACACATAGAATTTCACATTTCTAAAAGGACTGCTGATTTGGAGATGTCATTGAACTGACCAGTGAGAGGAACACCGTGGAATGTCTGCGCTGCAGGAAATGTTTCCTGTAGTCCTTCTGCAGCATAGTTATCTCGATACATCCTATATGAGGATGCTGTGGCATCTGAAGAATTATGACGCAGGTCATGAACCTCATTCTGTGTGAGACAAAATAAAAACATTAATTCATAAATACATTTCCAAACACTCGTTTTCAGCTGGTACTAAAGTTGAAAGCTTGTTTAAATCACACTACATTAAATTCTCTGTGATAAACTGCAACACGCTACTACTAGCAATATGCAGGTTTCAGGGTTTGGATCTAATTTTAAGAGTAAAAATCCTTTTCATGCTGAAAATGTTTGGTGAAAATGATTACCAAACAAAGCAGGTTTATATTTTTCCTTTGTTCAGTGCGACTGTTTTGATGTGATGTGCAGACATGTGCAGTGATGTGATTCTGAAATTATACAAATGTGCTGATACCAGTGAATGTATTTGCTAAATTTTTATATTTTTTTAGAATTATCAACTCTGGTTGGTAAAAAGTAAAGCCCAAAGGGTCTTCTTTCCAAAGACACCACTTACCTAAAGGATTATAAGGAACACCATACTAATACTGTGTTTGACCCCCTTTCGCCTTCAGAACTGCCTTAATTCTATGTGGCACTGATTCAACATGGTGCTGAAAGCATTTTTTAGAAATGTTGGCCCATATTGATAGGATAGCATCTTGCAATTGATGGAGATTGGTGGGATGCACATCCAGGGCACGAAGCTCCCGTTCCACCACATCCCAAAGATGCTCTATTGGGTTGAGATCTGGTGACTGTGCCATTTTAGTACAGTGAACTCATTGTCATGTTTAAGAAACCAATTTGAAATGATTCAAGCTTTGTGACGGTGCATTATCCTGCTGCAAGTAGCCATCAGAGGATGGGTACATGGTGGTCATAAATGGATGGACATGGTCAGAAACAATACTCAGGTAGGCCGTGGCATTTAAACGATGCCTAATTGGCACTAAGGGGCCTAAAGTGTGCCAAGAAAACATCACCCACACCATTACACCACCAGCCTGCACAGTGGTAACAAGGCATGATGGATCCATGTTCTCATTCTGTTTACGCCAAATTCTGATTCTACCATCTGAATGTCTCAACAGAAATCAAGACTCATCAGACCAGGCAACATTTTTCCAGTCTGCAAATTGTAGCCTCTTATTCCTATTTGTAGTGGAGATGAGTGGTACCCGGTGGGGTCTTCTGCTGTTGTAGCCCATCCGCCTCAGGGTTGTGCGTGTTGTGGCTTCACAAATGCTTTGCTGCATACCTCGGTTGTAACAAGTGGTTATTTCAGTCAAAGTTGCTCTTCTATCAGCTTGAATCAGTCGGTCCATTCTCCTCTGACCTCTAGCATCAACAAGGCATTTTCGCCCACAGGACTGCCGCATACTGGATGTTTTTCCCTTTTCACACCAGTCTTTGTAAACCCTAGAAATGGTTGTGTGTGAAAATCCCAGTAACTGAGCAGATTGATATATACTCAAACTGGCCTGTCTGGCACCAACAACCATGCCATGCTCAAAATTGCTTAAATTACCTTTCTTTCCCATTCTGGCATTCAGTTTGGAGTTCAGGAGATTCTCTTAACCAGGACCACACCCCTAAATGCATTGAAGCAGCTGCCATGTGAATGGTTGATTAGATAATTGCATTGAGAAATTGAACAGGTGTTCCTAATAATCTTTTAGGTGAGTGTAGACCCCCCTGAGGAACCGTTCCACTCATTCTCTACTATAGGAAAGAAAGAATTGTATAAACTTGTTAAATCATCTAAACCAACAACATGTATGTTAAACCCTATACCATCTAAGCTCCTAAAAGAGGTGTTTCCAGAAGACATAGATCCCCTTCTGACTATTATTAATTCCACACTGTCATTAGGATATGTCCATAAAACCTTCAAACTGGCTGTTATTATACCTCTCATCAAAAAACCACAACTTGACCCCAAAGAACTAGTTAGTTATAGACCAATCTCGAATCTCCCTTTTCTATCCAAGATACTAGAAAAGGCGGTATCCTCACAATTATATTCCTTCTTAGAGAAAAATGGTATCTGTGAGGATTTCCTGTCAGGATTTAGACCGTATCATAGTACTGAGACTGCTCTCCTTAGAGTTACAAATGACCTGCTCTTATCATCTGATCGTGGATCGTTGAACACTTTGTTGGCATTAATGGAAGTGCATTAGCATGGTTTAAATCGTACTTATGACCGCCATCAATTCGTAGCAGTGAATGAAGAGGTATCATATCAATCATAAGTGCAGTATGGAGTACCTCAATGCTCAGTACTAGGGCCGCTACTCTTCATGCTTTATAATTTTACCCTTGGGAGATATCATCAGAAAACATGGTGTTAGCTTTCACTGTTATGATGTTGATACTCAACTCACTATTTCTTCATGGCCTGGTGAAACACACCAATTTGAAAAACTAATAGAATGCATAGTCGATATAAAAAACTGGATGACGAGTAATTTATTACTGCTAAATTCTGAAAAAACAGAGGTGTTAATTATAGGGCCTAAAAACTCTGCTTGTAATAACCTAGAACACTGTCTAAGACTTGATGGCTGCTCTGTCAATTCTTCGTCATCAGTTAGGAACCTAGGTGTGCTATTTGATCGCAATCTTTCCTTAGAAAGCCATGTTTCTAGCATTTGTAAAACTGCATTTTTCCATCTCAAAAACATATCTAAATTACTGCCTATGTTAATCCATGCATTTATGACCTCAAGGTTAGATTATTGTAATGCTTTATTGGGTGGTTGTTCTGCACGCTTAGTAAACAAACTACAGCTATTCCAAAATGCAGTAGCATTTTCTTACTAGATCCAGGAAGTATGACCATATCAGCCAGTTCCGGTCAACACTGCACTTGCTCCCTATCAAATATCGTATAGATTTTAAAATATTGCTTATTACTTATAAAACCCTGAATGGTTTAGCACCTCAGTATTTGAATGAGCTCCTTTTACATTATAATCCTCCACGTCCGCTACATTCTCAAAACTCAGGCAATTTGATAATACCTAGAATATCAAAATCAACTGCGGGCGGCAGACCCTTTTCCGATTTGGCGCCTAAACTCTGGAATTACCTACCTAACATTATTCGGGAAGCAGACACACTCTTGCAGTTTAAATCTACATTAAAGACCCATCTCTTTAACCTGGCTTACACATAACATACTATAATATGTTTTTAATATCTGTTTATAATATGTTTTTAATATCCAAATCTGTTAAAGGATTTTTAGGCTGCATTAATCAGGTAAACTGGAACTGGGAACATTTCCCATAACACCCAATGTACCGTATTTTCCGGACTATAAGTCACAATTTTTTTCATAGTTTGGCTGGTCCTGCGACTTAAAGTCAGGTGTGACTTATTTATCAAAATTAATTTGACATGAACCAAGAAAAAATGAACCAAGAGAAAACATTACCATAGTCTCCTGTAGTCTACACTGAGCAGCATAGAGCGCCCTCTCGCTGCTGGAGACGGTAATGTTTTCTCTTTGTTCTTAACAAATGCGACTTATAGTCCAATGCGACTTATATAAGTTTTTTGCCTCGTCATGATGTATTTTTGGACTGATGCGACTTATACTCAGGTGCGACTTATACTCCGGTGCGACTTATAGTCCGAAAAATACGGTACTTGCTACATCATTAGAAGAATGGCATCTATGCTGATATTAGTCTGTTTCTCTCTTATTCCGAGGTCACACCAGATCCAGTCTGTATCCAGATCAGAGGGTCACTGCAGTCACCCGGATCCAGTACGTATCCAGACCAGATGGTGGATCAGAACCTAGAAAGGACCTCTACATCCCTGAAAGACAGCGGAGACCAGGACAACTAGAGCCCCAGATACAGATCCCCTGTAAATACCTTGTCTCAGATGACCACCAGGACAAGACCACAGGAAACAGATGATTCTTCTGCACAATCTGACTTTGCTGCATCCTGTAATTGAACTACTGGTTTTCGTCTGATCAGAGGAGAACTGCCCCCCCAACTGAGCTGGTTTCTCCTAAGGTTTTTTTCTTCATTCTGTCACCGATGGAGTTTCGGTTCCTTGCCGCTGTCGCCTATGGCTTGCTTAGTTGGGGTCACTTCATCTACAGCGATATCGTTGACTTGATTGCAAATAAATGCACAGACACTATTTAAACTGAACAGAGATGACATCACTGAAGTCAATGATGAACTGCCTTTAACTATCATTTAGCATTATTGACACACTGTTTTCCTAATGAATGTTGTTCAGTTGTTTTGACGCAATGTATTTTGTTTAAAGCGCTATATAAATAAAGGTGACTTGACTTGACTTGACACTGATGCAGTGCTGAAGAAGGCACACCAGTGCCTCTTTTACCTGAGACGGCTGAGGAAGTTTGGAATGAGCCCAAAATCTTCAAAACATTCTACACATGCACTATAGAGAGCATCCTGATGGGCTGCATCACTGCCTGGTTTCGGAAACAGCACCGCTGGCAACCGCAAAGCTCTGAAAAGGGTAGTGTGAACTGCCAGCCACATTATTGGAGGTGAGCTTCCCTCCCTCTAGGACATATACACCAGGCGATGTATAAGGAAAGTCCGGAGGATCATCGGTGACTCCAGCCACCCATCCCACAGACTGCTCTCTCTGCTGCCCTCAGGAAGACGTCTCCGCAGCATCCGATCCTGCACTAGCCGACTGAGGGATAGCTTTTTCCCTCAGGCTATCAGACTGATGAACAGTCAGAAGTAATACAGGTCCCACTTTATATTAGGTGGCCTTAACTACTATGTACTTACATAAAAATAAGTACAATGTACTTATTGTGTTCATATTGTATTGTAAAACACTTTTGCTCCTATTGAGGTGGGATAGGGGTAAGGTTAGGGAGAGGGTTGGAGGTATGGGTAAGTTTAAGGGTGGGTTAAGGTGTAAAGTATGGGTCAACAGTGTAATTATAAATGTAATTACAGAAATTAAATACAGATGTAATTACATGTAGTTTTTTTTTATATAAGTACACTGTAAAAACATGTATGTACACAATAAGTACATTGTACTAAATTATTAATTAAAATGTATGTACATAGTAGTTAAGGCCACTTAATATAAAGTGGGTCCGTAATACACCCTACAGCATACTTCCACAATATGATATGCCACACTCTGCACTTTAACTCCAACAGTTCAACACTAGACTATACATACACACTGCATTTACACTTATTTTCATTTACATTTATTCATTTAGCAGACGCTTTACAACCCGAATTCCGGAAAAGTTGGGATGTTTTTTAAATTTTAATAAAATGAAAACTAAAGGAATTTCAAATCACATGAGCCAATATTTTATTCACAATAGAACATAGATAACGTAGCAAATGTTTAAACTGAGAAATTTTACACTTTTATCCACTTAATTAGCTCATTTAAAATTTAATGCCTGCTACAGGTCTCAAAAAAGTTGGCACGTGGGCAACAAATGGCTAAAAAAGCAAGCAGTTTTGAAAAGATTCAGCTGGGAGAACATCTAGTGATTAATTAAGTTAATTGATATCAGGTCTGTAACATGATTAGCTATAAAAGCTTTGTCTTAGAGAAGCAGAGTCTCTCAGAAGTAAAGATGGGCAGAGGCTCTCCAATCTGTGAAAGACTGCGTAAAAAAATTGTGGAAAACTTTAAAAACAATGTTCCTCAACGTCAAATTGCAAAGGCTTTGCAAATCTCATCATCTACAGTGCATAACATCATCAAAAGATTCAGAGAAACTGGAGAAATCTCTGTGCGTAAGGGACAAGGCCGGAGACCTTTATTGGATGCCCGTGGTCTTCGGGCTCTCAGACGACACTGCATCACTCATCGGCATGATTGTGTCAATGACATTACTAAATGGGCCCAGGAATACTTTCAGAAACCACTGTCGGTAAACACAATCCGCGGTGCCATCAGCAGATGCCAACTAAAGCTCTATCATGCAAAAAGGAAGCCATATGTGAACATGGTCCAGAAGTGCCATCGTGTCCTGTGGGCCAAGGCTCATTTAAAATGGACTATTTCAAAGTGGAATAGTGTTTTATGGTCAGACGAGTCCAAATTTGACATTCTTGTTGGAAATCACGGACGCCGTGTCCTCCGGGCTAAAGAGGAGGGAGACCTTCCAGCATGTTATTATAAAGTGCCACTTATATAATAAGGCCACTTAATATAAAGTGGGTCCGTAATACACCCTACAGCATACTTCCACAATATGATATGCCACACTCTGCACTTTAACTCCAACAGTTCAACACTAGACTATACATACACACTGCATTTACACTTATTTTCATTTACATTTATTCATTTAGCAGACGCTTTACAACCCGAATTCCGGAAAAGTTGGGATGTTTTTTAAATTTTAATAAAATGAAAACTAAAGGAATTTCAAATCACATGAGCCAATATTTTATTCACAATAGAACATAGATAACGTAGCAAATGTTTAAACTGAGAAATTTTACACTTTTATCCACTTAATTAGCTCATTTAAAATTCAATGCCTGCTACAGGTCTCAAAAAAGTTGGCACGGGGGCAACAAATGGCTAAAAAAGCAAGCAGTTTTGAAAAGATTCAGCTGGGAGAACATCTAGTGATTAATTAAGTTAATTGATATCAGGTCTGTAACATGATTAGCTATAAAAGCTTTGTCTTAGAGAAGCAGAGTCTCTCAGAAGTAAAGATGGGCAGAGGCTCTCCAATCTGTGAAAGACTGCGTAAAAAAATTGTGGAAAACTTTAAAAACAATGTTCCTCAACGTCAAATTGCAAAGGCTTTGCAAATCTCATCATCTACAGTGCATAACATCATCAAAAGATTCAGAGAAACTGGAGAAATCTCTGTGCGTAAGGGACAAGGCCGGAGACCTTTATTGGATGCCCGTGGTCTTCGGGCTCTCAGACGACACTGCATCACTCATCGGCATGATTGTGTCAATGACATTACTAAATGGGCCCAGGAATACTTTCAGAAACCACTGTCGGTAAACACAATCCGCGGTGCCATCAGCAGATGCCAACTAAAGCTCTATCATGCAAAAAGGAAGCCATATGTGAACATGGTCCAGAAGCGCCATCGTGTCCTGTGGGCCAAGGCTCATTTAAAATGGACTATTTCAAAGTGGAATAGTGTTTTATGGTCAGACGAGTCCAAATTTGACATTCTTGTTGGAAATCACGGACGCCGTGTCCTCCGGGCTAAAGAGGAGGGAGACCTTCCAGCATGTTATCAGCGTTCAGTTCAAAAGCCAGCATCTCTGATGGTATGGGGGTGCATAAGTGCATACGGTATGGGCAGCTTGCATGTTTTGGAAGGCTCTGTGAATGCTGAAAGGTATATAAAGGTTTTAGAGCAACATATGCTTCCCTCCAAACAACGTCTATTTCAGGGAAGGCCTTGTTTATTTCAGCAGGACAATGCAAAACCACATACTGCAGCTATAACAACAGCATGGCTTCGTTGTAGAAGAGTCCGGGTGCTAACCTGGCCTGCCTGCAGTCCAGATCTTTCACCTATAGAGAACATTTGGCGCATCATTAAACGAAAAATACGTCAAAGACGACCACGAACTCTTCAGCAGCTGGAAATCTATATAAGGCAAGAATGGGACCAAATTCCAACAGCAAAACTCCAGCAACTCATAGCCTCAATGCCCAGACGTCTTCAAACTGTTTTGAAAAGAAAAGGAGATGCTACACCATGGTAAACATGCCCCGTCCCAACTATTTTGAGACCTGTAGCAGAAATCAAAATTGAAATGAGCTCATTTTGTGCATAAAATTGTAAACTTTCTCAGTTTAAACATTTGCTATGTTATCTATGTTCTATTGTGAATAAAATATTGGCTCATGTGATTTTAAAGTCTTTTAGTTTTCATTTTATTAAAATTTAAAAAACGTCCCAACTTTTCCGGAATTCGGGTTGTAATCCAAAGCGACTTACAAATGAGGACAGTGGAAGCAATCAAAAACAACAAAAAGAGCAATGATTATATAAGTGCTATAACAAGTCTCAGTTAGGTTAACACAGTACACATAGCATGGGCCATCAAAGACGGGCTTTATAAGCTGCGCTGACGAACACAGAGGTGAGACATGGCTCCAGAAGACTTGACTAATATTTCTCTGTGTTTCCCTCCAGACAGCAGCGTGTGACCGCCAGCCCTCACCAGACACAGACTTCACGGACCCACACAGCACTGCGCACCGAGAGAGAGAGAAGGAGAGAAGGCCGAGCACTGAGCACCGGAAACACCTCACGTTGACTATTTTCCCTTCACGGTTGTCAATAAAATCCACCCTTCGGGGAACTCACCTTGATCCTTGTGTCGTGTACTTCTTCACCCCGTCACAATATATATGTATATATATATCGAGCGCCAACCTCCCGCTCTCTCTCGTGAGGCCAATATGGAAGTGACTAAAACTGCAATTCATCGACTGGCCGCTTGAGGCTGGCTGCAAAAGGGAGTCAGTCCCATAGACTCCCCATGTTAAAATGCCCAACATTACAGCAGGAAAAAACATGTTTACAGCCTGGTTCAAAAAATGATTTTGGTCTAAATAGCTAATTTTGCCCTTCATGACAACTGTGAGGGGGGTGAATTTATTTATAACTCATCCATTTAAATTATATTAAGACTTAAAGTTCTACTTGATTCTTGGGTGTTAATGGTGACTTGACCTGACTCTGGACGTTCATCCAGACAGGGACCTGACTGGACTCTCAAAAGTTGACGGGGACCTGACTCGACTCTGGAAAGTCAACATGGATATGACTGGACTCTGGAAGGTTGACGGGGACCTGATTCGACTCTTGAAGGTAGACGGGGACCTGACTCGACTCTGGAAATGAAAGATCAACGGGGACCTGACTCGACTCAGGAAGGTCGACAGGGGACGTGACTTGACTCTGGAAGGTCGACGGGGACCTGACTCGACTCTGGAAGGTCGACGGGGACATGACTGGACTCTGGAAAGTGGACGGAGACTTGACTCGACTCTGGAAGGTTGACGGGGACTTGACTGGACTCTGGAAGGTCGACTGGGACCTGACTCGACTCTGGAAATGGAAAGTCAACAGAGACTTGACTGGACTCTGAAAAGTCGACGGGGACCTGACTGGACTCTGGAAAGTCGACGGGGACCTGACTCAACTCTGGAAAGTCAATAGGGACCTGACTCAACTCTGGAAATGAAAGATCAACGTGGACCTGACTCGACTCTGGAAATGAAAGATCAACGGGGACCTGACTCGACTCTGGAAGGTCGCCGGGGACCTGACTCAACTCTGGAAATGGAAAGTCAATGGGGACCTGACTTGACTCTGGAAATGGAAAGTCAATGGGGACCTGACTCGAATCTGGAAATGGAAAGTCAACGGGACCTGACTCGACTCTGGAGGGGTGATGGGACTTGACTTTGACTCTGGAGGTTCAACGGGGACCTGACTCAACTCTGGAAGGTCGACGGGGACCTGACTCGACTCTGGAAGGTCAACGGGGACCTGACTCGACTCTGGAGGGTTGACGGGACTTGACTTGACTCTGGAGGTTCGACGGGGACCTGACTCGACTCAGGGAGGTTGACGGGGACATGACTCGACTCTGGAAGGTCGACGGGGACCTGACTCGACTTTGGAAGGTTGACAGGGACCTGACTCGACTCTGGAAAGTGGACGGAGACTTGACTCGACTCTGGAAAGTGGACGGAGACTTGACTCGACTCTGGAAGGTCGACAGGGACTTGACTGGACTCTGGAAGGTCGACTGGGATCTGACTCGACTTTGGAAATGGAAAGTCAACAGAGACTTGACTGGTCTCTGAAAAGTCGACGGGGACCTGACTGGACTCTGGAAAGTCAATAGGAACCTGACTCAACTCTGGAAATGAAAGATCAACGGGGACCTGACTCGACTCTGGAAGGTCGATGGGGACCTGACTCGACTCTGGAAATGAAAGATCAACAGGGACCTGACTCGACTCTGGAAGGTCGCCGGGGACCTGACTCAACTCTGGAAATGGAAAGTCAATGGGGACCTGACTTGACTCTGGAAATGGAAAGTCAACGGGGACCTGACTCAAATCTGGAAATGGAAAGTCAACGGGGACCTGACTCAACTCTGGAAAGTCAAAGGGGACCTGTATGAACTTTTGAAGGTCGACTGGGACCTGACTCGACTCTGGAAGGTCGACGGGGAACTGACTCGACTCTGGAAGGTCAATGGGGACCTGACTTGACTTTGGAAGGCCAACTGGGACCTGACTCGACTCTGGAAATGGAAAGTCAACACGGACCTGACTCAACTCTGGAAGGTCGACGGGGACCTGACTCGACTTTGGAAATGGAAAGTCGACAGGGACCTGACTCGACTCTGGAAGGTCGAGGGGGAACTGCCTCGACTCTGGAAGGTTGACAGGGACCTGTATGAACTTTGGAAGGTCGACTGGGACCTGACTCGACTCTGGAAGGTCGACGGGGAACTGACTCGACTCTGGAAGGTCGATGGGGACCTGACTCGACTTTGGAAGGCCAACTGGGACCTGACTCGACTCTGGAAATAGAAAGTCGACGGGGACCAGACTTGACTCTGGAAATGGAAAGTCAGTGGGGACCTGACTCGACTCTGGAAGGTCGACGGGGAACTGACTCGACTCTGGAAGGTCGATGGGGACCTGACTCGACTTTGGAAGGCCAACTGGGACCTGACTCGACTCTGGAAATGGAAAGTCAACGAGGACCTGACTCGACTCTGGAAATTAAAGATCAACGGGGACCTGACTCGACTCTGGAAGGTCGCCGGGGACCTGACTCAACTCTGGAAATGGAAGGTCAACTGGGACCTGACTCGTCTCTGGAAATGGAATATCAACGGGACCTGAATTGACTCTGAAAAGTCGATGGGGACCTGACTCGACTCTGAAAAGTCGATGGGGACCTGACTCGACTCTGGAAGGTCGACGGGGACCTGAATCATGTCTGGAAGGTCGACGGGGACGCTTAGCGTGTGTACTTAAAACTTCCCAAGCATACGTTCACAGATACCATGAGGTACTGAACCGAACGGGAAAGTCAAACTCAAATACAACCCTATAAGGCGAGGGGAGCAATTCCAGCATTACACAAGAAGGTTCTTGCAAATGCCACCTATACTTCCCGCTGGATGCTTCAGCAAGATAATCATAAGCCTCCAGTCGGGATCATCAGTAAGGTGACCAATAACCAACCTAACATCATAGGTCCAGCATAGGAGACTAATGCAGGAAGCTTCTACCTAACCTCGTTCAGATGGAGAGACGGTGGTTACAAGGGAATTAGGAGGGGGGAGATGTTAAATCCCCCAAGGGAAACGAGTAGATACTCAAGTATCACTCTAATCTGGATGAAAGCACTGTCGCCTCATCTGGATCACATATCTTATCTTGCCTACCTCCCTTTGACTCGCGTTCCTCCTACCCCTACCCACAGGCAGGGGAGAGGTGCGAGACATGACACTAGTCTTCTGTGCCAGTTTCTGATCCTCAGATCGTAAGGGGCCAGGACTCCTGGGTTTGTACGGGCTGAGACCTGGACATTCGTGGAACAAAGGATTTGAAGGCAGCTGTGCATGCCTTCACCTCCCTGAAATTCTCAACCACTGTCTTGACAGAGGTATCGAAAAGTTCAAGAGGTGCCACTGGAGCATCGAGAAAAAAGCCCCTGTGTTTCTTTCTGACATATGCCAGGTTCACCCACATATGACTCTCCATTACCACTATAGGCACCATGGACCTGCCATAGTAGAGGGAGCCTTAATAGTAGGATGGAGAACGAAATCTGTAGTGTGGCGCAACTCACCTACTTCATTGGGAGAAAGGCCCTCACCTTTGCTGCCGCAAATGCATCACTATTCCCATGAGAGGCAAACGCACTCATGCAAATGCTGTCTACACACTCGAGTAAATGGTAAAAGAATCACATCCCCCTCAGTAGTCCCACGAAATGCATCACAATGAGCACAGCAGAGTGCATCCAACTCCCTCGAGATCTGAAGGCGCTTGCTCTTCACTACACACCCACAGTATGTGAGCCATGTGCACTGCAGGTATCAGAATATCCTCCGGCGAGAAACCTGCAAACTATGGTTAATTTGTGGGTACCATGGTTTAACTACAATAACGTTGTTTTTTTTTTGTTTTTTTTTACATTTTCGCAAGGTTTGTTTTTTTATCTGCCCAAACTACCACTTAACGTATTATAAATCCATGTTTTATAACATTTGTTTGTTAAAATACATTACACAAAACTACAGTAGCTTATTTACAGATGAAACCTGAACAGGGCTGCATTTCCCAAAAACATTGTAAGCCTAAATTGATTGTAGCTCCATTGGTTTCAATAGGTCTACTGTACAATGTACTTCAGCTTACAATGCTTTGGGAAATACAGCCCAGGTCCGTAGTTTTGTCTCCCTGCTCCACCCAGGTGCTTCCACTTGAATCTCGAATCACTTAAATTGATACTCCGATAGAAACCTTTTGGTGGAGACGTGGTGTGTGCATGCAAGCCAAATTGTGTTGCAAGTAAAGAAATTATTTGTGATTTACTTGAGATATGTTTATTGAATGATGATCCGCCAAATCCTTCATTGAAAATATAATAATAAATAGAAATGAAAGATATCTGTGTAAAAATGTAAGGAGTGAAAGGAAAAAGTAGTCAGAAAAATAAATAGTGAATTAAAGTTCTAGCATGAGTGTGCTCACGCTGAAATTAAGAGAGATACAGAAATTAAGAGAGGAAGCGTGTTTAGTATATAATATGTCCTATGAACAGCAACATGAATATAACATTCAAGCTTGTTTTTTTTTTTTTACAGAAAGCATATTAGTGCCCCTGGATCAGAAAAATAATATCTCTGCTGACTCAATCTCAGCTGAAGCTTGTGTGTGTGCAGAATAAATAAATATATTGTCTCTCAAAAGAAAGTCAGCTCTGAACTGCCTTAAAGGGTTAGTTCACCCAAAAATGTTAATTATGTCATTAATGACTCACCCTTGTGTCGTTCCAAACCCGTAAGAACTCTGTTCATCTTCAGAACACAGTTTAAGATATTTTAGATTTAGTTCCGAGAGCTTTCTGTCCCTCGATTGAAAATGTATGCACGGTATACTGTCCATGTCCAGAAAGGTAATAAAAATATCATCAAAGTAGTCCATGTGACATCAGAGGATCCTTTAGAATTTTTTGAAGCATCGAAAAAACATTTTGGTCCAAAAATAACAACAACTATGTCTTTATTCAGCGTTCACTGCAGTTTAGTGATATCCGGTTCGTGAACGAATCATTCGATGTAACCGGATCTTCTTGAACCAGTTCACCAAATCAAACTGAATTGTTTGAAACGGTTCGCGTCTCCAATAAGCATTAATCCACAAATGACTTAAGCTGTTAACTTTTTTAATAAACCAATATCCTGGAGTAATTAATTTACTCAAACAGTACACTGACTGAACTGCTGTGAAGAGAGAACTGAAGATGAACAACGAGCCGAGCCAGATAACGAACGAAAGATTGACTCGTTGGAGGGAAAGAAAGCTCTCGGACTAAATCTAAAATATCTTAAACTATGTTCCTTACGGGTTTGGAACGACATGAGGGTGATCATTTTCATTTTTGGGTGAACAAACCCTTTAACGAGTCATCATATTTTCTAATCTTCTGTCTGTTACAGTATACGTCACTAGGTGACACATTTGCATAATCCCCACCTCTGCTCACGAAATAAGAACACTCTGACCTGCTTACAAACACTTCATCTAGTTAGTGTGTTTACATCACGTCAAGATGATGTTGTGTTCTTTGCTGTGAAAGCAAGTTTATTTCATTTTCATTGCCAAAAGATGATCATGAGAAGAATCAGTGGTTAACCCTCTGGGGTCCTTGGGTGTTTTGGGACCCTGGAAAAGTTTTGACATGCCCTGACATTTGTGTTTTTTCAGTATCTTAAAAACATATTAATGGCTAAAGTCTGATAGCACTGTAATCAGCAAAAACACTGGGCTACAATAATATGTAAGTAGCATGAATATACATGTTTGTACGTGTTTTTGAGTAAATAACGTTTATGTATGGTTACTGAAAAGCAAAAATTGTGAATTCACTGAAATAAGACCATAAAACACATACAAAACATTTGTTGATAAAACTTTTGTTAACTGGATATGGAAGACAGTTTTTGCTTCAAAATTATTAAACTCTGCTTATATTAAATGTTATATTGTGAGAAAATTATAGAATGACCTTAGGTGCATTTAAACCTTTGTAGGGGGCTCCAACACAATATTAGGACACTTTAAAAAAAAAACATATGACCTGCTAAATTTTTTAATAACTTTTGCTCAAATATTGCTCAGAAGTTGATCAATATTAAATATTGCTCAAATATTGCCCTGTTGATGTTGGACTGACCTTCAAAGCCTCGACCTGCTGGCATAACATCTGCAGCAGTGACTTCTGGTCCTCCACCCATTGAGGTGGTATTTTGGGGGAGAACTGCAGGAGGGAGATGGAGACTATCAGCAACAGTAAACAGCACACAGAGTTTGAGCAGAAACAGCAGAACCAAACATACCACAGATCTTTTGGATGGTGACGTGACACTCTTGGATGAGGAAGGAGTGGAGAATTTAATATGTCCTTCAGTGGGCTGACCCGGACTTGATGTCACAGGATAGTCCAGCTGATCTTCATCCACCTCACCAACAAGCTGCTGGTTGACCTCGTTCAACAAATCCATCACCTCCTCCATCGATACAGGTAACTTCACAAAAACACATACAGACACGCCAAAGATTTATGTCACAATACTATTATAACTCTTTCTGATTACAATATAAATCACCATATATACATCATAGAAATGTGATTACAAACTACAGTGAAAAAAAACGTTCTCATGACAATTTTTTAAGTAATAAATCAATCATAAAGACGTCATATCTCAATGCCTGAGCAAGGTTTTTTCTCTCAAGTTGGTTTTGGTTTTGTTTTTGAACAGCCCAGCATATTATACTAGATTATTTTTGGTGATTATGATTACTCAACATGAACACATGGGTGTCCACAAGTTCCTCAAGTCCTGGATGATTCTCTGCATGTTCAAGTGCAGGTAAAACCATGCGGTGAGTGTGATTTCACTAAGGACAACATGTTCCTGGATCAACATTCCAATCAACCAATCATAATTGAGATCTAACTTTTCAGGAAATGTCAGTTTTAGGCTTAAAATCAGAGTAAGGTGCTTCTACACCCTTGTTAATCAGCTATCATTTCCCACTGATTTTAGGAATAAATTATGGGTAAGGTTAGGTTTAGGGGTAGGGATTGGGTTAAGTCTATATTTTTGGACCATAATGTTGATCCAGGATCATCAGAAGATGTTGATCCAGGAACATGTCTTACTTGGCAAAATCACGGCGACCAGACAGAACAAGTTCTTAACTACACTCAGATGAACACTGCTGAAAGAAATAAAACATGCAGCTCAATCAGAGAGTTCAGAATCTCAGCATCTGCTCTGATGGATTCAGTGAAGGATTCATCACAATTATTCAATTCTAACCACTGAGTCTTTCTGAATGACTCATTAAAAAATCGGCTACATGAGTCATTTGTTCATGAATCAGACTACACAGCTCACCTGAGTGTTAATGAGGACCAGATAACTCAACAGAAGTGTGTTTTTTCCTCAGACTTAACACTCAGTGACAGTTCCACTAAACAGGATTTGTGCCATGGTACTGGGGATTCAGTGAGATGGAAAACAACATGACAGACATGATTTTCTAAAATTACACTCACTAACAAACATATCACCCACCCCCCCAAAATGCAGAAAAACAAGTGTATATATAAACTCACAGCCCTAATCTAGACCGTATGCAGCACTGGCTGTGGAATAGGAGTGAACAGGAGGAATACATGGCTTATGAAAAGTATTTTTGAACCCTACTGACTCTGACAGGTGTAATACTAACAGCACTAAAATCTGGACCATTTCCTGCAACAGTCACTTGTGTCACATACCTTCTCCAAATCCTCTGCATTGGCCAGATAAATCTGGGTCAAGTACTTCCTGAACTTCAGGAGGAAGTCGGTGCACCTGCCCTGAGTCTCCTTAAGCCTGTTTCCTGCCTCCTCTGACAGCCTTTGATAGATCTGGTGATCAACACGAGTCATGTCAAAGGTTGTCAGACACAGAGCTAGCTCTTTCAGACGGAGTTGAAGCTGTTACCTTCGCCAGATGCCAGTTAGACGAGAGGCTGTTGAGCTGCTCCAGCTTTGAGATTGCCTCCTCAGTGTTGCCCTCGATGTCAAGGAGTGTGGCGAAGCTTATGATGGTATCTTCCTCATAGACTCGCACCTGAGAAGGCTAACATCCAAAAGACCATTAGAGACGACATGATCACAGAAAACGTCCTGGGTTACGTATGTAAGGGAATGGACACTGCATGAACTCGCAGTGGGAACGCCCCCAGCGTAGTGCGTCTGAAGCATGAATGAAATCAGTCAATGGCAAGAGTGAGCGTCACGGAGAGTGACGTCATCAACCAGGAAACTATAAAGCACCCCAGAATCACAACCGCATCAACTTCGACTGTACTTAAGCAAGCGATCCAAGGGGATGCTGAGAGTATGGTAGGACATGCAGCATCCGTTCCCTTCGGGGAACTAGGGTTACATACGTAACCCAGGACGTTCCTCTTCAGGAACTACCGCTGCGTGAACTCGCAGTGGGAACGCCAATAAACACGTCCCCATACGAGCCAGTCCCTGTAGTGTGGTTAGGAAACACAAGCTGACGAGAGAACCTGCGCCCCAGGAGTAGAGCTAAGATCAAGACTATAAAATCTGACGAATGTGTGTGGTGAGGACCATCCTGCCGTATCACAAACATCTTGAAGATCAACCCCCGCAATAAGAGCTTTAGAAGCAGCCATACTCCTAGTAGAATGGGCCCGTACAGCCAAAGGTGACGGCTGGCCTGCTGATTCACACGCAAGTGAGATAAACAGATAAACAGCTGTTCTGATTTTCTCCACAGGGCAGCTCTATGGACAAATGCATCTAAACCCTCACTGGGCAAAGCAAATTGAGTTTCTCCTGGTCAGACGTCAAAAAAGGAGGAGGACAGAAAGCCTGCAGTACGATAGGTTTAACTACCGTAGTAAGAACCTTAGGAACATATCCTGGCCTAGGATGAAGAAAAGCCTTAGCCATGCCAGGAGCAAATTCCAGCCATGAGGGAGCCACAGAAAGTGCTTGAATATCTCCATTTCTTTTTAGAGACGAGACAGCAAGAAGAAAAATAGTCTTAAGAGTAAGAAACCTTTCTGACACTTCTTCAATGGGCTCGAAAGGAGCTAGGGACAGGCCCTCTAGAACGATGGCCAGGTCCCAGGATGGCACCCTCGTACGTACTACTGGCCTCAGCCTCAAGGTGCGACGGAGGAAGCGAGATATAAGTGGGTGTCTCCCGAGAGAACCTCCACTCGAAGGGGCGTGGTAAGCAGCTTAGGCCGCCACGTACACCTTCAGTGTGGAGTGGGATAACTTCGTGGAGAGACGGTCCTGCAGGAACTCTAGCACTGTACCAACCGGGCAGTTAACTGGGTCCTGCTGGCGCTCTCCACACCAGGAAGTGATGAGTTTCCACCTTGCGGCATAAAGCTTCCTCGTGGTGGGAGCTCTGGAATGGAGGATGATCTCAACAACCTCAGTCGAGAGACCAGATTCTATGAGCTGGGCCCCCTCAGAGGCCAAGCCCACAGCCTCCATAGTTCTGTGCGGGGGTGAAGATTCGACCCACTTGCCTGAGAGAGTAGGTCTCTCCTGACCGGTATCTCCAGGGGAGAGCCGTTGAGGAGAGACACTAGGTCTGCAAACCATACTTGGGCCGGCCAGAACGGAGCTATTAACAAAAGACTGAGCCTGTCTTGGCGAACCCTCTCCAGAACTCCCGGGAGCAGAGCAATCGGGGGAAAAGCGTACAGGCGTGACCTCGGCCATGCCTGCACCATGGCATCCAACCCCAGGGGGGCTGGATGGCTGAGAGAGAACCACAGTGGGCAGTGTGATGTCTCTCGGGAAGCAAATAGGTCTACCTCG
Source organism: Carassius carassius (assembly GCF_963082965.1). Classification (NCBI taxonomy): domain Eukaryota; kingdom Metazoa; phylum Chordata; class Actinopteri; order Cypriniformes; family Cyprinidae; genus Carassius; species Carassius carassius. The sequence continues at coordinate 863,809 of NW_026775030.1, forward strand.
GCATGACCGAAGTGTTCCCACAGAAGCTCCACCACCTCGGGGTGAAGTCTCCATTGCCCGGGCCTTGGCCCCTGTCTCGACAGGATGTCTGCCCCCTGATTCAGATACCCCGGGAGATAAATAGCTCTCAGCTAAATAATTTTCCCCTGGGACCAAATAAGGATCTGACATGCAAGTTTGTAAAGCGGGCGAGAACGCAGACCCCCCTGATGGTTTATATAAGAGACCACCGATGTGTTGTCTGTCCGGACAAGAACATGGTGGCCCCTCAGGTCTGGGAAGAAGTGTTTCAGAGCCTGAAACACTGCCAACATTTCTAGACAATTTATATGCCACGAGAAATGATGGTCCTGCCACAGACCCTGAGCTGGGCGACCACTCATGATCGCCCCCCAGCCCGTGAGAGAGGCATCCTTCGTTAGCGTAACGCGATGACAAGGATCTCCCAGCATGGGACCTTGAGAAAGAAACCAAGGAACTTTCCACATGATCAGGGCACGATGACACTGTCGCGAACTCAAGATTGTGCAAAACGGATTTCCCCTCGGGGAGAATCCCTTGGATCTGAGCCACCACTGTAGCGGTCTCATGTGCAAGAGGCCAAAAGGTATCACATTGGACGCTGCTGCCATGAGACCTAATAGTTTCTGAAACTGTTTCACAGTGAGTGACTGGCCTAGCTTGACCTGATGTACAGAGGTGAGAATCGAAGCAATACAAGCAGGTGACAGTCGTGCCTGCATCGTCGTCGAATCCCATACTACACCTAGAAAAGTGGTTCTCTGTTGTGGAGAAAGTACACTCTTCTTGGCATTGAGCCTCAACCCCAAACTCTTGATGTGAGCAAGAACGACATCTCGATGCCGAACTGCCTGATGTTCCGATTGAGCTAGAATTAACCAATCGTCGATATAGTTCAGAATGCGAATGCCCTGAAGTCTCAGAGGAGCTATAGCAGCAGTGCTAGACCAAACGGAAGAACCCGATACTGGTACGCTTCGCCCCCGAAAGCGAACCTCAGGAACTTCCTGTATTGAGGGAGGATCCATATGTGGAAGTAAGCATCTTTTAGATCTACCGTGACAAACCAGTCCTCGGACCTGATTTGTGAAACGATTTGTTTGAGTGTTAGCATCTTGAATTTGAGCTTCCCTACAGAGCGGTGCAAGAAACGCAGATCTAAAATTGGACGCAATCCCCCGTCTTTCTTTGGAATGATAAAGTAACGGCTGTAATAACCTGACTCCCTGCTGGGGGGAGGAACCCGTTCTATAGCTCCCTTTAGCAGCAGAGTTTTTACCTCCTGTTCCATGACCAGCGCCTGTTTGGGGCCCACCACTGTGGTTAGAACCCCTCTGAACTGAGGAGGAGGCGACATGAATTGAATGGCATAACCTCTCTCGACTGTGTGCAGGACCCACTGAGACACATTGGAAAGATTTTTCCACTCCTCCAGAAAATCTACTAAGGGAACCAGCCTCTCGAGGCTGGTCTCTGGTTGAATATTGTGAGTGACAGACACAGTGCCCTGTAACGGCAAACCGGCAGGGAACGACTGGTCTGAACACTCCAAGGCCCTCCTCGGAGGGGGCGAGCGTCCCTCGGGAAAACACTCGCCGGGCCCTTCTATGCCCTGTATTGGCAGGGTTAATAGAACGGACCCCTGAGGGCACCGGGAGAGACAGGGCACCGTCAAGTAAGGTGAACTCAAGTCTCTCTCGGTGGGGACCACCCTCAGAGCCCTGACACTTTTGGCATCAGGACCTCTTCGACGCGGCCTGCTTGGCGGCAATGACTGTCCACAGATCAGCCCTGCCCCTCGAAGACCGCGCCTGAGAGTGTCCCGCCTCGTCCCTCCAGTCTCTCTGTGGGGGGGCACAAGACGCGACGCTCTGCTTCTGTTGCACTCTCTTTGAGGAGCTACTCGACGGCTGGAGCTGCCATCGTCCAGCAGCCCCAGAAATCTTAACTTTGAGCGGGATAAATTCATGAAAAGCGGCAGACTGTTCCTTTTCTTCTTGGAACCTCTCAGTGACAGATTGTAATGCCTCACCAAAGAGACCCCTAGGAGAAACCGGGGCATTTAAAAGAACTGATTTTTCTCTCTCATTCATTTTAGACTGGTTTAACGATAAATGCCTCTCCGTGGCCACCAGGGCTGTCATAGAACGGCCAATAGATCTAGCCGTCTCCTTGGTGGCCCGGAGAGAAAGATCAGCAGTCTGCCTCAATTATTTAATAATATCAGCTGAAATTTCTCCCTGCCCGCCAGCCTCTTTAAGCAGATCAGCCTGATAAGCCTGCATTATAGCCATAGTGTGCATGCAGGCTGCCGCTTGGCCAGCCACCGAGTAAGCCTTCCCCACCAGTGTTGAAGTATTTTTTAAAGGTCTAGTGGGGAGCGCCAGAGCTTTAAGTGATGATGCCGATTCGGGAGAGAAATAGCTCGCAAGCGTCTCTTCTGCCCTTGGCATCGTCACATAACCTTCATTTTTAGCACCCATAATATTAGAATTAATGTTTGAAGTGTGGGTGTAAATGCACACTGACATCGGTTCTAGCCCAGGTCTTTGACACCTCAGTGTGAAGATCCGGGAAGAACGTTAAGCTCCGGCGAGAAGGCTGAGTGCGTTTGGGCAGAAATTTGTCATCAAGTTTGCTTTTAATAAAAGACTCCTTTTCTACAGCACTTGACAAAACATCAATAAGCTCCTCATCAGGGGGAGACCGGAGTGACGAGTCTCCAGCCTCCTCTGTTCCCAGGCTTTCAACATCCAGCTCCTCAGAACTGGATAGCTGAAGCTCGGGAACATCATGTTGTGTCTCAACACGGGGAGAAGTAGCGGCGATAGAGACACTGGATCTCATCGGTGAAGGCTGAGATAGGGCGGAGCCCGTCTCAAACCCTCGGTGAGATCCATTTGCGAACCCCACAACAAACGCCTCTGCTCTGCCTCGACAGAAGCGGGACCTGAGCGCGGGGAACGCGCATCGAACCGCTTTCCTCAACGATCGACGAGAGTGCAGTGTCCTTAGGGGCAGACGCTCGCAATGCTCACAGTCAGCCCCCTCGAGAGCTGCCTGGGCATGCTGCACTCCTAAACAAGCCACACACAGTTGGTGTGAATCCCCACCCGTGAGAAATCGAGTACAGGGGGGGAACACACTTTCTATAATGCGGCTCGCTCGTCACACTCTCTCTGCTCATTTTTCTGTGTTTTTATTTAATTTATTTTATTCCTGTCTAGTGCTTTTACAACTAGAGACAGACAAACACAAGAAGACAGTTTTCAAACACACACAGAGCGCTGTTGAAGTACAGAAGCTGATGCGGTTGTGATTCTGGGGTGCTTTATAGTTTCCTGGTCGATGACGTCACTCTCCGTGACGCTCACTCTCGTCATTGACTGATTTCATTCATGCTTCAGACGCACTACGCTGGGGGCGTTCCCACTGCGAGTTCACGCAGCGGTAGTTCCTGAAGGGGAACAAAGAGAGCAACTAAAGGACTGAAGTAACGGAGATACCTGTATGTCTTTGCTCTGGAAGTGCATGAACATGGGCTGCAGGGGTTCAGGGATGCTGCGTCTGTGTTGCACCTTCTCCAGCAGGGGGAGCACAACCTTCCAGTAGTGCACACTGCGTCCAGCATACTCCTTCTGACCATAGTAAGAGTTCCCCCGCTCTGCCTGAGTTCTTAAGTTCTTCTTAAGACCATGTAAAGGAAATTAAATGAATGAACTAAAGGGAACACAATGCATTATGTTTGATAAATGTAAATATTTTTCCGGGGGCAGGGCAGGGCGAGGCAGCCAAGGTAAAGACTGTGACAACTTTAATATTTGAAAGGATACTATGGCAGGATTCGGTTAGTTAGGTTAGTTATTGCTTTCTTTATTCAAACTGTTTTTTTAATGAATATATTAGATTAGATTAGATTCAACTTTATTGTCACTGCGCATGTAAGGTACAAGGCAATGAAATGCAGTAAGCATCTAACCAGAAGTGCAATAAGCAGTAAGTACAGAATATACAAGGTCTACAATATGGACAATAACTATACAGATAAGTATTATGAACATAATTTACAGATTTTAAATACTATTAGCATGATATACGAATATATGGTTGACCTCCAGAATAAAAGCTATATCATACACGGAATATCACCTCTTATCGACACTAGGGTGTGACAATACACTTAGCTCATGAGATGAAACAAAATACAGATACTTGGTTCACTAGAATGAGACAATATTTTAATACTATTTTTAATATATTCATTATTTGTCTGTTAATAACAAAAAGTAACAATGCAGTTGTATTAAGAAGTATTTTAACTAATCTAGGGCTGTAACTAATGATTATTTTGATAATCAAGTAATCTACTGATTATTCTGACAACTGAGTAATCTGATATATTTTAGAAACACAAACAGACCTGAGTGAAAACCAGGCTTTAGTTTTTTATAAATAAACTAACGAAGAGGCAATAATAATTTGCTCAAATAAACCTAAAAAAACAATAAATTACATGACTGTATTGAAAAACACTTTTAAAAACTGAATAACTGAAAAGGTCAATTTTCATTCTATGATTCTTTCTTGTATTAATTATTGTCTGACACGTTTAATAGTCTAATACAATAGTCTAATCTAATACACATGCTAACCATTGGAATTATTGTACAAACAAGCACTTAAAACTTTAGATAAAAAAAAAAAAACATTATCCATTCACCATTGACCATTATCATGTCTTAAAAACATATTACCTGCTTAGCTGGGAAAACATCACGTTTGATCACATCAAGTTTAGAAATGTTTGTTTAGTTCGTAAGTTTAGCTCCTCCTCTAGTTGATTTTATTAAATTTAAATCTATTGAAAACAGAGTAACTAGAAGTGCAGCTAAAGCTGACTGCATAATTCCACATAGAAAGACCTTGTTTAGTCAAGCTGTTTTTTTTACATTCAGAGAATTACATCAGTGAAATTCAATACCACAATTAATTATAGAATGAACATCATTTTACTAATTTAAGCATCATTTTAAGAAATGGCTTCTTCATAACCAACAATGTGAACATTAATGTTTTATATTATGTATAGGTATATTAAATGATGCATTATATATATATATATATATATATATATATATATATATATATATATATATATATATATATATATATATATATATATATATATATATATGCATCATTTAATATACCTATACATAATATGAACATTAACAACTTAAGTACATTATGTAAAACAAATACCTACAGAGGGTGAAAACATGGCCTGGTGATGTTTCACTTTACAACGTGATTAAAAAATAGTTTAAATCCACTTATTTCTAATATTTGGCCACATGCATAAACTCTTATTTTGAAATCGCGATGCACAATACATGGCAAAACTAGATTGATAGGTTGATGTATTCTCCTGTGTTGGCAAAGTTTATAAATGATTTACGTAACAAATTTAGTGAGATTAACGTTAATTCAAAGTCACAGCATATGCAGAGGCAGAGTTTAACCCCTTTCAATCAGTACTGGTCAATTACTGATAAGTTACAATTACAGTTTTTCTCAGTTGCTTTGGTAGAATCATCCTTGAGATTTCCAAAACAGTAAGTGCATTTCTCAAAACAACTCGTACAAATAGCAAAACACCATGGATTACCTGCAAAAGCCACTCTTGCTCAAAATCCTTAGTTCATCTCTCAAAAATAAATATCTGTGTCAATGAACATGTCAGTGCCATCGAATGACAAGAAGTCCTTGTGTCATAGTTGACGGATAAGACAGTAAAATTGCTTAGTCATGTTGTCAATATAACAGTGTACTCTGGAGGGATGTTCTGCTGTAAACTACTGTATTGAACAGTATGCCATATGCTTATGTATGCCATATATCCATTTCAAAAGTACAAATGTACACGTTACTGTATGTGGGGTATAGACTGAAAGAGACTGGATTGAATTCCCAGTTACACTTTTACAGTTTTTCTCAGTCACTTTGGTGCATTTCTCAAATCAGAAATTAAATTCTCAAAATTACTTGTACAACCTCCACATCATCTAGTTATTTATACACATCACAAAACCAGTTTCTCATTCTTTTGAACAAGTTGCAATTGCATTGTGAAATAGAAAAGGAAAAAGAAATATGGGCACAAAGATGAAAATAAGTCCATTGTCAGAATGTGTAACTCTTGTGTTCTCTGTCTATACAGTATAAGCTTTCTAACTGAAGATTCATGAGATGAACCTTTGAGCTATTTCAGAGAAATTGTTAATCATTGGTTTATCATCTACATTCTCTTCATTAGTAAAGATTCACTTACACAATTCATGCCAAATTTACAAAAATTCTAATAATAATTTGTAAAAATAAAAATAAAAAGTGTGCTCTGTGTAATAAAACTTCTCTATCTGAAAGCATGTGATTTACCGTGCAGCCCTAGTTCTTCATTTAATCAACTCACTTTGTTCTGTTAAATTTCTCAAGGCGGTTCTCTAATCAGTGGTAAATTCCATCAGGTGCGTGATTTCACATAGAGCAGCTGTTACTACACAGAGCCATTGTTAACTGAGAAGATGCGCAAATAAACGATCATAGAACCGGCTTTACTGACGAAATGCGCATAACGATCGGCCGATCGTGATCGGAGCAGCCCTAGTGGAGGGTAAATAAAGACTTTTTAAAGAAAGGGAAACTGTAGCAGGGACTGCTAGTAAAACTATGAATCATGTGAGAAAAACGTGTGAAAGCAATGGGAAAGTGTCCATCTGATTGTGCCAGCAGACTGCATGAGCTGAAGCTGTGATGGGTGTCAGAAATGAAGTGTATGCGTCAGGTGAGGACGTACCGCGTCAGTCAGGTGTTTAGCCCAGTGTATGAGCAGAGCCGGCTGAAGGCCGTGTTTCTCTCCGGCACGCAGCGTACCCAGACCGTGCTGCACGACCAGACGCAGTTTAGCAGACGTCCCGGGCCTGAGAGACACACACTGCAGTCAGAACACATGACGTCTCACACACACACAGCTGGAGGAGTCACTCACTGCGCTCTCTTGTGGATCAGGCTGTAGACGGCGTCCCACCACTCTCTCTGTCTGTCAGACGACAGCAGCTTCATGATGTGCAGCGGCAGACAGCGAGGCTCGAGCGGCTGAGAGCAGGACGTCATCTTCACCCGCTCCTGCAGCTGTGTCTGACTGCAGAACACCACGCCGCTCACGAACACCTGCAACAAACACATGACAGAGATCCACATCACAGCCTAGACCTGTGTCCTCTGTGTCCTCATGCAGTCAGATGTAGAGACTTCACCTGCTCTCACTCGCTCAGCTGGGCTTTAAATGACACTTAATATCAGTAATATTATCAACTTAACTGCACTGACACTCTCAAAGGAGAACAAAATTAATTAAATTTAACTGAATAATGACACTATTGTCTTGAGTTGGGTCTGTGATGCTTCTTTTGGCTGCTGTATTGTCAGCTCCAATTTGTAAGGAATCCCCAGTGTATACGTGTGGGGAAATGCCACAGATAGTTAAGATGGAGGCTTAATGACTTTTAAACCAATACTTGGTCATAGGAAAATCATTTGGAGTTTCTAGGGGTGCAAATTCATACTCTACGATATTGGCGCATAGATATATGAGGACAAAAGCAATTAGCTATTTTAGAGATAGAAATAGAAAGCCCGATCCAGTAGTATCTGATTTGAAGCGTTAAATATAGAGAGTAAAATAGAGAAGGAAAAATCATAAGGGATAGACTATCCAAAAGCTGGAGTGAAACATGTGGAATTAGAGGCAGACTCCACTTCAAACATGAAGCCATTAGAATGCGGTTAAAAAAATCTACCTCAAAGATGTTTTTGCAAGGCAAGGAACATCAACGTTACGACATTAGGTTAAGAATAAACTAATCTTTGCAATTACCAGAATGTAATAGATAAACCTTAACAGTTAATCCAGAACTCGAAAACAAGATTCATTTTTAATGAGCCAAAAAGAATACATGTCACACCTCTGTTTATCAGTTTGCACTGGCTACCAATAGCTGCTCGCATAAAATTAAAGGCATTAATGTTTGCCTACAAAACTACCACTGGCTCTGCACCCATTTACCTAAACTTGTTACTTCAGACTTATGTGCCTCTAGAAGCTTGCGTTCTGCAAGTGAATGTCGCTTGATTGTGCCATCCCAAAGAAGCACAAAGTCACTTTTACGGACTTTTAAATTAAATCCCTCCTGGTGGAATGACCTCCCCAACTCAATCCGTCCTTAGCAACCTTCAAGAATCGGCGTAAAACCCATCTCTTCCATCTTTATTTGACATTTTACTCTAGCACTCACTATTCTAATTCTATTCTTAAATTTATTTGTACACTTGCTCTTTTATATTTGCACTTAATTTACTAACTGCTTGTTTTCTTAAAAAAATAAATAAAAAAATAACAGTAGCTTCTCTATTCTTTTTGTATTCTATCTATTTGTTTTCTTTTTATTTATTATACAATTAACAAAAGCAAAAAAGGCCTCTAACACTAGCTTGCTATGTGTACTGCATTAAGATAACACTTGTTATAGCACTTGTGTATCATTGCTCTTTTGTTGATTTTGATTGCTTTAATCCTCATTTGTAAGTCGCTTTGGTTAAAAAGTGTCTGCTAAATGAGTCCAGACTTTGAGAAGCACTGGATATTGTTTAGCCTGTAATAGCTTCGTATTTCCTTGCCTTGCCTTCAAGTGTTTGTTCCTTGGAACGAGTTTTTTTTTTTTGATTGTTTGCTGCCTGCCCCAAACACAGCCACAGCACTGTTTTGCATCTCTGAGCAACATGATTGTGTTTAGTTCCTGAATTATCAACCATTTAAATGATTTGGTTCAATTGCTATGAATCACTTATTAATGGGGACTTGCTGCCATCTGCTGGTGGGTTTAATTTAACATTTAAAGTATCTTTACATTTTTTTAATAATTTTATAATGTTTTTTTTAATAATGTTTTATGTTTAAAATAACAAAATATTATTTATGCATTTGTAACTGCAGGTTCAATGCATTCATGTCCCTCTGAGCTGAATTGAATAGTGTGCAATTAGATCTATATCTAAAAGCCTCTTCAGATGCAGCTTCTGGGCCCCATTTGAATAAAATCACATCCATTCAAACAAACAACAGACAGGGAGAAACAGTCATATTATCATATTATCAATAATTTAAGTCAAGTCACTTTTATTGTCACATCACAGCACATGTGCCTTGGTGAGTGCAATTCTTGGGAGTGTGCTCCAGTAACTACACATACACTATACACAGTATGTACACATTCTACATTATGTAGACATATATATGCAAAAAAATATGCTAAAGGTGCAACAGATTGTATGCGAACTGGATACAGAAAATGTCAAGGATGTGCACTGGATGGTATACAATGGTAGCAGATAAATTATTGTATTAAATGCAGTGTGTATGTATAGTCCAGTGTTGAATTTTAAAGTTAAAGTGCAGTGTGTGGCATACCAGGCGGTGATGCAGCCTGTCAAGTGTAGAATGTTCTGAGGATGCTGGGGCTCATTCCAAACTTCCTCAGCCGTCTCAGGAAGAAGAGGCATTGATGTGCCTTCTTCAGCACTTCATCAGTGTGTATGGACCAGGTGAGATTCTCGGATGTTAACGCCAAGGAACTTGAAGCTGCTTTCCCGCTCCACAGGTGTCCTGTCGATGGTGAAGGGTGTATGTTCTCTGTTCTGTCTCCTGAAATCCACCACCAGCTCCTTGGTCTTGTTGAGTGAGAGGTGGTTATCCTGACACCATTTAGTCAGGGTGCTCACCTCCTCTCTGTAAGCAGTCTCATCGTTGTCTGTGATCAGACCTATCACCATTGTGTCGTCAGCAAATTTGACAATGACGTTGGAGCTGTGTGTGGCTGTACAGTCATGTGTGTACAGGGAGTACAGGAGCGGGCTGAGGACACAGCCCTGAGGAGCACCAGTGTTGAGGGTCAGTGGGGACGAAGTGTTGTTGCCCATTCTGACTACCTGACTTCTGCCTGTCAGGAAGTCCAGGATCCAGCTGCACAGAGATCTGTTTAGTCCCAGAGTCTGGAGCTTCGCAAAAAGTTTGGCAGGCACTATGGTGTTAACCTGTTAGCCAGCACACCCCATTATGGGACTCACAGCTGAAAGTGCCCTACCGAACTTAAAATTTTCCTTACTTCAGTGTGTTACACACATAATTTTTGTGTCTTTGGAAAGAAGACTCTTTGGGCTTTACTTTTTGTCAACCAGAGTTGACAATGCTCAAAAATATTAAAAGTTATTGACACTGAAGGTGCCTTGAATTCTTTTTTACCACACTGTTTTTTGTTTTTTTTTTACATAAAAATACATGAACTCAGTCCTGGAGCAATCTAGAAAAGTAATGAGTTGAAAACCAAATGTCTCATGAGTTTATATTTCAAATATGAAGAAGATACCATGAAAAATGAGATTCCTGCAACCATTTTTCTGAGACTATGTCTAGCACCCCTCCCCAAATCTAAAAAATATTTACCAACTATATTGAAGGGTTCTACAAACTATTAGAGTTATTAAACATACCACTGCATATTTTTTTCAATTATAAAACAATAGACAGAATCTTAGACATCATAAAAGTGATTTATTTGAGCACTAGAAAGCAGTGGTGCAATGTAACAAAGTAAAAATACGTTTACGTTACAGTACTTAAGTATTTTTAGGAGTATCTGTACTTGAGTTTTTATATTTCAGGCAACTTTTACTCTACGACATTTCATAATTAAAATGTATCCTTTTACTCCGATACATTTCCCCAAAGTTTATTCGTTACTTACTACATAATATTCAGAAAAACACAGACTACAGGAAAGCAGGTTTGACGAATCAGTGGTCTGGCTTTTGCTAGTTAGATTAATAAAAAACACCTTTGCTTCAAATAAAAAAGATTTAACTTTGTATGCCATTTACAGAACATCCTGAGATTGCTAGAAATGCAGCATTTACAATTAATTCTGGTCATATAGTCAATTATCCTCTGTGCTGATAGCCAGTTATAGAGATGGTAATCATATAAATACGCCATAAAGTGTCACAGTGTCTGGTTTGTGTATCCCTGGGTGTCCACTAGAAGTCTCACTTCCCCATATCGTCACCCCACTCAGGAACTGCATTTCCCACAAATCTTTTGTCTGGACTCATTACTGTTCATTGCACACAGCTGTTCCCACTTACATTGTTTGCACCTGTCTATATATACCCTGTTTGTTTCTGTCATTGTTATGTAGTCCTTGTTTAATGTCACCTTGTTATTTCGTGTTCCCTGACTTATGTCTGTGTTTCCTGTTTTGGACTGATTACCTGGATTTTTGACCTTTGCCAGGCTGGATTTATGTTTCTGGACTACCCAAAGAAGGACTCCATCATGCCCTGATCCAGCGGTATGGGATTTCAAATCCTTTCCCCAGCCACCATGGAGGAGCGGAGGTGGAGACTCCTGAATTTAACCACCCTTCGTCAAAGGGGGTGTGTGGTGAGTGGTCTGGCTCAAGTGTTTTGGACCATGCCAGTAGGACTTGGGTATAACGATGAGGCATTGAACGACGTGTTTAATCACTGCCTTGATTACCCATTGCCTCAATAGGAGCTGAAGGGGCTTGAAATCCTGGACTTTTGGGGTTTCACCATAGACCTACACCGATCGTAATCAATGTGATACACCAGCCACACCTGTCTCTCCAGACACGATGGCTGACTCTATGCCTGTGTCTCCAGACAAGATGGCCGACTCTATTGCCTATGTCTCCGATGTCCCAGCGCCACTGCACAAGATGGCCGCCAGCCCAGCGCCACTGCACAAGAGGGCCACCAGCCCAGCGCCACTGCACAAGATGGCCACCACAGTTGATCTTTCAGAGTCAAGTCAGTTCCTCGTTGACTTTCCAGGGTCAAGTCAGGTCCCCATGGGCTTCCTAGAGTCAAGTCAGATCCCTGTTGACTTTCCAGAGTCAAGTTAAGTCCCTGTTGATCAGGTCCCAGTTGACCAGGTCCCCGTTGACTTTCCAGAGTCAAGTCAGGTCCCTGTTGATCAGGTCCCTGTTGATTTCCCAGAGTCTAGTCAGGTCACCGTTGACCGTTCAGAGTCAGGTCAAGTCACCACTGACCGTCCAGAGTCAGGTCAAGTCACCGTTGATCTCTGTGAACAAGGTCAAATTACAGTTGATCTTTATGATCCCAGTCATATCACTACCGTTCTTCCAGAACTTCATCACTTCCCAGTAGATCTTCAAGAGCTTCGTCATACCACAAGAGATCATCCAGAGCCTTGTCACATCTCAGCTGAACTTCCAGAGCCTTGTCACATCCTGTCTGTTGCACCCAGCCATGTTCTCTCAACCTGTTGTATTGCTGTCAAGGAGACTGTTACTGCTGCAGAACCTTCGGAGGCGTCAGTAGTATCCTTCCATGAACTTTCGTCGTGTCCTGTCACAGCAATGGAGGCCGCCTGTGAACTCATTGCCTGTCCTGTTATTGCCATGCAGGCCATCTATGAACTCACTGCCTGCCCTGTCATGGCCATGGAGGCCATCTACCATCTCATCATTCCCAAGGAGGTCGCCATTAACCTGTTCATGTTCTCTGTTTCAATCCTACCTGACCAGACTTGCTCTCCTGTCCCATCTGCTCGATTGTGGTGGTCTTCTGCTCCGCCTTGGTGGGCTCCAGTTCCGCCTGCACTGCTCCTGGTTTCCTGCCCTGCTGAGCCATCACTTCCTGCCGCTGTTCCCCTCCATGGACCTAGCCCCCCATCCCTCCCCCTGATCCTCCACCATTCCACCTCCCTCCTGGTCTCTTTGTTTTGTTTTTGTTGTTTTTTTCAGAGGAGCATCTGGAAGCTGATTCTCGGGGGGGGGGGGGGGGGGGTTGGTAGTTTCACAGTATCTGGTTTGTGTATCCCTGGGTGTCCACTAGAGGTCTCACTTCCCCATATCATCACCCCACTCAGGAACTGCATTTCCCACAAACCTTTTGTCTGGACTCATCAATGTTCATTGCACACAGCTGTTCCCACTTAGATTGTTTGCACCTGTCTTTATATACCCTGTTTGTTTCTGTCATGGTTATGTAGTCCTTTTTTAATGTCACCCTGTTATTTCGTCAGATGACAGGTGCGTCAGAGCGCGCGTCACGAGAGAGCGCCAGAATTCAAATAAACAATCTTCCGCCTATCTTTCACATTTTTTGGTGGACCATCTCATTCTGTTTGTGATACTGTATGCAACAAAACCATGCTATTTTTTTTTACTACCAAAACAGTTTCTGAGTGTAAGTTATTCCATAACAGACACAAACAATTCTGACCCTGAAGAACTGAAACGTAAACAAAGGAATTATGATCCATTTTACAATGTTATTGCTTCGTTGAACTAAACATGCTCTATGGGATGTTGTTCAGTGGACCCTTACCTTCCTAACTAAACCGGGATTTACAGCTGTGGGAGCATTTATGACTTGTTATTACGACAAATCTGTTATGTACTGCGTTTTTATTCTTAATGTTTTGATGTGTACTGCTTACACAAATTTAGCAAATACATTCTTTATAAGCTTTCCATTAAAAAACAGCAATCTGTCATCGATGCTTGAGGCTTAGATATTTATAATGTTACATAGTTTGTCAAGAAATTTGTCCCGTTTCATTTAATCTATTCGCCCCCCCAGATCCCTCCCCCCTACTAATATACGATGACATGCACCAGTCACTTTGTGCAGAATTGGTCTGCTCACTACCTCATTCTCCATGGAACTGACGTCATTCCACTACCTCATCAGTCAGTTAAATAAAATAACTGCTCTTGAGCCCTTTGCCACTTTAATCAGACTTAATAAGTTTTTGCACTAAATAATCTTTTATCTGCACTGTTGTTCACTTCATTGATTTGCACTCTATCTGCCTTTTGCCTTGCGCTGCTTTATTTAACTTTATTTTTAGTTTTATTATATGTCTTTTTTAACATTCCCTATTGTATAGTTGTATCTACATTTTATATTTTGATCTAGATTTTTAGGCTTTAATGTTAATGTTATCTGTGTGCACCGGGGTTCTGAGAGTAACGCAATTTAGATTCTCTGTATGTATGTACTGTACATGTGGAGGAATTGACAATAAAGCAGACTTGAACTTGAACTTGAACTTGAAATATTGACATGTGCAAACATGGTGAGTTCAGGACACCTGCGTTGGGGTGCGGGTTAAGAGGTTAAATGCTGAGCTGTAGTCCACAAACAGCATTCTCACATAGGTGTTCTTATTTTCCAGGTGGGAGAGAGCAGTGTGTAGGGTGAAAGCAATAGCATTGTATGTAGAACGGTTGCTTCGATATGCAAATTGTAGTGGATCCAGTGAGGCAGGGAGTACAGAGCATATGTAGTCTCTGACGAGTCTCTCAAAACACTTGCTGAAGATGGGTGTAAGAGGAATGGGCCTCCAGTCATTTAAGCATGTAATTTTATTTTTCTTTAGTATGGGCAAAATTATGGATTTTTTGAAGCATGAGGGAACCACAGACAGATAGATGGAGAGGTTGAAAATGTCTGTGAAAACACTGGCTAGTTGGAATGCGCATGCTCGGAGCACACATTGAGAGGCGGCAATGTTCACAGTAGCTGGTTTATTCCCTTTAAAATCTGTGATGTTACTGATGCCCTGCCACATGCTTCTTGCATCGTTGGTGTTGAATTGTTCTTCAACTTTCTTTTTATATTGTCTATTTGCAGCTTTGATGGATTTCCTGAGATCGTAACTGGCTTGTTTGCAATCATTAGCGTTCCCAGATTTAAAAGCAGGTGTCCATGCTGAAAAGGCTGCTCGAACATCGCTATTAATTCACGGGTTTTGGTTGGGGTAGATGCGGATTGTTTTTGTCTGCACTACATCTTCTACACACTTCCTGATGAAACATGTTTCAGTTTCTGAGTATGCCTCCATGTCGTCGTGAGATGCTGCCCGGAACATGTCCCAGTATAATGATCCTGTAGTATAGTCTCTGATTGGTCCGACAGGGCAGGTGCTTCCCGTTTCAGTTTCTGCCTATAAGCAGGCTGGAGCAGATTGGAAGAGTGATCCAATTTGCCAAAAGGTGGGCAGGGGTGAGATTTGTAGGAGAGTAGCAGTGGTCCAGTGCACGATTAACACGCGTGTTGATGGTGATGTGCTGAAAATATTTTGGAGCTATCGTTCTGAAGTTGGCTTTGTTAAAGTCCCCTGTAACAATAAATGCTGCATCTGGGTACACGGTTTCCTGCTCTCTTACATTCCCATACAGTTGCTTGAGTGCCTGATCTGTGTTGGTTTGAGGAGGAATGTAGACAGCTGTAAATTCCATCAGTAGCGAGAATGGTCGTCACAGAAGCATATGGAATTCCAGATCAGGGGAGCATAAGGATTTAATAGTGTGTAGGTTCCTTTCATCAAACCATGAGTTGTTGATAAAAGATTTATTGTTGATTTACAATCTGAAATAGAAAAAAAATGCCAGATTGTGTTTTGATAGACTTTTTCTGTGAGGGTGTTAAATCATTGCTGAGATATAAGCTCTTTCACTAGGGTCCGTGTTTGTCACTCGTTCAATTTGTGTATTATGTTTTGTTGTGTGTTGGCCTTTCATTCACTGTGGGTGTCGCAGAGGAGGAAAGCGACACCGCATCTGTGACTGATATGGCTGCCGCACCGGAGCATAATAATATAATTGTGGTGACAGCAAAGCCTGTTCGCAAAATGGCAGTGAGACCAACGCCCCGTCATGTCACAGCTGATCTTCCTGGGTCAAGTCAAGTCACAGTTGATTGACATGGATCAAGTCAAGTTGCAGCTCATGAGTTAATTCACATCTCAACTGATCTTCCAGAGCCTCACCATGTCTCACCTGATGTCTCACCAGAGCCTTGTCACGTCCCAGCTGATCTTCTAGTGCCTTGTAACTTCCCATCTGATCTTCTAGTGCCTTGTAACTTCTCAGCTGAACTCCCAGAGCCTCATCACATCCCAGCTGATATTCTAGAGTCTCGCCACATCTCACCTGTTCGACTACAGTTAAGTCATGTCTCAGCAGTTTGTCCAGAGTCAAGTCACTTCACAACTGACCTTCCAGAGTCACATCACATTACAGCTGATCATCCAGAGTCACGTCACGTACTCTCTGTTATGCCCAGATTATCAAGGTCATCCCTTCGTTATCCCAGTCTGGTATCCCGTGTGAGGGACTGCTCTGTCTGCTCCTCCGTGGTGATCTTCTGCCCTGTCTGCTCTGCCCTGTCTCCCTGCTTCACTGGCTCCGCCCTGGTTCTCTACTCCACCCTGGTTCCCTGCTCTGCCCTGTTCTGTTCAGTCCATGGCTTTCTGTCCAATTGCCATCGGAGGTCACTCTTCCATCATATTGTTGATCACAATTGCACAGATTGATATACTATACACTGGACTACATTTCCCATTTCACTAATGACTCACAAAGCTGTAACCAATCTAATGAACTTTATAAGCCATGGTTATCCTCCATCAAATCGCAGAGTATGGCTTATCATTTTACAGTTATGCATGTTGCAATCAGGCTGCAATTGTTTTTTTTATTAGTAAGTGTGTTCCCTGGGAATCGAACCCACAACCTTTTGCACTGCTAACACTAATTTACGAAGACATTTCGTGTCTTGCCTAGCCTTAGTCGTGTTCATAGTTTGTTTAACGTTACCTATGTCTTGATCCTTGCCTGTTATCTGGTTTTGTCTGATCTCTGCCTGCCCTGAATTACATCGCCTGTCTCGTCTCACCCCTTTCGAATACTGTTTACCCCTCACCTTGGCCATTGCCTGTGTTTTGTATTTAGTCTTCAGTCTTGTCCTCTATATTACTGTTTGCTGTGTATCAACCCATGCCTGTTTCATGATCAAGCCTTTGAATAAAGCATGCAAGTGGATCCGCAGGTATCACATCTTGTTCGCCCCATTACAAATATATTGAAATACAATAAATAAAAATAAAGTTATAGCTTTTATGTAAAAACATGGATTAAGATTTGTTTATTCACTTTATATGTTAAGTAATTTTTTAATACTTTAATAATAGAAATGCATACACATGATGTCATTGCATGTCTACGGTTATTTGAACCATTTATTTGAATCAAACTGTCCGAAGGAACCAATTTGTGGAAAATAATCATATTTCTCCATCTGCTTGAGGCTCTGGATTACAGGTAAACATTTTCAGCTTCATCTTCATTTTCTTGTACAGACTGATAGTTTGCTTCATAAGACCTCAAGATATCATCAGGAACCACAGATATTAATTTTGTGTTAGCTGATATTATTTTATTTTATTTTTTCTAAAAAAATGGCCAGCTGTTGCATTTTATAAATAACCAAGAAGCGAGGTCTCAGCCAAAAATATTATTTACTGTTTTACTGAAGAAAAAGTCACCTGCATCTTGGATGGCCTGAGGATAAAGAAATTAACAGCAAATGTTCATTTTTGGCTGAACTATCCCTTTAAATTACTTTATTAATTACAATAAATTATTTCAGAAAGGCCCTGCCACCTACAGCACCATCTTGCATCTCTGCACA
Source organism: Carassius carassius (assembly GCF_963082965.1). Taxonomy (NCBI): domain Eukaryota; kingdom Metazoa; phylum Chordata; class Actinopteri; order Cypriniformes; family Cyprinidae; genus Carassius; species Carassius carassius. Next base: position 881,470 of record NW_026775030.1, read on the forward strand.
GAATGACATCAGCGAATCACCAAACCCTGTTCCTGTTTCGCACAGACCAACAACTTCCTCTGTGGAAGACACTAAAGCAATGAACGCACCTCCAGGTCCAGCAGGCAGATGGATTCCGGTGCGTTGGTGTCCAGTTTTGAGGTCTCGAGCGTGAGGCGAGGGAAGAGCTGCTTGAGCCAGTCCTGCAGACTCACGCTTTGACCCATTAGCCCCCACTGCAGGCCGAGCCACACCAGCTGCTGCAGATCACCCGCGTGCAGCATCACCGCTCCTGTGACACACACACACTGCATCAGAATCTGCTGCAGACCCAACACACTCACTCACGCTCCGGTCTGACACTCACCACTGTCCCACTTGGCCAGATCAGCGGCTTTGGGCGCGTGTACACTGAGTACATGGATGTCATCATTACAGATGAAGGAGAGCTGCTCCTGTGTCTGTGCACCGAACAGCTGATCAAACAGATGACCCGGGCCACTCCGGTTCCCGAACGACTCCACCACATCCTTCAGCAGCTGCTCCACGTCCTGGCTCAGGTTCAGCAGCATGTGACCCGCCTGACTCTGACGATCACAGGCCAGCAGCTCCAGAGGCTCATGGGACACCTGCTCACTCTTCAGGCTCCTGGCTTTGGGTCTGGGAGCCTGAGGGAGAAGAGGATGAAAGCCTGTAAGGAGGACAATCACACAGCTCAAACGCATGAGGAAGAGGAAATTAGATGTGCACAAATTGACTGGCCAGGAACTGGAATTAGCAGATTTTCCACACGATCAGCTCAGATTTCAACATCACACTTACGGGGACTGATCGTGTCTTTATGTCGTGCCAGATGAGGCTTGCACAGCCAGAGTGAGTGTGTGACAGACTCGTTCAGAAATCAAAACAAATGAGCGCAACAGCACACACAGAAAGTTATGCATACTGCTGAAGTAAAAAAAAAAAAGAATTTATGATTTAGGTCAGCAACAGATGTTTCAACACGAAATGTGTGCCCTAAGCAGGATTGTGTTGTTGTGCCCCCCTTCCTCAAATATGATGATAAAAAAATACAATGGGGTAAAAATAGAACTTTGATAAAATAAAAAAGTAAATAAATAAATGAATAAATTGTAATATTTACAAATCACAATTGCAGCTCTCACGTTTATCCAAACTATACATTTATTATAACACTAATGTATTTTATAGTTTCAAGCATTCAGAAATCATGCAAAAGAAAATTAAGTAGTTTCACTATGATAAAACCATAGTTTATTTTTGACTGGGTTGTGGTGTCCACATGTTTATTGTTGAAGAAATTATAAAGGCTGTGTCATCTATAATAAAAAGTAGGCCAAAAATGAAAGATTAAGTGAATTTTTGAATGAAATGTTTGGCCAATAGCCTAGACAAGGATTTGAATGTCCTGTAAGTGTAGCAGCAGCAGTTACACTTTGGCTCCCTTTGCATGCATTTGTAATAGCATGTTATGCACATAAATTATTTTGTATTAGCGTAAATTGTGTTTTTAACCAAACATTATTGCCTCGTTGTTTTTTATATAATGCATTTTAAGTAATTTGAAAGGCTATTGATGGCTTAGGTCTGTTTTTATAACAACAACAACACATTTTTTAACCATTTTAAGTATATCAATACTTCTTTGTAAATTATTATTTGAAGTGACAAAACCATGGTTAATTTGCAGTTACCATGGGTATAAAAACGATGATTTTTGGTGTTATTCTTGTTAAAACCATGGCAAATTTTTGTAGGGGAACCTGGAAAGTCAGAGAGAATATTAGATGTGTTGGTGGTGGTGAAATTATTTCTGACATTAAAACTCGTTATTAGCATCAACAGCCAAAAAAAAAAAAAAAAAAAAAAAACGATAAACTTTCACAGGAATGTGCCAGACACGGGCCTCATTTTTATCTAAATGATTTACAATTTATTTTAATAAATAATAAAAATGTATAAGGTGTATGAACACATTACAGTTGTTTTTATGACTGTATGTCTTACTCCTCAGATGCAACTGAGCTTCAAATTTGCATTTGAGCCCATTCAACATTTTACATATGATTTACAGTTTATTTTAATAAATATCGAAAAGGTAAAAGGTTTGCATTATAATAGATACTTAAATGAACACATTACGGTACAGTTGGTTTTATGACTGTATAAGTCATTCTCCTCAAATGCTATTGACGTTAGAAAAGTGTATACAAATATTTCATGTAACTTTCGATTTGGTCTCTAAATTTGCAAATATCGAAATTCCAACGTCAAGCCCACTTTATGCCATTTTTTTTTTTTTTTTTTTTTTTTTTACTTTATGCCATTTTCTCTCCTCTTCACTGGATTGCTGATTTCTTTTAACTGGGCATACAGGTGGATCTCAATAAATTAGAATGTCATGGAAAAGATAATTATTTCAGTAACTCAACTTAAACTGTGAAACTTGTGTATTAAATAAATTCAAATAAATTCAATGGAATTACTGAAATAAACTATTTTTTCCATGACATTCTAATTTATTCAGATGCACCTGTAGATGCCCATCCATCAATTATGAACATTCAGCCGCAAACATGAGGTGCCAGCGGTCATGAGTGCAGATGGGGGACTGGCGCGTGTTTTTTATTTTTTCTGAGCAACTGAGATGGTGCCCCCCTGGGATGGGTGTTAGTGCCTTACGCAAACTGCGTACTCTCCGTATAGGAAACAACAGTACTGGGTAATAATAATTCCTTACATTTATATAGCGCTTTTCTAGGCACTCCACCTGGATGATGCGACGGCAGCCAGAATGCCCACCACACACCAGCTTACTGATGGAGAGGAGACCTAGTGATGAAGCCAATCAACAGATATTGGGGATTGTTTGGAGGCCATGATGGTCAGAGGCCAATGGGCAAATTTTGCCAGGATGCCGAGGAATGAACACAGAGAGTGCCACAGTTTTAATGAACACAGAGAGTCATGGCCTCAGTTTAACGTCTCATCCGAAGGACTGGACTGGCAATAGTAGTTAAAGGGATAGTTAAATCCCAATTTTTTAAACTTAAATTATAATTAATTTACTTACCATTTAGTAAATATTGACTGTTTTTGCTCAATTTCGCTGATGGTTTCAATCAAAGCCACAGTGGAACTGTTTTGTGTCCCCGAGCAACACAGCAGTGTTTCGTTACTGAATGAATTCATGTTTCATGTTTTTGAATGAATCAAGTGAGTGATTCAGTGACCCATTCATAAAGACTGCTTCTGCTGTTTGAACTAATCTGTTGTATGACGGACTAAATTACTTACTCAATAAAACAGTTATTTGTTGCCACCTACTGGTTTGGTTTCATATTTAAAACTATCATTGCATTTTTCCAATATTTCTTATTTGTATGTTTAAAAAAGATTTAAAACATTTACCTTACAAAATTCTTCATGCATTTGGAATTTTGCAGTGTAAATGCATTTATGTCACATTAGCTTCATCAAACGGTCTGTAAATACATCTAATGCAACTTCAGATGCAGCTTCTGTGTTTCCTGCAGTGGAAAGATGAAGATTGTTTATATTGATTTCATTTGAATGGTAACAGTTCTACAGTTATTCTAACTGAATTAATTGAAAGGATGAAGGAATTTTATGTGAAAGATGACACATTCAATAAGACTAGTGAAAAAAATTACAATTTAAGAAACATAGTGGGAAATGACATCTGTATTGTTATATACAGCAACTCCTTATCAGTTAATTGTTATTTCTACCTCTTTTTCTAGTCACACAGCACTTTTGATTGGGGGAATTGTAATTAGAGGTGTGCGATATGAGGATTCTTTGATCGTGGATGATAAAAATGTCTCCACAATCTGCTATTGAAGAAATATCGTAATATTGTGCTACAGTGAATCAGTTGTAGTTCTGGCACCTTTGTCTCAATATACAGAATGTGGCTAACCAGAGTGTGCTTTCTACTGCCGTGAGTGCTGCCGACACATCTGCATATTGGTAATGAATACATTCTGTAAAAACAGTACAAGATTTAAAAATATATGATTCTAAAGGATAATTATAATTGCAGTATATAATATACTTACCTCTCTCATGTGGGGAAGCCGTGGCCTAGTGGTTAGAGAGTTTGATTACTAAGGCTGTGGGTTCGAGTCCCCTTGAGCAAGGCACTGAACCCCCAACTGCACCCCAGTCAACCTAACTACTGCTCCGAGTGTGTGTTAACGGTGTGTGTGTGTTCACTGCTGTGTGTGTGTGCTTTTTTTTTCTCATTCGGGGCAAATCCAAACGTTTCCATATTTGTGATGTTGCCCATTTTGAAGCTAAACTATTATTCATTAGATAAAATAGGCTTTGTAGTTCACTCATGTTTTATTATCGTCTGAAAAAAATCATGAGCAAAAAAATATGCCAAATTGTACCGCTGCTCGTGCCGAATGGCACAGTGAATGGCTGCTGCTGTTTCCAATGAACATGAGGCACCAGCGCTATCACACAGTAAAGGCATAATTCAGTTTGAAAAATTAAGTATAATAGTTAATAAGAATTATTTCTAAATGCTTGAAAGTTCTCATTTCGCTCTACATATGGAACCTGAAGGATTTTTTTTTCCTTTTTTTTTTGCCAAGAAAGAACCGTTCCAAAATATGATCATCATTTGGGGCAGCTTGTCAGTGAACAATGGCTCTGTGTAGTTAATGCAGCTCCATGTAAAAGCTTGCAGGTGATGGAGATCTACTGCTGATTACAGAACCACCTTTACTGACAAGATGCACATTAAATATCACGTACGTGTATATTATATATATATATATATAATTTTCTAATGGTGGAATGTATGTTACAATGTTATTTTATAATGTAACTGTTGTTTTACTTTGTCGTTTCATCTCGGTTTACAAATCAACATTTTACAATTACAGTTAGTTTGCAACCCACCCCTGTGCCACCTGAGAGGAAGGACAGATTGCAGTATTGTCGATGTGTAAAGAGAAACAATTCGATTTAGACACAACAGATCTAGTGCCAACAAGCAGAGCCTCCGTTTATTGCCATTTACCTTCAGTTCGCTGAAAGCCAGTCTTTAATTTCAGCTAAACAGCTAGACAAATATGGCGGAGGAAAAGAGGCGGTGGGTTTGGCAGACAGGTAAAGTTGGGTGTCATCCGCATAACAGTGAAAATTAATACCATATTTCCTTAAAATATCGCCAAGAAGGAGCATATATATGATGAAAAGAAGCGGGCCCAAAACAGAACCCTGGGGAACACCAGTGGTGACTGTAGATGTTCTTGAACTAAAACCTTTTAATTGAATATGCTGACTCCGTCCAGATAGATATGACCTAAACCAAGACATAGCAGTGCCAGTAATACCAATGGAAACTAATCTGTAGACAAGTATGTTGTGTGAGAAAGTATCAAAGGCAGTGCTTAAGTCAAGAAGGACAAGTATAGTTAAAAGCCCAGAGTCAGCGGCCAACAGTAGATCATTGGTTATCCTGACAAGAGTGGTCTCAGTGCTGTGGTGGGGACGAAAACCAGATTTGAATTTTTCATACAAGTTATTATTGGACAGATGTTCATGAATTGAATTGCAATACACTTTTCAACTACTTTAGAGATAAATGGTATTTGAAAATTTTCGAAATTAAATGGATCACCCCCTGGTTTCTTAAGTATGGGTTTAATAATAGCCGGAAATAAACAAACAAACAATAAACAAAACCAGAACCAAGTGAAACAAGAACAATTTTAATAATCAACGGCAAAAGGGCTGGTAAACAAGCTTTTACTAAAGGAGTTGGTAGAGGGTCTAACTGACAAGTCGAAGATTTAGATTTACCTATCAGACCCACTATCTCTGAAGTAGTTGGTAGTGTAAAGTTAGAGAAATCAAGTTGTGGCGGTGTGTGAGTGATAGACTGACAGGAGTCATTGTAAAGGGTACCAGTAAATAATTGCTGATGTACATTTTCAACCTTAGATGCAAAAAAAGTCAAAAAACGGTCACATACAGTAGGTCATTGGAATACATATCAGAAGAATCAGTTGGTTTCAGAATATTGTTTACCACCAAGAAAAGAGACCTAGAGTTCCCATTGCTAACTCCAATTACGTTGGAGTAGTAATCAGATTTAGTTTTTGTCAGTGCATTTTTATTAATTTGAATATGTTCAGCATACATTTCTTTATGAACAGTAAGGCCAGACCTGATGTACAGCCGCTCTAACCTACAGCCTTTAGTTTTAAGTTCACGCAGTTCAGGTGTAAACCAAGGAGCTGAATTTACAAATGAAACAGTTCGAGTTTTCACAGGTGCGAATTCATCTAGAATCATGTTCAGTCCATCATCGTAATATTTTACCAGTTCATTAACAGTAGATAAATCTGATTTACTGGAGAAGATGGCAAGTTCATCAGCAAAAGTAGACAAATCAATGTTCTTAATATTCCAAAATGTAATCGGGCAACACAGGTTTACCTTAAAAATAGCCAGTTTGGAACAAAATGACACCAGAAAGTGATCTGATATGGACAGATCAGAAACAGTACAATTAAAAGGTGTTATACCATAGCAGCAAACAAGATAAAGAGTATGCCCCTTAGTATGAGTGGGCAGTATGTTAAATTGTTGTATACCAAAGCATTTATTTAATTTAATTTATTTTATTTAAGTTATTTATACCAAAGCAATCCAAACATGATAAAAATTCACTCGTAAATGCATTACTGACATTATCTGTATGAATGTTAAAATCACCCAGAAGGATAACATTTGAAAATATGGAACCTAGATAAGTCAAGAGTTCAGATAGTTCAGTTAAAAAGCCATAATTGCTCTTGGGAGGGCAGTAGATAGTTAATGAGGATGGTAGTAATCGCACCATTGATTTTTATGGCAATTGACTTAAAAGAAGAATATGTAGACAAAGTTGTCTGGGATACTTTCAATTTCTTTTTATAAAAAGTATTGCTAGCCCCCCTCCCCTTCCCGTATTATGAGATTTACAAACATAACTATATCCTGGGGGAACAGACTGGTTTAGATGGGAAAAGTCATCTGGTTTCTGCCATGTCTCAGTTAGAGACATATTTTTTTGCTATAATAATGTTAAAAACACAACATTTACATATAGACTCAGTAGGTTATGTCTAAAATGAAAGTGAACAGCTGAGAAAAAAATGAGCTGAGAGAAAATACATGTCTGTATATTAGATGCAATTATTAAATGTTTCGGTCAAAATTTAGATTTAATTCAATTACATAAAAAATTTCCATCAATTTAGATTACATAGTTTTAACATAAAAGAAATCAATAAATGTAATGTGATTCACATGCGTCAACCAGCATAACATTACCACTAAAACATCAAGGGTCAAGAGCCCAACAAAAGGAAACACTAATCTCCTTTATGTTGATTTCAAATGAAACAATATAACATCTAAACCTCTGTTAATTCTCAATAAGAGCTTCTCTAGACGTCTGACAGACATAAAGTCAGTCTGGCTAATAACGAGAAGCTGTTTTAGGAGTTGTTCAATCAGGTCTTGAGAGATTTAATGACTTATTTCAGTTGATTTCAACTTCATCTGTGTCTGAAGTCAGTTGTAGTGCTTGTGTATATTTTTTCTTCAGTGATTCTGCTTGTTAACAGCAGCTGTTAATCATTTATACTCAATCATAACATAATTATCTTCTTAACTCCAGCACTGCTTCAGTTCTACTTTAACACTCTGTACTGGGGAAACACATGAACACTGAGCAGTACCTGTTTCATTCATGTATGACGGATGTCATTGAGTTTATTGATTTATTTTATGTTAAATCTATGTAATCTAAATGCATGGAAATTTGTTATGCATTACATAAAATTAAAATTTAGACCAAAATTTTTTTGAGTGCAGCTCTTAAAGCTATCTTAAAGGGATAATCCACCCAAATATTTAATTTCTGTCATTATTTACTCACTCACATGTTGTCCCAAAAGTGTATTAATTTCTTTCTTATGCTGAACACAAAAGAAGATATTTTGAAGAATTAAACAGTTGCTGGTCTACACTGAATTTGAATACTATGGAAGTCACAGTGGACCGGCAAGTGTTTGGTCTTCCACATTCCTCAAAATATAATTTATGTCTAGCAGAAGAAATATACTCATTAATGTTTAAAACAACTTTGGAGTGATTAAATTGTGGTATAAAAAAATATTTTTGGGTGAATTATTCCTTTAATGTTAATATAACAACAAATCACAAAGAGAAAAATCACTCACTACTCTTGCCTGAAAATCAACCTATATAGTGTTTTATTCTTATATTTGTTTATTCAGTTGAATGCTCCTGCTAAATGCACCTATTGTACCTGACGATTAAACGCAGTTTTTTAATTTGTAAATTATGTGTATTTGTAATGTGTATTTTTGTTGTCAGTTCTTAATAACAAAGTTGCAAAATAGTAAAACAAAGAAACAAAAAATCTGAAATTTGAAATCAGTGCATCTGCAGAGGAAGCAGCGTACCTGATAAGATATGAGATAACAGAGAGCAGCCAGATCCAGCACGGTCCTCCACTGCTGCGCCCCGTCCTGGGCTCTCTTCAGCAGCAGTGTCCCGGCGTACAGGTACAGGTGCGCCCTCATCTCCGTGAACACCTCCGCCAGCTCATCCGTCCTGTTTGTGGCCGTGTTCTTCAGATCCTGCATGGCACAGTCAAAACTGCACCGCAACAAAGACAACGACAACCGTGAGCGACACCAACATTAACATAACATCCAATCAGTGCAGGACATTAAAAAAAAAAAGGATTATTGCTGTGATGGATTAATTTAATACGTGTTCAAATTAGAGATGATGTATTGGCCGCTGAAATTTATCAGCCTATTTTGATTATTTTAAAGCCATCTGCATATCGGAAATATCATGAAAAAAAGACAATATCAATGGTTTATTAACTGCATGGAGACATGAGTGCATGAGTTGCATGTCTGTTGCATAATCTAATGTTTTTCTCTGAGCAAAATAATTAAATACTTGCCAAAAAACATCTGTACAATATATAAGGCTATATGCAAACGTGATGCTGACACATCAAACAAGTGAAATGCCTGTTCTCAGCTGTACATTCATGGAACCGCTGAGCATTATCCCTACATTAAAGAGAAAATTAATGGCTCATAATACGCAGCTTTTTGTGAGTTTGGAATCAGTGAAAATTGCAAGATAGTGTAACATGGATTCACACAAGGTCAAACAATGCACCTGCAGCGCTTCGGTGAACAGAGAAAACAGAATAAAACTTTATGGGCTACTATAAATTGATATATTTCACTTAAATAATTAGCAGATTAACAAAAAAAATGTGGAGAGTTTTGGATAATTGTAACATTCTGAATTACAAGCAAAGGAAATCGAGATGGCAGAAAGCCAGTTTCTTTATTTTGCAAAAGCAGTTATAGAGTTTTTAATTATGTTTTGCTTCTATCTGTATGACCAACCAGTGTGGCCATAAATTAGTGTTGGGAAAACAATGCAGTAATCGTGTCTGTGTCTCACAAGCACATACTGTACCACGTAGCTTTGCTAACTTAAAGGGTACATAACATACACAGTTTCACCTAATCTCATGTTAATCTTGAGTACCTATAGAGAAGTTCTGCATACTTCATATATTCAAAAAGTCTTTAGTTCTCTTACGAGAGTTCTCTCGTACTGCGTCTTAGCTAAGACGCTACGGGAAAAGTCTCTTTTCACGATACACTGAAGCAAAAAATTATCCTTAATTTTGAATTATTGTAAAGCGCATTTGCAGCACCACACAGCCATAGGCGAGACGGCTCGCTCGCTCATTGGCTGCTCTGCGGCAACTGCACAAGCCTATCGAGCGCAGGCTGATGCAACATCAGATTCGCGCCCTCCATGCCACTTCCCGCCGAAACGGGTGTGGCCTAGCCTTATAAAGGGAGCTCGAAAAGGCTGACTCACCTGATTTTTCATCTCTTCAGCGAAGCTCACGCTTCGTTGGATCACGAGGAGAAGCAAGCGCCTTCAGATAGCATCTCAGCGGGACGAGCTATTCCTGAAGCCGCTGGCCAATGCCGCCTTCCACTGCCGTTCCTATTGCGCGTTCCGGCACCCATATCCTTTTCAATTCTATTATATCCAACTGTTCTTTATGCGTGTGTGTTCGCCCTGCGACACACACTCGTAAAAGAGCTTGCGTCATTTTTAAGATGCCTTCTTGCGGCTCGTGCAGAGCCCCACTCAGCGAGGGAGACCGTTAAGTCATCTGTGTCTCCTGCCTGGGTGAAGATCATGCAGCGCTCGCGCTCGCTGGCGGCAGATGCCCTCACTGCGAGCTGTTGCCAATGGTGACTCTGAGGACTCGCTTGGCTTTTTCTCTGAGCCTGCATTCTCCACTGCGCTGAGGCGCCGTAAAAAGTGCCACTTCCAGCGGATTCCGGAACCGTCTTCAGCTCAAACGAGCTCGCCAGTTCGCCCTGCTTCACCGGCCTCCCCTGCATCGCTTCCCGATGGTCAGCGCCCGCTGTCTGCCGTTGCGTTTTCCGAGGAGGCCGATCTCAGGGCCGCGTCGGGGGAAGAGGACACGTGCTCTCTGCTAGCTTCGGGCAGTGAGGGCTGGGCGAGCTCCGGGGATCTCGCGCCTTCTGCTCAGAAGCCCAGCAGATGAGCTGACATCGAGAGGAGCCGATGTGAGTGCTCACTCTGGCCACGACGAGCCTCGGCCTCGAGTGGTCTGCACCAGCGCCCCCCTCTCGTTCCCGGCTGGATGGTAGTTTCCTTTCGGATGAGCGTACTTCTCCGAACTCAAAGCCCGCCTCATTTCTTCCTGAGCTTCACGAAGAGGTGGCAAAGGCTTGGAACGCTCCATATTCAGCGCGAACTCGTTCGTCTTTCTCACTAGCATTCTCCACACTGGATGATGCTAAAAACCGGAACTACCAGTCACTTCCGCCGGTGGAACAGGCGATAGCGACGCACCTTTGCCCACCCTCTGCTGGACGGCGGACGAAAGCGGTGTTGCCATCTAAAGCCTGCCGCATGACGTCATCTCTGCTCGCGCGGATCTTTTCTGCTGCTGGGCAGGCTGCGTCTGCACTACACATGATGGCTGCAGATATTCCAGGGTGATCTCCTCCGTAAGCTGGACGAGATGGGACCTGAGGCTATCTGTCTCGCGGATTTGAGGAGTGCTTCGCTACTAAATCCGCTGCCCAGGCCATGGGACGAGTTATGGCTTCCGCTACGGTGGCTAAGAGGCATCTATGGCTGACGCTCTCAGACATGGCAAGCGCTCCGGTTCTGCAGTGAGTCGTGCTAGACCGGCCCCGCAAAGCTCTCAGCCACACCACCCGCCTACTGCTGCTTCATCGCAACAGCGTCAGCAACGCAGCTCGAGACCCCGTTCTCGCTCCACCGGCCGTCGCCCCGCGCTGCGGGGACCACGGCAGAGGATTACGGTGAGGCCGGAAGCCCCGAAGCCATCCTAGCATTCCTAGGAAAGCGCCGGTGTACGAGTCCCGCCGCGGCCGAACTCTCACCCAAGTGCGCCGCTGTTTCAGTTCCAGGGATTGTGACTGTCTCAGCGTCTTTTGCAATGCGCAAGCCTGTACAGTTGCCCGCTTGCCTGCACACAAAAAACGTTATCACGGCTAACCAAATATTTCTCAAAAAAGGTGTAATTTCTGGTGTCCCGGCCACGGCCGATGGTGCTATAAATGTAGTGACGATGCCCACTGCTCAGTGCCCATCTCCACGTATAAGCACAGCCCTTCACACAGGGCTCACGCCCATAAAAGCGACTCAGGTCGATCGCGCGCACTACATAGTAAACACGCCCACTCCTCAGTGCCCATAAACACTATGTCACACACTAGAGCCCTGCATTTCAGCCCGAGCCCGACAGGCCCCGACTTATTTATGCCCCTAGGGCCGGGCTTCGGGCCAATTTTCACGTTATAGCTCACATGCGGGCCGGGCCTCGGGTCTTTTTTGGGTTATCCTTCTATTTATATTTTTAGACATTAATAATAAAAAAAAGAAGTGGACGTCGACGATAGAAAAACAAACATAGACATTTCATAACCTCATAACTTTCATAATCTGATAATTCAACCCGTTATAATTATACTGACATACTGACATGACAGTCTCACGCACGCACGCTTTTCCATCAGCGCGACCCACGATTATACTTCACTTATACCCACTTATTGTAGTAGTAGCTATTATAGGCCTCTAAATTAATGTATTAATCATAGCCTAGTTGTCCAACTAATAATTATAAAATGATGATTCATGCAGCGGCGAGCATTTCTGTGTCTGCACCTGTTGTTGCGGGCCACGCAGCAAAGAAGAGAGCGCTGGCCGAGTTTGAAAACATTGTGGAGCAGGACGAGGATGACGACGATGAAGAACAGCAATACATGCGCCTCAATCACAACATGGAAGGTGATGGACGAGATGTGCTGCTATGGTGGAAACAGCACGAGACTCTGCTACCGCAACTGTCAAGACTGGCTCGCTCTGTGTTTAGTGTCCCGCCATCAGCAGCAGCGAACGTGTCTTCAGCGCAGCAGGAAGAGAGATAGAAGAGAGGAGGACTGGGTTAAAACCTTCCACTCTTGATGCTATTCTTTTTCTCCACGATGCTCTGTAAGAGATTGTTCTAAATTTTCATTTGACTGGACTTTATTTTCGTTTAACTGTTGGAAAATAATGGAAAAAGAATGGACATGTTCTGTGGTGCATTTTTGAGGTAAGATAACCTGCAAGTTTGTTTTTAATTAATTTAATTTGTTTAGATTGTAGACTATTTCTAATTTCGTTTGCGAGCGCTGTTGCGAGCCTGCCTCAGTATTTAAATTTTTTTTATTTTACTCACTGTGGTTTAATAAACATATATTAAACTAACTGTCTGTGTGATATGCTTGAAGTGTTTATATCTATGGATTTTATTGTAGCCAAATAAAGTATTAGCGTTTATTTGAGAGGCTTAATTGATTAAATATGTTATAGGCTACTCGCTGTCGGCTCGACTGATTAACGTAAATCTTCTTTAAAAAAAAATGCTCCAAACATTTTTCTAAATTACCTTTATAAAGAAAAGAAAAGTCACAAAACTGACCCCTTTTTAATTGTTGCAAATAGGGCAGCCTTCTGCTGTGTAATAAAATAAATAAATAAATAAAAACACGGGCTTGTGTCGGACTCGGGCTGATAATTCTGATGAGCTGTCGGACACGGGTCGGGCTAGGGCCTGAGCGTCTCGGGCCAGGGCCGGGCTCGGGCCTAGATTTGAGGCCCGTGCAGGGCTCTATCACACACGTCATGTGGTTTCTGTAAAAACGGAACCCGTGCACGTTCGTTCTGCCCAGGCAGACAGCGAGTCTAAAGCAGTAAATGTGCAAGCTTACAACCCACAATTACTCACAGACAGCACGAGTCCCACGGGACCCGCTCAGCCCTCCCTCACTCGGTTAAGCACCGTGGAGGGGTCGAGGACGAGCGATCTGCCCGCTGTGATCAGTGCGCTCCCCGCCTCAAATGTCACAGGCTTAATGCCCATGTTACAGCACATCGAAGCGCTGCCGTTGCCCAGCCAGCAGAACGCGCTTCGCATCCAACCCCTAGCCATTAATGCAGACACATGGTCAGCGCTTCCAGGGGGTTCGGATTGGGTGCTAGACATTATAAAGGGAGGCTACTCGCTACAGTTTTTTCGACGCCCTCCGCGCTTTTTAGCCCTCGTCGAAACTACGGTCAAAACAGAAGTAGCACACCTACTTCAAGCCGAAATATCAAAACTGTTGAACAGAGGGGCTGTGGAGCCTGTATCTCAAGCTCAAAGCGAAGGGGGGCTGTACAGCAAATACTTTCTAGTGCCCAAGAAAGACGGGGGTCTCAGACCCATACTGGATCTAAGACAGCTGAACAAAGCATTGGCGAAACGCAATTTCAAAATGCTTACAACCAGGAGACTCCTCGCGCATATTCGCAGAGGAGACTGGTTCATGTCGATAGATCTGAAGGACGCGTATTTTCAAATACAGATAGCGTCACGTCAGAGGTGATACTTGAGATTCGCCTTCGAGGGCTAGACATACCAGTATACAGTCCTGCCGTTCGGCTCGTCCATGGCTCCTCGTATGTTTACGAAGTGCATGGACGCAGCGCTCGCTCCTCTCAGACTCAGAGGCATGGGAGTGCTGAACTATTTGGACGACTGGCTGATTCTGGCTCAATCACGATCAGAGCTCGTGAAACACAGGGCCATTTTACTCGATCACCTCGAGAAACTTGGTCTCAGTGTCAACTGGACGAAGGGTTCGCTGAACCCCAGTCAGACGATACTGTTTTTGGGTATAGCTCTGGACTGTCGCTCTGTCGCCACAGCGCGCGTTGGGCATTCAGCGCGCAGCAAGCTCTCTCCGCTGCGGCGCGACCTTCTCGCTCAGAGAATTTCAGAAGATGCTAGGTCTCATGGCCTCAGCATCACCAGTTCTTCAGTTGGGCCTGCTCCGCATGCGCCCCTTGCAGTTCTGGCTGAAAGCGCGAGTACCACGCAGAGCGTGGATATCCGGTCAGTTGCGTCTCAAGGTCAATCAGAGCTGTGTTACAGCCTTGAAACCCTGGACAGCGAACGACTGGTACCAATCAGGTGTAAGCCTGGGGACTTCCTCGAAAGTGAAAATGGTGTCGACGGACGCCTCCACTTCGGGATGGGGAGCGCTGCTCGAGGGCAGACCGTTCTTTGGCCTGTGGTCAGAACGGGAAAAGCTCCAACATATCAACTGTCTGGAAATACTGGCAGTAGAGAACGCGCTGACGCGCTTTTGTCCCCGAATCAAGGGCCACCACGTCTTAGTCCGTTCGGACAACATGTCTGTGGTGCCCTACATAAATCGCCAGGGCGGTCTCAGGTCCAGAAACCTGTACAGGTTGGCGGAACGCCTCCTGGTTTGGGCTCAGCACAACTTGCGCTCGCTGAGAGCAGTTCATGTGCCTGAGCTACAGAATCTGGGTCCAGACAGACTGTCCAGAAACAACATTCCCACGGGTGAATGGTCTCTACACCCACAGACAGTCCAGCTGCTGTGGGAGAGATTTGGCAGGGCGGAAGTGGACCTCTTCGCGTCCCATGAAAACGCTCACTGCCCCGCGTTCTTTTCCCAAGAGCGAAAGCGCGCTGTCACAAAGGTGGCCGCGCTGCCCGCTCTATGCTTTTCCCCCCGTCTCCCTCCTTCCGCAGGTGATGGAACGGGTGAGGGAAACAAGATGCTCAGTACTGCTTGTAGCACCACTTTGGAAGAAACAACCATGGTTTCCAGATTTGATGCAGTTAGCAGACACTGCCCCGTGGCCAGTGCCGTTGAGGAGGGACCACCTCTCGCAGGCCAGGGGCTCGATTTGACACCCTCAACCGGAGTTGTGGTCCCTCCATGTGTGGGCGCTCAACGGTTACCCGCTGATCTCTCAGTGGGAGTGCTAAATACTATCACTCAGGCTAGAGCTCCGTCGACTTGACGGCTATATGCCTCAAAGTGGTCAGTATTCTCCAGCTGGTGCACAGCTCGGGGACGTTCACCCCTTAGTTGTGAGGTGACGGAGGTTCTCTCCTTCCTACAGGAGCTGTTGGATAAGGGCAGAGCCCCCTCCACGCTCAAAG
Source organism: Carassius carassius (assembly GCF_963082965.1). NCBI lineage: Eukaryota > Metazoa > Chordata > Actinopteri > Cypriniformes > Cyprinidae > Carassius > Carassius carassius. Next base: position 897,155 of record NW_026775030.1, read on the forward strand.
TTTACGTGGCGGCTATCGCAGCGTTTTCTGAGACAACGCTCGGTCAGTCAATAGGAAGGAACGATTTGGTCATCCGCTTCCTTAGAGGAGCTAGGAGGCTGAATCCTCCCAAACCTCCGTCAGTCCCTGTATGGGACCTCTCGACGGTTTTGGAGGCCATGAAAGATTCCCCTTTCAAGCCTATCCGAACGATTAGCCTCAAACATCTGTCATTCAAGACAGTGTTCTTGTTGGCTCTCGCTTCAGTGAAGCGTGTGGGTGACCTGCACGCGCTCTCGGTGAGCCCGACGTGCTTGGAGTTTGGGCCTAATGACTCAAGGGTCATACTCAAACCTAGGCACGGTTATGTGCCGAAATCCCTCAACACGCCGTTTCGGGCTCAGGTTATTTCCCTGTCTGCCCTGTCGGTGTCAGGAGAGGATGGAGACTCGAGTCTTCTTTGCCCCGTTAGGGCTTTAAGAGCTTATGTGTCTCGCTCCGCTGTCTTTAGACAGACTGAGCAGCTGTTTGTCTCGTTCAGTGGACGTTCCAAGGGAATGGCTGTTTCGAGACAGAGCCTATCCAGATGGATAGTTGACGCCATAGCGTTAGCTTACGGTTCCAGGGGCCTTCAGTGCCCACTGGGCGTCAGAGCACACTCCACAAGAGGCGTCGCCTCGTCGTGGGCGTGGTCTAGTGGGATCTCCTTACAGGATATATGTATGGCGGCAGGATGGGCCTCGCCGTCTACATTTATCAGGTTCTATAACCTGGAGGTTCCCGCCCTGCAAGCAAAGCTGCTGTCGGTATAGTTGAATCAGGGTCCTGATTGGAACTCTGAGATCGCAAGCGTTATGCGCTGCCGACTGTTATATGGGCAGTATTGCGTAAGACCTGCATTACCACATTGGTCAGGCCTTGCCTTGACTATGTGATGTCATATTGCCGCGTCTACGGACGCTGCTAGACATGGGACAGAGGGCCCCCCCCCCTCCTGTTCTGGACTCTCTGTGAGTCCCTCTGGTGACTGTGCACTGTAAATCCTGGGCGTCGCTTCCAGGTTTATTGGTGTGTGATCCCTGCGTGCACGGCGCTTTACATGGGGTTCCCGTAGCGTCTTAGCTAAGACGCAGTACGAGAGAACTCTCGTAAGAGAACGTACTCGGTTACTAACATAACCTCGGATCTCTCTAGAAGAGGGAACGAGTACTGTGTTCTCTGCCGTGCGTACGATTCACTCTGGTTCGCTTCGGCGATGAAATAAATCAGGTGAGTCAGCCTTTTCGAGCTCCCTTTATAGGGCTACGTTTTATCATATTTATAAAAGGAAAATACAGCTTTCCAATTCTTTCCGGAAAAAGCCGAGCTCCTGGGGGCGTGCCGTGGGCGGAGCTATAATACTGATGTTTAGTGTTGTTTCCATTAACACAGTGGTTTCCAAACCTGTGGTCCGTATATATGTTGTAGCACATATATATGTAATAATTTATTTAATAATAAACATTATTTAATATATGTAAAAATGTCTAAGTCATAACATAACATCATTTCATATATATAATTAAATAACAAAAAAGAAATATTAAACTGTTACTATGCTTCCACTATTCGAGCTCGCTGATTGGTTTAAGAATAAACCACCAATTTATCTTAGATATTTTTGCTTTATACGCTACAGAACAACAAATTCAAACATGCATAAATGGCTGTTGTGTTTCCTCCTGACTGCTTGCTCCGGTGACTATCTACCCGCTGCCGAGCTCTGCCTGGATCTGGTTTTCCCGTTTTGCTGAGCAGTGCCAGCCAGAGTTATTTTCTGTTAATTTCCAGTCCATTCTAGGGCTGTGCGATTAATAGAAATTAAGAATGCAGTCAGAATGCAGCGCTCCTAGAACAGAACAGACTGGGCATATGCCTAACTCCAGGTTCACACTCTGTCTGTGATGCGCCTTTTTTCCGAGCCCATGTTAACGGATCAGAGCGTTCCCACTGCACAAGGTAAAAGGCTAGAAATAAAAACGTGCGAAAATAATTAATATCTAACACATGAGCATAGAAAGAGTTGTGAGTGTACAGGACACAGTTTAAGTGAGAGGAGACATGTTTTAAGTGCACACTCTCTCCGCGCAGAGCAGCGTGTATCTGAGCAAGCATGTCTAGTTTTGTGACAGAGCAAAGGAAATCTGCGTGTGAACAGAGAGATTCGCGCTCGTGCATTATTTTAATGTGCTTTCGCGTTATATTTATGGCTCTCGCTGCTGACCGCATACACTGTATACACACTGCAAACACCTGAGGCACCGCTACAATTAATGAGCTCTATGAACAATGCATGGCAAAAAAGAAAAAAAAAGTCCCTGCACACGGGATTTATTTATTTTTCGCCATAAGTCTATACATTTTGTTATATCTTTACTATAGTGATAATTTTGACTTATGTCTGTTCTAGAGACGTTACAACTTTTTGATAAAGCTCTGATTGGTTTTCTTTTGGAAATATGTTTCAAATGAATCCTGAATGCATTTATGACTGTTAAGCATATCGGTGTGTGTCACAATCGCAAAATTGATCAAAGAAATCATTATAGGTTTTTTTGTCCATATCGCACAGCCCTAGTTCATTCAATCAATACAGTTAACAATCTAGTTTCTGAGTACTACGTTATTAACCCAACAATAGCGGGGTCAGTTGATTTTTTGAAGTGGGCCGCGCAAACATATGTATGTGGTTGTGTGGGCCGCGAGCTGAAAAAGGTCGGGAACCACTGCATTAACATATATTCACTTTTGTGCTGATTTCCAAAAAAAATACAGAAATCTGATGCAGTTGTACTTACATACTGTAAATGGGGTCTTTTATCACAGGGACGGCTCCATGTTTTAATAGCAAACGATGTGCAAATCCAGTGTCGACTTGGGCCTTGTTTATAAAACATTAGTCTCTCAAATGACCAGAACACACAAACGCACTTGATACACTCCGTTGCTGCCCCAGAAAAACAAACTGCATCCACTGTTCATGTAACGCTGGGATCTTGGGGAAGCTGAACACAATAAACTTTCCCTCACATCCAAAAATGCACTTATTTGGAGGCATTCTCGAACAAATCCTATGCAGCGCTGTTGACGATTTTGAAGTGCGTTGATGTGCTCGGTCTCGCTCTCCTCTGGTCAATGTGTGTCCGCGGGTGCGCTTTTCTGGGAGAAATGCTTATATAAGGAGTTCCGTTCTCATCTACGTCATTAGATCCACAATCGAAAAAAACTGCCGAAACTTGTACCAACCCGGAAGATTTTCTGCACAGAAATTCTCAGTCATTCTTCTAAATTATTTTTTATAAATTTGGCCATGTTTAGCGTGAGAATCCATCTCTTTAACACTGTAAACAACTGAATACACGAAACACCAATGTACGCACCATTAAGAATGCAGCTTGTTCATTATCAAAATAAAATACAGTTAAAGAAACAAAAAGTTACACTGCTCAATTTAGATAGCTAGTCCTACATTCTGTGCTGTTCAGTGGGATGAGGATGATGAGGATAATGTTTTTACGCAGATAATACAAGTGAAGAAAAAGCCTATAGTTCACATAATAAATAACATTTTAGCATCCAGATACATCACAAATATGGAAACATTTGGATTCATGCAGAATGAGAGAAGTAGGCTTCAGTTTCGCTTTTAAATTAATTTGTTTTGGCTTGAAATTTATATTTAGCCTAAATACAACTTTAGAGGATTTGTTGTGGCAAGAAGGGAACTAAAATATAGCCTAATTGTGTTTGTAATGTTTGTAAACATTTTGCTTTATTTATCAGTATTTTAGCTTATATTATTTCTGAATGTAATAATAAAATGGCTGTTTTTGTCTCTCAAAACACTTATAGGAGTAGTGTTGCTTTTATCCATGGCGTAAACTTTTAAAATGCAAGTACCAGATTAAGACTTATTTAATTAACTTATTTATTTACCAGATTTATTTTTCTTTTTGAGTAAAAAAACGCTGTAATTAATTATTATTATTATTATTATTATAGACAATATCTTTTATTACACTTTTTTCTACTCAAACTGGTTTCTTAATGGTAATACCAAAGAAAGAATTAATGAATGATGCATTTATATAGTGCTTTATTGTGTATTGCTGTACACCAAAGCACTTTACAATCTTGTGGGGGGTCTCTCCTCAACCACTACCTGTCTAGCATCCACCTGATGATTCAACAGCACCAGTGCACTCACCACACACCAGCTACAGGTGGAGAGGAGAGAGAGACAGAGCCAATTCAGTGGCTGGGGATCATTAAGATTATTATTATAATGATACAGAGGAACGCAGGAATAGAAACATTCAAATACCAATTCTGCTCGGAACATGATAACATTTTTTAATTTATTTATTATTATTATTAATAATAATAATATTATTATTTTAGTTTTAAACCCTGCTTTATGCAACTGACCAGTATTAGTATTGGTATCAGAATCGGCCAATAGTTGTTTGTGAAAATAGGTATCATATCGACCAAAAAATATCCTAGTTCATATTAATATCATTGTTTCAGTCAGTGACTTCAGTCCTCCCAAACTACTTTGTGCCGTGCTAGCGGTCAGTGATGTGTGTGTGTGTGTGTACCTCCAGACGGCAGCGGTGCTCTCCTCACAGTCCTTCAGTGTCAGTGTCAGTCTCACTCGGCTGCATTGAGCCAGCAGCAGCTCTTTGTGAAACTTGCGTGACGCCTGTTCGTTCGACGACACACTCGGCTGACAGAGGTGCTCCTGAAATACAGCAGAGAGAAGCGCTACGGATTACACAGATCAGAAGAGTCAGATTATCAGGAACATTACCTCCCATGAGTCACTGAAACCGTTCATGATGAACAAACATGAAAAAACAAAACGACATTCTCACTCCAAGAGCATTTACAGAAAAAAACAAGTCACGATGTCAGAAAACCAAAAAAAAAAAAAAAAAAAAAAAACCCAATGATCGAATTTACAATATACACGTCAAAAAAGAAAGGAAAGCGATTCAGTCCATTCATTCACAGCGAGGAACTCTCACTGATGTCTTGTATGTCTAGCAAACACATCTGAGCTTTACTATAATTGATGAGCTCTACATGTGCAGGTTGATCAATGTTTATATGTGAATTTAAATTGTTGATCACATAAGACTAAACCACATGGATCACTGTCATAAAATGTCTCTATAGACTTTTTGAAGCATCAAAGTTTTGCTTAAGTGATATTTAAATGGAGGTTAAATTTAAATAACATCTTTCTGAAGACAGACAAAAATCTTATGGGTAATCAATTTTGGATGAACTATCACTTTAACTCTTTAAGACCTGAAGGTATTGGTTTTCAGCGGGAGATACACAATTAATGGCTCATAACTCCAAAACTGTAGAGTGGAGAGACAGAAGGTAGGTATCAGTTGATTAAATCAACTGGGGGGTAATTCAAATTTGGATATTCTTGTGCTGAGAAAAAGGTGAAGAAAAATGTAAGAAAAAAATGTGTTCTTAAGGATTTAAAAAAAAATTTCTTCCTTGATATTTACTAAGGAAAAGAATAAGATAAGAGAAAACTTTTTTTATATTGGTGATGTTCACCCACATATGGATTATATTTGATTTACATTTTTTGGTGATACATGAAATAATCAAAAGTTCTTATACCTAAATTGTTGTTTTCTAAGTGTCTTATACATATTCTATAGTTTCACTCAAGTTTAGTGAAAGGCCCAAACAATTATGCTGGTTTTATTCTACTAAGTGAGATCTTTCCAGTGTCATGTGACACAGCTTTTTAAAAACGCTATCCAAAGTGGTGTGGACTGTGAAATGGAGGCTTTTGAAAACAATGATGCAAGTTTAGTCATGTGACGCATATTATACCAATAGGTATCCGTGTTTATGACAGGAGGATCCTGCTGCTCCACATAATCCGTTCTTTCGCTAACAAGTGAAGTTTGTGAGAACGCACTGCTCCCTGTCTGTTTATGTAGGCTATCACCATTGTATTGTCTGTCCGGACCAATACATGATGATTCTTGAAAAAATGCACAAAATTTCTCAGAGTTAGTAACACTGTCATTAGTTCTGGAAAATGTATGTACTTCTCTCTCAGTGCCAGAGACCAAACTCCCCTCACTGTTCTGCCCCCGAACGCTGCCCCCCAGCCCATGAGAGACGCATCTGTTGTCACCACTTTTCTTAATAGTACAGGACCCAGAGGACATCCTGTCCTGAGAAAAGACGGGGCTCTCAAATGGCAGAGAGCGCTCATGCATTCAGGCAGAGTATTTGAAAGGACAAGAGTAAAATCGTGAAATGACAAGCATAAAAAACATGTCAAAGTTCTAAAACGCGCATTTGGAGTTCTCTTACGAGAGTTCTCTCGTACTGCGTCTTAGCTAATACGCTACGGGAAAAGTCTCTTTCCACGAAATACTGAAGCAAAAAATTATCCTTAATTTTGAATTATTGTAAAGCGCAATTGCAGCGGCACACAGCCATAGGCGAGACGGCTCGCTCGCTCATTGGCTGCTCTGCGGCAAGTGCACAAGCCTATCGAGCGCAGGCTGATGCAACATGCCACTTCCCTCCGATACGGGTGTGGCCCAACCCTATAAAAGGAGCTCGAAAAGGCTGACTCACCTGATTTTTCATCTCTTCAACGAAGCTCACGCATCGTTGGATCACGAAGATGCAAGCGCCTTCAGATAGCATCTCAGCGGGACGAGCTATTCCTGAAGCCGCTGGCCAACGCCGCTTTCCACTGCCGTTCCTGCTGCGCGTTCCGGCGCACATATCCTTTCAATTCTGTTATATCCAACTGTTCTTTATGCGTGTGTGTGTGTTCGCCCTGCGACACACACTCGTAAAAGAGCTTGCGTCATTTTTAAGATGCCTTCTTGCGGCTCGTGCAGAGCCCCACTCAGCGAGGGAGACCGGTACGTCATCTGTGTCTCCTGCCTGGGTGAAGATCATGCAGCGCTCGCACTCGCTGACAGCAGATGCCCTCACTGCGAGCTGTTGCCAATGGTGACTCTGAGGACTCGCTTGGCCTTTTCTCTGAGCCTGCATTCTCCGCTGCGCTGAGGCGCTGTAAAAAGCGCCGCTTCCAGCGGATTCAGGAACCGTCTTCAGCTCAACCGAGCTCGCCGGTTCGCCCTGCTTCACCGGCCTCCCCTGCATCGCTTCCCGATGGGCAGCGCCCGCTGTCTGCCGCCGCATCTTCCGAGGAAGTCGATCTCAGGGCCGCGCCGGGGGAAGAGGACACATGCTCTCTGCTAGCTTCGGGCAGTGAGGGCTGGGCGAGCTCCGGGGATCTCGCTCCTTCTTCTCAGAAGCCCAGCAAACGAGCTGACATCGAGAAGGAGCCGAGGCGAGTGCTCACGCTGGCCGCAACGAGTCTCGGCCTCGAGTGGTCTTCACCAGCGCCCCCCTCTCGTTCCCGGCTGGATGGTAGTTTCCTTTCGGATGAGCGTACTTCTCAAAGCCCGCCTCATTTCTTCCTGAGCTTCACGAAGAGGTGGCAAAGGCTTGGAACGCTCCATATTCAGCGCGAACTCGTTGGTCTGTCTCACTAGCATTCTCCGCACTGGATGATGCTAAAAACAGGAACTACCAGTCACTTCCGCCGGTGGAACAGGCGACAGCGACGCACCTTTGCCTGCCCTCTGCTGGACGGCGGACGAAAGCGGTGTTGCCATCTAAAGCCTGCCGCATGACGTCATGTGGTTTCTGTAAAAACGAAACCCGTGCACGTTCGTTCTGCCCAGGCAGACAGCGAGTCTAAAGCAGTAAATGTGCACGCTTACAGCCCACAATTACTCACAGACAGCACGAGTCCCACGGGACCCGCTCAGCCCTCCCTCACTCGGTTAAGCACCGTGGGGGGGTCGAGGACGAGCGATCTGCCCGCTGTGATCAGCGCGCTCCCCGCCTCAAATGTCACAGGCTTAGCGCCCATGTTAGAGCACATCGAAGCGCTGCCGTTGCCCAGCCAACAGAACGCGCTTCGCATCCAACCCCTAGCCATTCATGCAGACGCATGGTCAGCGCTTCCAGGGGTTTCGGATTGGGTGCTACTCGCTACAGTTTTTTCGCCGCCCTCCGCACTTTTTAGCGCGCGTCGAAACTTTGGTCAAAACAGAAGTAGCACACCTACTTCGAGCCGAAATATCAAAACTGTTGAGCAGAGGGGCTGTGGAGCCTGTATCTCAAGCTCAAAGCGAGGGGGGGCTGTACAGCAGATACTTTCTAGTGCCCAAAAAAGACGGGGGTCTCAGACCCATACTGGATCTAAGACAGCTGAACAAAGCATTGGCGAAAGGCAGTTTCAAAATGCTTACAACAAGGAAACTCCTCGCGCATATTCGCAGAGGAGACTGGTTCATGTCAATAGATCTGAAGGACGCGTATTTTCAAATACAGATAGCGTCACGTCACAGGCAATACTTGAGATTCGCCTTCGAGGGCCAGGCATACCAGTTTACAGTCCTGCCATTCGGCTTGTCCGTGGCTCCTCGTACGTTTACGAGGTGCATGGACGCAGCGCTCGCTCCTCTCAGACTCAGAGGCATACGAGTCCTGAACTATTTGGACGACTGGCTGATTCTGGCTCAATCACGAGCAGAGCTCGTGGAACACGGGGCCATTTTACTCGATCACCTCGAGAAACTAGGTCTCAGTGTCAACTGGACGAAGAGTTCGCTGAACCCCAGTCAGACGAGACTGTTTTTGGGTATAGCTTTGGACTCACGTTCCATGACGGCGCGGCTGTCACCACAGCGCGCGTTGGGCATTCAGCGCGCAGCGAATTCTCTCCGCTGCGGCGCGACCGTTTCGCTCAGAGAATTTCAGAAGATGCTGGGTCTCATGGCCTCGGTTGGGCCTGCTCCACATGTGCCCCCTGCAGTTCTGGCTGAGAGCATGGGTACCGCGCTGAGCGTGGGTATCTGGTCGGTTGCGTCTCAGGGTCAATCAGAGCTGCGTTATAGCCCTGAAACCCTGGACAGCGAACAACTGGTACCAATCAGGTGTAAGCCTGGGGACTTCCTCGAAAATGAAGATGGTGTCGACGGATGCCTCCACTTCGGGATAAGGAGCGCTGCTCGAGGGCAGACCATCCTTTGGCCTGTGATCAGGGCAGTTCATGTGCAGAATCTGCAGAATCTGGGTCCAGACAGGCTGTCCAGAAAAAACATTCCCACAGGCGAATAGTCTCTACACCCGCAAACAGTCCGGCTGTTGTGGGAGTGATTTGGCAGGGCGGAGGTGGACCTCTTCGCGTCCCACGAAAACGCTCACTGCCCCGCGTTCTTTTCCAAGAACGAAAGCGCGCTGTCACGGAGATGGCCGTGCTGCCTGCTTTATGCTTTTCCCCGCGTCTCCCTCCTTCCGCAGGTGATAGAACGGGTGAGAGAAACGGGATGTTCAATACTGCTTGTAGCACCATTTTGGAAGAACCAACCATGGTTCCCAGATTTGATGCAGTTAGCAGACACTGCCCCGTGGCCAGTGCCGTTGAGGAGGGATCTCCTCTCGTAGGCCGGGGGCTCGATTTGGCACCCTCAACCGGAGTTGTGGTCCCTCCATGTGTGGGCGATCAACGGTTACCCGCTGATCTCTCAGTGGGAGTGCTAAATACCATCACTCAGGCTAGAGCTCCATCGACACGACGGCTGTATGCCTCGAAGTGGTCAGTGTTCTCCAGCTGGTGCACAGCTCGGGGATGTTCACCCCTTAGTTGTGAGGTGACGGAGGTTCTCTCCTTCCTATAGGAGTTGTTGGATAAGGGCAGAGCCCCATCTACGCTCAAAGTTTATGTTGCGGCTATCGCAGCGTTTTCTGAGACAGCGCTCGGTCAGTCAATGGGAAGGAACGATTTGGTCATCCTCTTCCTTAGAGGAGCTAGGAGGCAGAATCCTCCCAGACCTCCGTCAGTCCCTGTTTGGGACCTCGCGATGGTTTTGGAGGCCATGAAGGGTTCCCCTTTCGAGCCTATCCAAACGATTAGCCTCCAGCATCTGTCGTTCAAGACAGTGTTCTTGTTGGCTCTCGCTTCAGTGAAGCGTGTGGGTGACCGGAACGCGCTCTCGGTGAGCCAGTCGTGCTTGGAGTTTGGGCCTAATGACTCAAGTGTCATACTCAAACCTAGGCACGGTTATGTGCTGAAATCCCTCAACACGCCGTTTCGGACTCAGGTTATTGCCCTGTCTGCCCTGTCAGTGTCAGGAGAGGATGGAGACTCGAGTCTTCTTTGCCCTGTTAGGGCTTTAAGAGCTTATGTGTCTCACTCCGCTGTCTTTAGACAAACTGAGCAGCTGTTTGTCTCGTTCAGTGGACATTCCAAAGGAATGGCTGTTTCGAGTCAGAGTCTATCCAGATGGATAGTTGACGCCATAGCGTTAGCTTACGCTTCCAGGGGCCTTCAGTGCCCACTGGGCGTCGGAGCACACTCCGCAAGAGGTGTCGCCTCATCGTGGGCGTGGTCTACGGGGATCTCCTTGCAGGATATATGTATGGCGGCAAGTTGGGCCTCGCCATAAAAAATTTTTTGCTTCAGTATTTCGTGAAAAGAGACTTTTGCCGTAGCGTCTTAGCTAAGACGCAGTACTCGTTCCCTCTTCTAGAGAGAACCGAGGTTACGTTAGTAACCGAGTACGTTTTATATTTTATAACTTCGAGAGGAATATCTGTAGATCTAAATGATAGATCATGATGAGTTTTGGGTCTTTTTAATTAAGAGAATTTTCTAAAAATAATGGTGTGCCTTTTTCCACTATCTAATCATGCTTCATGAAGTTATGAACAAAAATGCCATGTGAAAATAACCTTTTGGATTTGTATTTAGTGGTTTTATGTGTTTATAACAACATAAGGAATATCTTTTGATCAAATTAATGAATTATGAGTTTGGATTCACGCTTTTAGGGAACTCACACAGCATTCTGTAGTGCACTTTGAGTATTACAGGCAGCATGACCGGTCTCTGAAGCATGAAGCATCAATCCTTTTGGTCCAGGTGGCCCGTGACATCATAGGTGGATGCCCGGAGGTATAAAAGTTCATTCACCTGCTGAATACATCACCAATTTTTGAATACCCCCCCACCCACACACACTAAAACGTTTCTGAAAATGCAGATATTTCCAGACTTTACTATAAGATAACATAACATAAATACTGATAAATGTTAACATAGTTAGTAAATAAATTGGGATAATAAATAAATAGAGATGTTGAAGTGCCTTGTAGGTATTTTAAGAATAGCCTATCGAAGAGACCAGACATGAGCTACACCCACAACTATGCCTACAGTGGCAAGTACTTATTACAACAAAGAGAAATCGGAGCAATATAAAATGCCTAAAAATAGTCTAACAACAGCAAAGGCAACAAAATAAAGGCTACATTTTATAATTTATTTGTAGATGTTAGCTAGCTAGCTAACTAGTTAGTCTAAGTTTGGATCCTAACACTCAAGGGTATATTCTGCTTTTGTATTACCATCTCGGCAAACAGCACACATGTTCAGTGATAAGCGGTCATTGTGATGAGTCACAATGTCTAGGCTCCACTCGGGTTTATTCCTTTTCCCAAGGGATGCAGGGTAAAGTGTTTGTGTCTCACGGCCCGGTTCCACTGTTGCCGTGGCACAGTTTATCTTATCTGACAGTAATTGCTTTGATTTGCGGGATATTTACATCCTCTTTAAATGGGTTGTCAGATGCTGCAGACAGTATTTGGTTTTGATGCTTAAGTTCTTTCAGCCTGTTATCTTGCAAGATCACTATGTGACACTGTCACACAAGGGCACACGTTTTTACCGCTCAATATACAGTACAGACCAAAAGTTTGGAAACATTACTATTTTTAATGTTTTTGAAATAAGTTTCTTCATCAAGTCTGCATGTATTTGATCAAAAATACAGAAAAAACAGTAATATTGTGAAATATTATTACAACTTAAAATAATAGTTTTATATTTGAATATACTTAATATATAATGATATAATTATTTAATATAATTATATCATTATATATAATGACGCGGCCTTAAAGGATTACTTTAACAGCGGGCTGGATGACCCAGTTCCTCAGGAGGAAATGGCTCAGTTAAACGCATTCGAGTTCTGGGAATTTGTGTGCTACTTCCAGCATCGGCTTCCGTGGGATGCCCCAGCCACTCCTGTCTCTTCCGGCGGGATGGCCGCCAGCCCAGCGTCATGAGACAAGATGGCCGCCAGCTCAGAGCCACAGCCAAGGATGGCCGACGGTCCAGCGCCACTGCCCAAGATGGTCACCGGTCCAGCGCCACAACCCAAGATGGCCGCCAGCCCAGCGCCACAACACCAGGTGGTCGCCAGCCCAGCGCCACAGCACAAGATGGCTGCCAGCCCAGCGCCACAGCACAAGATGGCTGCCAGCTTAGAGCCACAGCACAAGATGGCCGCCAGCCTAGAGCCACAGCACAAGATGGCCGCCAGCCTAGAGCCACAGCACAAGATGGCCGACTCAACGCCTGATTCTCCAGACAAGGTGCCACCGACTCGCCGTCATAGAGGGCGGAGGAGGAGGAGACAGGCGTCTACCGTTCCTCAAAGCCCGGAGAACCTTCCCGAGCGGGCCGCTGCCGTCCAGGAGGACGTTCCCGAGCGGACCGCTGCCGTCCAGGGGGACGTTCCCGAGCGGGTCGCTGCCGTCCAGGAGGACATTCGGTGCCCGAGGCCGTTCCGGAGGCCGAGGTGGTGTCCGAGGCCGTTCCCGATGCGGTGCTCGATGTGGTGCCCGATGCCGCTCCCGATGCTGTTTCGGAGGCTGAGGTGGTGCCCGATGCCGAGGCAGTGTCCGTTGCTGTTCTGGAGGCCGAGGCAGTGCCCGATGCTGTTCCGGAGGCCGAGGCGGTGCCCGAGGCTGTTCCAGAAGGACACTGACAGCTGTAAGATACTGCTTATCATCCCAAAGTCCCTGGCAGAAAAAAACATGCAGCACGTCCATCGGAGGACCCAGCATCAACACCATGGACGTCTAAAGACCCTTCTTCGAATCCTGGACGTTACAACTTAAAATAATAGTTTTATATTTGAATATACTTAAAAAAAGAAAATTATTCCTGTAATGCAAAGCTGAATTTTCAGCATCATTCCTGCAGCCTTCAGTGTCACATGTAACATCCAGTCTATCACATGATCATTTAGAAATCATTCTAATATTCTGATTTATTATGAGTGTTGGAAACAGTTCTGCTGTCTAATATATTTGATGAATAAAAGGTTAAAAAGAACTGCATTTATTCAAAATAAAAAAATAAAAATCTATTAATATATATTCTAATAATATATTTTCTTTACTATCACCTTTTATCAATTTAACACATCCTTGCTGAATAAAAGTATTGATTTTATTTGAAAAAAAGAAAGAAAGAAAAAATTACTGACCCCAAATTACTAACCAGTAGTGTATATTGTTATTACAAAATATTTATATTTGAAAAACATAGCTTCTTTTTTTTTTACTTTTTATTCATCAAAGTATCCTAGAAAAGTATCACATGTTCTTAAAAAATATTAAGCAGCAGAACTGTTTCCAACTTGGATAATGAATCATTATATTAGAATGATTTCTAAAGGATCATGTGTCACAGTGTCTGGGTTGTGTTCCCTGGGTTTCCACTAGGTGTCTGTCACCTTATCACTTCCTGTTCCCTTATTTGGTCACCTTCATCCTTGTTTGAGTTAATTGATTATTCCCCACCTGTCTCCAGTTCCCTCATCATCCTTCTGTGTATTTATACCCGGTCTGTCTGAGTCTGTGTCACGGAGTCCTTGTCTTATGTGTGATACATATGTATACATATGTCGTGGCCTAATGGTTAGAGAGTCGGACTCCCAATTGAAAGGTTGTGAGTTCGAGTCCCGGGCCGGCAGGAATTGTGGGTGGGGGGAGTGCATGTACAGTTCTCTCTCCACCTTCAATACCACGATGCGGTGCCCGATGCCGCTCCCGATGCTGTTCCGGAGGCTGAGGTGGTGCCCGATGCCGAGGCAGTGTCCGTTGCTGTTCTGGGGGCCGAGGCAGTGCCCGATGCTGTTCCGGTGCCCGAGGCCGTTCCAGAAGGACACTGACAGCTGTAAGATACTGCTTATCATCCCAAAGTCCCTGGCAGAACAAACCATGCAGCAGTCCATTGGAGGACCCAGCATCAACACCATGGACGTCTAAAGACCCTTCTTCGAATCCTGGACGTTACCTGGCCCACGAACACCCAGGCTTGTATGGGACTCAACCTCTCTCTAGTGTTCACCTAAATGCCTCCGGCAGACTAGTGTCTATGTGGCAAGGCAAAGTTTTACCTTATTTTGTTACAAAGACATTTTAAATCACACATTCAAGAGGACACCTATCACAGGGACAATGGCTGACAGGTCCTTAAAGGGCTAGTGCCATCCTCTGGTAGTCATGGGGGGAGGACTATGTGACACTGTCACACAAAGACACATGTTTTTCCTGCTCAATATATTTTAGGATGGTTTTATGTATATATAATTGAGTTTTAATGGTTTTACATGTATTAGCCATTTTAATCATCTTATTTATTTTAGCGTGTGTATGTCTTTAACTGTTAATAATAATGTCTTTAACTGTGTGTCTGTAGATCACTAGTGATTTGCTAGTGATTGTCACACAGGGCGTGTGTGATGAGTCAGTGCAGTAGTACTGGGATAGTAGTGCCTGTAGGTTAGTAGATATTGCATGCTGCTTCTGCTTGCTACATTCTGCTTACAGCTACTGCCATCGACTAGCCCTTGTGCAAGGGTGAAAAGAGGAGCCAAGTGCGTAAGTCTCCTCCTGTTGGTACATAGCCTCTCCACTGCCAAGACTCCTACAGTGCCTCCTTGCGGCCACACATGGTAACTGGGCCCTAGCGGACCCAGGCTGAACTGTAGGGGATCTCGGAGCAGCAGTGGGCCCCAGAGGCGCGGTGTGCAGGCCCACCAAGCAGTGGACATGCCCTGGCACCCGCTAACCACAGCCCCAGCTATGGGTAAATAGTCCCACTGCCTTGTGGGGTAGCCTATAGAGGCAAAGGCTAAGGGAAAAACCCTGAAAAAAAGACAAAAGACCTCAACGACGGAACAGGCGGAGGATGATGGCTGACTTAAGTGGAGCATCACAACGGCTGGGAAGGCGGATGAAAGCTGCAGCAGTGATGGGTCCCCAGTTGTCTGGGACTCCATGCCACTGGATCCTGACCCAGACCTTCCAAGGACCGTGTGGTGGTTGTCTGTGCACCAGCCTCCACACGTTAAACAACGCCACGCACAGGTGACTAGAAAGTGGCGACGGGGGCAGGTTTGTGTAGTCTGGAAGCCCCTAGTCATGAGCTGGCACATCAGGCGATGGGTGTCAGAATCAGTCGCTGGGCTCTTGGGACGAGGCAGAAGAGCTCTTCGGCAGCTACACCCATGACTAAGTAGTCCTATTTAGGATCCGCTCTGCTTACCCCACATGGGGAAGGGGCTAGAAAAGGTGCCCTAAAAATAGCCTGCCTCATACCTCCCGACTGGATTACCGCATCCAGAGGGAACACCCCATTTGCGGTCAGAAACAAAAGATATTTAATTTTGGAGCCTGGAATGTGCACACTCTGATGGACAGCACCTCCAGTGACAGACCTAAGAGACGAACCGCCATCATAGCCAGAGAACTGCAGAGATGCCGGATTGATATAGCTGCTCTCTCCGAAACCCGGCGGGCAGGTGAAGGGCAGCTGAAGGAGGAGAAAGGTGGCTACACTTTCTTCTGGAAAGGAAAGCCAGCCGATGAGGCTAGAAACCATGGAGTTGGACTTGCCATCAAAAACCAGCTTGTCAACCACCTCTCCGAACTTCCTGTGGGGATCAGCGAGCGCCTCATGACAATCCGTCTGATGTTGGCCAACAACCAGACAACGACAGTAGTGAGCGCCTAGGCCCCTACCCTAGACTCCGACGTGGAAGAAAAAGAAGCCTTCTACGCCTGCCTGGAAGAAACCCTGTCAAAAATCTACAGGGAGGACAAGATCATCCTCCTTGGAGACTTCAATGCTAGGGTAGGCCGGGACCAACATCTCTGGAAGGGCACTATTGGCAAGGAGGGCATCGGGAATATCAACTCCAACGGAGTGCTGCTTCTGAGTAAGTGCACTCAGCACAACCTCGTCATCACCAACACTCTCTATCGACAGAAAAACAAATTCAAGGCATCCTGGAGACACCCTCGCTCCAAGCAATGGCACCTCATTGATTATGTCATTGTAAGGGCCAGGGACCGCTGTGATGTGAACATCACAAGGGCCATGATAGACTCTGACAACTGCTGGACAGACCACCGCCTTATCCGATCCACAATGTCTATCAAACTTAAGAAAAGGAGGAGGATTCAGAAGAAGCAGACACGGCGAAGACTGAACCTTGACAGCCTGAATGAAACTGCCATCCAGGAGCTACTTCAGGACTCTCTCGAGAAAAGTCTTCAGCAAGAATATCCTGATAACATTGAAGAGCACTGGGGCCTTCTCAAATCCATGACTCATGCAAATCCACCCTTGGGTATCAGTCCAGAAAACATCAGGACTGGTTTGATGAAAATGACACAGAGATAGAACAACTTATCTACAGAAAACAAAAAGCCTTCCGAGGGTGGCAAAATGACTTAACATGTGAGGCCAAAAGGGCAGCACACTCCAGAGCCAAGTCTGATGTTCAGAGATTAACAAGGGAGCTCAAGAACAAATGGTGGACAGAAAAGTCTCTAGAACTCCAGAGACTGGCAGATTCAGGTAACACCAGAGGCTTTTTTAGTGCCACTAAGGCTGTCTATGGCCCTAGCCACCGCGGCTTAAATCCTCTGCGCCCAAAAGATGGACAGACTCTTTTAAAACACAATGACTCCATCAACGCACGTTGGAAGGAGCACTTTCAAGAACTTCTGAACCGTGACAGCTCAGCCAAACCAGACATTGCCGACCATATCCCACAGAGTCCCATCAGAGAACACATGGGGGAACCTCCTACCCTAACTGAGGTTCACAATGCCATCAGGAATCTCAGGAACAACAAGGCCACTGGTCCTGATGGGATCCCCGCGGAGATCTTAAAGAAAGGAGGACCAAGGCTCTGGCACCATATCCACCATCTACTTATCAAGGTCTGGGAAAGGGAAGAGCTCCCCTCAGAGCTCCGGGATGCCCAAATTGTTACCATATTCAACAAAGGGGATAGGGCTGAATGTGGAAACTACAGGGGCATCTCGCTCTTATCAACAACAGGCAAAGTCCTTGCTCGTGTCCTCGCCAACCGCCTTCTACCACTATCTGAGGAGATACTCCCTGAATCACAGTGCGGTTTCCATCCATCTAGGGGAACAACTGACATGATCTTTTCTGCTCGCCAACTACAAGAAAAGTGTCGGGAACAGGGACTGCCTCTGTATATGGCCTTTATAGACTTGACAAAGGCCTTTGGCTCCGTGGATAGGCAGACACTGTGGAGCATACTATCAAAGTATGGATGTCATGCCAAATACATCCGTGTACTGAGGTTACTGCATGACAGCATGTCAGCCACAGTGCTCAATAGTGGCTCTGAATCTGAGCCATTTACCGTAGAAACTGGGGTCAAATAGGGATGTATCATTGCACCTACCCTATTTGCCATCTTCATTGCAGCCATACTCCACCTTACTGGCCAAGAGTTGCCACAGGGGATCCCAATCCTTTACAGGACTGACGGCAGGCTCTTCAACCTTAAAAAGGACACTCAAAGCCAAGAGCAAAGTCAGAAATGCCACCATCATAGAGCTGCAATACGCCGATGATAACGCCATTACAGCACACTCTCCTGAAGACCTCCAGGGCATTCTAAATGCCTTTGCCAAGGCATACAGAGCCCTGGGTTTGGTCTTGAACATCAAGAAAACTCAGGTTCTGTATCAACCACCACCCAACCAGCCATCACTCCAGCCTATCATCAAAGTGGTTAGCACCACTCTGGAAAGCGTGGACCACTTCCCCTACCTTGGCAGCATTCTCTCAAAGCTGATATAGACTGTGAAGTTTACCATCGCCTAAGCTGTGCCAGCGGAGCCTATGCCAAACTCAGGACAAGAGTCTTTGATGACCGAGACCTGAGGACTCAAACCAAGGTCCTGGTTTACAGAGCTGCGATTCTCCCAACTCTGCTGTACGAAGCGGAATCCTGGACCACCTACAGCAGACACCTGAGAGCACTGGAACGATTCCATCAAAGAGCCTTAAGAAAAATCCTGAGGATCAACTGGGAAGACAGACGTACAAACTCCAGTATTCTGGAGGAAACGAATATGCCCAGCATCACTACCACCATAACACAGCTCCAACTCCGATGGACTGGACATGTCATCCGCATGCCCAACAAACGTCTCCCTAAGCAGATCCTGTACTCCCAGCTAAAAGAAGGACAGCGAGCCCCTGGTGGGCCAAAGAAACGTTTAAGGACAATATCAAGACCAGCCTGAAAAAGTTTAACATCATGTCCGGCGACTGGGAGAATCTGGCGTTTAACAGGGACTACTGGAGAAAAGCAGTGCAGGAAGGAGCAGCACACCACGAAACAGAACTCCGCCGTGCCGCAGATGCAAAGCGGCAACACCGTAAGGACAAACAGAGAAAGGCTCCACCACCACACATCACCTCAACCTTCCACATTGCACCAGAATCTGTGGATCACAGATCGAAGTGAAGTGAGAAGTGAAGTGACATTCAGCCAAGTATGGTGACCCATACTCAGAATTTGTGCTCTGCATTTAACCCATCCGAAATGCACACACACAGAGCAGTGAACACACACACACACACTGTGAGCACACACCCGGAGCAGTGGGCAGCCATTTATGCTGCGGCGCCCGGGGAGCAGTTGGGGGTTCGATGCCTTGCTCAAGGGCATCTAAGTCGTGGTATTGAAGGTGGAGAGAGAACTGTACATGCACTCTCCCCACCCACAATTCCTGCCGGCCCGGGACTCGAACCCACAACCTTTCGATTGGGAGTCCGACTCTCTAACCATTAGGCCACGACTTCCCCTTAAAGTGTAGATCGGCCTCTACAGCCACCTGAGGATCCACAAATAAGGTGACCCGACGGAGAGGACAGTCATACTCGTTTCGAGTGACCGCCGAAGAAGAAGAAAGGGGTTAATAGGTCGGCCAGTCACATGACAGGAATAAGGAACTAGACCAGAATAAAGCAGGCAGCATGGCAAACAGACCAGTTCTTTGACTGATCACTGCTTCTGGATTGAGGAGTTACTTTTAAGGATTTGCCATTCCAGCATCTCACTTTTATTGGATTATCACTTCTTTGGATTGTATACTGTATACACGGTGGACACTTTTACATTGGAACTTACAACTCGCTAGATTTCTTAACCCCTTTACGTGCAAACATCGCCGACGGCCCCAGTTTATTATTGTTTCACTTTCACAGCACGTTAAACATCACTCTCTTACTTGATCTGGACAAACTGTGCATCAATGGAAAGTTTAAAGACTCTAGCTTCGATATTTGACCAATATTTTGATAAAACATTGTTGCAGTGACAGTTATTTAGTAATTTATGTCAGGAGTGCAAAATAATAAATACTTATTATGCGACATTTTGAATAGAAATTCACCACTCATTCATATTCAGTCACGTCTGCAGCGGTTTGTTTGTGTTCACATAGACTCACTGAACAGCGTCAATAAGGATTTATAGACCAAAGATGTATATCAGCGGAGATATATGGATATATTTACTTATGTTTACTTAATATTTCTTCAGACAGAATCATCATTTCTATTTATTTTCCACTGATTTACGCGATCTGATGATAAACAGCCTCTCCCAGCGAACTCTGTGTGTGTGTGTGCAGAGCTGGGAGCTCGTGTGTGTGTCAGTCAGACTCCGATTGGTCCTTTTCTTTGTCAATCTTAGAGTGTCATAACCGGACACCGCCATATCGTGTCACATGCTTCCTGTACACTTCCTGGTAGTTATCTGGCCAAAACAACACTGAAACACCTCTGTACACACGAAATATCCGAATAATAAACACGCGATTACCATAGTAAAGCTTGGTATGAGATTTTCTGGAGATCTGGGGCGTTTTTATAAAAAAAATTTAAAATGTACATCTGAAATGCTAACTTGTGCAGCGATGTAAAAGGCTATAAATAGCATATTTTTACAACAGTAAACGACCAAATTCCACCCCTGATCGCTAAAGGAAGTTATTATAAACACTCGATCGGGGTTTAAAGTGAGTTTTGAGTAAAAGTGTACTAATAATTTCATAAATTGTCTGATGTAGCTTGATGCTAACGTTAGCTAATGCTACTAATAGCAGGTGCATTTCTTCTTCATAATGCATTTTTGTCACAATAATTCACGTAAGGTCGTAAGAAAATGTTTTGTTGTATTTTTATAGTAAGACTTTTGATAAATAAGGGCTAAATGCAAACAGAGACAGAAGTGAGATCGCTGCTTTGTGTCTTTGTAAAGCCTGAAAAACCACAATAAAGGCTAATAGAGGTGTAATAAAAGCAAAAGAATAATGATAAAAGAATAATGCGGATAATGTGTCATACCTGGCGGAGGTGTAAAAGACTCGTTTGGTGAGAACAATAGAAACACGGATGGGGGAGTTTTCAAAGCCAACACGCATACAGAGAACACAGGAGAGTTTACATGTGAGATCTTACAGAGATGACAAGTGCCATAAATCAATCTGATTAGCCTTCTCTAAAAACACACATGACAATGGCCTTAGAAAATATTTCATAAAATTCACAGTTTTACAGATTCGATAATGAATTTTTTTATGAAGTTCTGGAAGACTTGTGGCTTTAGCTACACTGTGTTTACAAACTCATATCCTACATCAACAATTTTTTAAATACATTTAAAAAATATGTTTTTAATATTTTTATTTTAGTTTTTATGTTTGAGCTTATATATCTCTATTATCGTAACAGTCTGAGTGATTCTGATTACTGAACAGTAAACTTTGAAGTGTCAGCTTTGTGAACAAATGTTGATTATGTATCTAGTCAGAAAGAATCATGAGCAGAAACCTTTTTATTTTGGGTATGTCATTTCTGTCTCCATGCCAAAAAGGGGGGTGCCTAATAAGGGGTTAAGGACTGTTTTAAGAGTATGGAAATGAAAGACTCTCTGCTATTAACAGCCTAGGATTTCTAGTATTATTGTGTTGTTTTAAATTCATTGTGAATATTGTAAATACACCATTTATTCATTCTACGTCTTTTTATTTTTTGTTGTCATTCTACATCTTTTTAAAATGCTTATTTTATCTCACACAGTTTAAACTGATCCCATTTTATATTAATGTAATTCGCCCGATTACAACAGGTGGAGCTATATTCAACTGCGTGTTTCTAATATGCATGTTATTGTGTTTGGAGAGCTATGCTGGGTGTGGATATATTGAATGCTCTGTGGAGAGACACTTCCCCACTCTCCCAGGGTGTTTCAGTGACCTAGAGTGGTTATGGGGAATGTCCCTTCCTGTGTTAAAGGCAAACTATGTAAGTTTTCCCCGTTTGAGGCTAAAGGCAAAGCTTGATGATGTTTTGAAGGAGGATCTTCATAGATGATAATTAATAAAAAATTGTATTACCTGTACCTTCCACAGTTATTCAAACAGCAAATAATATATACAGAGAAAGTGAGAAATTTCTTACATGCATCATAAGTACATCTGCACTTTGTTTATGATGAGAGAATTTGCTTGAGAGCTGAATTCATTTAAAAAACTCATCTGAACACCTGATAGGCCAGTGCAGTCCTAAGCTCAACATACTTGTGTATGATTGGTTATAATGCACAACTTTTTAAAACACTTAAAAGACTTAAAAAGAATCATGGCACAACATTAGCAGATCTCGTGTATTAAATAAAATCAACACACACAGACTGAAGTAGTTTAAGTCTTTGGTTCTTTTATTGTGATGATTTTTGCTCACATTTAACAAAAACCCACCAATTCACTATCTCAACAAATTAGAATATGGTGACACGCCAATCAGCTAATCAACTCAAAACACCTGCAAAGGTTTCCTGAGCCTTCAAAATTATTTCTCAGTTTGGTAAACTAGGCTACACAATCATAGGGAAAACTGCTGTGTCCAGAAGACAATCATTGACACTCTTCACAAGGAGGGTAAGCCACAAACATTCATTGCCAAAGAAGCTGGCTGTTCACAGAGTGCTGTATCCAAGCTTGTTAACAGAAAGTTGAGTGGAAGGAAAAAGTGTGGATGCATAACCAACCGAGAGAACCGCAGTTTTATGAAGATTGTCAAGCAAAATCGATTCAAGAATTTGAGTGAACTTCACAAGGACTGGACTGGACTGAGGCTGAGGTCAAGGCATCAAGAGCCACCACACACAGACGTGTCAAGGAATTTGCTGAACTACTGACAACATCAGATGCATCTTACCTGTTGTTCACTCCTCAGATACAAAATACTAAAATAATTTTCCGAAAGGAAAATAAACTAAATTAAACTTAACTAAATGAAACTAAACTAAACTAAAAGGTTAAGCATAGAGTGCCCTGTAGAGGAGCTCATGGGAACTAGATGTTAAAGCTACATGTCCTCTTCTTTTTCATGTATTTTAGCTCTGTGGGGGATTTTCTTAGATCTAAATGATGAATCTGATTTGATGGATGGGCTCTTTTTAATCTGTGAATTTTCTGAAAATTATATGGCATTTTTCCATGATATTTGCATGTTTCATGAAGTTACAAGCGAAAATGTAACATGAAAGCTACCAAACTAAAATAAAGTGAAAAATGTAAAGTTTTTATTTATAAAACATATTGGTTTTGCCTTTTGTAAAGGATATTGCGTATTGATACAGCCACAGTTTTTGTTAAGTTAAAACAAATTTATTTTATTTAACTTAGCAAAGCAGCATTTCTCATGTCTGTTAAGTTTAAGTTAAAGTACTAAAAAAAACTAAAACTAAGAATGAAAGAAAGAAAAAATAAAAACCATATGGACATATTTTCAAAATATGTTGAACTAAAATGAAAACAAATTAAAAGCTGATTCAAACAAAATGAATAAAACTTTGAAAATCATAAAACAGTTCAAAATAATAATAAAAAACTATAAAGTATTTAACTATACAAAATCAATACTAAATAGTATAGCTAAAATGGGAATTCTCCTCAAAACCTCATGATTATATCTGTTAATGCTCAAACAGGAGAAATGTGCATAATGCTTATGTGTGCGTCTCACTAGTGTTATGTTATTTATGTTATTTCTCCAGTTGCCAAATATGTTCATGTAGTTAATGTAGTGATTGCTTCCATTTCTGGTGCTATGGCTTATAGTTAGCGCATCTTCAATAAGATCGGTCACAAAATTAATCCCAGCACAATCTAATGTGTAGTGTCTTATTAACTCACTGTTGTGCAACACAATTCTTCTCCCTCTTCATGTTTAGTCAATTTTTCCTCTGCTAAAGTAACTCTTAAACCTCTTAAAAGTCCTTGTCCATATTCCTAACAATTTTGGACCTTAATTTTAAGATTTTCTAAGAAATTCTAAGATTTTCCATGAATACAGGCCTTGTTCTATAGGAAAGGTAACCTTAAATGTCTTCTGTTGTGATCTGGGGCTATAAAGAAAATCAAATTAAATAAAATTAACTGCGCCTGCATCTTTTCAGCTTGGAATGAGCATATGTCAACACTGCAGACCGTTTTTTAATCATCTTTCTAATGCTTCTCTCACACTTAACTTGAAAAAGTGTGAATTTGCCAAAGCAGCTCTCATTTACATAGGTAAGCAAGTTGGACGAGGAAAGGTTTGACCAATAGATGCTAAAATCTATGCTATTCTGTCATATCCTGTTCCTACAACGATTTTTAGGAATGGCCGGATACTATAGGTGTTTTTGTAAAAATTTATCTACGATTGTTGCACCTTTGACAGCTTTATGCTGTCCTAAAAAACCTTTGTTTATCTGTCGCATGATGGTGTTGACGGGTTTTCTCATCCTGTGTCTTTTCTGCTAAGTTCAGTCAGCCTCAGCTGAATTATTCGACCATAGAGAAAGAGACATTATCAATGTTAATAGCGTTACAGCATTTTGATGACTGTGATCCCCCTCTTTCGCCTAATATTTTCACCACGTACTGATCCTCAACCTTTCCAGTCAAAGACACAGAACCCTCAAACAAAAAAGGTTTGAAACAGTCCTCAGCACTATCACTCAGAACAGGTGAAGATTGAGGAAAGATGGTTTTAAGCAACACCACTCCCCGAGACTGACTTACCGCATCATGTCGTGTTTGTTTCCTTTTAAGACTATAACATTCAGTGATAGAATGTTTTTTTGACAATAGCTACACTCCTTCCTAAACTTCACCCCTAAAGGCTTCACTTTATAACGCTTAATAAACAAACTACAGCTAGTCCAAAATGCAGCAGCAAGAGTTCTTACTAGAACCAGGAAGTATGACCATATTAGCCCGGTCCTGTCAACACTGCACTGGCTCCCTATCAAACATCGTATAGATTTTAAAATATTGCTTATTACTTATAAAGCCCTGAATGGTTTAGCACCTCAGTATTTGAATGAGCTCCTTTTACATTATAATCCTCTACATCCGCTACGTTCTCAAAACTCAGGCAATTTGATAATACCTAGAATATCAAAATCAACTGCAGGCGGCAGATCCTTTTCCTATTTGGCGCCTAAACTCTGGAATAACCTACCTAACATTGTTCGGGAGGCAGACACACTCTTGCAGTTTAAATCTAGATTAAAGACCCATCTCTTTAACCTGGCATACACATAACATACTAATATGCTTTTAATATCCAAATCCGTTAAAGGATTTTTAGGCTGCATTAATTAGGTAAACCGGAACCGGGAACACTTCCCATTACACCCTATGTACTTGCTACATCATTAGAAGAATGGCATCTACGCTAATATTTGTCTGTTTCTCTTTTGTTCCGAGGTCACCGTAGCGACCAGATCCAGTCTGTGTCCAGATCAGAGGGTCACTGCAGTCACCCGGATCCAGTACGTATCCAGACCAGATGGTGGATCAGCACCTAGAAAGGACCTCTACATCCCTGAAAGACAGCGGAGACCAGGACAACTAGAGCCCCAGATACAGATCCCCTGTAAAGACCTTGTCTCAGAGGAGCACCAGGACAAGACCACAGGAAACAGATGATTCTTCTGCACAATCTGACTTTGCTGCAGCCTGGAATTGAACTAATGGTTTCGTCTGGTCAGAGGAGAACTGGCCCCCCAACTGAGCCTGGTTTCTCCCAAGGTTTTTTTCTCCATTCTGTCACCGATGGAGTTTCGGTTCCTTGCCGCTGTCGCCTCTGGCTTGCTTAGTTGGGGACACTTCATCTACAGCGATATCGTTGACTTGATTGCAAATAAATGCACAGACACTATTTAACTGAACAGAGATGACATCACTGAATCCAATGATGAACTGCCTTTAACTATCATTTTTGCATTATTGACACTGTTTTCCTAATGAATGTTGTTCAGTTGCTTTGACGCAATGTATTTTGTTTAAAGCATTATAAATAAAGGTGACTTGACTTGACTTTGTAACAGTCTTAACAAATGTCACATAAAGAAAATGAAGGGGGATTAATCACCGTTGAATAGCATAATATATTTCTTTAAGGAGCACACAACATTAAATACCATACATGACTAACCCATATATTGTTTAACAAGTATGTCCCTATCTAGAGGCATAACCTTTTAATGTCTGAATATCCGCAAATGTCCTGGGTTCATCACAGTATTGTAGATGTTTAGGAGATTAAAAGGATGAAGTCCAAGATAATCCACAGCGGCAATCCAGAGTAGAGTAGAGATCAATTTAGAAGAAAGTCCAAAGATGAAGCAGATTGTAATTAGAAACATTGACCAGTTGAGTTGAGATGCCCTCAAAATTAAGTGGAAACAGACTGCGAGCGGAGCAGCGCATGCGCACTTAAACACAAACAGAGGCCACAAGGTATGTGTTTATCAATAGATTGTTAGAATATCTGTATCACTAAACAGCTGTTTCCTCCAGCGAAAATCTAGCCCTTAACACATATGAATGAACACATACTTTAATTACACTTATTTAAATATACTTAATTTAATCATACGTACTTTATACATACACTACTGTGCAAAAGTCTTAGGCACGTTAGTATTTTCACTTAAAAGAATGGTGTTCGGCCAGTTATTTATATATTTTTCTGTAGTGTGTCAGTATAAAATATCAGTTTACATTTCCAAACATTCGTTTCGCTGTTGTCAGACTGCTTGTGCATTCAAAATCGCACTAGATTATTATTAAAATTAATGGCAAACTGATATTTCCTACTGACACACTACAGCAAAAGATATAAAGATATAAATAACTGGCTTAAAACCCTTTTTGGGGGTAAAACTACTAATGTGCCTAAGACTTTTGCACAGTACTGTATTTTAAAAACAATATTGTTGCTACTTTATAAAGAATGAGCAAACATTAATTCACAGAACTGATTAAAGACAGTGATAGACAGCAGTCATTTTAACTAAATATCAGAGAGATTGACAGAGATACAGTAGAAACATTATGTGTGGTTTTGTATGAAATAATGACCCAGATTGTGAAATACATTTATTAGCCTTAGATTAAGGGAAGCACAACTTGGGAAATGAAAGCAGCCAAGGTGAAAGCTATGGATTTATTTTAAATATTTGTAATGTTCTTTAATGTTATCCATAGTTTTTTTTTCTGTGGTTCAATTTTTTTTAAAGTATCGGTTCAGGTACCGTTTAGATGCCGGTACTGTTTTAAAAGTATCGAAAAGGCACTGGACCCCACTTAAAAGTTATTATTTCTCACTGGCTCATTTACCAAATGGGTGCTTTCTCTTCGTCCTCTACAAATTAAGCTACTGTAGGTAGTTCGGTAACGAGACGTTTTAATAAATTATTGTTTGCGATTGACGACGCGATTGACATGTTGTGATATTGTGATAAGTAGGCTATACCAACTTTGTAACTCGTTTCCCCCCGAACACTGAACATAGCAGACGTATGTAGCGAATACAGGAAGCTATCAATCAAGAAGGTTTCAGGATTATGAGTTATTTTTCATTTTTAGTTTTTGATTAATCACTTGGATTAATCATTCATTTTGACAGCACTATAATGTTTATTGTAAATAGACAACCATACAAGGGTAATTGTTACTAAGCCTACCCTGGGTACACCAATGTTCTTGTCCATTGCCCTTGCAGATTCCTGCAGCTAACCTTGGATGTACATTTACATTCCATTAAATGTTATTGATGACATGGCTCTGAAGTTTGACTTTTTGCACCATTTCAATACTTATAGGCAACTAGTCATCATATCTATTTCTTTAATGTATCTGCATTGTACTAAAGTGCGTTCATTTTCAATGGGCATATATGCGGCTGATAGAGGTAGCCTAGTGCATACCAAATTTTTCAACATGAACATTTTAATACAACATTATAGTCATTATGGCCTATGGCCTTTAGAAAATTTTTTTTTTTTTTTGAGGAGGGGTAGTGCACAATAGGCCCATATGGCGCGGCCTAAGCTTTTGTTCTTAATGGCATTTGTTTTTCCTTGCATTACTTTTACTTTTATACTTTAAGTAGTTTTTTAAACCAGTACTTTTACACTTTTACTTGAGTAAAAAGCTTGACTTGATACTTCAACTTCTACAACAGTCTTTTTAAACCCTAGTATCTATACTTCTACTTGAGTAATGAAAGCCAATACTTTTGACACCACTGCTTCCAAATGAACTCTTGTACAATTGAATGGATGAGTCAATGAATGGATGACCTCAAGCAAACGTGTGGTTTTGTTGACATTTTCTGATTCACTTGCAAAAATTAATAAGGGATGCACCTAATGTTCAGCAACTGAAATTATATGAAAAGACTGAATAATTGTACCAAACAATGACATGACGTGCTCAAACAGCAACCAGTGAAGAGTTAGAGGCACACACTCTTTAATGCAGCACACATGTCAGCAGTGTACAAGCTTTATCTAAAACTGTCAGATAAAGGTGCAAAAATCAATACAAGCACCAAAAGCGAGAGACTGTTTAGTACTGCATCACATGTCTTCGATGAAAAGTGGAAGGGGTGATTGTTGCTGGTTACTATATGATGACTGAAATTGCGAAATGGCCTTAAACAATTAGTAAGTCATTAGGAATCCAAAGTGCACCCAAAAACCAGACCTGTTGGTTATTGGAGGATCTTCTATTTCTGGTCTGCTAAACGCATTGGCCATTTTGCAACGAGCCTTCAGCGTGAATTACTGAGTGAGCGAGCGCCTGACTGAGTAGCCTAACATAAACATATAAGTTGGTGTTTTTTTCTTCTTCGGGGGTGTCAGGGGCGTTGCCTGTTACGTCGTTTGGGTTATTGGGCTACCTTGTTGAACGCATATCATTATATTTCACAATTTTTTTTTTTTTCCAAATATAATTAATTAGTCCAACGAACCGTTCGGTCCATAATGCGTACCGCGTACCGAACCGAAAGCCTCGTACCGAACGGTTCAATATGAATACGCGTATCGTTACACCCCTTTATTCAAACATATTATTCAAATTGGGATCTGCAAAATCTTCTAATGTTTTTAAAGATTAAAACTTCAGCAAGGCTGATTTTAAATATACAGAAAAATACATCCTTGATTCTAGAAGGGGGTCTGATGGATAAAAAATATTATTTTACTAACTTGTTAATTTTAAGTTAAATTGTGCTTTGTTGGTATAGTGTCTGCTAGAATAAAAAAATAAATAAATGTTAAACATTTTTAAACTGTTGTCTTGTTATATATATATATATATATATATATATATATATATATATATATATATATATATATATATATATATATATATATATTTTTTTTTTTTTTTTTTTTTTTTTTTTTTTTTGCTTTGAAAAGCATTTTGGCTATTTACACTTGCTCAAGCAGCGTTTTGAGCTCTGATAAGATGGTTGTAGAGAGCCCTCAGGCGACCATTATTTTTAAATTATTAAAATATTAATCTGAGTTATTGCCTACAGAACATATTTTAATGTAAATAATGTATGAAAAAAAAACATTAAAACAGAAATAAAAAACTTGTTGGCTCCCGCTCTCACTTCCAGCTGGCCTCCGCATTGGATTGTCCAAAATAGTGCTTCAGGGAGTGTACATTGGTTGTTGTTACGGCCCTTGGCCTGTCTTTGCTTATTCTCTTGCCCCTCCTCTATTTCAGACTTAATTGCTGTCACCTGAGAAGAATGGTGTTTAAATGGGAGCTTCGCTGCTGGATTGCTCTCTCTCTTCCTGCTCGGTTCCGGTGACTAGAAGCTTGAACGCTGCTCAGTTGACCTGTTCAGGTCCATGCCTCGCTCGGGATGCCAGCATTCTTCACCGATACACATTTGAGTTTAAGTTTACACTCAACACTTGCACTCATACACATCATACATCCATGCATTTGCCCTACACTACTGATATTGACATTCACATACCACATATTTGGGTTTTGTTGTTTAAACTTGTGTTAGATACACAATAAATTTATCTTTTGTACCGTTTGTTTGTGGCATGGTCTCCTATCGCTTGTTATGGCTCCGAGTTAGTCGTAACAGTTGTACACTGAAAATCAGAATAAATTGTGGGTAAAAAGTAGTGGACGAATGTAGGGAATGAAGTCATTCAATCAGAATTCAGACAGCACTACAAAATGGCTGACACCCGATATAGTGCACTATATAGTGGATAGGGAGCGCATTCGGAAACAGCTCATGCTGTCCTCTATCTCACTTCTCAGCTTTTATCACATCCAGGGAGCACTCCACCTCTGGTGTGAGGAAGGAAACTACACCCATTAAAAGCTTGTACGGTTCATGACACTGTTATATACCCTTCCCCTCATTAGAAGACTTAACATAACCATGCAAAGGCTTAAGATTTTGTAAATGAGAAGTGTCTGGATGGTCAGGGTCATCCAAGAATGTAACGGAACAATTAACTGGGCCCAAACACTTTATAATTTTGGCTGAACCTTTCCACTTGGCAGCTAGTTTAGACATGAAACCTTCACTGGCCCGTGACAAGGGATGAGAGTGCACCCATACCAATTCCCCAGCCTGATACTGAGCA
This sequence comes from Carassius carassius, assembly GCF_963082965.1. Lineage (NCBI taxonomy): Eukaryota > Metazoa > Chordata > Actinopteri > Cypriniformes > Cyprinidae > Carassius > Carassius carassius. Next base: position 927,436 of record NW_026775030.1, read on the forward strand.
TGTTTTATTTCGAAGGATATAAAAATGCCCTTGCTTCCTTTGAGCTTGCTCCACATTCTCTCTCACTGACTTAAGTAGGTTTTCATATCATTCCAGTACTGCATAAGTAGGATTACTGGGGTCAGGTGGACTTCCTTTCAGCTTTCGCCCTAAAAGCAATTTTGGCAAGTGTAAATATATGCTAATGCTCTCTTGCCAGGCTGAAAGGAGAAAGGAGGCTGCAGCATTTTTGAGGCCAAAAGGTAGACTTGAGAACTCAAATAGATGCTGTCACAAAAGCAGTTTTACGAATGCTTTCTGGCTCCAACTCCACCTGCCAGTATCCACTTTTGAGATCTGAAGTACTGAAAATTCTTGCTCCATGTAAAGATCCAAAAATATCCTGGATTTTTTTTTGTTCAATCCACGAAGATCTACATAAAACCTAGATCCACCATCCTTCCTGGGAACAATAACAACAGGAAAAGCTCATGATGAGTTGAAAGGTTCAATTATATTATTGGCTAACATCTCTTTAACCTCTTTGTCAATGAATTGTTGTTTCTCCACAGATACACGGTAGGCTATCCTACGGAGAGGAACTACATCTATAGTATGGATGCAGTGCTTGATTACAGAAGAGTATCCTACCTCATTTGTGCAAACCATAGGCCATTCACTCATCAACTTCTGTAAGTGATTCTGGAACTCTGAGGTGGTATCAGCTTTGAGTGATACAGTAGTTGTTGAACATCCAATGAGACTTCTGAAGATATTTCTCCACTAGGCAAAGCCAGATAAAAGGACACCAAGGAGTTGGAAAAGGTCTAAGCTCACAAAAGCAGAAACTTCTCACTCTTGTTTTCGTCTTGGGATATTATGCCATATTGGGCCCTTCGGAAATCCAGAATAATCCCAGCCGAAGTTAAGAAATCCATTCCCAGAATTATTGGTACTGTCAGATCTGAATCTCTTAACACATACAACATTAATTTTAGTTTTTGTCTTTGCAGCTCACATTCCCAGTTAGACATGCCTATGGAAGATTGCATTTGACCATCAGCTAACATAAATGTATGTCTTTTAATTGGGTTCCACTGCTCCTGTCCTTTAAGCTGATTCCAGCAGGACTGAATTAGAGAAACGGTGCTCTCAGTGTCTACAATTGCCTGAAAGTGCCGACCTCTTAGTGATATGGGTAAATAAAAAAATGGGGAAGTCGTAGCCTAGTGGTTAGAGAGTTTGACTCCTAACCCTAGAGTTCTGGGTTTGAATCTCGGGCCGGCAATAACACAACTTAGGTGCCCTTGAGCAAGGCATCGAACCCCCAACTGCTCCCCGGGCGCTGCATCATAAATGGCTGCCCACTGCTCTGGGTGTGTGTGTGTGTGTTCACTGCTCTGTGTGTGTTCACTTTTGATGGGTTAAATACAGAGCATGAATTCTGAGTATGGGTCACCATACTTGGCTGAATGTCACGTCACTTTCAAATCACCATTTTCAATTCAGACTGACTGGGAATTGAAACAGACTGAACTACATGGGTCTGCCTCTGTCACTATGAGTCTTTTTGTTCTGCAGCTCAGAATTGGCAATGCTCCAATATCGCTTGGTCCTATAATGGAATGCAAAGTCACGTATACTCTCCTTAGACCCTTGTTTCCTCTCCAGAAGCCTTCTTTAAGCTTCAGCTTCATAATCGCCATTTAAAAATAAGCATAGAAAGATTTCCTTTTATTATTTTGCACATAAAAGTAATTAAGAATAATTTCAGATTTGTCCCTGTTCAGGCACCATCTATAACTGATTCTATAACTGATCTCTCAGACAAAAGAAACAGCTATACATATTTGTGAAGGAGGGATCAACTGTATTCACAATACACTCATTTTTCTCAAAACTGTTTGCTGACTAAGTTCTTGTTTTTATGCAAACATAACACATGCAAAGCCCACACTGATCAATGACTCTATTTATTTTTGAAAGATTTCCATTTACACCATACATGAATAACAGCTGTTACTACACAGAGCTGTTGTTAACTGACAAGCTGAGCAAATCCATGTTCATTATCAGCGTGGAAGCTTCTGTCACCAAAACAAATTCCTTCTGTGTAAACACACCGGGTAATAAAAGTCTTTCTGATTCTAATTTTAATCAGGTGACTCTGTTCTGAATAAAGATTTTTATTGTTCCAAAATCTTAGCATGTTTTTTGAAGTTACAAGCAATAAAGTAATTCACATTCATATCACTCAAGTGCTGGGGTTTACTGCACAGTAAACACTCAAGTTTAGTCAAAGCCCCGAACAATTATGGTTGCTTTATTCTAATCGGTGAGATCTTTCAAATGACATATTACACATGGCTATCTAAGCTGAATGACATTTCTAACACATTATAGAACACAGTACAAAGAACATACATTTAGTATATTTTTTAATTTAAAAAGCTAAATTTTTAAGCCATTTGTTTGGTTTCCGTTTTTATTAAACAGAGAAAAGCAAACAGGAGTGTGGCTGCTCCTGTTGGTTTTATAGGGTTAAAAATGAATGAGCTAAAACCAACAAACGTGAGAAATGGTGGGTGATGGGCAATGCTGTACCTGCAGGGTGCTGACCAACAGCTGGTACCACTCCAGACAGTGTCTCAGGATGCCTGTCTTCTCCACGGCGAGGCAGTGTTTGACGGCGTCCTCGAGCCGGCCCTCTGCGCTGTAGAGCTGCACCAGCTTCTGGTTGATATAGGTGTCGGTGGGCCGCAGCTTCAGCTCCGCCTGCAGCAGCTCGTACAGCTGGTTAGAGCCACTCTGAGCACTCAGAAGCTTCTCCTGTGGCAGAGAGTACATGTGAGACAATGCACAGCAGATGTGTGCAGTTCTTTAGCTCACACTCACCCTCAGATTGAAGACGGCCGGGTGTCCTGGCAGAAGCCTGGCCGCTTTCTCCACCCAGAACTCGGCTCGACTGTCGTGCTGGGGTTTACTGCACAGTAGCTCAGCCACCTTCAGAACCAGATCGTGCTGAGCTAGATTCAGATCCACCGAGCGCTGAGAGTCAAACAAACATCATTACATAAAGTACACACATCTCACTCAGACTTCAACACTGCACTGGAAGGTGAATGATACATTTGACAACAGGGTACAACAACACTGAAAACAGAGGAATTGACAGAAACTGGAAAAGAAAAACGAAGGATAAACAAAGCTCAGGATCTTCCAGACAGATGAAGTGCATTAAAGTCTGATGTAAATGTGCTTTCTGCAGGTCTTAGGGCTGCATGATAAATCAAAATGAAATCTCAATCACGATTAGGCTAGGGTGGCCATTCGTGCCATTTTCGCAGGACACGTCCTGGCCAGGATTTCTATTTTGCCTAAAATATCCACGTTTTGCCTTTGTTTGCGCTGCACATACCAATGGCTTCTTGTGCTTTTGAATCGCTCTCACATTACTTTGATGTCATACACCGATCAGTCAGCTCAATACTGCTTTCCAGTCTGACACTAAAATGTACACATATTTGCATCGCTTTGACCGTTCTCTGTAGATCCCACCTTCTCACTCACCATGATTGGTCGATTTACGTACAAAGTCTGCAGGTTATTGGTCAAATGATCATTACCGTCATTAAGTATGTAAACAGGAAACCAACGCCAAAACCTGGATATTTTAGGCAATATAGAAATCCTGGCAAGGACATGTCCTGCGAAAATGGCTCGAATGGCAAAAGCTTCAATATTCATGCGCATTGTAGCAATGTTCTTTTGTGGGAAGAAGGAGGCGGGAAACGGTGGACAATCAAATCAAGTTTAATAATAAAATAAAGACAAAACTGTCACGGTTCATGAATTCTCTCTCTCTCTCTCTCGTCTAGCGTGCTGTTGTGTGTGTGTCTGTGGGCGTGGTCACTGATCAGCGATGATCAGCAGCGCCAGCTGGTTTCAATTGTTTGTTCCCTATATAAGTTCAGTAACTTGTGTTTCATGTTGTCAGATCGTTGTTTCTCCCCGGTGTGCTCCCGTACCTGTTCCTGTGTCCTTAGTTCCTGCCTGAGTGTTCCTGTTATCATCGTTTGTTCCTGGATCGTCACTCAGCACTGGATTACCGAGCACCGTCACGAGGATTACACACACACCGGAATTCAAGGGATCATCACTGGACCGAGCACCACCATCTGTTGTCCACCGAAGTCCCTGTGTCACCATTCCATCAGCCTTGTGTCCGCCCGCCTGTGTTTCCTGTGATCCTTCGTATATATCTGACTCTTGTGCTGTTTGTCAATAAATAAGCCTTGCGATTACATCCTGTCTCTGTCATACGTGATAGAATGATCTGACCATTATGGATGTAGCAGACGCTTCCACGTGGGACGAGTTTGCGGCTCGAAGCATCCGAGAACCGAGACTGCCGACACCAGAAGGTTATTCAGGTGAACCAGAGTTTTGCAGAGCTTTTCTGACCCGATGTTCTATGCACTTTGCATTACAGCCTCAGATGTTCAACCAAGAGCGATCCAAGGTGGCGTTTGTGCTGACGCTACTTTCCTCCAGGGCGGCTCTCTGGGGAACGGCGGTGTGGGAGAATCAAGACCCATGCTGCGCCTCGTTCCAGACACTCTCCGAAGAGATGAGGAGGGTTTTCGATCGGGCAGTGGCGGGTAGGGAGGCGGCCAGACTACTCGCCGATCTTCGCCAAGGTCACGGTTCGGTGTCGGAGTATTCCATCCAGTTCCGCACCCTGGCTGCAGAGTGCCGATGGAACGAGGAGGCGCAGTGGGACAGATTCCTGCATGGGTTGGCTGACCGTATTCAGAGGGAAATTTATATGCTGGACCTTCCCACTAGTCTCAATGGACTTATCGAATTAGCACTTCGAGTGGATGCTCGGCTGAGCAGAATGGACCGTTTCCAACAAGACCATCCAGTTCGCGGCATGGAGACCAGACGTTCGGAATTCCTGGATACGGTCAGTCCCTCTTACGATCCGGAGCCCATGCAGGTGGGTAGAGCTCGGCTTTCCCGGGAGAAGAAGGAACGGCGGAGATCCCTAGGACTGTGCCTTTACTGGGGAGGGCGGGCCACTTCATCCACTCATGCCCGTTAAAAGATCAAGCCCGGTAGTAACTTTGAGGCTACTATCGGGTGGGATCTCCACCGAGAAGACCTCATCCTCACCATCATCATCTACTCTCCTTCCGGTAAGACTAAGGTAGGCAATCAACTCTCATGACACCCAGGCCTTATTGGATTCAGGGGCAGAAAGTAATTTTATGGATTTAGAACTGGCTCACCACCTACACATTCCTACCACCCCCCTCATGTACAAGATTTCTGTCAATGCTCTCAATGGACAACAGCTTTCCAACATTACACATGCTACTGAACCCATCACTCTCATCACGTCTGGCAACCACACTGAGACAATAACATTCCTCCTCATGAACTCACCTCTGGCACCCATATTACTTGGTCATCCTTGGTTCACACAACACAATCCCAGAGTCGACTGGGGGCACAATTCTATTTCTATGTGGAGTAATAAGTGTCATGAGTCATGTCTAGTGTCTGCGTGTTTGTCTGTACCTGTGTCTGTTTTCCAGGAGGAGGCGGTGAATTTATCTAACGTGCCCGAAGAGTACCAGGACCTAAGAGAAGTGTTCAGTAAGTCTCGTGCTGCTTCTCTTCCTCCACATCGTCCCTATGACTGTGCCATAGACTTAGTACCAGGTGAGTCTCCGCCTAAAGGCAAGTTATATTCACTTTCTGTTCCAGAGAGGGAGGCTATGGAGAAATATATTTCTGATTCTCTAGCATCCAAATTCATTAGACCTTCCTCATCTCCAGCGGGGGCGGGGTTCTTTTTTGTGGGGAAGAAGGATGGGTCTCTGCGACCGTGCATTGATTATCGAGGGTTGAACAACATCACGGTAAAGAATACTTATCCTTTGCCGTTGATGTCTTCAGCTTTCGAACGATTGCAGGGAGCATCCATCTTCACAAAACTGGATTTACGTAACGCTTATCATTTGGTTCGCATAAGGAAGGAAGATGAATGGAAGACCGCATTTAATACCCCCAGAGGGCACTTTGAACACTTGGTTATGCCCTTCGGGCTATCCAACTCGCCCGCGGTCTTCCAAGCACTCGTCAATGACGTGCTGAGAGATATGGTTGATCAATTCATATATGTTTACCTGGATGACATATTGATCTTTTCCTTTTCTCTCCAGGAACACATTCAGCACGTAAGACGAGTGTTTCAGAGGTTGCTAGAGAATGGGCTTTTTGTCAAGGCTGAGAAATGCGTTTTTCATGCACAGTCCGTCCCCTTTTTAGGGTACATCGTCTCGTCTGAGGGAGTGCGTATGGATCCTGACAAGGTTAAGGCTGTGATAGATTGGCCAAGTCCAGATTCCCGTAAGGCCCTACAGAGGTCTCTGGGATTCGCCAATTTTTATCAACGCTCCTCTGACCGCCTTGACCTCCCCCAGAACGACGTTCAGGTGGTCCGATACAGCGGAGGCTGTATTTGCCAAATTTAAGAGCCACTTCGTTTCGGCTCCCATCCTCGTTGCCCCTGATCCATCATGTCAGTTTGTGGTGGAGGTCGACGCGTCAGAGGTGGGGGTAGGAGCAGTTTTTTCCCAACGTTCTGCCACAGACGATAAGATTTACCCTTGCGCGTTTTTTTCTCATCGTTTATCACCTGCCAAACGTAATTATGACATTGGTAACAGAGAGTTTTTGGCAGTCAAGTTAGCACTGGAGGAATGGCAGCACCGGTTAGAAGGGTCAGGGGTACCTTTTATCGTTTGGACCGATCACAAGAACCTAGAATACATTAGAACTGCTAAAAGACTCAACTCTAGGCAGGCTCGGTGGGCACTTTTTTTTCGGTCGTTTTGACTTTTCTCTTTCGTACCGCCCGGTTTCCAAGAACATCAAACCCGATTCTTTATCTTGTATTTTTGACCATTCCGAACGCCCGTCCACTCCCGAGTGTATTTTACCCAAGACATATTCGTGGTCTCCACTCTCAGATGGGAGGTTGAATCGAAGGTCATGAAGGCCTTAGAAGGGGTAACGCCTCCGCCTGATTGCCCACCGAACCGGTTATTTGTGCCTGAGGAGTATCGGTCTGAAGTCATTCAGTGGGGTCATTGCTCCAGTATAGCTTGTCATCCAGGAGTTAATCGTACCAGTTTTTTGGTTAAGCAACGATTCTGGTGGCCGTTAATGGCTCGTGATATCCGTAGTTTTGTTCTGGCTTGCTCGGTTTGTGCCACTGGTAAGACGTCCAACCGACCCCTGATGGGTTACTACAACCGCTGTCAGTCCCTTCGAGACACTGGTCCCACATCGCGCTAGATTTTGTTACCGCCCTCCCACCCTCCCAAGGCAAGACTGTCGATTTGATGGTCGTGGACCGGTTCTCGAAGGTGGCTCATTTTATCGCCTTGCCCAAATTACCTTCAGCCAAGGAGACAGCGGTTGCTGTCATAGATCACGTCTTTCGTTTACATGGCCTCCCGATGGACGTGGTCTCCGACAGGGGTCCCCAATTTGTGTCCAAATTTTGGCAAGAGTTTTGTAGATTATTGGGGGCGACGGTTAGTCTCTCTTCGGGGTTTCATCACCAAAGCAATGGTCAATCAGAGAGGGCCAACCAAGATCTGGAGAGAGTATTGCGATGTTTGGTTTCCAAGAATCCTTCCTCTTGGAGCCAACAACTTTCTATGGTGGAGTACGTCCACAACTTGTTACCAGTGTCAGCTACGGGCCTTACTCCGTTTGAGTGTAGTTTAGATTACCAGCCACCAGTTTTTGCCAGTACGGAATCCGAAGTCGCGGTCCCCTCTGCTCACGCCTTCGTCCAGAGGTGTCACCACACTTGGACTAGAGCCCGTGAGACTCTTCTCCAAGTGGGGGCGCGCACCAAGGCCAAGGCCGATCTCCACCGGTCAAAGCCTCCCATATACGTCGTTGGTCAAAAAGTGTGGCTTTCTACCAAGAACATTCCTCTCCGCTCCGTCTCTAATAAGCTGTTTGTCAATAAATACGCCTTGCGATTACATCCTGTCTCTGTCATATGTAAAAACAGCGCGACTCACAGACGACTGCCACGCACAAACGAAAACCAAACACAACTACTTCCTGTTGGCCTTCTGTAGCAAATCGTAGCTCCGTGTAGCTGTTTTTATTTTATTTCTTTCTCTAGAATCTTTATCTTACTATCACTCTCTGTTTTTTAAAGTGGTAAAATATAACTTAATTCACACCATATTTCTGATATTATCGATCAATCTTATCAGATTAACTTTGATCGTTCACTTTTATTTTATTTCCGTGAGTGCAGTACACCTGCAAAGCGTTAGCACTCGTTAGCTTGTCATTAGCGTTTTCATTCGAACCTATCGCTGTATTCTTTTCTCCTCTCGCTCCAGTTTTTCACAAGTTCATCAAACAACCGCAGTAAGAAGTTTCATCAAGCACGGTGAGTAATGGCTTCTCCTATCATTGTTTCTTGCACCTCTTGTCGCTGATGAGGGATTCACATGTGATAAATGCAGGGAAATAGTTAGGCTGACAGAGAAGATTTCAGAATTAGAGACACGCATCCAAACTTTAATTGAGGACAGTAAGAATGTTAGGGCTCTAGGTATGGCTTTGGATGCGTCTAGCTCAGGGATTCCTGTACATTGTTCGGTTCCGGAAACAGAGCCCTTGAATATAGAGACACCAGCCACCATAGTCAAATGTTTACCGGGAGCCAGAGCGCCTGACATCTTGGCAAATTTAAAAGTGCTGGCTAATGCTAAACGTAAATACAGTAAGATTGTTATTCATGCCGGCGCTAATGATGTTCGACTTCGCCAGTCGGAGATCACTAAAAATAACATTAAAGAGGTGTGTGAACTTGCAAGCACGATGTCAGTACACTGTAATATGCTCTGGTCCCCTCCCTGCTTACCGTGGTGATGAGATGCATAGCAGATTGTCATCACTCAATGGCTGGATGTCTAAGTGGTGCCCACAGAATAACATAGGTTTGATAGACAATTGGACGAGCTTTTGGGGCAGACCTGACCTGCTTAAAAGAGATGGTCTTCATCCCTCCTGGGGTGGTGCCACTCTTCTCTCTAGAAATTTGGCAAATAGTCTTTGTGTTTATACTTGACTAACTGGGGCCCAGGTCAGGAAGCAGACAGACTGGCTAAACCGACCGTCTGCTAGCCGCCTCCCGTCACAGAGGTCAGTTAATTCTCAGCACATAGAGACTTTTTCACCTAGATATCACACTATAGAGACTGTGTCTGTTCCCCGAACTAGAAAAAAACAAAAAAACAGAAGCAATATGGATAAACAAATGATGAAGCTTGGCTTATTGAATATCAGATCCCTTTCTACGAAAACACTTTTTGTAAATAATATGATCACTGATCATAATATGGATGTACTCTGTTTGACAGAAACCTGGCTAAAACCTGATGATTACATTATTTTAAATGAGTCCACCCCCCAAGATTACTGTTATAAACATGATCCGCGTCTAAAAGGCAAAGGTGGAGGTGTTGCTTCAATTTATAACAACGTTTTCAGGATCTCTCAGAGAGCAGGCTTCAAGTATAACTCGTTTGAAGTAATGGTGCTTCATATAACATTATCCAGAGAAACAAATGTTAATGATAAATCCTCTGTTATGTTTGTACTGGCTACTGTATACAGGCCACCAGGGCACCATACAGACTTTATTAAAGAGTTTGGTGATTTTACATCCGAGTTAGTTCTGGCTGCAGATAAAGTCTTAATAGTTGGTGATTTTAATATCCATGTTGATAATGAAAAAGATGCATTGGGATCAGCATTTATAGACATTCTGAACTCTATTGGTTTTAGACAACACGTTTCAGGACCTACTCATTGTCGAAATCATACTCTAGATTTAATACTGTAACATGGAATTGATGTTGATGGTGTTGAAATTATTCAGCCAAGTGATGATATCTCAGATCATTATTTAGTTCTGTGCAAACTTCATATAGCCAAAATTGTAAATCCTACTTCTTGTTACAAGTATGGAAGAACCATCACTTCTAACACAAAAGACTGCTTTTTAAGTTATCTTCCTGATGTATCCAAAGTCCTTAGCATATCCAAAACCTCAGAACTTGATGATGTAACAGAAACTATGGACTCTCTCTTTTCTAGCACTTTAAATACAGTTGCTCCTTTACGCTTAAGGAAGGTTAAGGAAAACAGTTTGACACAATGGTATAATGAGCATACTCGCACCCTAAAGAGAGCAGCCCGAAAAATGTAGCGCAGCTGGAGGAAAACAAAACTAGAGGTATTTCGTATTGCTTGGCGGGGAAGTAACATATCCTACAGAAAAGCATTAAAAACTGCTAGATCCGATTACTTTTCTTCTTTTTTAGAAGAAAACAAACATAACCCCAGGTATTTATTCAATACAGTGGCTAAATTAACGAAACATAAAGCCTCAACAAGTGTTGACATCTCCCAACATCACAGCAGTAATGACTTTATGAACTACTTTACTTCTAAAATCGATACTATTAGAGATAAAATTGCAACCATTCAGCTGTCAGATACAGTATCACATCAGACAGTGCACTATAGACCCCCTGAGGAACAGTTCCACTCATTCTCTACTATAGGAGAGGAAGAATTGTATAAACTTGTTAAATCATCTAAACCAACCACATGTATGTTAGACCCTATACCATCTAAGCTCCTAAAAGACGTGCTTCCAGAAGTCATAGATCCTCTTCTGACTATTATTAATTCCTCATTGTCATTAGGATATGTCCCCAAAACCTTCAAACTGGCTGTTATTAAGCCTCTCATCAAAAAACCACAGCTTGATCCCAAAGAACTAGTTAATTATAGACCAATCTCGAATCTCCCTTTTCTGTCCAAGATACTAGAAAAGGTGGTATCCTCACAATTATATTCCTTCTTAGAGAAAAATGGTATATGTGAGGATTTCCAGTCAGGATTTAGACTGTATCATAGTACTGAGACTGCTCTCCTTAGAGTTACAAATGATCTGCTCTTATCATCTGATCGTGGGTGTATCTCTCTATTAGTTTTATTGGATCTTAGTGCTGCGTTTGACACAATTGACCACAACATTCTTTTGCATAGACTTGAACACTTTGTTGGCATCAGTGGAAGTGCATTAGCATGGTTTAAATCATACTTATATGACCGCCATCAGTTCATAGCAGTGAATGAAGATGTATCCTATCGATCACAAGTGCAGTATGGAGTACCTCAAGGCTCAATACTAGGGCCGCTACTCTTCACGCTTTATATGTTACCCTTGGGAGATATCATCAGGAAACATGGTGTTAGCTGTTATGCTGATGATACTCAACTCTATATTTCTTTGCAGCCCGGTGAAACACACCAATTTGAAAAACTAATGGATTGCTTAGTCGATATAAAAAACTGGATTACAAGTAATTTCTTACTGTTAAATTCTGAAAAAACAGAGGTGTTAATTATAGGACCTGAAAAACTCCGCTTGTAATAACCTAGAACACTGTCTAAGACTTGATGGTTGCTCTGTCAATTCTTCGTCATCAGTTAGGAACCTAGGTGTGCTATTTGATCGCAATCTTTCCTTAGAAATCTACGTTTCTAGCATTTGTAAAACTGCATTTTTCCATCTCAAAAATATATCTAAATTAAGGCCTATGCTCTCAATGTCAAATGCAGAAATGTTAATCCATGCTTTTATGACCTCAAGGTTAGATTATTGTAATGCTTTATTGGGTGGTTGTTCTGCACGCTTAGTAAACAAACTACAGCTAGTCCAAAATGCAGCAGCAAGAGTTCTTACTAGAACCAGGAAGTATGACCATATTAGCCCGGTCCTGTCAACACTGCACTGGCTCCCTATCAAGCATCGTATAGATTTTAAAATATTGCTTATTACCTATAAAGCCCTGAATGGTTTAGCACCTCAGTATTTGAATGAGCTCGTTTTACATTATAATCCTCTACGTCCGCTACGTTCTCAAAACTCAGGCAATTTGATAATACCTAGAATATCAAAATCAACTGCGGGCGGCAGATCCTTTTCCTATTTGGCGCCTTAACTCTGGAATAACCTACCTAACATTTTTCGGGAGGCAGACACACTCTTGCAGTTTAAATCTAGATTAAAGACCCATCTCTTTAACCTGGCATACACATAACATACTAATATGCTTTTATTATCCAAATCCGTTAAAGGATTTTTAGGCTGCATTAATTAGGTAAACCGGAACCGGAAACACTTCCCATAACACCCTATGTACATGCTACATAATTAGAAGAACGGCATCTACGCTAATATTTGTCTGTTTCTCTTTTGTTCCGAGGTCACCGTGGCCACCAGTTTCAGTCTGTGTCCAGATCAGAGGGTCACTGCAGTCACCCGGATCCAGTATGTATCCAGACCAGATGCTGGATCAGCACCTAGAAAGGACCTCTACATCCCTGAAAGACAGCGGAGACCAGGACAACTAGAGCCCCAGATACAGATCCCCTGTAAAGACCTTGTCTCAGAGGAGCACCAGGACAAGACCACAGGAAACAGATGATTCTTCTGCACAATCTGACTTTGCTGCAGCCTGGAATTGAACTACTGGTTTCGTCTGGTCAGAGGAGAATTGGCCCCCCAACTGAGCCTGGTTTCTCCCAAGGTTTTTTTCTCCATTCTGTCACCGATGGAGTTTCGGTTCCTTGCCGCTGTCGCCTCTGGCTTGCTTAGTTGGGGACACTTCATCTACAGCGATATCGTTGACTTGATTGCAAATAAATGCACAGACACTATTTAATTGAACAGAGATGACATAACTGAATTCAATGATGAACTGCCTTTAACTATCATTTTTTCATTATTGACACTGTTTTCCTAATGAATGTTGTTCAGTTGCTTTGACGCAATGTATTTTGTTTAAAGCGCTATATAAATAAAGGTGACTTTGACTTTGACAACTAAAATCCAGGCCTGGTCCTCTCCCGTCCTTTACTATCATCGCTCCCCTTTTGTATCCTTCCAATCTCCTCCATGGGACGCGAGACCGGTGAGTGTCGCATGTGTCATTCATTTCCATTCACTCCCCTGGTCTCGCTCCATTCCCACGGCTCTCAGCCCGGGGGATTGTTCTGCTCCATTTCACAATTGCCGAGTGAAAGGAGGGTTTTATAATGTCAGGACATGCATTTATACAACACTTTATTCAAAAAGAACAACCGCTCATTCAGCATATCATACTGTATGTCATTTGGCTATTTCTGCATCATTGCACATTCAATTCAATCCAATCGAGTGTTTACCTGCACTCTTAATCATCTTAGAAAAGGAATAAACCACCCTCTTCATTCCGATCGAGCTCAATAAGATCGATTAAGAAATCTTTTCAGAACATACAAGAAGTAATTTCAGTCATCAATCCAACTGGTTCAAGAAGATCCGGTTACATCGAGTGATTAGTTTGTGAACCGGATATCAAACACTGCAGTGAATGCACTCACAACAGACCGGAAGAGAAGACAATGCTGAATAAAGTCGTAGTTTTAGCTATTTTTTGACCAAAATGTAATTTCAATGCTTCAACAAATTCTAACTGACCCTCTGATATAAAACGGACTACTTTGATGATGTTTTTCTTACCTTTCTGGACATGGACAGTATACCGTTCACACAGCTTTAGTGGAGGGACTGAGAGCTCTCGGACTAAATCTGAAATATCTTAAACTGTGTTCCGAAGATGAACGGAGGTCTTAAAGGTTTGGAACGACATGAGGGTGAGTTATTAATTACATAATTTTCATTTTTGGGTGAACTATCCCTTTAACTTCTTTAATTTTTCTAATTTTTCTAACTTTTCAAACTTTCTAAGCTTTTCTAACTTTCTTGTCAGGCTTTCTCAAGCCAACTTAAAGTTTGTCTTGTCACACTTTTTTTATCTAGTTAACTTACTGCTAGCCAGATCAGGATTTTGACCATGATGATTTAGAAATGATTTAGAGGCTTGTGACAGCCTCTATGAACCCTTAGTAATGGTATCCCTAAAATCCATGTTATGGTAATTGCGCACGCTAAGTTTCTGTGCACTTTCTAAAATTCATGCTGTGGTAAGGACACACATCAAGCATTCTGCGTTCTTTCTAAAATCCTGTAAGGTAAGGGTTACATGCTGACAGCCTCATTCCCTTTCTCTGAGATGGCTTAGGCCGAGGTTCTCGTCTTGGGCCTCACTCAGCTAATGTATCTCTGTTGATACATTTCTGACCAAGATGAGCTCCCCTCACCTCAAAGGGTTGTCTTTGAGCCTGCCACACTCGAATGAGTGTCTGAGGACTTTTGGGCATCTGTGAGCAGATGCTTCAGAATTTATGAGCATGCTCAATCACACAGAGTCCCTAGGCTGGCGTAATACAGCCTCGGTTACCCCTTAAGGCTTGTTCTCTTCTCTGAGTTGGCTTAGGCCACCGGTTCTTGCCTTGGGCTCCACTCAACTAATGTATCTCTGCTGATACATTTCTGAGCAGGGTGTTACCTGAGATCTGTCAAGTTAGTTCTTTGAGCAGGTTTATTTAGAACCGATGCTGTCAAAATCAACACGGCTAGCAGGCCTTTGGTAAGACTTTCTGCAAAAAGTCATTGATAACAGATCAGAACAGCTCTTTATTTACAGTTATCTTTAAATTATTAATTGTGAATCATGTTGCTCTGAGATGCTGAACACATTAGACCATAAACTGCTCACGTATAAATTAACACATTTCGACTTCATGCCCACAGTTCATGCCCACATGGAAAGAACCAATATGTGGATATATGCGCATATATGAAAACTATATGCAGTGGATATGCACATATATGATAATATATATGCTACATATATACCATATATATACTGCATATATGCTGCATATATGCGTATATATACTGCATATATGCTGCATATATGCTTATATGCCACATATAGGCAAAATTGAGGTGTTTATATGTGCATATAAAGGAAATATAGGTCTCCTGTATTGCTTCTTCATATCCACATTATAAGCCCTATACATACAAGATATGTCTTCTATATAGCTAATGGCAGGATCTGGTCATTTTGTAGCTCATATCTCATTTTTGACTGTCATACATGATGCCTAGTTCATATTTTTTGTTTTGTACAATTTGATTGATCTTGAGTAAATAAATAATGTACATTTCTACATTTTGGACTTTTATTTATGTTGCCTAGCAGGTATGGATTTTAAATTTACTATTATAGGTGAACATATAGGTGCAAATATACATGCATATATGTACCTATGTAGGTATATGTATGCACATATATATGTGTACATATATGTACACATATGTGTAAATATATGTATATATATATATAATGTACATATATGTGTGCATATATGTACATATATGTACATATAGGAGACGGCCAATTTTATATATGTCACATATATCAAAAACCTATATCAAAACCTATATTGAAACATATATGTTTATATAGGTTTTTTCCATGTGGGCATGCAGACTGGACAAAAATTTGCACACAAACAGCTTTAAATATTTCAATTAAAATACCATTGCAAAACAGATATTTGACAACGCTATTATAAGGATATTGATTTCCAGCCCTATGATTTATGCATGATCATATTAAACTCAAAAGCTCAAGAGTATGTTGAAGAGCATGCAATAGGAGAACATGTGAGAGTCTAACCTTGTAACATCCCACAGCTTTGTCTGTTTCTCCGTCACGCTCAAACAGCTGCCCGAGGAACTTGTGTGCTTTAGGATCCTTGGGCTGGACGGTCAGATACTCTGAGACATGTCTGCCATTGAAGTGTGTGTGAGAGAGAGAAACATCAGCTCATCCGAGAGGAAACAGACATCAGACAGAGAAGAAGAGCACAGAAACCAGCCTACCTTTTAGCCAGCTCATACTCCTTAGCCTCAAAGTATAGCTTAGCAAACAGAAATCCCTTGAGTGGCCTCTGCAGAACAACAGATCACAGAATCACAAATTCAGGGTCAGGACAAAATACAACTGCAAACCCTAATGACAACAAAACACACCACACAGAGAGAGGGAAAACTATGTCACGCTCATAAATGCTGTTTGGTTTGGTGAACTGCTGTCTTTTTTTGATGTGTGTTTATGTGTGATGAGGATGATGATGGTGATGGTCACAGGGACGTGTGTGGAATCTGAGGAGCAGTAGCAGCTCTAGGGTGCATTTCCCATACAAAAACATAATTTGCTGACAATACAGTACAATACAATACAGTACAATATTTTGTTGTTAAAACAAACTAGTTAGTTAGGATGTTTCCCAAACATGGTTGCATCGCCGTCGTTTGAACCACATTAGTTCAACCATTTATGGTCATTGTTAATGACATCACAAGTATGTGGGGTAGGAAAAACTGTTATTTAATCAATTAGACATCTCTAAGATGCTGCTGTATTGAATATGGCACCTGATGACTAATTTACTATTTTTTGTTCCCTGTCATTTTGCTTTATTTGTTGTTTGATTCATTGTGGGTTTCCTCTTACTTCATACTCCATGATTCCATTAGGTCAGGGGTTCCCAACCAAATTCCCGAAGCCTCACCAACACTGAGGGTGTTTCTCAATTTCCCTCTGTTTCCTCGATCCTCCGCCCTCCATCCTATGACCTGGAAACCGATCAAGCGCAGCCATCTTGAAGGACATCTCAATTCTCTAATTGCACTGTGAGGAGGTGAGGATTGAGGAGTGAGGTGGCTTAATGAGTCATGAGCGAGGATACACAGGTGTTTCCTTTGCAGAAGTGTTTTTCATTGAAAAACCTGAAGCATGCATAAATTCCCCTCCCGCTTCACATCTGCTGTAATAATTTACATTTATATTTTAACTTTGCTGTTTAAATAAATCATACATGTCATATACTTAAAACAGGACATCTTGCTTATATTAAAGGGTTAGTTCACCCAAAAATCTTAATTATGTAATTAATAACTCACCCTCATGTCGTTCCAAACCAGTAAGACCTCCGTTTATCTTCAGAACACAGTTTAAGATATTTTAGATTTAGTCTGAGAGCTCTCAGTCCCTCCATTGAAACTGTGTACGGTCTACTGTCCATGTCCAGAAAGGTAAGAAAAACATCTTCAAAGTAGTCCATATGACATCAGAGGGTCAGTTAGAATTGGTTGAAGCATCGAAAATAAATTTTGGTCCAAAAATAGCAAAAACTACGACTTTATTCAGCATTGTCTTCTCTTCCGTGTCTGTTGTGTGAGAGAGTTCAAAATTCTGCAGTTTGTGATATCCGGTTCACGAATGAATCACTCGATGTAACCGGATCTTCTTGAACCAGTTCACCAAACCGAACTGAATCGTTTGAAAAGGTTCACGTCTCCAATACGCATTAATCTACAAATGACTTAAGCATTTAACTTTTTTAATGCACTCAAACAGTACACTGACTGAACTGCTGTGAAGAGAGAACCGAAGATGAACACCGAGCCAAGCCAGATAATGACTCGTTCACGAGTGAAGAACCGGTTGCACCGGTTTTCGAATCACCAGTAGTTCTTTCGGACAGATCAATTCAATAAACCGGTTGAAGAAAACGGTTCACCGTTTCTTTTGCGCTCGATGTAATGGCATCATTGGCGATGATTGCCCTACATTCAAGCCTTCGGTTTACCTGCGCTCATAACACTAGTACAGAATCAGTTCAGAATCAATCACCAAAAGAATCAGTTCGGTTCAGACGCTCTGTGTGTCGGTCTGATTCACACTGAATCACACATGTGCAGTATCATCAGCTCCTCGGTCCTCGAATCGGACGCGTCTGACAGAAACAGTTCTTGACTCGAGAACGAGTCAATCTTTTGTTCGTTACCTGGACGGCTCGGTGTTCACCTTCAGTTCTCTCTTCACAGCAGTTCAGTCAGTGCACTGTTTGAGTAAATGAATTACTCCGGGATATTGGTTTGTTTTAACTCAGAGGGAGTGTCAGCCACATTAAAAAAGTAAACAGCTTAAGTCATTTGTGGATTAATGCGTATTGAAGACGCGAACGGTTTACATCGTATTGAAGACGCGAACGGTTTAAAACGGTTCAGTTCAATTCGGTAAACTGGTTCAAGAAGATCCGGTTACATCGAATGATTCGTTCATGAACCGGATATCATACACTGCAGTGAACGCGCTCACAACAGACCTGGAAGAGAAGACAATGCTGAATAAAGTCGTAGTTTTTGCTATTTTTGGACCAAAATGTATTTTTTGATGCTTCAAAATATTCTAACTGACCCTCTGATGTCACATGGACTACTTTGATGATGTTTTTCTTACCTTTCTGGACATGGACAGTAGACCGTACACACAGCTTCAATGGAGGGACTGAGAGCTCTCGGACTAAATCTAAAATATCTTAAACTGTGTTCCGAAGATAAACGGAGGTCTTACGGGTTTGGAACGACATGAGAGTGAGTTATTAATGACGTAATTTAGATTTTTGGGGGAACTAACCCTTTAATAATATAATAATATAATTATAATAATATAATATGTATTAAGAATGTCTTAAATAACACATTTTAACAACAAAGGCAGATCCCTTGATGACGCTTTGAAGTGAAGCTGAAAGGAGCGAGGATATCTCATTTAACTTGATTCAATTCCTCGATCCTCATGTCTTTTCCTTGCATCTTTCCCTCCCCTCTTGAATGAAACGAGAGTGCACAAATAAGAAACACGCTTCATGTTTTTTCACGTCTCCTTAATTAAACACCTGATTAGGGTCATCAGCTCATTAATAGAGACTCCAAAAACTGAAATGGGTGTGTCTGACAAAGGAGAGATGCAAAATGTGCAGTGTTGGGGGGCTCCAGGAACATGGTTGGGAATCACTGCATTAGGTATTTGTGCCATGCGCACTCCTCAAAAATGGCCCTTTTAGAGGAATCAAAAAATAATTAGATTAAATGCATTTATATTTAGATAGAATGGAATCTATAGATTGTACTGCATGTTAGCGTGCTAATTGTGTCACAGTGTCTGGGTTGTGTTCCCTGGGTTTCCACTAGGTGTCCTCAGTTCCCACGGTGTTTATCATATTATCACTTCCTGTCTCCTTATTTGATCACCTTCCTCCTTGTTTAGTTAATTGATTGTTCCCCACCTGTCTCCTGTTTCCCCATTATCCTTTTGTGTATATAACCCGGTCTGTCTTAGTATGTGTCACGGAGTCGTTGTTTATTCATGCCCGTCAGTTCGTGCCCTTGCCTTGTCTTCTTGTTTAGTTTAGTTTATGTTTTGTTTGGATATTCTGGTTTTGACCCTGCCTGGACTGTTTACCCCTGTGGATTACCCTTTAATAAATGACTTACCTGCAAATTGGTTCCCTCTCCTGTGTTATCTGTAACACCGAACGTGACAAATTGAGCATATTTATCAAAGCCCATATACCATTCTTAAAAGCAACTATGCTTCTAACCACAGGTTGAGAGCTTTAGTTCCAACCACACATGTTTGCGAATGTTTGTTTGAACTATGGTTTAAGGAACAACGGAACTTGTGACCATAGTTGGCTAACGTGGCTTTTGGGAAATGCATCCCTGGACAGGTCAGATGCTGAAGGTGCTGGACAACATCACTCTTCCTATTCAAATCAATTGCTGAGTAACAAACACACTAGCTGTTTAAATCACCATGTTTTTATATGCATTTTAATGTTCCCAATTATGCCCTTTTAAGGGGTTGCTAATATTGTTTTATGAGTCTCCTAAAACAGGTTAACATGCATGCAAGTTTAAATAAAACGTTACTTTCTACCGAAAAATATATTTAATTTTACCTAATTTCTAAATTATTCATAAGTGGAACATGCAAAGCAGTTTAAAGAATCAGTCTCTCTAAACCCCTCCTTTCCGTGAGCCCTAACTGCTGTGATTAGTCAGGTGGCACAGTCTAGATAGGCTCTAGATTGGTCATCCACGTACAGAGCATGGCGGAAATGAAACGCCCATTGCCATGACAGAATGACAGCCCTGGAGACTTGTCAATAAGTAGGGTTAGGATGAGGTATGGTATCGATTGTACCTTACCATATCGAGCCAGAGTCTGATGATGAAATGGTTGAACTGGCTGATCGACAAGAGACTAATTCGCAAGCGCAACTGGAGCAGGACATTTCTCAGTGGTAAGTGTCAAGTGTTGATGAGTTTGTGGTAATTATAAGATGTGATAAAACAAATTTACTCTCACAGCGTAAGATACAGTATCTTCTTGACATGATGTTAACCACAAATTTTACTGTGTTTGTGGGCGGGCAAGTTGACAATACACAAATAATTAACTTCATGATGTAGAGCCATAACAGAATAATAATTTTTAAAAAAGAGAAGGCTTCACAACTTTGCAGACAGTTTATGTTCATACATAAATTATGTTCATACAGCAACATGACACACTGCATGAAAGCTAATATTCGAAAAGGCATAGGGGCTCTTTAAAGTAGAATTGGGGTACTTGGACTAGTACTCGATCTCGAGTATGTTTTTTAAAGAACTCCCTATAGGAAAGAAAAGTGAAAAGTGAGATCTCTTTAACATCTCAATTATTTATTCTAGAAAGAAATTGTGTTACCTTAAAAGAACCTCTGAGCCATAAAACATTTTTATAAAGGAATCTTGGAAGAGATTACAGCAAGACAATAAATCTAGATAGATCTCTATGTTTTTCTCGCACTGTCATTTTGGATTCCTTTCTTTCAGAACTTTCTTGTGTCTCAGTTGTGTCTACTTTTATTTCTCCGAAGGATTTTTAGGAGAAACATCTGAGACACTTTTGAGACTAAAAAGAGAAATACATGAGAATCACAAATAAGTCTCACGATGTTAGAAAGATCAACCAGTGAGCAATAAAATATTCCTGTAATGGAATCTTGATAGACATTGCAGCAAGACAATAGATACATTATACACATGATCTGTTTTGACTTTTTTTTTTTCCTGAATAATTTATCATGTCTCATTGCATCTACTTCCATTTCTCCTAAGGAATTTTAGGAGAAACATCTGAAATGCTGTTGATACTAAAATGCGAGATATATGAGAATCTCATCTAAGTCTCCTGAGCTTAGGAAAAGCAACCACTGAGCAATAATTTTTTTCTATGGGTCAAACTTGAGCCTTTCGTACTTGAAAAATATAGTTCAGAATGAGCTGCAGCTGTCTAATGGTCTTTTTGGGAAGGCCAGTGAGGAGACCATGACAATAGTCCATCCTGCTGGTGATAAAGGCATGAACAATTTTCTCCAAGTCTTGACTGGAAATAAAACATCTAACTCTTTCAATGTGTTTGAGATGTTAGTATGCTGATTTTGTTTCTGCTTTCACATGACTACTAAGGTCTGTCTCCAGAATCACACCAAGATTCCTGACTTGATTTTTGGTTGTTCGACCCCTAGAGTGAAGGTATGCATTTAGCTTGAGAACTTTAACTCCAAATGCTTCTCCAAATGCAAATCCTTATTTAACTGAAGAAAGATCTGGCAAATCAAACTATTAATTCCATCAATACACTGGCAGAGGGAGTCAATGTGGTATCATCAGCATAGCCATGATAATCAATTTGATTCTTTCTCATTATTTGACTTAGTGCAAGCATATACAAGTTAAACAACAGCGGTTAAAGAATTAAGCCTTGTGGGTCTCCGCATGTCATGGACGTCTACTTAGAGTTATGCTCTCCTAGAGAGCATAATAATCTCTCCCTTCTAAGTATAAATGGTAAATGGACTGCATTTATATAGCGCTTTCAACAGACAACATGGCCATCCAAAGCGCTCACATTCACCCATTCATACACCAACTGCAGTGTCAGCCATTCAAGGCGCCATCCAGCTTGTCGGGAGCAGCTGGGGTTAGGTGTCTTGCTCAAGGACACCTCAACACTTGGTCAGGTGGAGGCGGAGATTGAACCACAAACCTTCCAGTTTGCAGACAACCTACATGAACCACTGAGCCACTGCCCCTTTATAACCTTAAACATTTGAGTATCATTACATTTACCTGACGCTTTTATCCAAAGCAACTTACAATTGCTATATATGTCAGAGGTCACACACCTCTGGAGCAACTAGGGGTTAAGTGTCTTGCTCAGGGACACATTGGTGTCTCACAGTGGATTCGAACCCGGGTCTCTCACACCAAAGGCATGTGTCTTATCCACTGCGCCAACACCGCCCCACATGTATCATCCCCATACTATAGTAGTACCTAGTAGTATGTTATGATCGACAGTGTCAAAAGCAGCACTGAGATCTAGCAATACCAGCACCGATATTTTGCCAGAGTCATCATTTATTATCATAATGAGCGCTGTCTCTGTGCTTTGATGCGATCAGAAACCAGATTGAAAATTGTCCAGGTATTCATTTCAGTGTAAATATTTTTTTTCAGCTGATTAAAGGCTATTAAAGGAAGCGTTTACAATGTTACTACTAAAGGAAGACTTTAGGGTCTATAATGGCTCAAAATGGTGTTCATGCTAAAATTTGAAGAGAATGATTTGGATGCGTTCTTTGCCTTGTTTGAGTGGTTGGTAGATCTTATGGGGTGGAAAGATTCTGAGCAAACATTACTTTTACAGTGTGTGTTGTGGTAAACCCCAAAAGGCCTACACCACTCTCAGTTAAAAAGATAGTCAGGTTTATAGTAAAGTTAAAGAGGTGGTGTTTAAGGCCTATGAATTGGTTCCGGAGGCTTACAGGCAGCAGTTTCAGTCTTTATGAAAGGGCATACACCAGTATTTTATGGAGTTCGCAAGAGTTAAGGATTCAGTTTGATCGTTGGTGCTCTGTTTCACAAGCAGTTGATTTTTGTTCCCTATGAGTTATTGCTGCTGGAACAACTTAAAAATACTTTACCTGAAGATCTGGATATTTTTGTAACTGAGCGAGAAATTCAGAATACAGAAGCCGCTGCTGTCCTTGCAGATGAATATGTTTTAACCCATAGGGATGTAAAAAAAAATCCATGGCATTATTCGAATAGCTCAGTGGAGAATGTTCCTGTAGAGTCTTGTTTCTGTTTGCCAGAGAAAGTGATGACTGCGAAGAAATCAAGGGGTTTATTTGACAACAGTGATCAGCGCTCAAAGCAAAACTGAACCGCCAAGTTAGAACCAAAATTTGCTCTTGGCGCGGCTGCTTCAGTGGTTGAGGTTTGGTTCAACTCCATTCTGGGAAATTCAGGGTTAGGTGTTGAAGAAAAATTGGGCTATGCTCCTTTTGTTACAGATGGTCTTGTGTCCCTGGTTGGAAGTGATGAGAAGGTTTCAGTTAACATTCTCATTCTCAGACACTGGTGATTCAGAGACCTTCATTTTAGAATCTGTTTTGCCCTTTTCAGAGTTCCTGTACAGGAAATAAGTTATTGATAAAAGGAATTGGATTACAAGTTCTGTCTGCTCCTTTGCACACTTTGTTATTTTTATTGGCCCCCCCAAAAAAAATACGTTAGGAACTTTATCTAGACCTGCCCAACTTGCCAGATCACAGGGAAGCCAGATTTCAGGAAGTTTTGCAGCAGCCTAGTGTGAAGCAAAACCATTCTACCGCCAACAAAGTCAGGGTGCTTTGGAGCTCTTCCACTAAACCTTGAAGTCTCTGCTACAGCCTTATTGTGTGCTGTTAAAGGGTGACTGGGAAGAGGGACTGCCCTGGCTACTGTTGGCGGCTTGTGAGGTGGATTAGCATAGTTTTTTTTTTTATGTATTCAAATTTTTTTACGATTTTTGAATTGATGGGTTTTTGCTAAATGTGAGCCAAAATCATCAAAATTAAAAGAACCAAAGACTTAAACTACTTTAGTCTGTGTGCATGGAATTTATTTGATACACGTGTTTCACAATTTGAGTTAAGTTACTGAAGTGAACTTTTCCACAACATTCTAATTTATTGAGATGCACCTGTATGAAAGCAAATAGACATGATTATGACAATATACTTTCTGTATGTGTTTTGTATGCAGCTCATGGTATTTTCATAGCAAAAAAAAGGATTTTTAGACAAATATTAGCACAATCGGAAGTTATTAAAAGCAATCTGATGGTTTAAAGTGGGTAATTTAATAATTACATTTTCAACTGTAGCTTGATGCTAATTGTACTTCCAATTACATTTTAGCATGTAGCCTATTCTTTTAAGCATTATAGATAGTTTATTTTTCTGGTGTAGAACCAAACTTTTGTTTATTTTAATTTAAATGCAGTATCTTGAGCAGTGGACAATGTTAAATCCATCCATGAGATACATATCTCAGGAAGAATGCATTGTTGGTCAGTGCCACCTAGCATGCAGGCATTAATTAGCAGAAGGCAAGCAATCATTTTGCCTTCGGTGTGAAAGCACCAGTCGATGGTGATTCCACTGTTCTTTTTGCATCGCGCTCAGTGTGGAAAGGCCTTAAGGAATTTAATGTCAATGATTCAGTGACTTGTTAATTTTTAACAATACCAATTTTATGAATCAAAATCCCTTGCACTATTTGGAAAGACATGTAGAGTAATGCTGTACATATAGTTAAACATCCTTTATTAGGGCAATTTTTCCTCAGAAAATTATTCTGTGTTACTTCTGAAACCATACAATAATTTAATGTGAGATACATATGAATATTTAAGTCCTTACATTAAAGTTAACATGAACTCTTTTCTCTGCTGTGTCTGTCAATCAGTCTTTAAACCCTGGTTGCGTTCGGTTATGACATTCAGCTCAGTAAAGCACTCTCCAAGATCTTTCTGTGTTCCCATTTTTATGCTTGATTAGTTAATACAGGTCTATGAATTTGCAAAAAGGACTTTAACTTCTTGCCAGGTTTAATGTTGTTTTGTTACTTGCTACCAGGTGTCTGTGAGAACAGAACACTGGCGTAGAAAAGACTATAAATTATTTTCAATGTACACAGTAACTGAAATTAAAATCTATTAAAAGAAAAGCTCAATAACTGTTGCACATATATACTGCGCATCAATGTCTCTTCCCTTTGTGCTTTGCACTTTTTCAAACGAAATGCTTACAGTGTTCGTATCCGGTGTGCAGAATGATGTGCTTGAATCAACATGGTGTCAGGCTGTGACAGCGTGTTGCTTCAGGAGCATTATTTTGCTCACAGGATGCACACATTGTAAACACTTCGTTTTAAAAATTCCAAAACCGACTGCAATTTCATTGAGATCATTTTATAGAAGTGACGATTTATTTTTCCCACTGGAATTCATCGGTACAAACTGAGGTACGCTTCAAGTCTCACTCCTAACTTTTTTTTTTTTTTTGAAATGTTATCCTGCTTGTCCCACCCTTAAAGTTCCACCCTGTTAGGCTATATTATGGTGCATGTTTGTCCTATCAAAAAAAATAAAAAATCTGACATATTTATAAAAGTTCTGTTAATCTGTCGAAGCTTAGCTACAATAGCTAGCTAAATGTTGATCTCTCAATGAGCTATGGCTAACTTAGCTAAAAATTTTCCACCCTGTTAGATTCCACCCTGTTAGCTTATAGGGTGGAAATTCTAATAGAATTTAGTTTATATAGCAAGTATATTTCTATATATGTGTGTGTATATATATATATATATATATATATATATATATATACAGTACAGACCAAAAGTTTGGACACACCTTCTCATTCAAAGAGTTTTCTTTATTTTCATGACTATGAAAATTGTAGAGTCACACTGAAGGCATCGAGGGCTATTTGAGCAAGAAGGAGAGTGATGGGGTGCTGCGCCAGATGACCTGGCCTCCACAGTCACCGGACCTGAACCCAATCCAGATGGTTTAGGGGTGAGCTGGACCGCAGACAGAAGGCAAAAGGGCCAACAAGTGCTAAGCATCTCTCGGGGAACTCCTTCAAGACTGTTGGAAGACCATTTCAGGTGACTACCTCTTGAAGATCATCAAGAGAAAGCCAAGAGTGTGCAAAGCAGTAATCAAAGCAAAAGGTGGCTACTTTGAAGAACCTACAATATGACACATTTTCAGTTGTTTCACACTTTTTTGTTATGTATATAATTCCATATATAATTCCACATGTGTTAATTCATAGTTTTTATGCCTTCAGTGTGAATCTACAATTTTCATAGTCATGAAAATAAAGAAAACTCTTTGAATGAGAAGGTGTGTCCAAACTTTTGGTCTGTACTGTGTGTATATATATATATATATATATATATATATATATATATATATATATATATATATATATATATATATACTTTGCAAGATCCCCTTAAGCTCCCAGGTCACTGGTACAGAACTCGGTCTTGGAGGTAAAAAAAAAAAAAAAAGACCACCGACTTGGTTTTAATAAAATTATTGCAGCATCCATTTTTTCCATCATAATTATCATCATAAAATCATCATGCTATCACTGTCCAATGGTGTTACTTCTTGTGAAGGTTTTTGTGATTGTTTGTTTATCTAGTTAATCCAAATGATTTATAACATCTTTATTTTTAATCAAATATAATTAAATAAAAATAATTTATTTTTATTTGTAATTATTTCTCTAGCCATCTGAATAGATAATTGTTTTGACACCATGATTGATTGTGATAAGGAACCACATCTGTATTTTTTGTTTCCCTCACCCAAAGGAAATCTGTATTATTATTATTATTTTTTAATTATTTTATTTATTAAAAATAATAATAATGAAATATAGGTGCAGTTCCACACATTATAGATGGGAAACCCTGCAGGACAATGACAGAAAGTTGTCCACTGTTAGAACATTAACACTGGTGTTCCACTCTGTTATACTCCATTCCACCCTGATATGCTCCTTTCCACCTGTTAGACACGTCATTTTAAATAATAATTTCACAGCAACATTAAATGTTTGGCATATTTTTGTCTTATTTTGTAAGGTGAGGAGCACTAACAGCATATATGTTTTTGAGCAATTTTTTATTTATTTATTTACAACTCTATTGGCAAAAATTGGCACAAAAAATGACCTTTTCTTAATAATTAAGACATATTCTATTTATCAATAATTGTTTTTTTTTGTTTTTGTTTTTTTTTTATTAAAAAATAATAATGAGATAGCATAAGGGACATATACTATCCTAGAAAAGTGCATTATTGTTGTAAACATTTACATTATTAACATGTTGTGATAACTATCTATATGTCCCTAACAGGGTGGAATATTTTCATGGCCAGTGTCTGAACAATCTACCCATAATTATTATTTTTTGAGTCCCCGGGACTTGACCAATAATCGTCCTAATAGTTAAATATGTCACCATTTTGGTAGAATGCAAAAAACAAAAATCATGTAACTTTTTTTCCAACACTAATGAAGCCAAAATGTTACCGCATACCCGGAATGGCCCCTAAATGTTTGTATTTCTAAAATTATTGTGCTCTGATTTTTGTAGAACAAATTTTGCTGCTGAATAATCCATTAACCTAGTTTATCAATATAGGCCTATCTTTTTTCTATATTAATTTTTAATGAAGTAGTCTGTATCAAGTAGATTGTGAAAGAATGATTATCAGTTCCCCACAGAGATATATTCTACATTTATTAATAAATTCTACAGGCAAAAAAGGTAGATCGGAGCATCCCTATCTTTTATTAAAAATTTCACCACACAATTAAAACAACACTTTCTTTTCTTTTTCATTTTGCAGTATCTCCTGAGATCATCAAGATTCTCTCCTATCTGATGATCTAGAGCCTAGAGAGACATCATTACCTATATTTATATTATTATTCTTTTTTTTTTTACATGTTTTAGATTATTCAGTAATACACATACTTAAATTTCATTCTCAAGATCTATAAATTTGGTTTAAAAATTTACATTTTCAGTTGGTTCTTGAGTTCTGATGTGACTTGAATATTGTAGATATTTGTATTTATTTATTTGTTTAAAGGCAGAATATTGGGTTTTTTTGATATTAGAACATGAATGAATGTAATACAACTTTTAATTGTATTGTGCATTGTATATAGCATTAATATTTCCTAGATTAGAACAGTTTAAATTGAATGTCCTGAAATTATTCTTGTACATGTCATTAATTTCATTCATTGAAATCCATATTTGTGACTACATTTCAAATAGCTTTAACTGTTCTTTTGTGTCACTCTAGACTCAATATAAGAAATGTCTATTTTAAAAGGAATGCAAATGTAATCTTTATAATTATACTTTTATTTAATAATGGGGAATTGTTGCCTTTTTTTCCATGTATATAATTGACCTTTTGTTTTTTGACCACTTTTGTTTTTAGCTTTACATTGTACTATCTGTAGTTCTGGATTGTATTTTGTAAAGTATTGAAAGTTTAAAACACTGTTAGTGAACATTTAGTAAACATGTATTACAACTTTTTTTATTTTTGCTAGCCACACAAAAATGTTCAGAGAACATTAATATAATAGAGGGCACTCCACTCTCGGTGGACTCTGGCATTTTGTATTTCCATTACCAACTCCAGTCCCCAGAATCCCATGCTTAGGACTAATCACCACCAGGTGTTCCCCATTACCACTCCCCTATATAAACTGTGTTTGGACTATCATTAAGTACGAAATCTTGTTCTAGCCTAGTCTGACAATGCTGAGCGTTTCTCCTTGTGTTTGTTCCTCCTGTGTCTGACTTTGGATTGTTTATACCGACTCTGATTCTCTGCTGCCTGCCCCGACCTCTGCTTGTTACTGTTGCTGATTCTGGATATCCCTGACATAC
Organism: Carassius carassius; assembly: GCF_963082965.1. Classification (NCBI taxonomy): domain Eukaryota; kingdom Metazoa; phylum Chordata; class Actinopteri; order Cypriniformes; family Cyprinidae; genus Carassius; species Carassius carassius. The sequence goes on from NW_026775030.1 coordinate 956,234, forward strand.
CTGTCGCAGTTTTCTCTGATCATTGCCTGTTTGACCATTCTCTTTATTAAACCACTGCATATGGATCCGAACATCTCTGACTCCATGTTACAGGTACTTTGTGTAATTAAATAAGAACATTAATACAACGTGTAAAATTATATTTTGAACATTCTAAAAACTTTAAGAAATAATGTTTTCATAATTTTATGGTAGCGTTAGGGAAACGTTCTTATAACATAATAATGGTCCTAGAACATTAACATGAGGGAATGTAACATTTTGAATAATGTTCTCAGATAAAATCAGAAATGGGAACGTTTTAATAACACTGAATAAACTAAGTACTGAACATTTAAATGCAGTGTGGGTGTTTTTATATGAATGAATCTTTTAAAGAATTGACCATCTTCGGAAAAGCTACAAGTAATTTTCATTTCATCTGTAATGGAGTGACAGAAGCGTGCAGATCAATATGCAAGCTTTTATCCCATGGTCTAAACACAGACAGGGTCAAAACAGGACCATAGAGGTATGGTATGGGACAAGACACAAGAATTATCTAAAGCATTCTCATCCCAAGGCGTCATATACTGACCCTCTTGACATTTCGTCAACATCCTACGCATATGGCACCCTCTAGCGTCAATATGAGACACAGATTATGGGTTAAGGTTAGGGTTAGGGTTAGGGTTAGACCGCTAGGAGGCGCCTTCTGGCCCATTTTTATCTGCTTCTAATATTGACGCTAGAGGGTGCCATGTGCGTAGGATTTTGACGAAATGTCAAAAGGGTCAGTATACGACGCCTTGGGATGAGAACGGTCTGAATTATCCTAGGACAAGCGTGGGTCTTCAATGAGCAAACAATATCCAGAGGGGTAGACAAGAGGGGTAATCCACCATCCAGAGCAAAGGGTCAAAACACAAGTTAAAGGGCAAGGCAAGGAAAAGACTAAACTACGAAAACTAGAAATTGACACAAGACTATGAAAACAAGGAACTAACATGGAAAGGCTGATGTATCGCAGCTATCGTTAGGAGAGGGATATGTGCAGAACAATACTGAAACTAGATAGAAAACAAACACGGAAGGCTTGGTAAGTAGTTAACACTAGGAGACTGCTAAACAATACTTGGCCATGTGTGAAAAGAAGTCCAATGCTTATAAAGCATATCTGATGATTGTGCTGTGTGTGTAATTGGTGGCAGCTGTGTGTGACTGTTTTCAGGTGAATGTGATTGGTGCAATGGAGCATGGGAAATGTAGTCCAGGGTGTACTGTGTAGTGTGAGAGTCTGTTGTGGATGATGACCTCTGGTGGTGAATTAATGGAAGTTCAGTGACTGGATCATGACATAGCCCCCCACCAAGGAGCAGCATCCAGATGCTCTATACAATCTAGAAGGGTGGTGGAGCATAGGCGGAATGGGGGAGGGATGGAGGGCCAAGTCCACATAAAAATTAGGTGGACGGGGACCGAGGCAGAGCCTGCAGAGCAGGAGCCCACCAGGGCGGAGCAGGCGGAACTGGAGCCCACCAGGGCAGAGCAGGTGGAACTGGAGCCCACCAGGGCAGAGCAGGTGGAACTGGAGCCCACCAGGGTGGAGCAGATGGGACAGAAGCCCACCAGGGCAGAGCAGACCGAAATGGAGCCCACCAGGGTGGAGCAGAAGACAACTAGAGCCCCAGATACAGATCCCCTGTAAAGACCTTGTCTCAAAGGAGCACCAGGACAAGACCACGGGAAACAGATGATTCTTCTGCACAATCTGACTTTGCTGCAGCCTGGAATTGAACTACTGGTTTCGTCTGGTCAGAGGAGAACTGGCCCCCCAACTGAGCCTGGTTTCTCCCAAGGTTTTTTTCTCCATTCTGTCACCGATGGAGTTTCGGTTCCTTGCCGCTGTCGCCTCTGGCTTGCTTAGTTGGGGACACTTCATCTACAGCGATATCATTGACTTGATTGCAAATAAATGCACAGACACTATTTAATTGAACAGAGATGACATAACTGAATCCAATGATGAACTGCCTTTAACTATCATTTTTTCATTATTGACACTGTTTTCCTAATGAATGTTGTTCAGTTGCTTTGACGCAATGTATTTTGTTTAAAGCGCTATATAAATAAAGGTGACTTTGACTTTGACTTTGACTTCTACGGCAGAGCGGAGCAGCATCATAAAGCGATCCCCATCATGGGAATCACTTCAGACTGGATAATTCGTTTCTGAACAGGAGAGGTTGCGCACACTGGTTTTGGGATACCAGCTGCTCTTACTGAAAGCAGCAGTGAATCCTCCATGCTGGATACCAGTCTGGGATACTGAAGAGCTGACCCCCAGGGTCTGGGTGCAACAGACAAGACGTGACGAGACTCTGGAAGTTCAGCTGAGACTTGACAAGACTGGATGTTAATCGGTGACTTGACTTAACTCATGAGTGGCAGCAGTGACATGACGGAGTGTCGCCGTGGCTGCCATTTTGTAAACAGGGTCTGCTGTTGCCACCATTTTGTTACTGCAGACTGGTGAGTCCGCCATTACAGGCACAGACATGTTGTTGTGTTCTTCTTCCACTCCAACAGCACCTTCTGCTGGCAGAGAATTTATTTGCATTTACAAGTCTGTGGGTAACACTAATGAAGAACTCCAGAACAGTTTTGTCTGCCATTGTCTGCCATTTCACTAATCCCATGCTCACCTGAAACCAGTCCCACACTATATACTGTAGCACCCACTCAGATCCTGTTAAGATCGCAGAGTATTGTTTAGCATTTATCCCTCTCCTGGAGATAGCTACTTTACAGAGCCAGTTCTCCTGTGTTTCGGATTAATCCTTTGGATAACTCTGTATGGAAGATGTTTGCTAGAGATTGACCACCCCCGTTCACTGAACTGCTCTTGTGTACTTGCCCTCCACGCCTGTTTGCCATTGTCTGACCCTCGCCTGTTTTGACCATGTCTTTAAAATAAAGCTTTGCAAATGGTTCCACATGTCTTTCATCTTGTTTGCCCCATAACAGAATACTCGGCCACACAAGGATCCAGCAGCTTTTCACGTGGACATTGGCCAGGTATGGACACTATAAAACTGTGATTTCCAACAAGAATGTCAAATTTGGACTCGTCTGACCATAAAACACTATTCCACTTTGAAATAGTCAATTTTAAATGAGCCTTGGCCCACAGGACACGACCGCGCTTCTGGACCATGTTCACATATGGCTTCCTTTTTGCATGATAGAGCTTTAGTTGGCATCTGCTGATGGCACGGCGGATTGTGTTTACCGACAGTGGTTTCTGAAAGTATTCCTGGGCCCATTTAGTAATGTCATTGACACAATCATGCCGATGAGTGATGCAGTGTCGTCTGAGAGCCCGAAGACCACGGGCATCCAATAAAGGTCTCCGGCCTTGTCCCTTACGCACAGAGATTTCTCCAGTTTCTCTGAATCTTTTGATGATGTTATGCACTGTAGATGATGAGATTTGCAAAGCCTTTGCAATTTGACGTTGAGGAACATTGTTTTTAAAGTTTTCCACAATTTTTTTTACGCAGTCTTTCACAGATTGGAGAGCCTCTGCCCATCTTTACTTCTGAGAGACTCTGCTTCTCTAAGACAAAGCTTTCATAGCTAATCATGTTACAGACCTGATATCAATTAACTTAATTAATCACTAGATGTTCTCCCAGCTGAATCTTTACAAAACTGCTTGCTTTTTTAGCCATTTCTTGCCCCCGTGCCAACTTTTTTGAGACCTGTAGCAGGCATTAAATTTTAAATGAGCTAATTAAGTGGATAAAAGTGTAAAATTTCTCCGTTTAAACATTTGCTACGTTATCTATGTTCTATTGTGAATAAAATATTGGCTCATGTTATTTGAAATTCCTTTAGTTTTCATTTTATTAAAATTTAAAAAACATCCCAACTTTTCCGGAATTCGGGTTGTATTATTATTATTATTATTATTTAACACGTCCTCTAGCGGAAAATTAAATATTGTGCCTTTAAGTTTTTGAGCCCTGAATTAATACTATGAAATAGGCTACTAATACTAATACTACTACTATTATCATCTTGTGCCCTGCAATAATAATTTACTCAAACTTTCTTTAATGAGATAAAGAGGAAAAAAAGAAAATCTGCCAAAAATAAATAAATAAATAAATCAGAGAAAAACCTCTTTTGCTGGTAAATGTTTTGCCACATTTGCAGTTGATATTAATGTATTTTGAATACAAAGGACACTTATTTAAAAACTAATAACTAATTTAATAACTAATTGTTCGGCTCCATTCCTTTGATACTGATGAATATTCAGATTTGTACCATTTAATATAGACTTTGAGAACCCCTGCACTACTTTCCTGATCCCAACACACCTCTTCAGTTCCTGTCTGCTCTCCACTGTCAATTCATAATAAAAAGCAAAACAATTATAATTAAATTAAAATCTTACAAAAGAATCGTGATGAGTTATCGATCATAATAAAATGGATATAAGTTGGCTTTGTACAAAGGTTTTAAGTTAATTGCATAATTGCTATATGATATAAACAATTTTTAACAGACATGACACAACACTTATGTTTCCTGACGTCATAAATCTAACCTGTATAAATCCAATTATCATACAAAGTGAGGTTTTTTTACACAGGTCTCCATCTTTCTTGAAAGTGCTTACTGTTGACAAAAAAAAATGGCAGCCTTTGATCTCTCATTTGACAACACGAAATATAGTAGGAAGAAAATGTAATTGTCACTTTTTGGTGGATAAAAATTGTGATTTTTTTTTAAGTTCTATTAAAGCACATTAATGCAAAAAAAAAAAAAAACATTCTAAAGGTTTCCACTACAAATACTATTACAGACAATCAAACTTTTGCCATAAGTGTTTGTTGTAATGTGATCTGGGACATTACATTACATGTGCTTCCCAAACCTGTCCTGGAGGCCCCCTTGCCCTGAACTTTTTGTATGTTTCCCTTATCTAACACACTTGATTCCATCAGCTCATCAGTAGAGACTGCAAGGTCTAAATTGGGTGTGTCTGATTAGGGAGACATACAAAATGTCCTTCAGGACAGGTTTGGGAAACACTGCATTAGGATTAATGGATTTAACAAGCCACCAGTAGAAACCCAACAGGGTACATTAGAGTTTCCATTAAAAACAAGTACAAGTTCCATTATAACCAATAAAACCATCACACATTTTGTGATGGTGTTTTTTGTAGTTGTTGTTGTTGTTATGTGTTTTTTTTTTTCAGAAGGGAAGACAGAAGGCAGACATTTGCATGGGTTTGCCCTATGACTTTGCATGCGGGATGGCATAACCTGACTAACCAGTGGACTGATCTCCTTGCACAGCATCTAAAACTCATTGGATAGAAACGGTGCAGACGTCTGTCTGATTTAGGTGTGAATGAAAATGCCAGAGAGCATTAAACAACTGCATTACTGTATGCAGTGTTCAAACAGCAATAAAGCAGTCAATCAAAAACTGTAATTTTCAATTTATCTGAGCAGTGGTGAATGATGGGAACTGAATCTCACCCACAAAACAATGTTAAGGGCTGTGTTTCCCAAAAACATGGTAAGTTTAATCACATTGTTAGACCCATTGAAACAAATATGATCAACTTCAACTTCATTGTCAATTAAAGTCATTAACATTGTAAATTGTGCATTTAACATACTTGTGTAGAACAGAAACAGCATCTGAAGTCTGTTTTTGTTTTTTTTAGAGCTCAAAAGTTGACAGAGCACAAGATCAAGATCAGTCCCGAAGGTCACTTCATCATATTTAGATTATATTTAGTCATTTAGCATAAGCTTTTATCCAAAGTGACCTAGAAATAAGGACAATGGAAGCAATCAAAAACAACAAAAGAGCAATGATATGTAAGTGCTATAACAAGTCTCAGTTAGATTAAACACAGTACACATAGCAAGGGCTTTTAAATAATATAATAAAGAAAAAAAGATAGAATAGAGCTAGTATTAGAGGTCTTTATTATTATTATTATTATTATTATTATTATATTACTGATACAGAGAGCAATAATAACTACCCTCACACAGATCTGTAGATCAAGTTGAAGTTATAGACAGACAGTGTGAGTTTGTGTAATTCCAAGGTTTAATTAGAAGCAGGTGTCTGTTCGTGGTGTTCCTGTCACAGTTTGAACACCGATATAAAGTCAGTTCGAGGTTTAATGTCGACATATTCAGCCATCCCCTCCTTGAACTGCCACCTTAACGTGGTGGAGGGGTTTGAGTACCCGAATGACCCTAGGAGCTATGTTGTCCGGGGCTATATGCCTCTGGTAGGGTCTCCCAAGGCAAACAGGTCCTAGGCGACGGGTCAGACTAAGAGCGGTTCAGAAAACCCTTATGAAGAGATCATATCATAGGACCGTGACGTCGCCCGGTATAGCGCAGCCGGGGCCCCACCCTGGAGCCAGGCCCGGGGTTGGGGCTCGTATGCGAGCACCTGCTCAGCCCGAAGGAGCGACGTGGGGCCGCCTTCCCGTGGGCTCACCACCTACAGGAGGGATCGTAGGGGGCCGGTGCTTAGAAAATCGGGCGGCAGTCGAAGGCGGGGGCCTCGACAGCCCGATCCCTGGACACGGAAACTAGCTCTAGGGACGTGGAACGTCACCTCACTGGCAGAAAAGGAGCCCGAGATTGTGCGTGAGGTTGAGAGGTTCAGACTAGCGATAGTCGGGCTCACCTCTACGCACAGCTTGGGCTCTGGAACCACACCCCTTGAGAGAGGATGGACTCTTCACCACTCTGGAGTTGCCCATGGTGAGAGGCGGCGGGCTGGTGTGGGTTTGCTTATAGCCCCCCAGCTCAGCTGCCATGTGTTGGAGTTTACCCCGGTGAACGAGAGGGTCGCTTCCCTGCGCCTTCGGGTCGGGGATAGGTCTCTCACTGTCGTTTGTGCCTACGGGCCGAACGGCAGTGCAGAGTACCCGGCCTTCTTGGAGTCTCTGGGAGGGGTGCTGGAAATTGCTCCGACTGGGGACTCCGTGGTTTTACTGGGGGACTTCAACGCCCACGTGGGCAACGACAGTGACACCTGGAGGGGCGTGATTGGGAGGAACGGCCCCCATGATCTGAACCCGAGCGGTGTTCAGTTATTGGACTTCTGTGCTAGTTACAGCTTGTCCATAACGAACACCATGTTCAAGCATAAGGGTGTCCATCAGTACACGTGGCACCAGGACACCCTAGGCCGTAGGTCGATGATCGATTTTGTGGTCGTTTCATCCGACCTCCGGCCGTATGTCTTGGACACTCGGGTGAAGAGAGGGGCGGAGCTGTCAACTGATCACCACCTGGTGGTGAGTTGGATCCGATGGTGGGGGAGGAAGCTGGACACACTCGGCAGACACAAACGTACTGTGAGGGTTTGCTGGGAACGTTTGGCCGAGTCTCCTGTCAGAGAGATCTTCAACTCCCACCTCCGGCAGAGCTTCGAACGGATCCCGAGGGAGGTTGGAGATATTGAGTCCGAGTGGACCATGTTCTCCACCTCCATTGTCGAAGCGGCCGCTCGGAGCTGTGGCCGTAAGGTCTCCGGTGCCTGTCGAGGCGGCAATCCCCGAACCCGGTGGTGGACACCAGAAGTAAGGGATGCCGTCAAGCTGAAGAAGGAGTCCTATCGGGCCTGGTTGGCTTGTGGGACTCCTGAGGCAGCTGACAGGTACCGACAGGCCAAGCGGACTGCAGCCCGGGTGGTTGTGGAGGCAAAAACTCGGGCCTGGGAGGAGTTCGGTGAGGCCATGGAGAAGGACTATCGGTCGGCCTCGAAGAGATTCTGGCAAACCGTCCGGCGCCTCAGGAGAGGGAAGCAGTGCCCTACCAACGCTGTTTACAGTAGAGGTGGGGAGCTGTTGACCTCAACTGGGGATGTCGTTGGACGGTGGAAGGAATACTTCGAGGATCTCCTCAATCCCGCTGTCACGTCTTCCATTGAGGAAGCAGAGGCTGAGGGCTCAGATGTGGACTCGTCCATCACCCAAGCTGAAGTCACCGAGGTAGTCAAGAAACTCCTCGGTGGCAAGGCACCGGGGGTGGATGAGATCCGCCCTGAGTACCTCAAGTCTCTGGATGTTGTGGGGCTGTCTTGGCTGACACGCCTCTGCAGCATCGCGTGGCAGTCGAGGACGGTGCCTCTGGGATGGCAGACCGGGGTGGTGGTCCCTCTTTTTAAGAAGGGGGACCGGAGGGTGTGTTCCAACTACAGGGGGATCACACTTCTCAGCCTCCCTGGGAAAGTCTATGCCAGGGTACTGGAGAGGAGAATCCGGCCGATAGTAGAACCTCGGATTCAGAAGGAACAGTGTGGTTTTCGTCCAGGCCGTGGAACACTGGACCAGCTCTATACCCTCTACAGGGTGCTGGAGGGTTCATGGGAGTTTGCCCAACCAGTCCACATGTGCTTTGTGGATTTGGAGAAGGCATTCGACTGTGTCCCTCGCGGCGGCCTGTGGAGGGTGCTCCGGGAGTATGGGGTCCGGGGCCCTTTGCTAAGGGCTATCCGGTCCCTGTACGACCGGAGCAGGAGCTTGGTTCGTATTGCACGCAGTAAGTCAGACTTGTTCCCGGTGCGTGTCGGACTCCGGCAGGGCTGCCCTTTGTCGCCGGTTCTGTTCATGATTTTTATGGACAGAATTTCTAGGCGCAGCCAGGGGCCGGAGGGGGTCAGGTTTGGTGACAACACGATTTCGTCTCTGCTCTTTGCGGATGATGTTGTCGTGTTGGCCTCATCAAGCCAGGACCTTCAGCATGCACTGGGACGGTTTGCAGCCGAGTGTGAAGCAGCTGGGATGAGAATCAGCACCTCCAAATCCGAGGCCATGGTCCTCAGTCGGAAAAGGGTGGCTTGCCCTCTTCAGGTTGGTGGATAGTTCCTGCCTCAAGTGGAGGAGTTTAAGTATCTTGGGGTCTTGTTCACGAGTGAGGGAAGGATGGAACGGGAGATTGACAGACGGATCGGTGCAGCTTCTGCAGTAATGCGGTCGATGTACCGGTCTGTCGTGGTGAAGAAAGAGCTGAGCCGCAAGGCGAAGCTCTCGATTTACCGGTCAATCTACGTTCCTACTCTCACCTATGGTCATGAGCTTTGGGTCATGACCGAAAGGACAAGATCCCGGATACAGGCGGCCGAAATGAGCTTTCTCCGCAGGGTGGCTGGGCGATCCCTTAGAGATAGGGTGAGAAGCTCAGTCACCCGGGAGGAGCTCAGAGTAGAGCCGCTGCTCCTCCACATCGAGAGGGGTCAGCTGAGGTGGCTCGGGCATCTGTTCCGGATGCCTCCTGGACGCCTTCCCGGGAAGGTGTTCCGGGCGCGTCCCACTGGGAGGAGACCACGGGGAAGACCTAGGACACGCTGGAGAGACTATGTCTCCCGGCTGGCCTGGGAACGCCTCGGTGTCCCCCCAGAAGAGCTGGAGGAAGTGTCTAGGGAGAGGGAAGTCTGGGGTTCTCTGCTTAGACTGCTGCCCCCGCGACCCGGCCCCGGATAAGCGGAAGAAGATGTATGTATGTATGTATGTATATTCAGCCATGAAAAAAAATCATAAATTCTTAGTGGATGAGTGCAATTGTAAAATAATTGGCTTATCTGAAAAGCAATAAAATGTAGAACTGAACACACCGCAGTTTATTTGTTTTAATCCTCCTCGATTTGTAGCAACACAAAAAGTCTCGAGCAGCAGTGAGCTAGTGCTTAGGCCAGCTAGGGACTGTCTACAAAGTACATGAAAATGATAAAACTGTTAATATTTTTCCACCGTAATGTTTTTTTTTATATTTTTACATTATATATATATATATATATATATATATATATATATATATATATATATATATATATATATATATATATATATATATATACATTATATAATTAACAAAACAAACACAAGACTCAAAGACAAACATTTATAATGCTCACTTGAATTTAAATAAGAAATGTTGTAAAAAAGGAATGCGATAGTGGTTATTATTATTATATTATTACTATTATTAAATATATTAATAAAAGAAAAACAACATTAAAAAAGATTATCATTCAATAATCCAGTAGATATGCAGTAGGCTAATTCCAGGTCCTTGAGATCCAGGTCCTATTTTCACGGAAGTGTGACATCAAAAAAAATACATGCTATTGACACTAAATTCTATAAATAAATTTATAATAAATACACTCTTCTGTATCAACCTCATGGTGTGTGTCTTGTTATTGTTTTAATAAGATTTACTCCTGTTACTGTTGGACCCCTTAAATGTGAAGGGCTCCCAATCTTTTATAGAACCAGGGCTGTAGCTGGAGTATCCAGGGCCCAATGCAGGTTGTTGCTGTGGGCCCCCTTGAAAACGCATTCTGGAAGGAGGGACCTTTCAAGCCCGAGGCCCCTAGAAATGTCACCACCTTTTGCGCCGCTAGCAATGGCCCTGTGTAGAACCATTGTCTGTCTGATCCTGGTTCAAATAAAATGAAATTGAACAAATCTTTGAGCTACTTTCTTTGTGTAAAGCGTATAGGAAAAACGAGGGTACAACGGGGCTAAAAAGCACCTCCGACATCTAAACCACTAGATGGCAAATTAACGTGGTGTAGCAGTTTCCAAAACATTTTGCTTTTCAAGATGCACGTCTATATTTGTCTGATCCTTGATACAATCGTGCACAGTAGCGCAAAGTTGATTCTGTGCTTACTTGATCCAATATTTTATGTTATTTTTTATGTTAAAGATTTAAATAAGAAATTGATAAAATTATTGAATATATTTTGAAAAGGTCAGATTTTTTTATTTTCTGATAATTAAATCTGTATTTAGCCAGTTGTCGTTGCTAGGAAACACTTGTTTGTTTACTGTGTTGAGACGTGCTGCGTTTGGTCTCGTACTCTATCGCATACGTTATCAGTGTTGTGCGCTTGCTTAGACCTTTGTTGTGATAAACAGTAAAGTGCGTTCAAGAGCCAGCCAAGAGAGTGCAAAGAAATACCCTTGGTGAGAAGCAGTTAAATCAGCGGGAGTTAAAAGCAGATCGTAAGTGTATTTATTTCTTGTCTCATTAGTATTTAGCGCAGTTGTCATTGCTAGGAAAAACTTGTTTGTTTACTGTGTTGAGACATGCTGCGTTTGGTCTCGTACTCTATCGCATACGTTGTCAGTGTTGTGTGCTTGCTTAGACCTTTGTTGTGATAAACAGTAAAGTGTGTTCAGCTGAATTCAATTTCCGTTTTGTCGAGTTTAAAAAAGATTAGTATACCGTGGCAGCGGTCGCGGCACCCCTCCAGTTAAGCCCTCCTCGTGTGAAGACCGAAGAGTGTAAAGACCATCGACTCTACCGTGCAACTCCACCGGGCAGGGACACTGGCAGGGAATATAAGTATTGTTTTGATTAATCTCTTTTTCCTTCTCCTTGTTTCATTTCTATTTCAGTTGTTTTTTGTTTATAACCAAATCTTACTATGTGTTTCCAGTTCCCTACTATCACTACCACTCGCAAACCACGCATCACACAATGTAGACAGCGCAATCTTAACCATCTGCACACTTTGCCTATATCTGCTAATACACTACTTTCTTTTTCTATTGGTCTCTGGAATTGCCAGTCTGCTGTAAACAAAGCCGATTTCATTACTTCTATTATTAGTCTTTCAAAGCTTAATCTCATGGCCCTAATAAAGACCTGGATCAAACCAGAGGACACTGCTACACCTGCAGCACTCTCCAATAATTTCTAATTTTCCCACTCCCCCCGTTTTACTGGAAGAGGTGGAGGTACTGGTCTGCTCATCTCTAATGATTGGAAATTTAATTCTGTACCATCTCCCCAATCTCATTCAGTTACTGTTACCTACCCTTTTAAAATACATTTTGTAGTTGTCTATCGACCCCCAGGACCACTGGGTAAATTTTTGGATGAATTAGATGTGTTGCTCTCAACCTTTTCTGAGGATGGTACTCCCCTAGTTATGCTTGGAGATTTCAACATCCATCTAGATAAACCTCTGTTTGCTGATTTCCACACTCTGCTTGCCTCTTTTGATCTCAACCGAGTGTCAACTACTGTTACTCACAAATCAGGCAACCAACTGGACCTTATTTATACACGACACTGCTCTACTGATCATGTTCTGGTTACTCCACTGCACACATCGGATCACTTCCTCCTCACTCTAAACCTCAACATGGTCCCTGCCACATCACTTACCCCTCCACATGTCATCTTTCGAAGTAACCTACGCACACTTTCACCCTCCCGGCTATCTGCAATGGTTTCATCTTCACTTCCTTCCCCTAAACTGTTTGCATCTTTGGATGCTAACAGTGCTACTGATACTTTCTGCTCCACCCTTACATCTTGTTTAGACACTGTTTGTCCCTTATCTTCCAGGCCAGCCCGTAACACCCCTTCTGCCCCTTGGTTATCTGATGTTCTACGCGAACACCGTTCTAAGCTTAGAGCTGCTGAAAGGGTGTGGCGCAAATCCAACAATACTACTGACCTTAATGTCTATCAGTCACTCCTATCTTCCTTCTCTGCTAATGTCTCCACTGCTAAAATGACATACTACCATAACAAAATTAACAATTCGTCTAACTCTCGCATGCTTTTTAAAACATTTTCCTCACTTCTTTTGTCCTCCACCTCCTGCTTCATCTCCAATAGCTGACGACTTTGCAACATTTTTCATTAATAAAATTAAACACATTAGTGCACAATTTTCCACACCACAATCAGTCAAGCTCATATCACCAGCAAACATACACTCATTCACATCCTTCTCTTCACTCTCTGAGGCAGAAGTTTCAAAACTCATCCTTTCTAATCACCCTACTACTTGCCCGCTTGATCCTATTCCATCTCATCTCCTTCAAGCCATTTCTCCTGCAGTTGTACCTGCACTCACTCACATCATCAACACATCCCTCCACACTGGTGTTTTTCCCTCATCATTTAGACAGGCACGTATAACTCCACTACTTAAGAACCCAACCTCAACCCATCTCTTTTAGAGAACTACAGACCAGTTTCCCTTCTTCCTTTCATTGCAAAAACACTTGAACGAGCTGTGTTCAACCAAGTCTCTACATTTCTCACAAACAACAACCTCCTTGACAGCAACCAATCTGGCTTCAGAAGTGGGCATTCAACTGAGACGGCCTTGCTCTCAGTTGTTGAAGCTCTAAGACTGGCAAGAGCAGAATCCAAATCTTCAGTACTTATCCTGCTTGATCTGTCCACTGCTTTTGACACGGTTAACCACCAGATCCTACTATCAAACCTACTGGCAAAAGGCGTCTCAGGAACCACACTTCAATGGTTTGAGTCCTACCTATCAGATAGGTCCTTCAAAGTATCTTGGAGAGGTGAGGTGTCCAAGTCACAACATCTAACTACTGGGGTGCCTCAGGGCTCAGTTCCTGGACCACTTCTCTTCTCTGTCTACATGGCATCATTAGGTTCTGTCATTCAGAAACATGGCTTTTCATATCACTGCTATGCTGATGACATTCAACTCTACCTCTCATTCCATCCTGATGATCCGACGGTTGCTATTCGCATCTCAGCTTGTCTAACAGACATTTCTTCCTGGATGATGGACCATCACCTTCAACTCAACCTTGCCAAGACAGAACTGCTTGTGTTTCCAGCAAACCCATCGTTTCATCCCAATTTCACCATCAAGTTAGGCACATCAACCATAACTCCTTCAAAAACAGATAGAAGCCTTGGAGTTATGATTGATGATCAGCTGACTTTCTCAGACCACATTTCTAAAACTGTCCGATCCTGCAGATTTGCTTTTTTCAACATCAAAAAGATCAAGCCCTTTCTTTCGAAACATGCAGCACAACTCCTTGTTCAAACTCTTGTTCTGTCCAGGCTGGACTATTGCAATGCCCTCTTGGCAGGTCTTCCAGCCAATTCTATCAAACCTTTACAATTAATTCAGAAAGAAAGATTAATTTTTAATGAGCCAAAAAGAATACACATCACACCTCTGTTTATCAATTTGCACTGGCTTCCAATAGCTGCTCGCATAAAATTCAAGGCATTAATGTTTGCCTACAAAACTACCACTGGCTCTGCACCCATTTACCTAAATTTGTTACTTCAGACTTATGTGCCCTCTAAAAGCTTGCGTTCTGCAAGTGAACGTAGCTTGATTGTGCCATCCCAAAGAAGCACAAAGTAACTTTTACGGACTTTTAAATTAAATGTTCCCTCCTGGTGGAATGACCTCCCCAACTCAATCCGAGCAGCTGAGTCCTTAGCCATCTTCAAGAATCGGCTGAAAACACATCTCTTCCATCTTTATTTGACCCTCTAACTTTAACACTCACTATTCTAATTCTATTCTTTAAAAAAATTCTACCTACCTTTCTAATCTTTTTGTATTCTATTTTCATTTCATTTATTATGCAATTGCGTGTGTGTGTGTGTGTGTGTGTATGTCTATGTGAAAAGATCTCTAACACTAGCTTGCTCTATTCTTTTTTTATTCTATCGGTTATTTTTATTTTATAAAATCCCATGCTACGTGTACTGTGTTAACCTAACTGAGACTTGTTATAGCACTTATAAGTGTGTGAACTTGCAAGCACGATGTCAGACACTGTAATATGCTCTGGTCCCCTCCCTGCTTACCGTGGTGATGAGATGCATAGCAGATTGTCATCACTCAATGGCTGGATGTCTAAGTGGTGCCCACAGAATAACATAGGTTTCATAGACAATTGGACGAGCTTTTGGGGCAGACCTGACCTGTTTAAAAGAGATGGTCTTCATCCCTCCTGGGGTGGCGCCACTCTTCTCTCTAGAAATATGGCAAATAGTCTTAGTGTTTATACTTGACTAACTGGGGCCCAGGTCAGGAAGCAGAGAGACTGGCTAAACCGACCATCTGCTAGCTGCCTCCCGTCACAGAGGTCAGTTAATTCTCAGCACATAGAGACTTTTTCACCTAGATATCACACTATAGAGACTGTGTCTGTTCCCCGAACTAGAAAAAACAAAAAACGTCCAAACCAGGTTAAGATTAACAATTTAATTGAGGTTCAACAAATAAAAAACAGAAGCAATATGGATAAACAAATGATAAAGCTTGGCTTATTGAATATCAGATCCCTTTCTACGAAAACACTTTTTGTAAATAATATGATCACTGATCATAATATAGATGTACTCTGTTTGACAGAAACCTGGCTAAAACCTGATGATTACATTATTTTAAATGAGTCCACCCCCCAAGATTACTGTTATAAACATGAGCCGCGTCTAAAAGGCAAAGGTGGAGGTGTTGCTTCAATTTATAACAACGTTTTCAGGATTTCTCAGAGGGCAGGCTACAAGTATAACTCGTTTGAAGTAATGGTACTTCATATAACATTATCCAAAGAAACAAATGTTAATGATAAATCCTCTGTTATGTTTGTACTGGCTACTGTATACAGGCCACCAGGGCACCATACAGACTTTATTAAAGAGTTTGGTGATTTTACATCTGAGTTAGTTCTGGCTGCAGATAAAGTTTTAATAGTTGGTGATTTTAATATCCATGTTGATAATGAAAACGATGCATTGGGATCAGCATTTATAGACATTCTGAACTCTATTGGTGTTAGACAACACGTTTCAGGACCTACTCATTGTCGAAATCATACTCTAGATTTAATACTGTCACATGGAATTGATGTTGATGGTGTTGAAATTATTCAGCCAAGTGATGATATCTCAGATCATTATTTAGTTCTTTGCAAAATTCATATAGCCAAAATTGTAAATTCTACTTCTTGTTACAAGTATGGAAGAACCATCATTTCTAACACAAAAGATTGCTTTTTAAGTTATCTTCCTGATGTATCCAAATTCCTTAGCATATCCAAAACCTCAGAACAACTTGATGATGTAACAGAAACTATGGACTCTCTCTTTTCTAGCACTTTAAATAAAGTTGCTCCTTTACGCTTAAGGAAGGTTAAGGAAAACAGTTTGACACCATGGTATAATGAGTGTACTCGCACCCTAAAGAGAGCAGCCCGAAAAATGGAGCGCAGCTGGAGGAAAACAAAACTAGAGGTATTTCGTATTGCTTGGCGGGAAAGTAACATATCCTACAGAAAAGCATTAAAAACTGCTAGATCCGATTACTTTTCTTCTCTTTTAGAAGAAAACAAACATAACCCCAGGTATTTATTCAATACAGTGGCTAAATTAACGAAAAATAAAGCCTCAACAAGTGTTGACATTTCCCAACACCACAGCAGTAATGAGTTTATGAACTACTTTACTTCTAAAATCGATACTATTAGAGATAAAATTGCAACCATTCAGCCGTCAGCTACAGTATCACATCAGACAGTGCACTATAGACCCCCTGAGGAACAGTTCCACTCATTCTCTACCATAGGAGAGGAAGAATTGTATAAACTTGTTAAATCATCTAAACCAACAACATGTATGTTAGACCCTATACCCTCTAAGCTCCTGAAAGAGGTGCTTCCAGAAGTCATAGATCCTCTTCTGACTATTATTAATTCCTCATTGTCATTAGGACATGTCCCCAAAACCTTCAAACTGGCTGTTATTAAGCCTCTCATCAAAAAACCACAACTTGACCCCAAAGAACTAGTTAATTATAGACCAATCTCGAATCTCCCTTTTCTGTCCAAGATACTAGAAAAGGTGGTATCCACACAATTATATTCCTTCTTAGAGAAAAATGGTATATGTGAGGATTTCCAGTCAGGATTTAGACCGTATCATAGTACTGAGACTGCTCTTCTTAGAGTTACAAATGATCTGCTCTTATCATCTGATCATGGGTGTATCTCTCTATTAGTTTTATTGGATCTTAGTGCTGCGTTTGACACAATTGACCACAACATTCTTTTGCATAGACTTGAATACTTTGTTGGCATCAGTGGAAGTGCATTAGCATGGTTTAAATCGTACTTATATGACCGCCATCAGTTCGTAGCAGTGAATGAAGATGTATCCTATCGATCACAAGTGCAGTATGGAGTACCTCAAGGCTCAGTACTAGGGCCGCTACTCTTCACGCTTTACATGTTACCCTTGGGAGATATCATCAGGAAACATGGTGTTAGCTTTCACTGTTATGCTGATGATACTCAGCTCTATATTTCTTCGCAGCCCGGTGAAACACACCAATTTGAAAAACTAATGGATTGCATAGTCGATATAAAAAACTGGATGACGAGTAATTTCTTACTGCTAAATTCTGAAAAAACAGAGGTGTTAATTATAGGACCTAAAAACTCTGCTTGTAATAACCTAGAACATTGTCTAAGACTTGATGGTTGCTCTGTCAATTCTTCGTCATCAGTTAGGAACCTAGGTGTGCTACTTGATCGCAATCTTTCCTTAGAAAGCCACGTTTCTAGCATTTGTAAAACTGCATTTTTCCATCTCAAAAATATATCTAAATTACGGCCTATGCTCTCAATGTCAAATGCAGAAATGTTAATCCATGCATTTATGACCTCAAGGTTAGATTATTGTAATGCTTTACTGGGTGGTTGTTCTGCACGCTTAGTAAACAAACTACAGCTAGTCCAAAATGCAGCAGCAAGAGTTCTTACTAGAACCAGGAAGTATGACCATATTAGTCCGGTCCTGTCAACACTGCACTGGCTCCCTATCAAGCATCGCATAGATTTTAAAATATTGCTTATTACTTATAAAGCCCTGAATGGTTTAGCACCTCAGTATTTGAATGAGCTCCTTTTACATTATAATCCTCTACGTCCGCTACGTTCTCAAAACTCAGGCAATTTGATAATACCTAGAATATCAAAATCAACTGCAGGCGGCAGATCCTTTTCCTATTTGGCGCCCAAACTCTGGAATAACCTACCTAACATTGTTCGGGAGGCAGACACACTCTTGCAGTTTAAATCTAGATTAAAGACCCATCTCTTTAACCTGGCATACACATAACATACTAATATGCTTTTATTATCCAAATCCGTTAAAGGATTTTTAGGCTGCATTAATTAGGTAAACCGGAACCGGAAACACTTCCCATAACAACCTATGTACTTGCTACATCATTAGAAGAATGGCATCTACGCTAATATTTGTCTGTTTCTCTCTTGTTCCGAGGTCACCGTGGCCACCAGATCCAGTCTGTGTCCAGATCAGAGGGTCACTGCAGTCACCCGGATCCAGTACGTATCCAGACCAGATGCTGGATCAGCACCTAGAAAGGACCTCTACATCCCTGAAAGACAGCGGAGACCAGGACAACTAGAGCCCCAGATACAGATCCCCTGTAAAGACCTTGTCTCAGAGGAGCACCAGGACAAGACCACAGGAAACAGATGATTCTTCTGCACAATCTGACTTTGCTGCAGTCTGGAATTGAACTACTGGTTTCGTCTGGTCAGAGGAGAACTGGCCCCCCAACTGAGCCTGGTTTCTCCCAAGGTTTTTTTCTCCATTCTGTCACCGATGGAGTTTCGGTTCCTTGCCGCTGTCGCCTCTGGCTTGCTTAGTTGGGGACACTTCATCTACAGCGATATCGTTGACTTGATTGCAAATAAATGGACAGACACTATTTAACTGAACAGAGATGACATAACTGAATCCAATGATGAACTGCCTTTAACTATCATCTTTGCATTATTGACACTGTTTTCCTAATGAATGTTGTTCAGTTGCTTTGACGCAATGTATTTTGTTTAAAGCGCTATATAAATAAAGGTGACATTGACATTGACATATATATCATTGCTCTTTTTGTTGTTTTTGATTCCTTCCACTGTCCTCATCTGTAAGTCGCTTTGGATAAAAGCGTCTGCTAAATGAATAAATGTGATGTAAATGTAAACCTCATCCATTTATAAGATTTTTAAGCAAAATAACCAACTTCAATCATTTATTTCCGCACAAAATATTTTGCTCTATTAATGTTCAATACAACATATATATATGTATAAATATATATATATATATATATATATATATATATATATATATATATATATATATATATATATATATATATAAATGCATCTCTAGACCTAAAACTTGTTTTTGTCACAAACACGCCAGGTTCCTCCTCCACACAATCACGGCGCACACCCTCACCTGAATTCTAATCATCACCACCTGATCCGCATCATCTATCATCCACCACAGCACCATAAAAGCCACACACACGCACCCAGTCATTGTCCGGTCACGTTCGCGACAAGATCATTCCTGCGCTAACTATTAGGACTAACTCCTCTTTACCTTCTCTCCAAGGATAACCTCCGAAGACTCTTCTTCCATCTTCTCTCCAAGGATTACCTCCAAGATCCTCCTAAAGCCCCACGGTGCGTGTGTGTGGTCCCCTCCTTCCCAGCACGGATCCCAACACCCATCCACTCCTCACTTCCCGCTCCTCTGCTTGTGTCCATTCAATAAATACCATCTTTCATCTGTTACTCCTCTGTCTCTGAGTGATCCGTAACAGATGACCGGACCAGCACCGAGAGACACAAGCATGAGCCTCACGGATCCCTTCCAAGAATTAGTTGATGCACTCCGTCGAACACTAATGTCAGCACCTGCATCACCACCACCAGCGAGCACTTCCGCGGATCCCATCATCCCTCCTTCACCTGCCGTGCACGCCAGTCCCATGGCACGGCCAGCGCCCTACTCTGGTTCGGCAGAGGAATGCAGCGGATTCTTGCATCAGTGTTCACTGGTCCTGGAGATGCAACCGCTCTCTTACCCAACGGATCGAGCTAAGGTAGCTTTTTTATTATCTCCCAGTTACAAGGCAAGACTTTACAGTGGGCAGATTCTCTCTGGACCCAGAATAACCCTGTAACCCAGTCATATTCTAGCTTCATTGAACATTTCCGAGAAGTTTTCGGCAAACCTGCCTGGGACTCCTCAATAGGTGAGAGATTATACAACTTGAAACAAGGGAATATGTCTGTCAATGATTATGCCTTGCAGTTCAGAACTCTGGCGGCCTCTAGTGGGTGAAACAGGCCCTTCTCACTACCTATCGCCAAGGATTGGAGCCCAGAGTGCGGTTGCATCTCGCTGCATACGAGGATACCATCGGCCTCGAGCGATTCATCCAGCTGTCCATCCGCTTCGCCACTCGTATGCAGTCGTGCTTAGAAGAGCACCAGGGCCAGGTGCATTCCTCCTCTCCGCTCTGCCGACCAGAGAACGTCAGCTCCCCAGAACCAGCCAGTGAGCCCATGCTCGTGGACTCCTACCGCCTCACTATGGCGGAGCGTCAAAAACGGCTGGCCCAGAATCTCTGTCTGTACTGTGCAGCCCCGGGGCACATCCATAGCTGGGTGCCCCTTTCGTCCTCCTCGTCCCATGGTGAGTGCCATCCTTCCTTCACGATATTCAATGAAACCACTCACCACTGTTGTTACACTTACTGCGGCTGATGTGTCTCTTCCAGTTTCCGCCCTCCTCGATTCTGGGTCAGCCGGCAACTTCATCTCCGGCGCCCTCTGCCATCAACTCAGGCTCCCAACCTCGGCCACTTACCAAATCCACACCATCACCGGCAGGCCGTTAAGCAAGAAGTATGTACGCCACTGCGTGGGCCCAATCTCCCTCCAAACTGGACTCCTTCACCACGAGGACATTCATCTGCTGGTTCTGGAGGATTCCACCGCTGACGTCATCCTAGGGCGCCCGTGGTTGGAGCAGCATAACCCGGTGATCTCCTGGAAGACCGGAGAAAAGTGGGGCAAAGCCTGCTTTCAATCATGTATCTCCGGCTGTCCAGTTCCCGTGGAACGTCCCCCCGAATCACTACCAGTCTGCACCACCTCTATTGAAAGCCCTGTCGTCAATCAGTCCATCTCCATACCCCAGTGCCACGCCCCCTTCAGTGATGTCTTCTGCCCGAAGCGGGCCTCCAAGCTGCCTCCACACCGGCCATGGGACTGTGCTATAGATCTGCTGCCGGGTGAACCAGTGCCTAGGGGACGGATCTATCCCCTATCCGTTCCCGAGGATTACATCAGGGAGGCGCTGGCTCAAGGATACATCCGCCCATCTACCTCCCCTGCTGCTTCGAGTTTCTTCTTCGTGGCCAAGAAGGATGGAGGTTTGCGGCCATGTATCCCCTCGTCCCAGCGTCCCTAGAACATCTCCGTGGTGCCACTGTATTCTCCAAATTGGACCTCCGCAGCGCGTATAACCTCATCCGGATACGCGAGGGGGACGAGTGGAAGACCGCCTTCATCACCCCTACTGGCCACTACGAGTACTGCGTGATGCCGTATGGGCTAGTAAACGCCCCCTCAGTATTCCAGGATTTCATGCATGAGGTGCTCCGGGATTTCCTCCATCAATTCGTCCTAGTGTACATCGATGACATCTTCCTATACTCCCGGAGCCAGGCCAAACATCGACGGCACGTTGCGGAGGTCTTGCAACGCCTGAGGGACTTCCAGATCTACCTAAAGGCAGAGAAGTGCTCATTCTATCAGCCCTCAGTGCAGTTCCTTGGCTATACCATCGACCGCAGTGGCATCCGGATGGACGAGGGGAAGGTAAGCGCCGTCCGGGATTGGCCCATTCTTACCACCATCAAGGAACTACAGCGATTCCTTGGCTTCGCTAACTTCTACAGACGATTCATTCAGAACTTTAGTACCATCACCAGTCCTCTAACCAACCTCCTTCGTCAGAAGCCCAAGTCCCTGTCATGGACTCCTGCCGCCACCGAAGCCTTCCAGGCCCTGAAGCTGGCCTTTACGACCGCCCCACTCCTCGTGCATCCTAACCCTGATTTACCATTCGTCGTGGAGGTGGACGCCTCTACCACCGGAGTGGGTGTGGTCCTGTCTCAGCAGCAGGGGACGCTCAGCCGCCTCCATCCATGTGCCTTCTTCTCCAGGAAGCTCAACCCGTCGGAGGTGAACTACGACATTGGCAACAGGGAGCTACTTGCCATCAAGCTTGCCCTGGAGGAGTGGAGACATTGGCTGGAGGGAGCCAAACACCCTTTTCAAGTTTTCACTGACCATAAAAATCTGGAATACCTTAGGGCAGCCAAGAGACTCAACCCCAGACAAGCCGCAACCCGCTTCCAGTTCTCCATCACTTACCGCCCTGGGGCAAAGAATGTTAAGGCCGATGCTCTGTCCAGATGTTACTCACCCGAAGAGAGGTCTGAGAACCCCGAGCTCATCCTCCCAGACAAGGTTATAGTTGCCCCTATCACTTGGTCTGCTGAGACCCTACCTCCAGCCGAAACTCCTAACAACACTCCGCCGGGTTGCCCACCAGTACACCAGTACATCCCTAGGACACGTCGCACTCCTCTCATCCACGCCACCCATACATCACTTGGCACTGGTCACCCGGGGGTCAATGAAACCCTCTCGTTGCTACGGGAACGCTTCTGGTGGCCCAACATGGCCTCGGATGTCAGAAGGTACGTGAGTGGATGTAAAAGCTGCGCCATGTCCAAGAGTCCTCGCCATCTACCATCTGGCAAACTCCATCCTCTGCCCGTCCCCAACTGCCCGTGGTCACACCTAGGAGTGGATTTCATGACCGACCTTCCTCCCTCTGATAATAACACATGTATTCTGATTGTTGTGGATAGATTTTCTAAAGTATGTCGTCTTCTTCCTCTGAAGGGTCTCCCCACTGCCATGGAAACGGCAGAACTGATGTTTAACCATGTCTTCAGGTACTTCGGCATTCCAGAGGATATAGTGTCGGATCAGGGCCCCCAATTCTTCTCCCGGGTATGGAAAGCATTTCACTCCCTCCTAGGTGTGGCCATCAGCCTGTCCTCCGGCTACCACCCGCAGTCCAACGGGCAGACGGAAAGGAAGGTCCAGGAGATCGGACGCTTCCTCCGTACCTTCTGTCACGGCCACCAGAACTCCTGGAACCAATTCCTGGGGTGGGCCGAGTATGCACAGAACTCCCTCTGTCAACCCACCACTGGACTCACACCCTTCCAGTGCGTACTCGGCTACCAGCCACCCCTGTTTCCCTGGTCTGGAGAGCCCTCTGACATTCCCGCGGTTGACTATTGGTTCCGGGAGAGCGAGAGGGTCTGGGACGCGGCCCATCACCAATTACAACGGGCGCTCCGTAGACGCAGGAAGGCAGCCGACCTTCGCCGTTCGGAGGCTCCCCAGTGCCAACCCGGTCAGAAGGTCTGGCTGTCTACCCGGGACATCCGCCTGCGTCTACCCTGCCGCAAGCTTAGTCCCAGATTCATTGGCCCGTTCACTATCACTCAGCAGATCAATCCGGTCACCTACAAACTGCAACTTCCTCCCGAGTACCCGATTCACCCCACTTTCCATGTCTCACTCCTGAAACCTCACCATCCTTCTGTTCTTCCCTCCACAGAACCTGGCGAGACGGAAGCCCCCCCTCCTCTCCTCCTAGATGACGGCGCAGCCTACTCAGTCAAGGACATCCTGGACTCCCGGCGGCGTGGTGGGCAGCTGGAGTACCTAGTGGACTGGGAAGGATACGGTCCAGAGGAATGCTCCTGGGTCCCACGCAACGACATCTTGGACCCTTCCTTGCTGGATACCTTCCACTCAAGACACCCCAACCGACCAGCTCCCAGGGGTAGAGGACGCCCACCATGACGACGTGGTCCCCGGCCCTCAGGAGCGGGCCCTGGGGAGGGTGGTACTGTCACAAACACGCCAGGTTCCACCTCCACACAATCACGGCGCACACCCTCACCTGAATTCTAATCATCACCACTAACTATTAGGACTAACTCCTCTTTACCTTCTCTCCAAGGATAACCTCCGAAGACTCTTCTTCCTTCTTCTCTCCAAGGATTACCTCCAAGATCCTCCTAAAGCCCCACGGTGCGTGTGTGTGGTCCCCTCCTTCCCGGCACGGATCCCAACACCCATCCACTCCTCACTTCCCGCTCCTCTGCTTGTGTCCATTCAATAAATACCATCTTTCATCTGTTACTCCTCTGTCTCTGAGTGATCCGTAACAGTTTTACCCACTGATTGAAATGTTCAGAATCGATTCAGAATCGTTGAAGAGAGAATCGCAGTGCATCGGAGAATATGTTTATATATTATGAGAATATATTTTTCCTCCCACCCCTAGTAACAAGACACACCTTTTGAAGTTGAGATGGAAAACTATGCATTTTAAATGAATTTATTGAAGGTTTAAATGTCCAAACTCAGTCAAAATACCTGCAGTATCTTCCTCTAGGGGGCAGTAATACTGGAGACTCTTTGGAAGGCTTTCCAAGCAATTCTTGAATATCAATAGTGTATCTTCTGCAATGCTTTTGACAATGAAAACTACTGGAAAATGTTCTTTCAGAAATCTGTTACAAGACATGGCCTTTGAAGCTGAGAAAGAAAATTTTATTTATTTTATATAACTATTCTATTATAGTTCTGTGGCTGAAACCACCTTCAAAATGTTGTTCTAGAAACCTGTAACAAGACACACCCTTTGAAGTTAAGATAGAATAGCATATTTACTTGACATTGATTTATGTATTTGTTGACATTTCAATATCATGTGCTGCCTTACAGTTTTGTGAATAAAACCAACATTTAAATCAAATTGAACCAGTAACAAGACATACACTTTGAAGTTAAGATGGAATACTGTTTATAAATGAATGAGTTAACCGATTTTAATTCAGTTCAGTAGTGTTCATCCTGACTTACATACGATAGTAAAAGATGGCTGTAAATATTGTTCTTTGAACAAGTAACAAGACATACCCATTTAAGTTTACATATCAAACTGTGTGCATTCTAAATAAATATTTAAACTTCTGAATGTCAGACTTGGTCAAGACAAGTGCAGTATCTTCCTCTAGAGGGCGGTAAACTGCACAATCTTTGTAATGCTTTGCATACTTTTTCTCAATTGTTCCAATAGTGCTATAGTTCTGTGAATAAAATCAACATCTAAATGTTATTTTATGATCCAGTAATAAGACACACCCCTTGTGTTTCATAATTAAAAAATAAAGTGACATGACATTCAGCCAAGTATGGTGACCCATACTCAGAATTTGTGCTCTGCATTTAACCCATCTGAAGTGCAAACACACAGAGCAGTGAACACACACACACACTGTGAACACACACACAGAGCAGTGGGCAGCCATTTATGCTGCGGCATCCGGGGAGCAGTTGGGGGTTCAATGCCTTGCTCAAGGGCACCTAAGTCTTGGTATTGAAGGTGGAGAGAGAACTGTACATGCACTCCCCCCACCCACAATTCCTGCCGGCCCGAGACTTGAACTCACAACCTTTCAATTGCCAGTCAACTCTCTAACCATTAGGCCACAACTTCCCTAATTTTATATATTTCACTAATGAAGCTTTTAGATGGAATAATTGCTCCTCATGCTCTTTGTTTTGCACTTTGCAGATGGTCCTGCACTTTTACATTATAAGGTCTATCAGTAACAATACCTTAAGGCAGATTAAAACAAATAAAACATTGTGTGTTCTCTTCTACATTTGAAACAATTAGAACACAGCTTGTTTCTTGTCATTTTGCTAAATCGTTAAAGATCTTTTGAAGATTTCCTAGGGTGAATCTCTGAATGTAGTGTCGGTTACTCTGACAGCATTAGGCCCGTGACGCCCTTCTTACCGTTTTCTGTGATGGAGACGCGCTTTGGACTGAAGAGATGTAGCGCTCCACATCTGCTTTACTTCGTCTCATGACTGCTGTAACAAACTCTTCGCAAACTCTGCTTTAGAAGTTGATAATTGAAGCACGGATCACCGGCTCCTGTCTGTCTCTGTTCATGTGTGAAGGATGCATGATTGAGGATGACTCAGGTTTCTGTGTAGAGCAAAATTGGGCGTGTCTGACAATTGGGTGTTGTCAAAGTGGTGGTTTTGTCTAAATTACGCAATGAAAATGATGCCCTTACCTAGCCCCACCCCTAAACAAGTACAAAATCTTAAAACAGCAAAATGGCATTAATTAGCATACAATGAAGTATCTGGTATGGAAGGCTCAACACAATAGAACCATATTAATTCCGGACAAAATGTATAACAAAACATACCAAGAAACATACATCTAAAATTAAAAAAAAAAAAAAAAAAATTATATATATATATATATATATATATATATATATATATATATATATATAATTACAAGTCATATTATACAAAAATTTTAATGCCATTTGATTTTTCATTTACTAAGGGCCTCTAAGTATTAGATAATTTCTAAAAACAATGGAGGAGATTTAAACCATATAATTATGCATGGCCTTAGGGTTAAACACTGTGCTGTAATAGCCCCTACAAAGACAACTCATTATATACATTTAACACTTTAAAAGAGACAGACATATATTTGTTTGTGAAAGAAGTTTTCTCTCATTTGGAGGAATGGACACTTAAGTTATACCATTTACTGCATCAAAATGTGTTAATATTTGACTACAGGGATGGATAATTTTATCAGTCATTTATTAATCATGCAACAAAACATTACTGTTACAGTTTTCATTAATAATTATTGCTATATAGATGATAACTTTTTCTAGTGCTCTTATGAATGCTTTTAGCATGACTGAAAATGTACTAATACTATGTATATAATAATAATAATAAATCAGAAAAATACAAATGAACAAAATAAACCGAAGTTATTTTAAGTTATCTTTGCAAATAATATAAGATAAATATATTGCTCTAAACTGCAACTTCCTTCTTCGTTAACTTACTGAAGTGTAAAATTATGTAGAAAAGACAAGTCCAAACACGCTTTAAATTGCTGGATCTGTGCCCTCGATTTCTCTCACGCCTTGTTCACTGCTCCAGCGCGTCCCACAGAGATCATTTCCATACCAAAGACACTAAACATTCTTGCAAACTGTCTAAACTGAATTGCAGACATTCATATGAGTAGTTTTAAATAGCAAATTAGTAATTCAGAGAACACTATTTATTTTTTGAACATGAATAATTCACCGCATTGCTGGCTACGGGCCTGAATTATGTATAAAGTATTTTGATAATAATATAATATTATTAATTATTATTTATTTGTTGGAATCTGGAAGCCATATGTTGAAAGAATACCTTTCTTATTTATTAAAACATTATTATTATTATTTTACCTTTATTCGTTAAAAAGCAATTATATCATCACTATATGCAGCAGTCACAAGTCATTACATTTCAGGTCTATTTATTATAACTCTGCAACCATAGAAAGAACAAATGTATTTGTAAACAATTTATGATAAGTAAAATAATTCATGATCTTCCTACATGAAAATTTATTATATCAACATAAATTATAATGACTAATGTAACCATATTGCTTAAGTCTAATTTCAGGTAAAATCTAAGAAACAAAGAAAGAAACTATATTTAGAGTGTTTGGGCAAATGAATTCCCAAATATAATAGATTAATTAATTATTACTGTTTTTTTAAGTAGTTACATTACAAAATAAAATGTTATGCCTTGCACTACTTTTGAGTTACTCTCACTTTCAAGCACAAACCGCATTTACAGCATTAAATAAAGCAGAAAGTTACAGGCCCTAATGTACAAACAATAAACACAATAGCTAGCCTCCTCACTGCACAACAAATCTTTTAAATTGAATGAAATTGGTATTCTGAACAGAACAAGAATGAACAAATACAGGTTGCTAAACAAGTCAAAACGATTTCATTTAAATTAAAAACTGAAAGCAAACGCCGCTGTTCTCACGCAGATACCTCTCTCATTCAGCAAAAATACAAATGTTTCCACATTCGCCACGTATCTGAATGCCAAACTATGTATTATGTAAACCAAGCTTTGTACTTGACGTGCTTTTCGCCAATAAATAAATGAATAAAATCATCCTCTTCACATGAGCATGGCCCGAGAATGGCACGGATTGTGCAAGGGACTATTTAAATGTTTGGTTCTGGTAATTAACTGCAACGTTTGCAATGCTGTAG
Organism: Carassius carassius; assembly: GCF_963082965.1. NCBI lineage: Eukaryota > Metazoa > Chordata > Actinopteri > Cypriniformes > Cyprinidae > Carassius > Carassius carassius. The sequence continues at coordinate 984,221 of NW_026775030.1, forward strand.
GGCATGTGTCAAACTCAAGGCATGCAAGAGCATATGGCTGTCTTAAAATAATAATATATGATGCTTTATATCATAAAATTATGAAAGTGCATATCAATACCACAAGTTTCTGTTTCTATTTGGCGTTCTACGCAGAAATGGACTTTGGTGTGATACGCAATGGTTAGGAATTTCTGTCTTTCAGCTTTCACACATGACTTTCTTCTTTGTTTAATGGTTCCTCTGCGGTGGCTTCTATATGTAGTTATTTTAATGACAAATGTCCAGCGCATTATATGCAAGAGCAGGTATGTGCACAGACATTTTGAGGGACAGTGGCCCAAACCAAATAACGGGCACAAGGAGGGTGGGTTGCTTGTTAACTCAAATCATCCAATTGTTACAAATATAAAATTAAAGGTAAGTTGACACACTCCCTGCATCTTGGCAATTATATAAATTTACTGCCATGTGACCATGTATTTTGGAACTGTGCAGAAGAGAAACACACTGGGGGAAACACACCCATTTACTCTAAAACACTGTTTTTGGCTTGTCGAAGTAAAAGTATAGCATAACAGATGGAATGGATGTTACATCAAAGCAAATTTATCCAGGTCTAAATAATAGCCTACGAAAACATTAGCCATGAAAAATTCTATGCTATTTCATTCAGTATAGTAGTAGTACATTTTCAATCATGCGAAAAGCACTAGACAAAGTCATCTATATAGCAATGATTATTAATGAAAACTATTTTGTTGCATGAGGAATAAACGACTGATCAAATTTTTTTACCCCAATAGTAAAATGTTCTTTGCTCTCTTTCTGTAATGTTTTTATTAAATTCACATTAATTAAAAAGTCAGATGTGTAACATTTAACAGCTGCAGTCAGGAAAATTGAAGAAAAACACTGTAGTTAAAATATTTAATATTCATAGATGAACATTTTGTAGGCCTAATTATGAAATAACTAATTCAAGCAGGATAAATTTCAAGCCTATGAGCCTGTGCTTATATTTTCTCTAAGCTACGCAGTATTACACCATATTTTAGATTTTAAACATTTAACAGGTGTGCAGTATTATTCATATTATATGAATTATGTATTATATCATCCTAAAGAAATGGTGGTTTATTTTTCATCTGAGCATTAAAAGTGGAATCCTATTTTAATGAGCAAAATAGAAATTAAGAATTTGAGTGAACTTCTCAAGCAATGCATTGGGGCTGGGGTCAATGCATCAAGAGCCACCACACACAGACTTGTCAAGGAATTTACTGAACCACAGACAACATCAGAGGCATCTTACCTTGGGTAAGAAGAAGAAGAACTGGACTGTTGGCATTGGTCCAAAGTCCTCTTTTCAGATGAGAGCAAGTTTTGTATTTCAAAACCAAGGTCCTAGAGTCTGAAGGAAGGGTGGAGAAGCTCATAGCCCAAGTTGCTTAAAGTCCAGTGTTAAGTTTCCACAGTCTGTGATGATTTTGTGTACAATGTCATCTGCTGGTGTTGGTACATTGTCTTTTTTGAAAACCACAGTCACTACACCTGTTTACCAAGAAATCTTGGAGCACTTCATGCTTCCTTCTGCTGATCAGACTTTTGAAGATGCTGATTTCATTTTCCAGCAGGATTTGGCACCTGCCCACACTGCCAAAAGCACCAAAAGTTGGTTAAATGACCATGGTGTTGTTGTGCTTGACTGGTCAGCAAACTCACCAGACCTGAACCCCAGAGAGAGTCTATGGGCTATTGTCCAGAGGAAAATGAGAAACAAGAGACCAAAAAATGCAGATGAGCTGAAGGCCACTGTCAAAGAAACCTGGGCTTCAGACCACCTCAGCAGTGCCACAAACTGATCACCTCCATGCCATGCCGAATTGTAATTAAAGCAAAAGGAGCCCCAACCAATTAATGAGTACATGTACAGTAAAAGGACAACAAATCATAAAAATTTATTTTTTTTAATTGGTCTTATGAAGTATTCTAATTTGTTTAGGTGGGTTTGAATTGGTGGGGTTTTTGTTTGGGAGCCAAAATCATCACAATTAAAAGAACCAAAGACTTAAACTGCTTCAGTCTGTGTGCATTGAATATATTTAACACGAGTTTCACAATTTCAGTTGAATTACTGAAATAAATGAACTTTTCCATGACATTTTAATTTATTGAGATGCACCTGTATAGGCAACATGTCAATATTCCCACACTGTAAGAGCCATATGTTATTTGTTTTACAAACCCGATTCAGAATTCAACATAGATGACATATAAAATGTTTAACAAATGACAAAATGTATAATTTTAAGGGAAAAATAAGTTGATTTTCAATTTTATGGCATCAGCACATCTCAAAAAAGTTGGGACAAGGCCATGTTTACCACTGTGTGGCATCCTTTCGTCCAGTGCTTTAAGTGGGCCAGTACGTACCGGTACTCAGTACCGCAACTTGTCAACAACTCAACGTGGCCGGAGAGGGTGTGTGAAACGCACACACTCGGTTCGGTAAAAATACAAATACAGTGAACAACACTTATATCCTGGCTTCAGACTCTGAGTACTAAAAGAACACGGTCAGAATCAGCTGACTCGCTGACTGACACCCCATCAAGCCAGAATGATATCGCTGGAGGTCAGACGCAAGCTAATGAAGTAATGCAGTAGCTCTTTCTGGGTATTTTTTCAAAATCCTTTTGCACATTTTAAGCAAATCCACAAAAGAATAATTATTTTTTACTATTTTTTATAAGGTTGTCTGTTGACTGCTGTATATAAAACCCCTTCAATATAGTTGTTACCTCAGGGGATGAGGCGAGTCATCAAATATATATATATATATATATATATATATATATATACATAGGCTATAATAGAGTACCGGCACCTCTTTTGGGCCACTTAAAGCACTGCTTCCGTCTCTTCTTTTTATAACAGTCTGCAAACGTCTGGGGACTGAGGAGACAAGTTACTCAAGTTTAGTAATAGGAATGTTGTCCCATTCTTGTCTAATACAGGCTTCTTTATGATGCGCCAAATGTTTTCTATGGGTGAAAGATCTGGACTGCAGGCTGGCCATTTCAGTACCCAGATCCTTCTTCTATGCTGTCATGATTTTGTAATTGGGTGCATGGGTACTTTTCGTAAGGGAACCTGAAAAAAAAAAAAAAACTTTCACAGGATTGTGCCTGAAAGTAATAAACGGGCCTCGGTTTTTACCTAAATGATTGATAATTTATTTTAATATATATAAAAAATGTATAAGGTGTGCATTGTAGCTGACACCTAAATGAACACATTACAATTGTTTTATGACTGCAAGTCTTTCTCCTCAAATGCTATTGAGCTTCAAATTTAAGCCAATGTGAAAAAGTAGGATAATTTACATATGATTTACAGTTTATTTTAATAAATATCAAGCATTCAATTCAATTGTGCACTATAGCTGACACCTAAATGAAAAATTACAATTGTTTTTATGACTGTGAGTCATTCTCCTCAAATGGCACTGACATTAGAAAAGTGTTATTGCATGTAACTTTAGAGACGGTCCCTAAATTTAAGACTCACGAATGTACAACGTCATGCCAACTATATGCCTGTTTTTCTTTTTTTTACTTTCTTTGGTTTTCTTTTCTCTGCACTGGATTGCTGATTTCCTTTACCCGGGCATAGATGTCCATCCATCAATTATGAACATTCAGCCACAAACATGTGGTCCGAGCGGTCGCGAACGCGGATGGGAGAATGGTGCATGTTTTTTTTTTTTTTGAGCAACTGGGATGATGCCCCCTCTGGGAGTTCATCTGTCCTACGCAGACTGCGCACTCTGCGCGTAAGGAGCGGCGGTACTGTCTAGCATCGTGTTGGAAAATGCAAGGTCTTCCCTGAAAGAGACGACGTCTGGATGGGAGCATATGTTTTTCTAGAACTTGGATATACCTTTCAGCATTGATGTTGCCTTTCCAGATGTGTAAGCTGCCCATGCCACACGCACTCATGCAACCCCATACCATCAGAGATACAGGCTTCTGAACCGAGTGCTGATAACAACTTGGGTTGTCCTTGTCCTCTTTAGTCCAGAAGACATGGCGTCCCAGTTTTCCAAAAAGAACTTAACATTTTATTTCATCTAAGCACAGAACAGTTTTCCACTTTGCCAAAGTCCATTTTAAATGAGCCTTGGCCCAGAGAAAATGCCTGCGCTTCTGGATCATGTTTAGATATGGCTTCTTTTTTGACCTATAGAGTTTTAGTCGGCAACAGCGAATGGCACGGTGGATTGTGTTCACCGACAATGTTTTCTGGAAGTATTCCTGAGCCCATGTTGTGATTTCCATTACAGTAGCATTCCTGTATGTGATGCAGTGCTGTCTAAGAGCTGAAGATCACGGGCATCCAGTATGGTTTTCCAGCCTTGACCCTTACACACAGAGATTGTTCCAGATTCTCTGAATCTTTGGATGATATTATGCACTGTAGATGATGATAACTTCAAACTCTTTGCAATTTTTCTCTGAGAAACTCCTTTCTGATATTGCTCCACTATATTTCGCCGCAGCATTGGGGGAATTGGTGATCCTCTGCCCATCTTGACTTCTGAGAGACACTGCCACTCTGAGAGGCTCTTTTTATACCCAATCATGCTGACAATTGACCTAATAAGTAGCAAATTAGTTCTTTAGCTGTTCCTTATATGTACATTTAACTTTTCAGCCTCTTATTGCTACCTGTCCCAACTTTTTTGGAATGTGTAGCTTTCATGAAATCCAAAATGAGCCAATATTTGGCAAGACATTTCAAAATGTCTCACTTTCTTTGTATTATATTTCACATCGACAATGATGTCATTTCCGGCAAGGACCGTTAGTTTTTTGTGATTAAATATTGAAGCTAATATTTGACCATGTAACATTTTTCGAGTTAATTTTGTTATTAAACGTTACCTAAAGAAAGTTTCTGGACTACGGAATGTTATTTGAGTTTAAATCACGCTCACACATTAAGAGGACGCAAGAAAGATGAAAATTTAAACAGATTGCTATCACAAAGAAAGTAGAAAACGAAAGTGAAAGTGCACGAACGGTAGGCAGTTGAATCGATGGCAAAGACATCAGGTGCGTTCTACTTGAAGCACGGCTATGGACAGCGATCAACGACAGTAGCCGCTTGCAGTCGGGGCCGGAGCTGAAAACAGACATGTCAAGCCGTACACTTTCTGCTCCTGTTAGTGACACTCACGTGGTGTTTGCATACTTTATCACAGATGAAGTAAATAAAATGCAGTATTTGTCAAATACACAGATGTTAAAAAACATTTCCATGAGAAATATAAACACTTTTTAATATACTGCTTAATACAGTGCCATATTTTCAAGAATAAAGTTCAACATAATAATATACTATTTAAATATTAATGAGGGTATATATGATTTTGTCAGTGTTGTAGGATAAAAGTGACTTAATACAACAGTGCAACTACATTTAAAAGCTTTTACCATTCTAAAAACACAGATTTGTTGCCATTATTGGAACTGATGCGCTTCGACTAACCCGAAAAACACGTGATCATTGTCATGTGGTGGATCTGGCCAATTGTGAAGCAGCTGTGTCATCATCAGCGCTCCTGCAGTCGCTCTGGAGAAACTGCGGCGGCTGAGTCAGCCGGCTGATCTCGAAATGCTCTCGCGGTACTTTGATGCCACACGTCATGTGGCGTCGGCGCCATCTCAAGTCAGACAAAATTTCTAACTGCCATGCACTGCTTCAAGTCAGACAGCGATCGGTTTGCACAGTCGATCGCAACTATTATCTTTATAAATCAATGCCTGTGAATGAACACTGAAATGTTTTATATTCATAGACTATGAATAGTGGTGTAATGGCAAAAAGGAGCGCAAGCAAATGCAAGTGAAATAAGTTTAATGAACAAAGTTCACACAGAACGTCAGAGAGTAAACAAGGCCAGACAACGAATACTGGGTAGAACTCTGGTTGCCAGGGATCAGGTTGGGAACCAGACAGCAGGAGAGCGTGAAGCAGGGACTGAGAAGGGGCGATCCTGAGGCGAAGACAGAGGTGACGATCCTACGGTGACACAGGAGTGAGTGATTCGTCTTGAGTGACACAGGAAACTATGAAGGACAAAAGACCAGGCACAAACATGGGAGACTGCAACAACGATCTGACAAACACAAAACGAAAGACAGGGCAATAGATAGTGAGCTGGAAATGAATCGCAGCTGCCGTTGGTGGCACAATTAACGGTCATGCCCATAAAACAATCAGTGGTAACAAGACAAAAGCCTGACCCCAACCACACAATATCAAAATGAGACAACAGTTCTACCAACCGTGACAAGTGGACTGTGACAAAGCCCTAACCATGCCCCTAGTGGCACGTAGCATGCGTAGCTCAGTTAGGAGAAGACATTTTGACTTGACAGCAGCAGGTTACAAATCAGGCTGGCTGGACTGTTTATTCGACTGTTGTTAATGTTTTTCCTGTGTGTAAATTATTACGGGTGAGTTCATATACATTTATATATATATATGACAAATATAATGACAAATATATGTAGTATTTGTCATTCTCATATCATTGTTTTGAATGTCGATGTTTGCCCATAAATCGAACGCATTTTAAACTGCGTCACAGACGAAAGTGAAACTGAAAGTGATATTGAAAGTGAAATCAAACGCATTTTTATTGGGCATTAAGCATGCTAATAAGTGTATTTCATTATAATACAAATGATAATGTTCACTTCCTAGTTACATTACCCAGTTTGTTCATTATTGTTAGAAATGTCAATTGTTGACGTTGCTTAGTTCGTGCTCTTCATATAGAGCACATGCAATGATCGGGCGATCGGCAAATAATGTATGTTAATTAATCTATTACTGAATAACTGAATGTCTGTGTTATTTACTGATATATTTACTACTGTTTTCTTTGTATTTCTTCTGTTTATAGACCACATTTGTGTGAAGTAACATATTCAACCAGTCTATGATTAAAAAAGTTAAATTGGGATCCTCTCTCCTGTTTCTCTAACCGGAAACACACACCACCAACTTGGCTGCACTACACATGAACCCACTGAGTGTCCCATACGCTCGTGTATGGACAGTGCTTTATTCTCCAGTGGATTTAAAACTGTGTTGCTAATTGTTAAAGCTCTGTTCTTTGAATGAGATAAGAGTTATAAGTATTCATTAGTAGCCCTGAGGCTATCAAAATACGTATCAATACGATTGAAACAGAAAGATATTGTGTGTACTTTTAATCGTCTGCAAGCAGTTTGTGCACGTTGCAGTTTTTGAACACAAGGGTGCCTAAACACACCGAAACAGCAATAGAAGAGAATTTTCAAGAAGACTAAGAAAAACTAAATTATCTGCTCTTACCAGGAAAAGCAAAGCCATTGAAAAGTTGATGATTGATGAGGAAAATCTGCAGAATGTGCAAGAGTGTATGCAACTTGACTCTGCGCAATTGCTAACCAAGTTTACTGAATTTAATTTGCAAGTTCAAGATCATTTACCTGAAGATGAAAAGATTGCAGATCACCAAAATTGGTTTCAGCCTAAACTGGCAATTCAGTTCCCTGAGAATCAATCAGAGCTGAAGACAGAGCAGAGTAATAATGATTCACCAGGTCATTCATCTGTGGGGATGAATGGGACCATTAGATACAGTAATAATCTTAAAGCAGAAAATTGAACATTACAACATTATTGAGCTGGTGCTTAACAACCAGCTATCCTTGCTTAACAAGTCAAGTCAAGTCACCTTTATTTATATGAGGTTTTATTAACAAGTTCGGGAGGAGCACGTGCAGATAATTAACACAGGTGGAGAGCACTCAGCAATCAATGGTAAGAGGTATGTATACAGCAGTCTCACCACAATTCATTTGAAAGTCTCGCAGCATCCCCCCACCACCACTTCTCCACACTTCTAGTCCTAAACCACTTACATAGGGGGGAGTACTCTGGGTTCGGCCGAACTCCGAGCTCGGAGCCCTCCCTCCGGACAGCACGCCAAATACGCATTAAACTTTACCCCCTCAATTGTAAGTGTGAACTCGAATAGCGCTTTTAAAAACATACATTGCGTCAAAGCAACTGAACAACATTCATTAGGAAAACAGTGTGTCAATAATGCAAAATGACAGTTCATCATTGAATTCAGTGATGTCATCTCTGTTAAGTTTAAATAGTGTCTGTGCATTTACTTGCAATCAAGTCGACGATATCGCTGTAGATAAAGTGACCCCAACTAAGCAAGCCAGAGGCGACAGCGGCAAGGAACCGAAACTCCATCGGTGACAGAATGGAGAAAAAACCTTGGGAGAAACCAGGCTCAGTTGGGGGGCCAGTTCTCCTCTGACCAGACGAAACCTGCAGTTCAGTTCCAGGCTGCAGCAAAGTCAGATTGTGCAGAAGAATCATCTGTTTCCTGTGGTCTTGTCCTGGTGGTCCTCTGAGACAAGGTCTTTACAGGGGATCTGTATCTGGGGCTCTAGTTGTCCTGGTCTCCGCTGTCTTTCAGGGATGTAGAGGTCCTTTCTAGGTGCTGATCCAGCATCTGGTCTGGATACGTACTGGATCCGGGTGACTGCAGTGACCCTCTGATCTGGATACAGACTGGATCTGGTGGCTACGGTGACCTAGGAATAAGAGAGAAACAGACTAATATTAGCGTAGATGCCATTCTTCTAATGATGTAGCACGTACATCGGGTGTTATGGGAAGTGTTCCCGGTTCCGGTTTACCTATTTAATGCAGCCTAAAAATCCTTCAACGGATTTGCCTATTAAAAGCATATTAGTATGTTATGTGTAAGCCAGGTTAAAGATATGGGTCTTTAATCTAGATTTAAACTGCAAGAGTGTGTCTGCCTCCCAAACAATGTTAGGTAGGTTATTCCAGAGTTTATTGCCTGAGTTTTGAGAACGTAGCGGTCGTAGAGGATTATAATTTAAAAGGAGCTCGTTCAAATACTGAGGTGCTAAACCATTCAGGGCTTTATAAGTAATAACCAATATTTTAAAATCTATACGATGTTTGATAGGGAGCCAGTGCAGTGCAGAGCCGTTAAATATGAGAGTTGCGACACTCTTTGATCTCGCCGCCACGCTGTCACGCGGTTCATGTAGCTCTCAATAGTTCCAAACAACTCCGCGCTGTCAACCAGTTTGAATGGTTTTAAGCGGGACAGACAGCTGCAACTATATTTGCAGCAATTATCGTAAATATAGACGCATAATATACATTGATTATTACGTTGACACTTGCATTACATACATATAATAGCATTATTTTCTGGGGAGTGGCGGAAACACCGCATTATTCAGTTTTTGTGTTTGATTTTGGAGGGAAGATCGGGCTGCTCCTATAGCGTAAAATACATTTACAGCAACGACTCGGCAAATATTAACGCGTCTGCATTGATTACTATGCTCAATACACTTACACTGTGTTCTCTTTTCCTAAATACAATCTATAACATTACCGTTACTGTTAACGGGATTAATTTCAGGATGGTTAACCCCTTCATCCTCCCCTAAACATAGGCTAAACCTTCCCTAAACATAAGTGTACTGTTTATATTTACCTACAGTATGTCTGTATACTAATAATATACACACACATACAAAAAAAAAGTTGTCCTAAGAACTAATTTGTCCAAGTAAGAAGGTTTTAGGACAACTTCAGGTTCATTCATTTCATTGATATATATACACACACACATATAGCATGTAATAAACACATACATTACATGTGTTTATTATACATACATATATATATATATATATATATATAATAAAATAAATTATATAATATAGAGTAGTCAACATTTGAAATGGATCAAAAAAAGTGAATCAAAGTTGTCTTAAAACCTTCTAGTTTTCTGCAGCTCTGAGCTGATGGTACTGCTGGACATCTTCCGATTGCAGGGCAAGTAAGCATAATGTGCTTTTCATCTGCTGCAGTAAGTTTCTTTGGGTGACAATGCTGACCAGTCCTTAATTTCTTTGTGCTTCTTCAACAGAGCTTGGGCAGCACATCTGCCTTGTTGCTGCGCCTTGCCGTGATAAAAGGTTTTTTTTTTTTTTTTTTTTTTTTTTACAGTGAACTGTCTTCAGCAACCTTGTTAGCTGAGTTTGGCTGTTCCTCACCCAGTTGTGTTAATGTTAATATTACTGTATATATATTGCTAAGACACATTCACATAAATATATACATGCACAACAAGTGAATATCAATGAATGCCAGAAGCTGTTCAGTTTTAAGGCAAGAAAGAATGTCAACAGTGAAAAATATACAAGACAACCGATTGCATTCAACAAAACATTTAATTAAACATTACATCCTGTGAGAGGGTAAGTAAACCAGCTTCATCATCACTCCATTGCTTACACGAGCCATAAGCTCCCCAGCCTGGCCACTGCTACACTCCCCACCGATAATACATCCTGTTGAAAACAAACACACATACAGTGATGGCGTACAGTGTATGGCTTTGCAAATTAAAAACCACCTGTTCGACAGCTGGAACTTAAATTACTGTTACTTTATCTAGGTATAAGGGTTTAGGCTTTTGAATCCAAGATGGCGCCGCACATGGCTGCTTCAGTGCTTGGCTCTCCAGTGTTTGTACTGTTTTTGTTCGTTTTTCCTGTTTTTTGTTTAACAAACACGATCAGTTTCACCAGGGATGAACTGCTGAACATTCGGCAGAACACACCACATGATATTTTTCCGGATTTCTATTATACAGACGTTTTACTGAACATTGTTATCGGAGGAGCAGCGGCGCTGATCAAGCGCTTCAGGACGCGCAGACGGGGAAAGCGAGCGGGAGCGCTCGTCAGACTCAGGAAGCGCGGATTTCGAACGCCGTTGCCTAGCATCCATCTCGCAAATCTCCGCTCTCTACCCAACAAAACGGACGAACTCCTTTTGCTCTCTCGGACAAATAAGGATTTCTCTCACTCTGCTGCTCTGTGTTTCACGGAAACCTGGCTGAATGACGCCATACCGGACAGCGCACTCCATCTGCCGGACTTTCAGCTGTTTAGAGCGGATCGCGACGCAGAATCAACGGGGAAATCGCGCGGCGGCGGGACATGCTTTTACATCAATGAACGGTGGTGTACAGATGTAACTGTGTTAAAGAAGATGTGCTGTCCTGATCTAGAAACGCAGTTTATCAACTGCAAGCCGTTCTATTCGCCGCGGGAGTTTCACTCGCTCATTCTGGTCAGTGTTTACATTCCACCTCAAGCACATGTGAGCTCAGCTTTACAGAAACTCGCTGATCAGATCACAGACACAGAACAACAACACCCGGACTCTGTTTTAATCATTCTTGGGGACTTTAATAAAGCCAATCTCTCCCGTGAACTGCCAAAATACAGACAGCATGTTACCTGTCCCACCAGAGACAGTAATATACTGGATCACTGTTACACCACAATAAAGGATGCATATCACTCTGTTCCACGAGCAGCTTTGGGACGTTCTGATCACTGTCTGGTTCATCTTATACCGACCTACAAGCAGAAACTTAAATCTGCTAAACCTGTAGTAAAGACTGTGAAGAGATGGACCAGCGAAACAGAGCAGGATTTACAATCTTGTTTTGACATCACAGACTGGAGCGTTTTTGAAGCTGCTACCACCGATCTGGACGAACTCACAGAGACTGTAACATCCTATATTAGTTTCTGTGAGGATATATGCATTCCTACCAGGACTTATTTAACATTCAACAATGATAAGCCATGGTTTACAGTAAAACTCAGACACCTTCGTCAGGCCAAAGAGGATGCCTACAGAAATGGGGACAGGGTCTTGTACAATCAGGCCAGGAACACACTGAACAAAGAGATTAGAGCGGCTAAAAAGACCTATGCTAAAAAGTTGGAAGACCAGTTTACTTCCAACGACTCTACTTCAGTTTGGAGAGGACTGAGAGCCATCACAAACTACAAGACACCATCCCCTTGCACTGAGGCTAATCAACGACTTGCTAACGACCTGAATGAGTTTTATTGTAGATTTGAAACCCCCAACACCCACTCTGACCATCTCCCTACACAACCATTAACACCTCCTGCAATCCCCCTCTCCATACCTCCTGCTCTTCAAATCTGTGAAGATGATGTGCGCCAGGTCTTCAAGAAAAACAAAAGAAGAAAAGCACCAGGCCCAGATGGCGTTACACCAGCCTGTCTGAAAATCTGTGCTGACCAGCTGGCCCCCATCTTTTCACAGATCTTCAACAGATCTCTGGAGTTGTGTGAAGTGCCTTCCTGCTTCAAACGCTCCACCATAATCCCCATTCCAAAGAAACCCAAGATAACAGGACTTAACGACTACAGACCTGTGGCTCTAACGTCTGTCGTCATGAAGTCGTTTGAAAAACTGGTTCTGGCTTATCTGAAGGACATCACTGGACCCTTACTGGACCCCCTGCAGTTTGCGTACCGAGCAAACAGGTCCGTGGATGATGCAATCAACATGGCATTGCACTTCATCCTGCAACATCTGGACAAAACAGGGACTTATGTGAGGATCCTGTTTGTGGACTTTAGTTCGGCTTTCAACACCATCATCCCAACAACCCTCCAGACCAAACTGACCCAGCTCTCTGTTCCTAGCTCTATCTGTCAGTGGATCACCAGCTTTCTGACAGATAGGCAACAGTTAGTGAGACTGGGGAAATTCATGTCAAACAGCTGCTCCACCAACACTGGTGCCCCTCAGGGATGTGTTCTCTCCCCTCTGCTCTTCTCCCTGTACACCAACGACTGCACCTCTAAAGACCCCTCTGTCAAGCTCCTGAAGTTTGCAGACGACACTACAGTCATCGGCCTCATCCAGGACGGTGACGAGTCTGCTTACAGACAGGAGGTTGAGCAGCTGGCTGTCTGGTGCAGTCTTAACAACCTGGAGCTGAACACGCTCAAAACAGTGGAGATGACTGTGGACTTTAGGAGAAACCCCCCTGCACTTTCCCCACTCACCATCATGAACAGCACTGTGGCTGCAGTGGAGTCATTCAGATTCCTGGGAACCACCATCTCTCAGGACCTGAAGTGGGACAATCACATTGGCTCCATTGTGAAAAAAGCCCAACAAAGGTTGTACTTCCTTCGCCAGCTGAGGAAGTTTAACCTGCCACAGGAGCTGCTGAAACAGTTCTACTCAGCCGTCATTGAGTCAGTCCTGTGTACTTCAATTACTGTCTGGTTTGGTTCAGCTACAAAATCAGATATCAGAAGACTACAGAGAACTGTTCGGACTGCTGAAAGGATTATTGGTGCTCCCCTGCCCACCCTCCAAGAACTGTACACATCCAGAGTGAGGAAAAGGACTCAGAAAATCACTCTGGATCCCTCACATCCAAGTCACCCCATCTTTGAACTTTTGCCATCTGGCCGGCGCCTCAGAGCCGCAAATACAAGAACAGCAAGGCACAAGAATAGTTTCTTCCCCCAGGCAATCTACCTCATGAACAGTTAAATGTTTCCCACTTAAACTTATGCTTATGCAAAAATGTGCAATATCCTTATATTTATTTGTTACCCCTCCATCCTAGAACATTCCTGCATCTCACTCGATCCTATTCCATTATCATTTATAGCACAATTGTTTATACACTTATTTATTTGCCAATTTGTAATTCTCCCGTAATTTTTTTTTTTTTTTTTTTTTTTTTTTTTTTTTTCTGTGTGTTGTTGTGTGTCTGTTTACTGGAAGCTTATGTCACTAAAACAAATTCCTTGTATGCGCAAGCATACTTGGCAATAAAGCTCTTTCTGATTCTGATTCTGATTCTGATTCTAGACTTATTTTTCACCTCCTAAAACAGAGAAAGTGAAACATTGTAAAATTTAATGCAATCAAAAAATACTTAACATTTACAAAGATATATTCTGGTTTCATGTGTATACATTCCAATTACACTTTTTATTTGCTGGGATAATCCACATGTATGGTACTTTTCATATAATCACAATGCAGTGTCTAACAAACGGTCTGTGTAACTTCAATGACTAAATTAACCAAGGAACAACCTTGCTAGATACAAGCTACCAATGTTATCTAGTTGAGCTAGCAAAAAAAAATAATAATAATAATAATTCTAGCTAAAGTGGCTAAAGTTAATTGTAATCAGGTGTAATACGGTCGCATACAAGTATAAATCACTTTAACAAAATATCTAATAACCGACAATAAACGTTGTATGCCAACGAACTTGAAGAAAATTTGAGGTAAATGTAGCCCAACATCAGATTATGGTACCTAATATTAGTTAAGTGTTTGTTACTTAAGATAGCAGCGATTAAGAGTCTACCTACGTCTAATATACATTAATAAAGCTGGCTACATAAAATACAACTATTATATAGATTCATGAGAGGTCGGCTAATGCGTTTAAATGTCGAAAATACAGTAATTTCATCAACTTACCAGCGAGCGTACTTCAGAAACATTGAAAATGTGTGGAGTTCAGCGCTGGAACTATCAGTGTTTGGAACTATTGGCTGCTCCACGACACGCATTAGTTCCGCATTCCAAAGTTCCTATGGCAGTCTATGGGAGTGTCGCAACTCTGTTTTTCAACGGCTCTGGTGCAGTGTTGACAGAACCGGGCTAATATGGTCATACTTCCTGGTTCTAGTAAGAACTCTTGCTGCTGCATTTTGGACTAGCTGTAGTTTGTTTACTAAGCGTGCAGAACAGCCACCCAATAAAGCATTACAATAATCTAACCTTGAGGTCATAAATGCATGGATTAACATTTATGCATTTGAAATTGAAAGCATTGGCCGTAATTTAGATATATTTTTGAGATGGAAAATGAAATTTTACAAATGCTAGAAATGTGGCTTTCTAAGGAAAGATTGCGATTAAATAGCACACCTAGGTTCCTAACTGATGACGAAGAATTGACAGAGCAGCCATCAAGTCTTAGACAGTGTTCTAGGTTATTACATGCAGAGTTTTTAGGTCCTATAATTAACACCTCTGTTTTTTCAGAATTTAGCAGTAAGAAATTACTCGTCATCCAGTTTTTTATATCGACTATGCATTCCATTAGTTTTTTAAATTGGTGTGTTTCACCAGGCAGCAAAGAAATATAGAGCTGAGTATCATCAGCATAACAGTGAAAGCTAACACCATGTTTCCTGATGATATCTCCCAAAGGTAACATATAGAGCGTGAAGAGTAGCGGCCCTAGTACTGAGCCTTGAGGTACTCCATACTGCATTTGTGATCGATATGATACCTCTTCATTCACTGCTACGAATTGATGGTGGTCATATAAGTACGATTTAAAACATGCCAATGCACTTCCATTAAGGCCAACAAAGTTTTCAAGTCTATGCAAAAGAATGTTGTGGTCAATGGTGTCAAACGCAGCACTAAGATCCAATAGAACTAACAGAGAGATACAACCACGATCAGATGATAAGAGCAGGTCCTTTGTAACTCTAAGGAGAGCAGTCTCAGTGTCAGGAGAAAGCAGGCTGGATTCAGATGCGGGTAAACTCAAGGCTTTATTCGAAACTGAGGAGAAGAGTCACGGTTCACAGGTTACACTCGCAGTGACAGGCAGGGGCGTAGCACCAAATTTTGGGCCCTGGGTACAAACCATCTTGCTGGGCCCCCAATACCATAGTGATACCAATGGGTAAGGTATTGCATTTTTATCATAAAAACACTTAAAATGTAAACAAAATAGGCCACACTCTGATTAATATATTTTTGTTTTATTGTCGAAAGTACTACTTACTGAGATGACAAAAGGTCTAGCAGGTCCAAACCTGGACTAAATCAAATATACTGTAAAGCAGTTCTGAAAATGACCATACCAAATGAGAAAAACTTTGGTCTGAAACACAAACTAAATAATGTCAGTTTTTACTAAATGCCCATTGACGGGTCTTTGTATGCGCAAATTTGCTGATCAGGTCTTTAAAGTCCAGTTTTTTGCTAGCATTTGAACAATAGTTTTCCTGTGCTTATCAGTAAGAGTTGTTGGCCATAATCCTGGGTCCTCTGACAATCCCTCTCCAGTATCCCTAAGTCTCTCATTCTCTTCTCTTTCCTCTTCAGCTCTGTCCTCCTGCTCCTGACTACCTTCATCACATTCTTCACTTTCCCTCTGATCACTTATATGAATATCAACCTCATCTTCTATTTCTGCCTCTGCTACAAGAGGAAATAAGCAAAATGGGTACATTGTTATTGTACACATTTAAACTTTAAACTGTAAACTTTAAACTGTAATTAGTAATTACACTTTAAAGTTTAAATGTGTACAATAACAATGTACTAATTTTGCTTATTTCCTCTTAACACTTAATTACTAATTACTAAGTGTTAAAAAGCTCACCTTGTCTCACTGTCACACTCACATCCACCTCACTGTCACTGCTTTCACCTAGCCATGATGAGGGGCCTGCTGCTGCAGGGTCTGACTCTGAAACTGAAATATATGGCTTCAAATGGTTGCTTAAATATCCTTTATTGTCACAATACCTTTTTTTTAAAAGTGTAGGCTAAGTACAAGATAATTGATGATTATTTGTCTGTTTAAAATAAATGCAGACTAGACTATAGAATCACAGGGTAAACTAACCGCCAAACTAGACATTCAGTCTTTGAATTATGTTTTAAAATAAGTCATTTTTCAATCATTAAGATGTGCATTATTATACTGAGAACAATCCTGTACTTAATGTAAGAGCGTGTGCGAGCTAATTTGCATAACAATGCGGTAAAATAGGCGCTAACGATCTGTGTTTTCTCGGGTGTTAGATTTTGACAATGGAGGGAAATATACAGTGTTTTCATGTAAACTTCTGACTCTGAGAGTGGGGAGAACTGCAGCAGAAGAGGAGACAAGCGTTTAGGCAGCTGCCTGGAGTGGCAGTGTGTTGAGCTCCGTCTGCTTCTCACTCCCTGTTATTTACGTAAGGGATAATGTATAACGTTAGATTACATTATCCTCCGCTTCGTGTCGGGGTCCTGTTCAGCCTGTCGGGGTTGTTATTCGCTATAACGACCGCCTCTCTATACATTATCCCGCTTATTACATGGCTACCCACAAAATAAATAAATAATTTGCCACGAATTATTGATTTAAAAAGGAGTTTATTGATTTAAAAACGATTGTATTGCTTCCGCCAAAGAAAATAGTCCGTTCCGCGTCCATAGCAACGCGCTGTTTTTCATGGCAACGGTCTGTTATACTTCGCAGCAGTCTGTTATCAAGAAATAACAGACCGCATTCTACATTGGAATTCAGCCAAGCCATGTAATAATCAGAAACATTGTTTGCTCGCTATGAAGGGTGTGATACTATAAAGTATTGGTATATTATTCATAAATGCAAACATAAATGTATGCTATTCTACCGGGAGTAGATATTTATGTTAAAACAATGTCAATGCTTGATGATGCATTTGGAGCTCACCTCTCTTTTCAAAAAAATATGTGAGCAACTGCTTGCCCTCATTTGCCCTTCTCTCTTTATTCTGCTTCTCTTTTCGTTTTTGAGCCCCTGATTTTCCTTTCTTAAGGAGAGACATGACTCTTCACGGCTCACTCCAGCTCCTGTCTCATCAACTGATTCAATCACCGCGGGTCCGCAGCAGAAGCACCTGACCTGCGGGTCGTACCATTTGCATTGATTCGAGAGGGGTGTGGGGCCCTGCACAGCATGAAAATGACTTTTTTATACCAAACCAGCGCCTAACTACAAGTTTAGTTTTGCACAGGAACTTTTTTAGTTGTACATAAATGCTATAAAAATGTTAGTGCATGTATATGTATGTATAGAAAACTGACTTCTAAGGACCCCCCCCCCCCCCCTGCCTCGGGCCCTGGGTACTCGGTACCCTTTACCCCCCCAGTCCGACGCCCCTGGTGACAGGATGAGTAGCAGATGAGTCACGTTTCACTCGCAGTGACAGGATGAGTAGCAGATGAGTCACGTTTCACTCGCAGTGACAGGATGAGTAGCAGATGAGTCACGTTTCACAGGAGTACGTATAACCGCCGGACCGGAGGGATGAACAGCTGGAAGCTACTAGGAGCTCAAGGCTTGTAAGAACAAGGGCAGAGGAATCAACTAAACACACTGGAGCCTGAGGACAAGACACGACAAGGTGAGTTCAAAGAGCTGCTAGACGATCGGAGCTATTGGTATGAATAACAACAGTCTGACAATAGACAGAGAAACACAGGGAATAATAAAGGGGAAAAAATTAGAAGGACATAGAGAACAGGTGGCGAGCAATTAAGGTTAACAACGGGGAAACAAGGGAGGCGGGGAAAACACAAACAGGCAGACGCGGTGAGCTGTCAAACCATCCCAACACACACACACCCACACCAAAAAGACAGGTGATTAGCCCCGAGACCCGACAGTACCCCCCCTCCCAGGAGCGTCACCTGGCGCTCTAGGAAGGGGCCTACCTCGATGCCGCCGGAAGTCCTCAATCAACGAGCGGTCCAGAATGTCCCGGGACGGCACCCAACACCTCTCCTCTGGACCATACCCCTCCCAGTCCACAAGATACTGAAACCCCCTGCCGCGGCGCCGCTCATCGAGTAATCTCTTAACCGTATAGGTAGGAGATCCATCCACAAGACGAGGGGGTGGGGGGGTGGGGCGACTGCAAGCAGGATTAAGGGGGGGAAGAGAACACAGGCTTGACCCTGGAAACATGAAACACCGGGTGAACCCGACCAAGAGTAGGAGGGAGCTTGAGCCTGATCGCCACCGGACTAACCACCTTGGTGATGCGGAAAGGCCCAATGAATCTGGGTGCCAGCTTACGAGAAGGCGCCCGGAGAGGCAGATCCTTGGTAGAGAGCCAAACCCGTTGACCACACACATAGGTAGGAGGAGAGGACCGGCGACGATCAGCTGCAGCCTTGGTTCTGTCAGAGGTTTGGACCAAAATCCTCCTGACTCTCTCCCAGGTGCGACGGCAGCGCTGGACGAAAGCCAGGGCGGATGGAACCACTGCGTCGGGTTCCTGTGATGGGAACAGAGGTGGATTATAACCAACAGCACACTCAAAAGGGGACATACCTGACGCGGCCGCAGGAAGGGTGTTATGGGCGTATTCTGCCCAGGAGAGCTGCTGACACCAGGAACTCGGATTGTTGGATGCTAAACAGCGGAGCATTCTTCCTAGATCCTGGTTGGCCCGCTCACACTGCCCATTGGTCTGAGGATGAAAACCAGATGACAGACTAGCAGAGGCCCCAATCTGTGTACAAAATTCCCTCCAGAACCGGGAGACGAACTGGGGACCCCTATCTGAAACAACATCCACCGGTAACCCGTGGAGATGGAAGACGTGATCCACCACCAGTTGGGCGGTCTCCCGGGCGGAGGGTAACTTGGGCAGGGGAATAAAGTGAACCGCTTTGGAAAAGCGATCCACCACCGTGAGAACTACAGTGTTTCCCTTCGAAGGAGGAAGCCCAGAGACGAAATCAAGGGCAATGTGTGACCAAGGACGGGAAGGGATAGGGAGAGGATGCAGTAGACCATCAGGAGGGCGATTGACAGGCTTACTTTGGGCACATGTGGGGCAGGCCAACACAAACTGTCTAACATCCGCGGCCATAGAAGGCCACCAAAAACGCTGTCGGATGGCAGACAACGTTCTCCGAATACCTGGATGGCAGACTAACCTGGATGAGTGCCCCCACTCAAGGACCTCAGAGCGCAGCGCAGCCGGCACCGGCAACCTGCCCGCCGGACACTCTCCCGGCACCTGCACCCCTCGACCGGCCTCCTCAACTCGCTGCTCGATACCCCACGAAAGGGCCCCGACCACCACCCCCTCAGGAAGGATGGCATCGGCCGCAAACTCCCCTCCCGGAGCACCGAACAGGCGAGAGAGGGCATCAGGCTTGGTGTTCTTTGATCCCGGCCGGTACGAGAGGGTGAAGTTGAATCTGGCAAAGAAGAGCGCCCAGCGGGCCTGACGCGAGCTCAGCCTCTTGGCCGAACGGACGTATTCAAGGTTCTTGTGATCCGTCCAGACCAAGAAGGGCTGCGCTGACCCCTCCAACCAATGACGCCACTCACCCAAGGCCAATCGTACCGCCAGCAGCTCTCTGTTGCCGATGTCATAGTTACGTTCTGCAGGGCTGAGACGACGAGAGAAGAATGCACAAGGATGAACCTTCCCATCATGGAGGGAACGCTGAGATAGAACTGCGCCAACCCCAACGTCCGAAGCATCAACCTCGACAATAAACTGGGCCTCCGGATCTGGAACCATCAGAACAGGTGCAGAGACAAAACGGGACTTTAAAATGTCAAAGGCTACCTGCGCCTCCCGGTTCCACCTGAAGGACACCTTAGTGGAGGTTAAGGCTGTCAGCGGTGCAGCGATCTGACCAAAATTCCGGATGTAACGCCGGTAGAAGTTGGCAAAACCCAGGAAACGCTGCAGAGCCTTCCGGGAGTCAGGGACCGGCCACTGGGCAACAGCTTCAATCTTAGCGGGATCAGGCTTGATCCCCTCCGTAGAAATAATATGGCCAAGGAACGTAACAGACTCAGCGTGGAATTCGCACTTCTCCGCCTTGACAAACAACTGGTTCTCTAGTAACCGCTGGAGAACCCGTCTGACATGCTGGGTGTGTAATTGGAGAGAAGAAGAAAAAATCAAAATATCATCCAAATACACAAAGACAAATTGATTAATCATGTCACCCAACACGCTGTTGACGAGTCCCTGGAAAACGGCTGGAGCATTGGTCAGACCAAACGGAAGAACCAAGTACTCGTAGTGTCCCGAAGGGGTGTTAAATGCCGTCTTCCACTCATCCCCCTCCCGAATGCGCACCAAGTGGTAGGCGTTGCGCAGGTCTAACTTGGTGAAGACCCGAGCTCCCTGTAATAATTCAAAAGCAGAAGACATTAAAGGTAGGGGGTACCTGTTCTTGATAGTAATGTCATTCAAACCTCTGTAATCAATACAAGGGCGCAGGGAGCCGTCCTTCTTCTGAACAAAGAAAAACCCTGCACCAGCGGGAGAGGAGGAATGGCGGATGAGCCCAGCCTGAAGTGACTCACGTATGTACTTGTCCATGGCCTCTCTCTCAGGACCTGAAAGGGAATATAAACGACCCTTAGGCGGAGAAGAGCCCGGGAGGAGATCAATGGCACAGTCGTAAGGGCGATGCGGAGGTAGCGAGGTGGCCCGGGCCCTACTGAAGACCGCCCGAAGATCATGGTACTCCGCCGGAACACCAGTCAGGTCAGAGGGATCCTCCTGAGGAACACAAGACACAGAGACAGGACAAAAAGCAGCACCCAAACATGACACGTGACAAGACTGACTCCAGGCTAAAACTGAATTACTAACCCAATCAATGTGGGGATTGTGCTTGTGCAACCATGGGTGTCCCAGAATTAAAGGAGCCTTAGGGGAATCAATAATAAACAGTTCAATCCGCTCATGATGACTGCCAGCAATATGGAGGTCTATCTTAGGAGTGACGTGGGTGATGGTGGTAAGGGGACGGCCAGCTAATGACCATGCTGAAACGGGACTAACTAAAGGAACAAGTGGGATTCTCCAACGTTGAGCAGAGGCAGCGTCAAGGAAGTTCCCCTCAGCCCCTGAGTCCACAAGGGCGAGACCAGTGTGTAAACGACTCTGGAAGGAGAGTTGGAACGGCAGCTGAGTGCGTGCTGCAGGAGAGCTTGAGCTGAGAACCGTGCCCACCAGGACTCTCCTCCTCACTGGTGGGCCCTGGCTTTTAACGGACACTGAAGGGCGAAGTGGCCTCCCTTGCCGCAGTATAGACACGCCCCCGACGACAGACGCTCCTGCTTCTGCCGTGGTGTAAGCCGTAGACGACCCAACTGCATGGGCTCCTCCTCCGAGGGCTGTCGGCCGGCTGAACTGGCAGAGGAGGACTCTAGGTGGCGCCACGGGGCGGGTGTTTGCCGTTGTTGGCGGCGCCGGCTAAGACGACCCTCAATGCGGAGCGCGAGACTAATGAGCCTATCCAATTCCCGCGGGAGCTCTATGGCCGCGAGTTCATCCGAAATGGCGAAATCCAACCCCTCAAGAAAACGAGCGCGCAGCGCGCTCTCATTCCAGCCGCATGCCGCAGCTAAAGTCTGGAACTGGATAGCATAGTCAGTGACGGAGCTCCTCCCCTGAGACAGTCGTGATAACTGGGCCGCCGCCTCGTCACCCTGAGCAGAGCGATCAAACAATTTGGCCATCTCTAGACTGAAATCCGCGAAAGTGGCACAACAGGGAGCCCGCGATCTCCATACGGCGATTCCCCATTCGCGGGCACGGCCCGAGAGGAGTGTAAGGACATAAGCCACCTTGGTCTCTTCATTTGCGTAACGCCGGGGCTGCAGAGAAAACACCAGCGAGCATTGGGAGAGAAACGCTTGACAGGCGTTAGGATCGCCATCGTAGACCGGCGGATTGTTGGCATGGGGTTCGGACTCGTGTGACATACTGGTGTGAGGAACGGGCCCCCGGCTCGTTGCCTCTCGCTGAAGATCGTCCACCCGTGTGAGGAGTTCGGAGACTCGGGCACTGAGAACGTCCACATCCTGCGCGGTGGTGTTGAGCTGGGTGGCATGCTGCCCTAACAACACTCCCTGTTGAACGAGAGCCGAGCGAAGCGGATCAGATCCCGCTGAATCCATAATCTGGTCAGACTGTTCTGTCAGGAGAAAGCAGGCTGGATTCAGATGCGGGTAAACTCAAGGCTTTATTCGAAACTGAGGAGAAGAGTCACGGTTCACAGGTTACACTCGCAGTGACAGGATGAGTAGCAGATGAGTCACGTTTCACTCGCAGTGACAGGATGAGTAGCAGATGAGTCACGTTTCACTCGCAGTGACAGGATGAGTAGCAGATGAGTCACGTTTCACAGGAGTACGTATAACCGCCGGACCGGAGGGATGAACAGCTGGAAGCTACTAGGAGCTCAAGGCTTGTAAGAACAAGGGCAGAGGAATCAACTAAACACACTGGAGCCTGAGGACAAGACACGACAAGGTGAGTTCAAAGAGCTGCTAGACGATCGGAGCTATTGGTATGAATAACAACAGTCTGACAATAGACAGAGAAACACAGGGAATAATAAAGGGGAAAAAATTAGAAGGACATAGAGAACAGGTGGCGAGCAATTAAGGTTAACAACGGGGAAACAAGGGAGGCGGGGAAAACACAAACAGGCAGACGCGGTGAGCTGTCAAACCATCCCAACACACACACACCCACACCAAAAAGACAGGTGATTAGCCCCGAGACCCGACACTCAGTACTATGATATGGTCTAAATCCTGACTGGAAATCCTCACATATACCATTTTTCTTTAAGAAGGAATATAATTGTGAGGATACCACCTTTTCTAGTATCTTGGACAGAAAAGGGAGATTTGAGATTGGTCTTTAATTAACAACCTCTTTGGGGTCAAGTTGTGGTTTTTTGATGAGAGGCATAATAACAGCCAGTTTGAGGGTTTTGGGGACATATCCTAATGACAATGATGAATTAATAATAGTCAGAAGAGGATCTATGACTTCTGGAAGCACCTCTTTTAGGAGCTTAGATGGTATAGGGTCTAACATACATGTTGTTGGTTTAGATGATTTTAACAAGTTTATACAATTCTTCCTCTCCTATAGTAGAGAATGAGTGGAACTGTTCCTGAGGGGGTCTATAGTGCACTGTCTGATGCGATACTGTAGCTGACGGCTGAATGGTTACAATTTTATCTCTAATAGTATAGATTTTTAGAAGTAAATTAGTTCATAAAGTCATTACTGCTGTGAATTTGGGAAATGTCAACACTTGTCGAGGCTTTATTTTTCACTAATTTAGCCACTGTATTGAATAAATACCTGGGGTTATGTTTGTTTTCTTCTAAAAGAGAAGTAATCGGATCTAGCAGTTTTTAATGCTTTTCTGTAGGATAGGTTACTTTCCCGCCAAGCAATACGAAATAACTCTAGTTTTGTTTTCTTCCAGCTGCGCTCCATTTTTCGGGCTGCTTTCTTTAAGGTGCGAGTATGCTCATTATAACATGGTGTCATACTGGTTTCCTTAACCTTCCTTAAGTGTAAAGGAGCAACTGTATGTAAAATGCTAAAAAAGAGAGAGTCCATAGTTTCTGTTACATCAAGTTGTTCTGAGGGTTTGGATATGCTAAGGAATTCGGATATATCAGGAAGATAACTTAAAAAGCAGTCTTTTGTGGTAGAAGTGATGGTTCTACCATACTTGTAACAAGAAGTAAAATTTAAAATTTTGGCTATTTTGAAGTTTGCACAAAACTAAATAATGATCTGAGATATCATCACTTGGCTGCATAATTTCAACACTATCAATATCAATTCCATGTGACAGTATTAAATATAGAGTATGATTTCGAAAATGAGTAGGTCCTGAAACATGTTGTCTAACCCCAATAGAGTTCAGAATGTCTATAAATGCTGATTCCAATGCATCTTTTTCATTATCAACATGAATATTAAAATCACCAACTATTAAAACTTTATCTGCAGCCAGAACTAACTCAGATGTAAAATCACCAAACTCTTTAATAAAGTCTGTATGGTGCCCTGATGGCCTGTATACAGTAGCCAGTACAAACATCACAGGGGATTTATCATTAACCTTTGTTTCTCTGGATAATGTTATATGAAGCACCATTACTTCAAACGAGTTATACTTGAAGCCTGCCCTCTGAGAAATCCTGAAAACGTTGTTATAAATTGAAGCAACACCTCCCCCTTTGCCTTTTATCCTATCCTTCATCTAAAACCGGAATACATGCTGCTCTTATGTTTACTTATTTATTGCATCTGCATTGCTACTTTTAATTTACAATGACATTTTAGACACCACTCTAACCCATTAATCACATCAGTACCTCAGGGCTACGTATGAATACTTATAACTCTTAACACTCTCAAACTTTATTGTATCTGTTACTGCCACTTATTTGTATATAATGCTCTGTCCGTGTCTTTTCTGCCTATGGGCACTGAAGTCACTCAAAAATCTCAGTCCTCTTCACGTACGTCTACGTCTTTTATGTCTTGTTATTGTCACTGTATGTCTGAGCCTCATTACAAGCATTTCAATGCCCAGTTTTCCCCAGTGTTAACTATGCAAATGACAAATAAATTCCTCTTTACTCTTGACTTGACTTTTGAAAATTATGCCGAAGCGAAATTACTTGACTGAATTGCTTGTGAATAAGCAAAAACAAATCCAGATCCAAGTAAAGACATCCAAGTGTTTACTGGTGATCCGCTGACTTTCAAATCTTTCATCAGGTCCTTTGAGCATACCGTGGAACACAAGATAGACAATGAAAAAGGCAAGTTATATTACCTAGAACAATACACCGCTGGAAGGCCACAAGAGATTGTAAGAAGCTGTGAATATATGCCATCAAACAGAGATTTCAAGGAAGCAAAACGATTGCTCCAAAGGCATTATGAAGATGAGCTAATCGAAGAACGTGCTTATATTGATAAAGCTTGAGTGCATATGCGCTGTTCCTGATTGGTTGTCGGAACACAATGGAAGATGGAGAGTTCATGGAGGAAATGGACAATCCTACTAATATGAGAGTTATACTTTTCAAAGCTACCAAACAAAATGAAAGAAAGATTTACTCATTTTGTTGACTTTTGATCACCAAGCTAAAGTGGCCATGGACCCTCTCTTTGGTGACATACTGGACTCAGGGCCGCATTAAGAGCTCACTGGGCCCAGGGCTATGAATTACTGCAGCCCACCCCCCTCCCCACCATTTTAGGTCACCAGCTATAGAGAGAGAAAAAACCCCACATTTTTCTAAAACACTGCTGAAGTTGTTGTACAAAAATATAGTCTAGAATCATTCAGAAAAACAGTTGCCAATTCCTTTACAATATACAATTAAGAAAATAGCTACTTGAAAAACTTAAAGCACTGAATAATATTATATTGTATAAAGTAATCAAATATACAATACATAGTTTTCACTATAAATTCAACATTCATTCTTATTTTACAAAAGTGATTCAGTCAAGGGCAGTAAATTAATTTCTTTCTGATGTTTGATTAACATTGACACAAATGGCGACAACAGCTTTATTAGCAGCTTCGGTCACTTTAAGACCTCAGGGTCTGAAATCAAGTCAAGTGCCCTGTGCAAAACCATCTCAAATTCACCATGGTCTCAAAAAACAGACCATGGGGTCATCTGACGGACAAGGAACCTTGACCTCGCACCCTCCTGTGCCACAGCCTCGCGCTCCTCTTGTGATGCTTAATATTACACACTCCGTTGTGACAAACAGAAAAAACGCTACGGCATATGCACAATTGGCCTTGTATTCATTGTCCCTCATGCATTCCAGCCACTGGTAGTTATTTTCCCGTTCAATTCAAGTCTTTCTTTTTTGCCGGCTGCTCGGAGGTAGTCATTTTTACATTTCCCGCTGTTGTCACTAGTCGTAATCGTTGCTAAGATACGTGACTCACAATGACTGAAATGACCAATTAAAAATGGCATTCTCTGATGATGTTCCAAAATGTTAAAAATGTTATGCTGATCATAGACAAACATGGGGAGAAATTAGTAGGCCTATCTACCGCACCGTCGCTTTTTTTTTTCTTATCATAGCCTACAAATGTCTTCGTTCATAGTCTGACATGTATATTAGAAGCTATGCGTGTGTCTGTCGTGGATTTGCACTGAATTGATTCTCAAAAATACAGAACAAAGTGTGTTCCGTATTAGTTCAATACGGAACAAGACTTTTATGTGTCAAATACGGGATGATTCCGTATTATACGGAACAGTTGGCAACCCAGTGAGCTGCTCTGAGCTCTCTCTTGTATGTTGGTGCGTAATCACTCATTTGTGTTACATTAGTCTTTCCACTGCAATGTATTTTTCACTGCGTGAGCGAGAACATGATGTGCGTGACTCGTGAGAGCAGCCTGGCTTGTCACAAAGTAACTAAACGAGGCGGGTCTTTGCAAACGGTCACTATAATATTAATGATAATGATTCAATGATAATGCATGGAATATACGGTACAGCGCCACTAAATAACAGGGGGCGTGGTAAGGCTTTGGCAATCAGCTGGCTAGTGGTCAGTCTGCTCCACAGCCAATCACGGGCCCCCTCCTTGCTCGGGCCCCGGGGCTTAAGCCCCGCCTAGCCCTATTGTTAATGCGGCCGTGACTGGACCATTGCAATGTTGTAGCAGCAAAGGGGAATCGGAAAGAGAAGTATCCTACTAAAAAGGAATAATAAAGAGCAGCTTTGAAACCAACATTTGCATGGAGGAAAGAAGACCTCAAATTGTGTCCAGGAAACAGGTCATTCCCACAAGAGCCTCAATGCCTTTGAAAAACAATGTATATTTTGCACAAAGGATCATTCTCTAGAATCATGCAGTGAAATAAAAGAGCAGCCACATAAGGTACATGTGGAGTCCCTGAAGTCTTAAGGCTTATGTTTTGGATGCTTAACTCAAGGCCATCTTAGCGAGAATTGCAAAAAGAGAATGGAATGTAAAGAATGTTCCCAAAAACAGCAAGACATTCTACACATTAAAGAGAACCTTAAAGTTACAAAAGATGTTGAAACACAGGACCAGAAGATCTCATGTGCCCAAGTCTCCCTTAACTACTGCAAAGGAAACTGAATCTGAAATGGAAGCCAACTCAAATTCTACTAAGCATTATGTGCCAAAATAAGCCAGGAGAGCAGAAGTTAGTAAACCGATTCATCCTCACAGATTTGGAAGTGTGTGCACTGGAAAACACAGAGTATTATGAGCTACGTAAAATCTTCACACACAGCAGTATTCCTGTTCAAACCTTAAACATTCCCAAACAAGAACACATAAATAATGGCCATACATAAATGAAGTAAGCATACCTAGTATTGATGCAAATGCAGACCTTCTGATTGGAGCCAACAATTCATAATCGATGGAGCCATGGTACATCATAAACAGCCAACAGGGTGCACCTTATGCTGTGAAAACTGCACTGGGCTGGGTGGTGAATGGACCAATCAAGAAAGAAAGCAACACTGCAGAAAAGTCCAAATTGTCACATCATACAGTTAATCGTTTCTCAGTGGTGAGAGAGCAATTGTCGATTCAGCAGCACAACACTGATTTTCCAGAGCACCACTATGAAGAGAAAGAGGAGTCAATGGAAGACAAACAGTTCATGAATTCAGTGCAGGAAAACACTAAGTTTAAGAATGGACATTACTGTGTAAGACTACCATTGAGAAATGAAGCAATAAAAATCCCAACCAATCGATGTGTTGCCGAACTGCGTGCTGTTAACCTGAAGGAAAAATTCAGAAGAACTCAAGTTTGTTTGAAGATAACGGTTGCTTCTTGAAAAGTATAATAGAGAAAGGATTCACACACCATGGGGTGTAGCACCCAAAGAAAAACAAAATAAGAGTGTTTTTTATTGTGCTGCTTTTTTTTTTTAAGATTATCAACACAGCCAATTGCTACATGGTCTGGACCTCACAAACACACTCATTGGTGTACTTACCAGATTTAGGGAAGAACCAATAGCCATGATGGCAGATGTGGAGTCAATGTTCCGGTGAGGGTTCCTGATGAGGATGCAGATCTCCTTTGTTTTCTTTGGTGGCCAGAGGGCAATTTAAAAGCACCTATAGAAGGATTTAGGATGACAGTGCACTTATTCAGAGCCACTTCGTCACCTAGCTGTGCCTCATATGCACTGAAAAAGACTGCAGAGGGCAGAAAATAAGTAGTATCTCTGAAGGCTGTTGAAACAGTTTTGCACATTTTTACATGGATGACTGCTTGAAATATGTTTCTACAGAACAAGAAGCTATTAACTTAAAAATGTTCAGAACTTCAGAAGTTGCTTAAGGAGGTTTCTGCTTAACCAAGTGGGTAAGCAATAGTAGGAAAGTACTATTGTCAATTCCATAAGAACAAAGGGCAAGTGGAGTTAAGGACCTAGACTTAGATCAGGATTCTCTGCCAATTGAGAGAGCACTCTGCATGCAGTGGTGTATAGAAAATTACTCCTTCACATATAACATCAAGGTACATGAGAAGCCATTGAGTAAGAGATGTATTCTCTCAGTTGTTAATACAATTTATGACCTCTTGGTTTTCTGGTGCCACTCTTCCTACCAGTCAAGCTCCTTCTGAGGGATATGTGTAAACAAGGATATGGACGGGATGAAGAAATTAAGGGCAAGCAAACTGATCAGTGGGTCAGATGGCTATAAGATCTTAATCACCCCTCAGACTTTCAGATCAAAAGATGCTTAAAACCAGAGAAGTTTGGTAACAGAACAGAAGCGCAACTGCGTCATTTCTCTGATGCCAGCGAGAATGCGTATGTCCCAGCAACTTATCTGGTGCTCATGTAACGCGTCTTTGGGACCTGCTAGCCAATATTATGTAATTAATATTAGCTATAATAAGTTGAATAGGTAGCTATGGAAATAAACAATATAGGTTAGTTAAATCACAGAAGTCTAAATTCGGCTACAGGAGCTGGTGGTCAGTAATACAGAAACATGATTTTAAATTTGGTGCAGGTACCATGTATTGAAAAGTGATTAAACAAAATATTTACAACCAGAAATAATGAAGGAAAAAACATAGGAAAAACAAAATATTTACAGACTGCAATTAAACAGATTATAATCAAGTGCACTTTGAAGTTATTGTTCAAGTAAGATATGACAACAGAAATTACAGCAAATACCACACACAAGAACAAAAAGAAAAAGAGGAAAAAACTGTCCCAGCAATGTTTGGTTTCTTGAAGACTAAAACGACAACCCACAAGAGTTTTATGAGAATTTATATTAATAAGTCCATTGGTTATTGTCCAGGGAAAGGATGTGCATGTGGGACTTAAGCGCTAGTCTATGGAGACGTGTGTTGGGGACAGGCTGCAGACAACCTTCCTACCAGACCACTAGGATGGCTGTTCAGTAGATGCTGCTCAGATGTTAGGCTCCTAGCCATAGTAATTCAGCTAGTCATCATTCATCTCTAGACAGAGAGAGAACCTGGCCTGTGGTGCAACAACAGGACCAGTAAATAACAAGGCTAATTTGGAACTAAGTTTGCATTAAACTTTAGCTAATTCCACACTCAAATATGATTTCCATGTGTACACAATTCTAAATCATTACAAAATCATTAAATGTACAAGCTACAAACAATAAACATTAAGTGCCTGACAACATAGTCAAAAGTGCAATATTAAAAAGTTATATTGCCTGCACAAAGTTCAAATAATTAATCCAACAGTACTGTAATCTAATTTTCATAATATATGTAAACACACTTAGTGCAAACAAATATATTTATAAAGCAAAAACAGTGGCAGACTTCACAACAGCATAAAAGGAATCAACTAGAGCAGCCAATGTTAAAGCTAACACTAATGCTAATGTTCAGCTCTGCTAACTTAATATGTTAGCCTCTAGCAAGTGGTTCATTCATTCGTTCAGATTATTCACCAGTTCCTCTATGTAACATAACCTGATGGCGGTGACGAATTCCCTGCAGCCAGTTAAGTTGTTCTTAAAGTTACAATGATATGCTTAACTTAAAAGCATGAATTGAGCACCAGAGTGAATAGTTTGTATGACACAAACCTGTCCACAACTGTCGATCGGCTTCCTCACACCTCTGAGTGAGGAAGACGCCACAGTCTGATTAAACACCTGTGCTCAATTGCGTGATTGGCTAAGCACAGTCAATTGACTGGGATTACGTGAAGTCGCAGGGCACTACTCCACACAAGCAATTTAAAGGGACGGGGACAGCAAAACCAATATACAAACATTTAATATATATTTTGACAGATTTTAACCTGGGTTACACCCTCCCCCCTTAAACCCATGCACGTCCCGTCGCATGTTAAACCACGTGAATAACTGAACTGGTGGTAGACGCAGGGTTTAAAGCCTCTGATATACGGTGTAAAAAAGTTTGAACCACAGATATCAGGGGATTACCAAGCGAACTGTATTGCAACCTTTCAGGCGGTAATCGTTGACGCACCGAACGTCTTGGACCGGGTTCTGGTTCTACAGAATCAAGGGTTAAATCAAAGTGTAAGGGCTCAGAGACACTAGGGACTGACGTCTCAAGGTCGACAGACTCTTCTTCCTCAAGGTCAGACTGAAGTGGATGTTCAGATAAGTCAGTTTCAACAGGTGCTACAGATTCTTCAGCTTCAGGTAAGTGGTCAGCGGTCACAGGTAACATCTCTTCTTCAGGTAAGTGCTCACTCTCGGACCCTTCATCAAGAACGGCTGGTTCACTCACAGATGTCATTGATGGAGGAAGACAGTCATTGGCAACACTTGGAGATGAAGCACTTTTGTAAAACTTCTCCACAGTGAACTTCATTGGATTTGGATCCAGACCGAGAACTGTTGGTTCAGGTGAAGAGTCTTCCTCTTCAGAGACCTCAAAATCAGGAGGAGTCTCACGCTGCTGCCGTGTTCTTGGCCTTGAGACTGGACTGGCCTCAATGGATGGCTCTTCTACAGCAGGGAGAAAACCACATGGTAAGAAAAAAATCTCTGTGAAGTGTACGTTTAGGACCATCACGACGCTCTGGCTTCACTGTATAGACTGGTAGGTCTCCAGCTTGATCCACCACAACGTAGATGTCCTGCTCCCACTTATCACTCAGCTTGTGTTTACCTCTCAATCAAACACTGCGCACAAGCACTCGGTCTACAGGCTCTAACTTTGAAGGGATGACTCTTTGATCAAAGCGGACCTTGTTCTTTTCAGATGCTTTGGCGGCGTTCTTTGAGGCAATATCGTAGCTTTCTTTCAACCGGGACTTTAGATTTTGGACATACTGTGAATGAGATTGATGTTTTTTTCGACTCAGCGGTAAACCAAAAGCCAAGTCGACCGGAAGACGAGGAGAACGTCCAAACATCAGTTCGTATGGTGTATATCCTGTGGTCTCATGCCTTGTACAGTTGTAAGCGAGTACCAAGGGTTTGACGAAGTCTTCCCATTTTGTTTTCTGTTTTGCTTCCAGAGTCCCCAACATGTTGAGCAAAGTACGGTTGAATCTTTCTACCGGATTTCCTTGCGGATGGTATGGTGTAGTCCGACACTTCTTGATTCCAGCCACTTCACATAATTCCTTGATCAGTTTGGACTCAAAGTCCCGCCCTTGGTCTGTAATGAAGTCATTCTGGTATCCCATAATAGACTATAAAAGTTGTCCAAGTTCTTTCTTGTGGAAGAATATCCACGGGTCAGGTCGTTGAGAGGCTTTGCAATGGCTGAATACCCCTTAATGAAACGGCGGTAATAGCCTACGAATCCCAGGAAGGATTTTAAGGTCTTAAGATTAGTGGCAACTGGCCAGGATTTTAGTGCAGAAACCTTCTCTGGGTCGGTCTCAACACCATTTACAGAAACAATGTGTCCTAAATATTTGACTGATGTCTGAAAGAATTTACACTTTTCAGGCGATAGTTTCAATCCGTACTCTTGTAGACGGCTCAGCACTCTAAGCAGACGGCCATCGTGCTCCTCAAGCGTATTGGAAAAGATGATCAATTCATCCAAAAACACAAGAACCTCTTCCAAATGGAGATCACCCATACACTTTTCCATTAACCTTTGGAAGGTTGAAGGTGCGTTGGTTACTCCCTGCGGCATTCTGTTAAATTCCCAGAATCCGAGAGGCGTAACAAAGGCTGTCTTTTGTTTATCTGCTTCATCCACTTCTATTTGGTAATAACCCGACTTGAGGTCTAGTTCCGAAAACCACTTGGATCCAGTGAGTGCAGAAAATGATTCCTCCAAGTTAGGCAATGCATATGCGTCCTTTACAGTCTGCAAATTGAGCTTGCGATAGTCAATACATAGTCGAATATCTCCATTTTTCTTCTTGACAACAACTATAGGTGACGAGAATGGTGACTCGGATTCTCTAATAACACCGGCATCTAGAAGCTCTCTCAGATGTTTACGAACAGCTTCTATATCCTGAGGATGAATTGGTCTTGCTCTGTGCTTGAATGGAGTGTTGTCATGGAGATTAATATGGTGTTTCACATGACTAGAGCAGCCAACATCCATGTCATGCTGGGAAAAGACGTTGGACATTGAATTTAACTTGGTGGTGATCCTTTCCTTCCATTCCAGAGGTAATGACGATTCCCCAAAGTTGAAAAATAATGGAGAGCTGTTGGTCCCAGGCGCTGAGGAACTAGTCACATGCTGCTCTGAAACAATACACTCATACACTCCCAGCTCTGCTATGATGGTCGAAGGTTGTATGTAGATATCTTGATCCAATTTGTTTCTCACCATGACAGGTACTTGGTAAGGGAAACGCAGTGGCATGGCGACAAGACAGCTGCTAACGCACAAACCACCCCGCAGGCCTGAATCTGGATGTTGGACGACAGCATACTGACTTGCTGGGGCAGAGACTTTAGCAGAGGCTTTCAGCAATACGGTGTGGCCAACCGGAATGAGCACAGAGGATTTACTGAGCAGAGTTACAAATCCAAGATGGCCGCTGCAGCTTTGTTGATAGGTCACTTGGAGAGTTTCTAATACAGCTCGGTAACTGGATGCATATGGTTGGAAGGAAGAATTTTCGCTTTGCCGAAACTGGTCGTAGAGCATTTCAAGAGTGTTCATGCCAATTAGGATTGAGGTGGGAAATCCTGGTCTGACATCAGGAACAATGAGTGCAAGAGTGGGAACAGTGATAATGCTTCCCACAAAGTCTTTAGGAAAAGTCACTGTAGTTTCAATGTAGCCAAGATATGGAACATTTTGGCCTGCTGCTCCTTCGATATGGAGTGGTGCGTGCAGGGCTTGAACTGGTTGATGGGAAAGATATTCATTATAGAAGGAAACCGGAATGGTCGTAACTTGGGACCCAGTATCCAGAAGACAGGAACCTTGGTGACCGGCGACTTGGACATCAGCAGTACATCTGGATCCTATAAGTCCTTTCAGTACTCTCCTTGATGTAGACTGCAATTCAGAACAGTTGACAGGAAGCTTACTCTTGGCGGGACAAGTTTGGTCCTGCTCAGCCCCTGGGTGTCCCACACCAGGAACTAGAGCTAGTTTAAATGATTCTTTTCAGATGAATTTTGTCTCTGCCACTTCTGCTGCCTGTCTTGAAACTGCTTTTTCTTGGCAATAACCAGTATTGGGTTCGGATCAGAATCACACTGAGGCTTAATGTGGCCATCCTCCCCACAGCAAAAGCAAAACCCCGGTTTTGGATTGGAAGAAGCTAATTTGGCATTTCTCCCCGTCTTCCCGGTTTCAGACTGCTTTGAGGCAGAATACGTAGCTACTGGCTGATATCTGTTGGCCTGACTGGCGTTAAAAGCGGCAAGCTGTTGTTGAATGACTGTCATCTGTTGTGAAAGCTCCTTGGTGAAATTTGTTATCGCAGTGCTCATCCGGCCTATTTACAAATTGAGCATGAGTGGTTACCTTTTGTTTGGTTCCTCCAAGGTGCTGTTTCATTCTTTGCTCCTTTGTTGCTTCTCTGTCCTCCTCTGTTCGCAGGAGTAATAAAAGTTCAGCAAAAGATGGTGGACTTGATTTCCTTTGTTTAAGCTGAAGTTCTGAAATCAGTAAATTGTCCCAACACCCTCTGTAGAATTGAGCCAATAAGCATTTATCCATATCTCTCTCAGATACTCCTCCTCTCCTCACAGCACATTGCAGTGCCACCTAGAGTCTCTGCAGATACTCAGACGGCTTCTCTCCATGATTTTGATAAGTGTCCATGAACTTGGCGTAAAGTTCCTCACCATCCTGGACAGTGCCATATGCCGACTCCAGCTGCCGCAGATACACATCAGGCAGCGCATCATGACTTAGATGTTTCACCATGTCACAGGCAGGAGGCAGCAGGCTATCACGAATTAGTTTGGTGCGTTGGAGATCAGAGATGGCTGGATCACGCAGCACTAATTCGACACCAGACCGCCAGGTGTCGTAGTCCATTTCATGGGTTGACCTGGGCACTTTACCAGAGAACGGTCTCAGCCGATGGGTAGCATACATAGATGTATCACTGCTCCGGACCACATGCTCCACGACATAGTGCTGCACCTCAGGAGGGTTAAGGTCACCAGGTGCAATTGACTGTCCCCCGGTGCTGTTCATACCAGCACTGTGAGAGGCAGAAGCAGGTGGAGTGAGAGATGTTTGTAAGGGAGCATACACTGGACCAAAAGTTCGACTTGGTACAGGAGGAGGTACAGATGGCTCTGAAGGTCTTTTTGGTTGGTCAGCTATCTTTTGTTCCATTTTAGGGACATTTACCCCAATGGGATGAAGCAGTGCTATAGCTTGTTGTATCTGAGACATCATTTCACCAAGGACCATCGAATAATCTTTTCCAGACATTTTAGCAATTTCTTTTAGGTCAGATAAATAAGTATCAGTCTTTGAACCACCCAACTTTGAAGTGTAAATTTGGGATAAATTCTTAATATGCAATTCATTATTTTTATCAGAAATAAATGTATAAGGCAGTCAATGTCAATGTCAATGTTACCTTTATTTATATAGCGCTTTAAACAAAATACATTGCGTCAAAGCAACTGAACAACATTCATTAGGAAAACAGTGTCAATAATGCAAAAATGAGAGTTAAAGGCAGTTCATCATTGGATTCAGTTATGTCATCTCTGTTCAGTTAAATAGTGTCTGTGCATTTATTTGCAATCAAGTCAACGATATCGCTGTAGATGAAGTGTCCCCAACTAAGCAAGCCAGAGGCGACAGCGGCAAGGAACCGAAACTCCATCGGTGACAGAATGGAGAAAAAAACCTTGGGAGAAACCAGGCTCAGTTGGGGGGCCAGTTCTCCTCTGACCAGACGAAACCAGTATTCAATTCCAGACTGCAGCAAAGTCAGATTGTGCAGAAGAATCATCTGTTTCCTGTGGTCTTGTCCTGGTGCTCCTCTGAGACAAGGTCTTTACAGGGGATCTGTATCTGGGGCTCTAGTTGTCCTGGTCTCCGCTGTCTTTCAGGGATGTAGAGGTCCTTTCTAGGTGCTGATCCACCATCTGGTCTGGATACGTACTGGATCCGGGTGACTGCAGTGACCCTCTGATCTGGACACAGACTGGATCTGGTGGTCATGGTGACCTCGGAACAAGAGAGAAACAGACAAATATTAGCGTAGATGCCATTCTTCTAATGATGTAGCAAGTACATAGGTTGTTATGGGAAGTGTACGGATTTGGATAATAAAATCATATTGGTATGTTATGTGTATGCCAGGTTAAAGAGATGGGTCTTTAATCTAGATTTAAACTGCAAGAGTGTGTCTGCCTCCCGAACAATGTTAGGTAGGTTATTCCAGAGTTTGGGCGCCAAATAGGAAAAGGATCTGCCGCCTGCAGTTGATTTTGATATTCTAGGTATTATCAAATTGCCTGAGTTTTGAGAACGTAGCGGACGTAGAGGATTATAATGTAAAAGGAGCTCATTCAAATACTGAGGTGCTAAACCATTCAGGGCTTTATAAATAAGCAATATTTTAAAATCTATACGATGTTTGATAGGGAGCCAGTGCAGTGTTGACAGGACCGGGCTAATATGGTCATACTTCCTGGTTCTAGTAAGAACTCTTGCTGCTGTATTTTGGACTAGCTGTAGTTTGTTTACTAAGCGTGCAGAACAACCACCCAATAAAGCATTACAATAATCTAACCTTGAGGTCATAAATGCATGGATTAACATTTCTGCATTTGACATTGAGAGCATAGGCCGTAATTTAGATATATTTTTGAGATGGAAAAATGCAGTTTTACAAATGCTAGAAACGTGGCTTTCTAAGGAAAGATTGCGATCAAGTAGCACACCTAGGTTCCTAACTGATGATGAAGAATTGACAGAGCAACCATCAAGTCTTAGACAGTGTTCCAGGTTATTACAAGCAGAGTTTTTAGGTCCTATAGTTAACACCTCTGTTTTTTCAGAATTTAGCAGTAAGAAATTACTCGTCATCCAGTTTTTTATATCGACTATGCAATCCATTAGTTTTTCAAATTGGTGTGTTTCACCGGGCTGCGAAGAAATATAGAGCTGAGTATCATCAGCATAACAGTGAAAGCTAACACCATGTTTCCTGATGATATCTCCCAAGGGTAACATATAAAGCGTGAAGAGTAGCGGCCCTAGTACTGAGCCTTGAGGTACTCCATACTGCACTTGTGATCGATAGGATACATCTTCATTCACTGCTACGAACTGATGGCGGTCATATAAGTACGATTTAATGCTAATGCATTTCCACTGATGCCAACAAAGTATTCAAGTCTATGCAAAAGAATGTTGAGGTCAATTGTGTCAAACGCAGCACTAAGATCCAATAAAACTAATAGAGAGATACACCCACGATCAGATGATAAGAGCAGATCATTTGTAACTCTAAGAAGAGCAGTCTCAGTACTATGATACGGTCTAAATCCTGACTGGAAATCCTCACATATACCATTTTTCTCTAAGAAGGAATATAATTGTGTGGATACCACCTTTTCTAGTATCTTGGACAGAAAAGGGAGATTCGAGATTGGTCTATAATTAACTAGTTCTTTGGGGTCAAGTTGTGGTTTTTTGATGAGAGGCTTAATAACAGCCAGTTTGAAGGTTTTGGGGACATGTCCTAATGACAATGAGGAATTAATAATAGTCAGAAGAGGATCTATGACTTCTGGAAGCACCTCTTTCAGGAGCTTAGATGGTATAGGGTCTAACATACATGTTGTTGGTTTAGATGATTTAACAAGTTTATACAATTCTTCCTCTCCTATGGTAGAGAATGAGTGGAACTGTTCCTCAGGGGGTCTATAGTGCACTGTCTGATGTGATACTGTAGCTGACGGCTGAATGGTTGCAAGTTTATCTCTAATAGTATCGATTTTAGAAGTAAAGTAGTTCATAAAGTCATTACTGCTGTGGTGTTGGGAAATGTCAACACTTGTTGAGGCTTTATTTTTTGTTAATTTAGCCACTGTATTGAATAAATACCTGGGGTTATGTTTGTTTTCTTCTAAAAGAGAAGAAAAGTGATCGGATCTAGCAGTTTTTAATGCTTTTCTGTAGGATATGTTACTTTCCTGCCAAGCAATACGAAATACCTCTAGTTTTGTTTTCCTCCAGCTGCACTCCATTTTTCGGGCTGCTCTCTTTAGGGTGCGAGTATGCTCATTATACCATGGTGTCAAACTGTTTTCCTTAACCTTCCTTAAGCGTAAAGGAGCAACTTTATTTAAAGTGCTAGAAAAGAGAGAGTCCATAGTTTCTGTTACATCATCAAGTTGTTCTGAGGTTTTGGATATGCTAAGGAATTTGGATACATCAGGAAGATAACTTAAAAAGCAGTCTTAAAAAGTATTTTTGTGTTAGAAGTGATGGTTCTTCCATACTTGTAACAAGAAGTAGAATTTACAATTTTGGCTATATGAATTTTGCAAAGAACTAAATAATGATCTGAGATATCATCACTTGGCTGAATAATTTCAACACCATCAACATCAATTCCATGTGACAGTATTAAATCTAGAGTATGATTTCGACAATGAGTAGGTCCTGAAACGTGTTGTCTAACACCAATAGAGTTCAGAATGTCT
The DNA here is from genome assembly GCF_963082965.1 of Carassius carassius. Taxonomy (NCBI): domain Eukaryota; kingdom Metazoa; phylum Chordata; class Actinopteri; order Cypriniformes; family Cyprinidae; genus Carassius; species Carassius carassius. The sequence continues at coordinate 1,022,961 of NW_026775030.1, forward strand.
ATAAATGCTGATCCCAATGCATCGTTTTCATTATCAACATGGATATTAAAATCACCAACTATTAAAACTTTATCTGCAGCCAGAACTAACTCGGATGTAAAATCACCAAACTCTTTAATAAAGTCTGTATGGTGCCCTGGTGGCCTGTATACAGTAGCCAGTACAAACATAACAGGGGATTTATCATTAACATTTGTTTCTTTGGATAATGTTATATGAAGTACCATTACTTCAAAAGAGTTATACTTGTAGCCTGCCCTCTGAGAAATCCTGAAAACGTTGTTATAAATTGAAGCAACACCTCCACCTTTGCCTTTTAGACGTGGCTCATGTTTATAACAGTAATCTTGGGGGGTGGACTCATTTAAAATAATGTAATCATCAGGTTTTAGCCAGGTTTCTGTCAAACAGAGTACATCTATATTATGATCAGTGATCATATTATTTACAAAAAGTGTTTTCGTAGAAAGGGATCTGATATTCAATAAGCCAAGCTTTATCATTTGTTTATCCATATTGCTTCTGTTTTTTATTTGTTGAACCTCAATTAAATTGTTAATCTTAACTTGGTTTGGACGTTTTTTGTATTTTCTAGTTCGGGGAACAGACACAGTCTCTATAGTGTGATATCTAGGTGAAAAAGTCTCTATGTGCTGAGAATTAACTGACCTCTGTGACGGGAGGCAGCTAGCAGACGGTCGGTTTAGCCAGTCTGTCTGCTTCCTGACCTGGGCCCCAGTTAGTCAAGTATAAACACTAAGAATATTTGCCATATTTCTAGAGAGAAGAGTAGCGCCACCCCAGGAGGGATGAAGACCATCTCTTTTAAACAGGTCAGGTCTGCCCCAAAAGCTCGTCCAATTGTCTATGAAACCTATGTTATTCTGTGGGCACCACTTAGACATCCAGCCATTGAGTGATGACAATCTGCTATGCATCTCATCACCACGGTAAGCAGGGATGGGACCAGAGCATATTACAGTGTCTGACATCGTGCTTGCAAGTTCACACACCTCTTTAATGTTATTTTTAGTGATCTCCGACTGGCGAAGTCGAACATCATTAGCGCCGGCATGAATAACAATCTTACTGTATTTACGTTTAACATTAGCCAGCACTTTTAAAATTTGCCAAGATGTCAGGCGCTCTGGCTCCCGGTAAACATTTGACTATGGTGGCTGGTGTCTCTATATTCACGTTCCGTACAATAGAATCACCAATAACTAGAGCACTTTCATCAGGTTTCTCAGTGGGTGCATCACTGAGTGGGGAGAACCTGTTTAATGTTTTGATCGGAACAGAAGAGCGGTGTTTTGACCCACGACTACGCTGCCTCACCGTCACCCAGTTGCCCTGCTGCTGGGGCTCTGTTTCCGGAACCGAACAATGTACAGGAATCCCTGAGTTAGACGCATCCAAAGCCGTATCTAGAGCCCTAACATTCTTACTGTCCTCAATTAAAGTTTGGATGCGTGTCTCTAATTCTGAAATCTTCTCTGTCAGCCTAACTATTTCCCTGCATTCATCACATGTGAATCCCTCATCAGCGACAGAGATAGATAAACTGTACATGTGGCAAGAGGTGCAAGAAACAATGATAGGAGAAGCCATTACTCACCGTGCTTGATGAAAATTCTTACTGCGGTTGTTTGATGAACTTGTGAAAAACTCTTTAGCAGAAGTGACTTCACTTCCTGTTATGGCTGCAGCGACAGGCTCATGGACAAACTCTTTAGCAGAAGTGACTTCACTTCCTGTTATGGCTGCAGCGACAGGCTCATGGACAAATTTTTCACCGTAGATGCACTCGTGAAGACAGTTTTGCTAATGATGCCCCCGATGTGAATTCAACAACGAGCATATGATTAAATTCGGATTGGCTATCATTAATAATGTTATCGCGATAAATGTCGCCATATTGATCAAGAAAATCTATAACTTCAGAAGAACTCTCTTCAACCGGCCCATCCACTAAGACAGCATTAGGAATTTTTATCCCAAGTCCTTCGAAAACTTCCATCGCAAAAAAAAACGGACTGGTGAGTCTGAATGAACGGTTTCTGTTGTTATAAAAATGTTAGTTACTGTACAAACCAGCTCCTGGCTGGCTCGCCAAGATGTAACGCGTCTTTGGGACCTGCTAGCCAATATTATGTAATTAATATTAGCTATAATAAGTTGAATAGGTAGCTAAGGAAATAAACAATATAGGCTAGTTAAATCACAGAAGTCTAAATTCGGCTACAGGAGCTGGTGGTCAGTAATACAAAAACATGATTTTAAATTTGGTGCAGGTACCATGTATTGAAAAGTGATTAAACAAAATATTTACAACCAGAAATAATGAAGGAAAAAACATAGGAAAAACAAAATATTTACAGACTGCAGTTAAACATTATAATCAAATGCACTTTGAAGTTATTGTTCAAGTAAGATATGACAACAGAAATTACAGCAAATACCACACACAAGAACAAAAAGAAAAAGAGGAAAAAACTGTCCCAGCGATGTTTGGTTTCTTGAAGACTAACACGACAACCCACAAGAGTTTTATGAGAATTTATATTGATAAGTCCATTGGTTATTGTCCAGGGAAAAGATGTGCATGTGGGACTGAAGCACTAGTCTATGGAGATGTGTGTTGGGGACAGGCTGCAGACAACCTTCCTACCAGACCACTAGGATGGCTGTTCAGTAGATGCTGCTCAGATGTTAGGCTCCTAGCCATAGTAATTCAGCTCGCCATCATTCATCTCTAGACAGAGAGAGAGAGAGAACCTGGCCTGTGGTGCAACAACAGGACCAGTAAATAACAAGGCTAATTTGGAACTAAGTTTGCATTAAACTTTAGCTAATTCCACACTCAAATATCATTTCTAAATCATTACAAAATCATTAAATGTACAAGCTACAAATAATAAACATTAATATTGCACTTTTGACTATGTTGTCAGGCACTTAAAGTTATATTGCCTGCACAAAGTTCAAATAATTAATCCAACAGTACTGTAATCTAACCCCCAATTTCCACCAGATGTCAACGGGGTTAAAACTTCAACAAGCCTGTCTCCGCCCATTATGACGTTTTCAAGGTGTAGTGTAGGGAAATATGAGCGCGGTGTATTTTATTTTGAAAATTAAACGGATCTTTTATTTTGTTTCTGGCTGTTCTGTTTTGTCACTCGACTTCCTGTCCAGCGTACTCTGCCCTGTAGTGCTGCGGAGCGCTCCGGCATCCGGCAAAAATAGAAGCTCTGCGTATCTGGTCCGGAGGGCTGCGGATCGCAGGAGTCGGAACGCAGCTGTAACGCATTCAGTGGAAATACACTCATTGACTTTAATGGAAACCTATGGACTCCGCCGCCGTGACGGAGCCGTAACACAGCCGTTACGCATCTGGTGGAAATTGGGGGTAATTTTCATAATACATGTAAACACACTTAGTGCAAACAAATATATTTATAAAGCAAAAACAGTGGCAGACTTCACAACAGCATAAAAGGAATCAACTAGAGCAGACAATGTTAAAGCTAACACTAATGCTAATGTTCAGCTCTGCTAACTTAATATGTTAGCCTCTAGCAAGTGGTTCATTCATTCGTTCAGATTACTCACCAGTTCCTCTATGTAACATAACCTGATGGCGGTGACGAATTCCCTGCAGCCAGTTAAGTTGTTCTAAAAGTTACAATGATATGCTTAACTTAAAAGCATGAATTGAGCACAAGAGTGAATAGTTTGTATGACACAAACCTGTCCACAACTGTTGATCGGCTTCCCCACACCTCTGAGTGAGGAAGACGCCACAGTCTGATTAAACACCTGTGCTCAATTGTGTGATTAGCTAAGCACAGTCAATTGACTGGGATTACGTGAAGTCGCAGGGCACTACTCCACACAAGCAATTTAAAGGGACGGGGACAGCAAAACCAATATACAAACATTTAATATATATTTTGACAGATTTTAACCTGGGTTACACCCACAAAGGAACAAAACCAGAAACATTGTTCCTTGTTGATGGGAAAGTCAAGAGTTAGCCCACTCAAACAAGACTTGGGCTGACAGCGGCAACCATAGCTGTCAAAGTAGACAAAATACTGAGACAATAGCTTCAAATTCCACTACAGCAGTTGGTTTCCTGGACAGACAGCACTACAGAGCTCAGTTACATTGGCAATAGAGTGCACGCTTCAAAACATTTGTAGCAAACAGGATCTCACTCATACAAGATGCTACTACTTCATTACAGTGGAGGTTTGTCAAGTCATCACAGAAACCTGCAGATCAAGCTACTGAAGGTCTTAAAACAAAGGACTTTTTGCAAGAAGAAAAATGGATTGAAGGGATCAACTTTTTGTTGAAACCAGAGGAAGAATGGCCACAAAGCCGTGATCAAATAAAAAAATTAAATGTGGTAAAAAGAAATTCAAGGCACTTCAGTGTCTATAACTTTTAATATTTTTGAGGATTATCAAATCTGGTTGATAAAAAGAAAAGCCCAAAGGGTCTTCTTTCCAAAGACACCAAAATGATGTGTGTAACAAACATAAGTAAGGAACTGTTACAATTTTAAGTTAGGTATGGCACTTTCACCTTCGAATCCCATAATGGGGGGGTGCTGGCTAACAGGTTAAATGCAGTATGTATAGTCCAGTGTTGAACTGTTAAAGTGCAGTGTGTGGCATACTATATTGTGGCAGTATGCTGTAGGGTGCTGTAGGGTATATTAGTTCTGACTGTTTATTATTCTGAGAGCCTGAGGGAAAAAGCTATCCCTCAATCGGCTAGTGCGGAGTCATCTTCCTGAGGGCAGCAGAGAGAGTAGCCTGTGGGGCGGGTGGCTAGAGTCACTGATGATCCTCTGGGTTTTCTTTATGCACCTCCTGGTGTAGATGTCCTGGAGGGAGGAAAGCTCACCTCCAACAATGTGGCTGGCAGTTCACACAACCCTTTTCAGAGCTTTACGGTTGCCAGCGGTGCTGTTTCCGAACCAGGCAGTAATGCAGCCCGTCAGGATGCTCTCTATAGTGCAGGTGTAGAATGCTCATTCTAAACTTCCTCAGCCGTCTCAGGAAGAAGAGGCATCGATGTGCCTTCTTCAGCACTGCATCAGTGTGTGTAGACCAGGTGAGATCCTCACTGATGTTAATGCCGAGGAACTTGAAGCTGCTTACCCACTCCACAGGTGTCCTGTCGATGGTGATGGGTGTGTGTTCTCTGCTCTGTCTCCTGAAGTCCACCACCAGCTCCTTGGTCTTGTTGAGTGAGAGGTGCTCACCTCCTCTCTGTAGGCCGTCTAATTTTTGTCTGTGATCAGGCCGTTGTGTCATCAGTTTATTTGACAATGACGTTGGAGCTGTGTGTGGCTGTTCAGTCGTGTGTACAGGAACACAGCCCTGAGGAGCACCAGTGTTGAGGGTCAGCGGGGATGAAGTGTTGTTGTCCATTCTGACCACCTGACCGCTGCCTGTCAGGAAGTCCAGGATCCAGCTGCACAGAGATCTGTTTAGTCCCAGTGTCTGGAGCTTTGCAACAAGTGTGGCAGGCACTATGATGTTAAATGCGGAGCTGTAGTCCACAAACAGCATTCTTACATAGGTGTTCTTATTTTCCAGGTGGGAGAGAGGACTGTGAAGGGTGAAAGCAATAGCATCGTCTGTAGAATGGTTGCTGCGATATGCAAATTGTAGCAGATCCAATGAGGCAGGCAGCACAGAGCAGATGTAATCTCTGACGAGTTTCTCAAAACACTTACTGAAGATGGGTGTGAGAGCAATGGGCCTCCAGTCATTTAAGCATGTGATTTTTGTTTTTCTTTGGTATGGGGACAATGGTAGACTTTTTGAAGCACGAGGGAACCACAGACAGAGGGAGAGGTTGAAAATGTCTGTGAAATAACCAGCTAGTTGGAATGCGCATGCTCGGAGCACACAGCCTGAGATGCCAGCGGGACCCGCAGCCTTACGGATATTTACCCGTCGGAAGGATCGGGTTACATCCGCGACAGAGACGGAGAGTGCTCTCACATCTTCTGCAGCAGCCGCGGGAGCGCTCTCTGTGTGGGCGGTGTTGTGAGCCTCGAAACGAGCATAAAAGTTATTTAGCTCATCCGGTAGAGTGGCGGCGATGTTCACAGTAGCTGGTTTATTCCCTTTAAAGTCTGTGATGTTATTGATGCCCTGCCACATGCTTCTTGCATTGTTGGTGTTGAATTGTTCTTCAACTTTGTTTTTGTGTTGTCTTTTTGCAGATTTTCTGAGATCGTAACTGGCTTGTTTGCGATCATCAACTTTCCCTGATTTAAAAGCGGATATCCGTGCTGACAAGGCTGCTCGAAACATCGCTATTAATTTGGGTTGATGCGGATTGTTTTTGTTGGCACTACATCTTCTACACACTTCCAGATGAAACACGTTACAGTTTCTGAATACGCCTCTATGTTGTCACCAGATCCTGCCCAGAACATGTCCCAGTCCGCGTGATCAAAACAGTCCTGTAGTATAGCTTCTGATTGATCTGACCAGCATTGAATTGTCCTGAGGGCGGGTGCTTCCCGTTTCAGTTTCTGCCTAAAAGCAGGCAGCAGCAGGATGGAAGAGTGGTCTGATTTGCCAAAAGGTGGGCGGGGGAGAGATTTGTAGGCATCTGAAATGCAAATGAGAAATCATGTCCAGTCAGTTCGGTCGTAAACAAAGGTTCGGTCGTGTCTGCGGAGGGCATAAGTATGGACCCCTCCAAGGTTCAGGCAGTCACTGACTGGCCTGTTCCTGATTCTTGCTCAGCGCTGCAGCATTTTTGGGGGTTTGTGAACTTTTATCGCCGGTTTATTAAAAATTTTAGTTAGGTTGCCCCCCCCCCCTTGACTGTGCTCAAATCCGTAAAGTCTCATTTTACCTGGTCAGAGGCTGCTCAATGTGCATTTGAGCGTCTTAAAAGATTGTTCACATCCACTCCCATTCTGATTTGCCTGATCCTAAGAATTAGTTTATCATTGAGGTGGATGCGTCTGACATCGGGGTGGGAGCGGTCCTCTCACAACACTCCGCTCTTGGTCAGAAGGTTTACACATGCGCAATTTACTCGCATCAACTCTCGTCTGCTGAACGTAATTATGATGTGGGTAACCGGGAACTTCTAGCCATTCGACTGGCCCTGGAGGAGTAGCACCATTGGCTGGAGGGATCCTCCGGTCCATTTATGGCCTGGACTGATCACCATAATCTAGAGTATATCCACTCCGCCAAGAGGCTAAACTCTAGACAGGCTCGCTGGACTCTTTTTTTCAGACACTTCAATTTCACTATCTCTTACTGTCCCGGGTCAAAAGAACATTAAGCCTGATGCTCTTTCTCACCAGTTCTCCTCCTCCGAGGGTAGCTCCACCATTGAGATCGTCCTACCAAAGGGATGTGTGGTTGGGTCTGTCACCTGGGGGGTGGAACAGCTGGTGCAAAAAGTTCTTTCTCACACTGTTGTTCCCCGTGGGTGCCCTAAGGGGAAGCTATTTGTCAAGGAGTCTGCTCGTCCGGTTGTCCTTCGTCGGGGTCAGTCATCTAAATTGGCCACTCATCCGGGGGCGGGTCGTACTTTGGCAGCTGTCTGCCAGCGATTCTGGTGGCCTGTCATGGAACTTGAGGTACGCAGATTTGTTGCGTTATGTTCTGTCTGTGCCCAGCAGAAGTCCAGTAATTTGATGGTCTACTTCGCCCTCTCTCTATTCCCTCCCGGCCTTGGTCCCATATCGCCCTGGACTTCATCACGGGGCTTCCCCCCTCCAGTGGCAATATGGTGATTCTCACTGTTGTTGATCGGTTTTCTAAGGTGGTTCACTTCGTTCCCTTCCCCAAGCTCCCGTCGGCTAAAGAGACTGCACCTGTGGTTGTGGACCACTTCTTTAGAATTCACGGGCTTCCTTCTGATGTTGTTTCAGACAAGGGACCCAAGTTTGTCTCTAACTTTTGGAGGGAATTATGCAGACAGATTAGTGCTACTGCCAGTCTGTCTTCAGGGTTTCACCCACAGAGTAATGGGCAGGCTGAGCGCGCTAATCAGGACCTCGATTGGAAGCTCCACTGTTTGGCGGATCATAACCACACCTCCTGGTGTGAACAACTGACATGGGCGGAGTACACTCATAATTCTCTGCCGTCTTCCACTGGCCTGTCCCCATTTTCTTGTTGTCTGGCCTACCAGCCACCTCTGTTTCCCATTCAGGAACCAGAGGTTGCCGTCCCCTCGGTCCAGGCCTTTATACGGCGCTGTCGTCGCACTTGGAGGAGGATGAGGTCAGCTCTGTGCCAGGCCAGGGGACGCACTTGTCGTGTCGCCAACTGTCGCCGATCCAAAGCTCCCAGGTATGTATGTAGGCAAAGATTTTGGCTCTCCACATGTAATTTACCCCTTTAGGCACATGTTCGGAAACTGGCTCCCTGTTTTATTGGACCTTATGTCATCACTAAGGTCATCAGTGATTACACCTCTCAAAAGATGTAAATTCAGTCAGTCTGCATTTTTAGTAAAAAGCTGCAAGGGAATGGAACTCCTTCCCATTAACAATTAGAAGATCACATAGTTTTGGTTCTTACATGGTAGTGTGTAACAAATTGCAAATTAACTTACACAATCCCTGGTTCATGTCACAGCCTGACTAGAACAAAGCTGTTTTCAGTTAAACATCTCTAAAACAGTGAGTATGTTCTACACCAAGTCTAATAGTTTAAGTATAGTGCCAGATGTTTTTGTATAAGGGTAAAGATTACAAATTATATATGAATAAAGTACATCTGTGTTCTGAATGATTCCAAACATTCATTTAAGGCTCAGGTTAAAAAGGTCTGTAACTGGGTCAGATTTCGTCCATTATATTTTAGATCTATTCGTAACTATATGTCATCTGACTCCGCTTTGATGTATGTGCATTCCATGATTATTTCTCTTATTACTTACTGTTTTAACTACTTGGTCGCAAGCTAGTGTTACTACTCTGAAATCACTAGTCTATATATAAACAATCACTTAAAATTCTTGATCAGAAATCAGTTCAGTTTCATATATATATATATATATATATATAATTTACTAAGCTGGGATAACTTGATCAATTATGTACATATTTGTTTACTGTTTAAGATTATACAAAGCCTGACTTAACCACTAAAACAGTTTGTGAATATTAGAACAACTTCTCACCAATCTACAAGGGGTGGGGAAAGAGGGGGGGATTGTATTATTCCTCTCAAAAGATGTAAATTCAGTCAGTCTGTATTTTCAGTCAAAGCTGCAAGGGAATGGAACTCCTTCCCATCAACAATTAAAAGAATACATACTGTTGGTTCTTACATGGAAGTAGTGTGTATCAAATTGCACATGAACTTACACAATCCCTGGTTCATGTCACAGCTTGACTAGAACAATGCTGTTTACAGTTAAACATCTCTAAAACAGTGAGTATGTTCTTTATCAAATCTAATAGTTGAAGTATAGTGCCAGATGTTTTTGTATCAGGGGAAAGATTACAAATTATATCTGAATAAAGTACATCTGTGTTCTGATTGATTCCAAACTTTAATTTAAGGCTCAGGTTAAAAATGGTCCGTAACCAGGTCAGATTTAGTCTACCAAATTTTAGATTTATTCGTGATTTTATGTGGTCTGAGGCCGCTTTGATGTATGTGCATTCCATGATTATTTCTCATATTACTTACTGTTTAACTACTTGGTTGCAAGCTAGTATTACATATTAGTCTATGTATAAGCAATTACTACAAACTCAAAACAAAACAAAAAACAAAAAAAAACAGTTTCATCATTGTTAAATATTAAAAAATGTATAATTTGCTAAGCTGGGATAACTTGATCAATTATGTACATATATGTTTACTGTTTAAGACTTTACACAGCCTGACTTCACCACTAAAACAAGTTTGTGAATATTAGAACAACTTCTCACCGATCTACAAGGGGTGGGGAAAGGGGACTGTATTATTCACAGACACTATTTAAACTGAACAGAGATGACATCACTGAATTCAATGATGAACTGCCTTTAACTATCATTTTGCATTATTGACACACTGTTTTCCTAATGAATGTTGTTCAGTTGCTTTGATGCAATGTATTTTGTTTAAAGCGCTATATAAATAAAGGTGACTTGACTTGACTTGACTTATTCCTCTCAAAAGATGTAAATTCAGTCAGTCTATATTTTCAGTCAAAGCTGCAAGGGAATGCAGCTCCATCCCATTAAAAATGTTAAGATCACATACTTTTGGTTCTTTCTAGATTCATCAAAAAAATGGTTACTGACAACTCAGCACTGTCAAAATTATTATTGCATTCTTGACAATAGACTTCCTTGTACTAATTGCTCTTGGCTATGTTGCCTTCTCCTGTTGCCATCTCTCGCTGTCTCTCTCTCTCTCTCTCTCTCTCTCTCTCTCTCTCTTTCTCTCTCCCTAATATTTTTACTTTGTCTATTTAATTTATTTATATTTTGTATTTTAGTAGCACCCTTAACTGTGTATTTGTTTCTGTAATTATTTCTGTATTTTACTTGTTACTTTTCTTTTTCATATGATGTGTACAGTATATATGTAATGATGCTCTTTCTTTGTTTTAGGGTGACCTTTTAACATTCAGTCAAGGGTCTACAGATGAAAAATAGCCTTTTGGGCTATTTCGGGCACATTTACAGTTATGTTTATTGCCCCTGTTAACAAATAAACTTAAACATTTGATTTACATTAACTGCTATGATAAAAAATATCTTATATGTAGGATTTAAATGTGTCAGATTTAAAAGGTTTGTTCAGCCAAAAATGAAAATTATGTCATTAAAGGCAGGGTAGGTAAAAAAAAATGTATAAAAAACTTTTTTTCCAAATTTGTTTAAACTTTATTTATATATCAATACATAATTAAAATGTAAGTACTCTGAAAAAGAAAGTATACAAATCGAGTGTCTGTAGACCTCTCACGACTGTTTTAAAGACAGCTCATTATTTCCATTCACTCCACCCCCTCCCTTCTGGGCTCCTATAGATTATTTATCGTCTCTACTACAGCTCGCTAAGTAATGTTATGTTAGCTATATTACGCAGCTACGTGTGCTAATGACACATGCTTCATGAAAGAATAAATAAAAAAATATGTATGATCAAAATACAAAAAGAAAGATTTACCTGTCCAGCAGAAATAAAGCCATCAAGGAGTCCCTTTTCAGCCCCTTGAGTTCCCTCAGTTCTCGCCATCGCTGGAAAGCCACGACAATATTAACTCGCATTTTATTTCTTTGTTTATCCAAAGACTTTTTGTTCATTGCCTTTTCTTGTACTGTTACTGTCTTCCTTTTTTTGCCTGGTTTGCCTTCACTAACTGCATAGGCTGGTACTGTGAATTTTGCTTGCTGTTTCTCTGCCATTGTTTTGGTATTCCTAGGATCCGTGCCTCTTGAACTCCTCAAATCAAACGTGCGCGCGCTAGTGGGCAGGTCATGTGTGGCAAAAGGGTGGTTGCCATGGTTGCGAGAAAGTGACAGTCGCCTAAGCCAATCCTATGTTTCGTCCCGAAATGGAAATAATGAGCTGTGTTTAATACAGATTAAACGGTCTAGAGTCACTCGATTTTTATACTCTTTTAATCAGAGTACTTACATTTTAATTATGCATTGATATATATAGAAAGTTTAAACAAATTTGGAAGAAAGTTGTTAATACATTTATTACCTACCCTGCCTTTAATAACTTACCCTCATGTCGTTCCAAACCCGTGAGACCTCCGTTTATCTTTGGAACACAGTTTAAGATATTTTAGATTTAGTCCGAGAGCTCTCAGTCCCTCCATTGAAGCTGTGTGTACGGTCTACTGTCCATGTCCAGAAAGGTAAGAAAAACATCATCAAAGTAGTCCATGTGAAATCAGAGGGTCAGTTAGAATTTGTTGAAGCATTTAAAATAAATTTTTGTCCAAAAATAACAAAAATTACGACTTTATTCAGCATTGTCTTCTCTTCCGGGTCTGTTGTGAGCGCGTTCACGATGCTGCTGATGTGTTTTCTGGCGCACCAAATAACAAAGATAACACATCAGCAGCGTCGTACGTCAGCAACGTCACTGCAGTGTTGTGAACACAACAGACAGGTCCCTTTCTAAGAAAACACTTTTTGTAAATAATATGATCACTGATCAGAATATAGATGTGCTCTGTTTGACAGAAACCTGGCTAAAACCTGATGATTACATTATTTTAAATGAGTCCACCCCCCAAGATTACTGTTATAAACATGAGCCGCGTCTAAAAGGCAAAGAGGAAAACAATGTTTTCAGGATTTCTCAGAGGGCAGGCTTCAAGTATAACTTGTTTGAAGTAATGGTGCTTCATATAACATTATCCAGAGCTACAGTATCACATCAGACAGTGCACTATAGATCCCCTGAGGAACAGTTCCACTCTTTCTCTACTACAGGAGAGGAAGAATTGTATAAACTTGTTAAATCATCTAAACCAACAACATGTATGTTAAACCCTAAAGTTCATAAAAGAGTTACTTCCAGAAGTCACAATGTAACATGGAGACAGAGACTTTCGGATCCAGTTGCAGTATTTATTAGAGAATGGTAGGACAGGCAGTAATCAGATAGCAGCGTCAAGTGTGTAATGGGATATGCAGAATCAATAACAGTACCTGGCAGAGGTCGGGGCAGGCAGCAGAGAATCACAGTCAGTATAAACAATCCAAGATCAAAACGCTTGGAAATGCCAGACAGAACTAAACAAGACTTCCCAATCATTAAGAGTCCAAACACAGTATATATAGGGGAGTGGTAATGGGGAACACCTAGTGGTGATTAGCCCTAAGCACAGGATTCTGGGAAATGGAGTTGGAAATGGGAATGGACACAAAATGCCAGAGTCCTGACTGGAGTGCCCTCTACTGGAGTTCATGAGCACTAGCTGACGATCGTGACACACAGATCCTCTTCTGACTATTATTAATTCCTCATTGTCATTAGGATATGTCCCCAAAACCTTCAAACTGGCTGTTATTAAGCCTCTCATTAAAAAACCACAACTTGACCCCAAAGAACTAGTTAATTATAGACCAATCTCGAATCTTCCTTTTCTGTCCAAGATACTAGAAAAGGTGGTATCCACACAATTATATTCCTTCTTAGAGAAAAATGGTATATGTGAGGATTTCCAGTCAGGATTTAGACCGTATCATAGTACTGAGACTGCTCTCCTTAGAGTTACAAATGATCTGCTCTTATCATCTGATCGTGGGTGTATCTCTCTATTAGTTTTATTGGATCTTAGTGCTGCGTTTGACACAATTGACCACAACATTCTTTTGCATAGACTTGAACACTTTGTTGGCATTAATGGAAGTGCATTAACATGGTTTAAATCATACTTACCAGGTCAAGAAAATATGATCATATTACCCCAATTTTACAGTCTCTGCACTGGCTACCTATTAAGTTCCGTATCTGTTACAAATTATCATTACTTACCTATAAGGCCCTAAATGGTTTAGCTCCTGCGTACCTAACTAGCCTTCTACCACGCTACAACCCATCACGCACCCTAAGGTCACAAAACGCTGGACTTTTGGTAGTTCCTAGGATAGCAAAGTCCACTAAAGGAGGTAGAGCTTTTTCACATTTGGCTCCCAAACTCTGGAATAGCCTTCCTGATAATGTTCGGGGTTCAGACACACTCTCTCTGTTTAAATCTAGATTAAAAACGCATCTCTTTCGCCAAGCATTCGAATAATGTATCTCTTAAATTGTGAGTGTAGTTGCATCTGCATTTTTATTCTTTAGCTTGGGTTAAACTAATTTTACTTTGTTGGATCAGCAGCTATGCTAATGATGTCTCTATCTTGTTTCTATGTTTTGCCACGGGATTTACATCCCGTGGTAACTAGGATTTACACAAGCTCCAGTCTGGATCCAGAACACCTGAGAAGAGATGATGCTGACCCTCAGAGGACCCCAGATGATCCTAACCTTGAATCAACAAACAGAACTAACAATTATTGCTACATGTGTGACTGCATCATATAATTACTATTAATTAATAATATTGATAGTTCATCATCTAGCTGACTACGTCTTGTATTATTATTATTATTTTTAATTTTCTGTAAAGTTGCTTTGTAACGATTTGTATTGTAAAAAGCGCTATACAAATAAACTTGAATTGAATTGAACTTATATGACCGCCATCAGTTCATCAAACCAATTTGAAAAACGAACAGAATGAAAGTGAAAGTCGTGACATATGCCAAGTACAGTAACCCTGCATTTAACCCATCCAAGTGCACACACACAGCAGTGAGAAGAGAGCTCACACCTGGAGCAGTGGGCAGCTATAGATCCAGCATCAGGGAGCAACTGTGGGTTCAGTGCCTTGCTCGAGGGCACTTCAGCCATGGCTATTGAGGGTGGAAGAGAGTGCTGTTCATTAACTCCCTCCCACCTAAAAACTCCTGCCAGCACTGAGACTCGAAACAGCGAACTTTGGAAAACTAGTCCAAGTCTCTAAGCATTAGGCCACAGCTGCCCCTAATGCATAGTTTCCTAGTCGCATATGATTATAAAAAACTGAAACACATTGTTGATGAGTAATTTCTTACTGCTAAATTCTGAAAAAAAAACAGAGGTGTTAATTATAGGACCTAAAAACTCTGCTTGTAATAACCTAGAACACTGTCTAAGACTTGACGGCTGCTCTGTCAATTCTTCATCATCAGTTAGGAACCTAGGTGTGCTATTTGATCGCAATCTTTCCTTAGAAAGCCACGTTTCTAGCATTTGTAAAACTGCATTTTTCCATCTCAAAAATATATCTAAATTACGGCCTATGCCCTCAATGTCAAATGCAGAAATGTTAATCCATGCTTTTATGACCTCAAGGATAGATTATTGTAATGCTTTATTGGGTGGTTGTTCTGCACGCTTAGTAAACAAACTACAGCTAGTCCAAAATGCAGCAGCAAGAGTTCTTACTAGAACCAGGAAGTATGACCATATCAGCCCGGTCCTGTCAACACTGCACTGGCTCCCTATCAAGCATCGTATAGATTTTAAAATATTGCTTATTACTTATAAAGCCCTGAATGGTTTAGCACCTCAGTATTTGAATGAGCTCCTTTTACATTATAATCCTCTACGTCCGCTACGTTCTCAAAACTCAGGCAATTTGATAATACCTAGAATATCAAAATCAACTGCAGGCGGCAGATCCTTTTCCTATTTGGCGCCTAAACTCTGGAATAACCTACCTAAAATTGTTCGAGAGGCAGACACACTCTTGCAGTTTAAATCTAGATTAAGGACCCATCTCTTTAACCTGGCTTACACATAACATACTAATATGCTTTTAATATCCAAATCCGTTAAAGGATTTTTAGGCTGCATTAATTAGGTAAACCGGAACCGGAAACACTTCCCATAACAACCTATGTACTTGCTACATCATTAGAAGAATGGCATCTACACTAATATTTGTCTGTTTCTCTCTTGTTCCGAGGTCACCGTAGCCACCAGATCCAGTCTGTGTCCAGATCAGAGGGTCACTGCAGTCACCCGGATCCAGTACGTATCCAGACCAGATGGTGGATCAGCACCTAGAAAGGACCTCTACATCCCTGAAAGACAGCGGAGACCAGGACAACTAGAGCCCCAGATACAGATCCCCTGTAAAGACCTTGTCTCAGAGGAGCACCAGGACAAGACCACAGGAAACAGATGATTCTTCTGCACAATCTGACTTTGCTGCAGTCTGGAATTGAATACTGGTTTCGTCTGGTCAGAGGAGAACTGGCCCCCTAACTGAGCCTGGTTTCTCCCAAGGTTTTTTTCTCCATTCTGTCACCGATGGAGTTTCGGTTCCTTGCCGCTGTCGCCTCTGGCTTGCTTAGTTGGGGTCACTTCATTTACAGCGATATTGTTGACTTGATTGCAAATGATTGCACGGATACTATTTAAACTGAACAGAGATGATGACATCACTGAATTTATTTAATTGTAATTTTGCACTATTGACACATTGTTTTCCTAATGAATGTTGTTCCATTGCTTTGACACAATCTTTTTTTTTAAAGTGCTATATAAATAAAGGTGACTTGACTTGACAAGATTATTTTGATACTTGAGTTTTTAAATAATGTGGGCCATCCATTATGAAAATTAACCAAGGTTTTATTATATTAAAAGTGTAGTCACCATGTTTTTTTAACGTTTTTTTGGTGCATTGATTATTATCTGTATAACCAGTTTTACTACAAATACCATGGTTAAACTCTGGCTAGTCCCAGTATAACGGGGTAAAAAAAAAATTCTGAACTTAAGGGCGATTGGTGTCAAAATTGTTGTTTTGGTTATTAAATGATAGTTCTAGTTATAAAATAAATTATGCTCAATGTTAATTTGTATAATGCATCTTGGAAAAAGGGGAGACACCTACAGGCAAGAATAGTGTATAATGTGTGAAGTCAGGCATCTTCTCAGTTCACTCGAGCAGCTGAGAAGGATGCTAGATGAAAATGTATTTGGTTAATTGGTCAAAAATATGTTGGGAGATAATGTTGAACTTTTGTCTAAAGTCAATTGTATTTAAGTCAATGTGTTTAAGATAAATTTACTATGCATTATTGTGTTAAAGGGTTAGTTCATTGAAAAATCTAAATTATGTCATTAATAACTCACCCTCATGTCGTTCTAAACCTGTGAGACCTCCGTTTATCTTCAGAACACAGTTTAAGATATTTAAGATGTAGTCCGAGAGCTCTCAGTCCCTCCATTGAAGCTGTGTGTACAGTCTACTGTCCATGTCCAGAAAGGTAAGAAAAACATCATCAAAGTACAACCAGCCAGAACAGCCAGCCTCTTTTGCAATGACCTTTTGTGTCTTGCCCTCCTTGTGCAAGGTGTCAGTGGTCGTCTTTTGGACAACTGTAAGGTCAGCAGTCTTCCCCATGATTGTGTAGCCTACAGAACTAGACTGAGAGACCATTTAAAGGCTTTGCAGGTGTTTTGAGTTAATTAACTGATTAGAGTGTGGCACCAGGTGTCTTCAATATTGAACCTTTTCACAATATTCTAATTTTCTGAGATACTGAATTTGGGTTTTCCTTAGTTGTCAGTTATAATCATCAAAATTAAAATAAATAAACATTTGAAATATATCAGTCTGTGTGTAATGAATGAATTTAATATACAAGTTTCACTTTAATTAGTGAAATAAATCAACTTTTTGATGATATTCTAATTATATGACCAGCACCTGTATAATAAAATATAGGAGGGTTTGTTCATTATTTTCACACTCCATCACAGTAGGTGGCGGTATGAACCTTTGAAGTTGGTTCGCAACCTGCCATTAAATCAAAAGAAGAAGATGAAGAAAAAGAAGAAGAAGAAGAATATATTCCAATTGGTGAATTTTATATTAAGAAATGAGTAACTAACCATTTGTCAGTATATGCTACAGAGCTATTGGCATTATTATTGGCCCTACAGTGGATAAAAGAGAAGGAACTAAATAGCACTGTCATTTCATCTGATTTTCAGCACTTGAAAGTATGAAATCCGTCAGATCATCAGTTAGGATGATATTATTAATGAAGTATTTTGCAGGGTGTATAAAATGAAAGATAAGGGTATGTCTACACAATTCATTTGGGTTCCTGCTCACGTTGGTGTGGAGGGAAATCAGAAGGTGGATTCTGGCTAAACAAACCCTAAGAATAAAGCAAATGGATCTACATATTCCATTAAGTAAAGCAGAAGCTAAAGTGTACATAAGAACATATACACAGTCAGGATGGCGGATATATTGGGATGACCATGGAACAGGTAGACATTTGTACAATATACAAAAAAAAAAAACAGCTGATGTTGTGAGAAAGGAGAGTAGGAGTCGAAGAGAAGGAAATATCATTACATATCTTAGAATTGGACATACTGTCGTTAAGAGTAGGCTACTGTATAGAATCATAATTAGCTTTATTGGCCAGGTGTGCTCAAACACAAGAGGAATTCGTTGTGGGATTTTAAGGTGCTCCTGGTACATACACATTACTGTAATCCACAAGAAACAGTAAAACATGTATTACTTCAATGTGTAAAATACAACAATGAGAGATATCGCCTTACAGAGTCAATTAAGAAGTAAAGTAAAACACCATCACTTTTCTTTGTCAGGTTTATTTGGCAAATCAGCTAACAAGATATATGATAATATAATTAGGTGTATAAAAGATTGTGAATTAAGTAAGAGACTATATAATATAATAAGGTGTATTTTGGTGTTTATTTTTATTTATTTGTTTTATATGGCCATCATATATTGCATAAATCTTGATCCACACTCCAGTCCAGTCGGTGGTGGTAATGCACCTATAAGCTGGTTTGCCAACCGTCAATAAACTACCAAGAAAGAAGAAGAGGCAGAAGGAGGAGAGAAGAGATTGTATGAATAAGAACTGTGTTGTTTGTACTCGAGCGGAAGTGACAGAAGTGTGCACGCAAACCCCGAGCAGCAGCTCAATGTGGACATGGAGGCGCTCCGCTGCTTCTGCGTCTGTTCTCTGCTTCTGCTCAAAGTGTCCACGGGTGAGTTCATCTTCTGACTCTGTACTCACTCTAACTACTTCTCATCATCTGCCACAAAACGGTTTAACTGCGCGACTGTAAAACAGATCCTAGACCACCTTTAACGAGTCTGCTGTTTCTTAGATAGTGGAGGCGCTTCCAGTTTGAGGAATTTCCGCTCAAAAAGACCAAAACAAATAATGTAAAGTCATCAAGATTAACTGTAAATGGTAATTTATTTCAGTTTGACCTTCAGACGTCTGGAGAGCGATGCTGTAAAGTTAGAGTTTGGACATTCATTGGATATTCATTGTTTTTGCCAATTAAACTCTTTTTGGCTCAGATAGTCATAAATATATGCCCTTTACGTTGCACAAGGCTTCCTAGGGGGAAATAAAAAAATAAAATAACAATTTAAATTAATTAAACAATTTAACTAGGTGACATTATGATATACAATCAATAAAATGTTCAGAAAAACATCCCTGTTATTTTTGGAATTATTATACATGCTATTTTATAATTTTAAAACTTTTAATGTGTGCAATAATATAAATCCATTAAACTGACACTATCTGACATAAAGATTTCACATGGAGCAGCTGTTACTACACAGAGCTGTTTAATTGGCAAACAGAAAAATACAAATGTCAAACCTCAAACTAACTTTAACGCAGTCTTGGTTTTTGACTGTGACTTGCTGTAACAGGATGGCTTGTGGCACGAGCTCTTCTCATTCGCATTTTCTCTTTTGCTTTATATTTTGCTGTAACACTCATCAGGTTGTGGTAACCTTAAATAAATGTAACTAATGTTAGCCAGCATAAAAAGTCTGTTCATATATAAATAAGTGGGTGTGCTGTCTCTGTGTGTCTGGCAGGATTTGGAGATCTGAGGTGTCCTGAGAACGTCAGCATGGACTCGCTCAACACCCGTTATGTGCTGCGGTGGGACTGGCCTCATGAGACCGCCATCAACCAGACCGTCACCTTCACCACACAGTGTCTGGAGTAAGAGCCTTTATATGTGTTTGCTTCATGCACATGACCCGGTTGTACATGCTTATTTGGGCTTGTGACTGAATCTACTGTTAAAGTGAATAAATAAAAAATACAACTGATAGTTTCTACAGGTCACGAGACATCACATACTCTCTGTACTATAACCACTAGTCAGAAACAATCTACTTGAGTGTGCATTAACCATAATGCATGCACAGTAGGGGTGTAATGGTACGTGTATTCGTACCGGACCGTTTTGGTACAGTGCTTTCGGTACGGTGCACGTGTGTACCGAATGACCGAATGCAATATTTTGTATGCGGAACATAGGTACATTTTCGTGTTTCCACACGAACATATTAAGTGGCGGAAATCTCAGCGTTCAGCGCAAATCCTGCCCTGCAGCTGATCTAAGGCCGGTGACACACTGCTGCGTGGCGTGAGCGTGGCGTTTCTGCTGCGTGTCAGTTGCGTGACGGCTGCTTCGTGTTTTCTGTGTCTTTACACACCAGAATCGTGCCTGACGCGGCACTGGCGCGCTGCTGCTGCTACTGTAGGTGACCTAGAGGGAGACCACCGACAGACCAGGATCTTGTCTTCACGACAACAATATCTATACTTCATGTTGAGCATAAATATAAAGCCTACTGATAAAGGACACAGTCAACAGTACTGATGGCAAAATAGACTATGTTTGACAGGTGCAATATGCCAGTGTGTCACCGGCCTAAGGTTTTCAAAAGGCATCACGCGAGTGTGAACATCACTACAACTAGGAAAAAAATTATTGTAATTCAAACGCAGCTCCCGTTGGCATTTGAACAGACCTTTGATCTTAATTCCGATCGGTCCAACGCAATAACGAAATCTGAGCAGGTCTAAAAACTTAAACTGTTGATGCTGCACTTTACACTTTGGAAAAATTATATATATATTTTTTAAATATGAGCAGGCCTACAAGCTGGGATTGGTAATGCTGCACTGTAATCATAGTTATTTATTTATATTTTTCATTATTTTATTATATGATATTGGTTTGAGACTGAGATAATTTTATTTAGTGGAGAACTTTGCAGCAGTATTTTATTTCTTACTCTTTTTATATATATATATATATATATATATATTATATATATATATATTATTAAAAAGTGTAAACAAATTGTTAAAAAAAGTTTATAGTAATAAACAACCTGCAGTTTAATGTTTGCATCTCTTTCCCTTACTGTATTGAAATGAACAAAACCGTGATTTTTGCGTACCGTTACACCCCTAATGCACAGTTTTCGAGTACAACACAAATTGAGGATTACAATATTGTGTGTAGCTGTTACTTTCTATCACTTTATCTATGTTACATGTAAAATTAAAACATGCAATGTAATAATTAGGGGTGTCAAGTCACCTTTATTTATATAGCGCTTTAAACAAAATACATCGTCAAAGCAACTGAACAACATTCATTAGGAAAACAGTGTCAATAATGCAAAATGACAGTTCATCATTGAATTCAGTTATGTCATCTCTGTTCAGTTAAATAGTGTCTGTGCATTTATTTGCAATCAAGTCAAAGATATTGCTGTAGATGAAGTGACCCCAACTAAGCAAGCCAGAGGCGACAGCGGCAAGGAACCGAAACTCCATCGGTGACAGAATGGAGAAAAAAACCTTGGGAGAAACCAGGCTCAGTTGGGGGACCAGTTCTCCTCTGACCAGACGAAACCAGTAGTTCAATTCCAAACTGCAGCAAAGTCAGATTGTGCAGAAGAATCATCTGTTTCCTGTGGTCTTGTCCTGGTGCTCCTCTGAGACAAGGTCTTTACAGGGGATCTGTATCTGGGGCTCTAGTTGTCCTGGTCTCCGCTGTCTTTCAGGGATGTAGAGGTCCTTTCTAGGTGCTGATCCAGCATCTGGTCTGGATACGTACTGGATCCGGGTGACTGCAGTGACCCTCTGATCTGGACACAGACTGGATCTGGTGGCTACAGTGACCTCGGAATAAGAGAGAAACAGACTAATATTAGCGTAGATGCCATTCTTCTAATGATGTAGCAAGTACATCGGGTATTATGGGAAGTGTTCCCGGTTCCGGTTTTACCTAATTAATCCAGCCTAAAAATCCTTCAACGGATTTGGATATTAGAAACATATTGGTATGTTATGTGTATAAGCCAGGTTAAAGAGATCGGTCTTTAATCTACATTTAAACTGCAAGAGTGTGTCTGCCTCCCGAACAATGTTAGGTAGGTTATTTCAGAGTTTAGGCACCAAATAGGAAAAGGATCTGCCGCCTGCAGTTGATTTTGATATTCTAGGTATTATCAAATTGCCTGAGTTTTGAGAACGTAGCGGACGTAGAGGATTATAATGTAAAAGGAGCTCATTCAAATACTGAGGTGCTAAACCATTCAGGGCTTTATAAGTAATAAGCAATATTTTAAAATCTATACGATGTTTGATAGGGAGCCAGTGCAGTGTCGACAGGACCGGGCTAATATGGTCATACTTCCTGGTTCTAGTAAGAACTCTTGCTGCTGCATTTTGGACTAGCTGTAGTTTGTTTACTAAGCGTGCAGAACAACCACCCAATGAAGCATTACAATAATCTAACCTTGAGGTCATAAATGCATAGATTAACATTTCTGCATTTGACATTGAGAGCATAGGCCATAATTTAGATATATTTTTCAGATGGAAAAATGCTGTTTTACAAATGCTAGAAATGTGGCTTTCTAAGGAAAGATTGCGATCAAATAGCACACCTAGATTCCTAACTGATGATGAAGAATTGACAGAGCAGCCATCAAGTCTTAGACAGTGTTCTAGATTATTACATGCAGAGTTTTTAGGCCCTATAATTAACACCTCTTTTTTCAGAATTTAGCAGTAAGAACTTACTCGTCATCCAGTTTTTTATATCGACTATGCAATCCATTAGTTTTTCAAATTGGTGTGTTTCACCGGGCCGCGAAGAAATATAGAGCGGAGTATCATAAGCATAAAAGTGAAAGCTAACACCATGTTTCCTGATGATATCTCCCAAGGGTAACATATAAAGCATAAAGAGTAGCGGTCCTAGTACTGAGCCTTGAGGTTCTCCATACTGCACTTGTGTGAATACCTCGAGAATACCTTATTCGGAATGGCACGGGTAATGGCTCCAAAAATGGATAACAGGCAAGGAATAATCCTGCCTGAATATTGGGCTGAGGCTGGTACAGTCTGGTGTTTGCTAGATGACAGTTGAATCAGGGGATCAGCACAATCTTTTACACAGACCTCTAAATTTACGCAATAGTGTGACGTGAATGAATGTAAACTTTGAGTGTAAAGAGCGTAAATGAAACACAGCATTTTTGTTGCCTCTCTGTGCATCTCTCAGAAATCATAGCTTGGCAAGAGTAATATCACCTTTAATAAACGTTCTATTATTTGTATATATTTAAAAAGGCATTTATTTAAACCGTTGGCTACGATATGATACAAATGAGTGGAATAAGCAAAACAAGATGAAAATCTAACTAACAAACCAACCTCAGCTTTTAAGTACAGCAACCAAACATCAATATTCACAGAAACATAGCTTCATTATTAATTGTGAGCAAAGACAAATTGGTTCACTCTCTCTGGTTTTAATGCTGCCCTGGTACATGTGACCACATTACCCCCTGTGCTAAATATGATTTCAGAGGGGGTGCTGGTGGCAAGTATTTGTTTTGCAAGCTTGCTCACTCTCAGGAAGTTGCGCTCATGTAGCCTCCACCACTCCAGCGGTTCAGACACCCTGTCAGTGTCAGGAGACATCACTCTGTCTTTCAGTGAGAGGTAAGGCATCTGCACTAGGGCTTTGCTTTTTGAAGAAACTACCCTAAGACTTTCATTGCTTCTTCATACCCAGTGGTGGAGGTGGTTCAGCAGAAACTCCTCCTTCTGCACCTGCTGCATCTGTTTCAACCAGAGTCTCTGCCTGGGGTGGGCCTTGGTCATCATCCATCATTTCAGCAAGCCCCCTGTTTTAATGGCTTCTGTCTTGTCTAGCTTGATGTACTGAGCTTTGAATCGGGTCAACTAAAGTAGCCACATTGAATGGGTCATCAGTGACCTGGTCTGCATATTTTTCATCAAGGGATGCCATGATTTTGGTCTTAAAGTCTTTGTGTTGAGCGTCCTGTTCATTAGCACCGAGTAATTTTGTTCTGAGTAGCTGGAGAACAGGATTCACGTATGACTCCCCAGAAAGGGAATCTGTGAAATCCAGTAAGGGACTTAGTGCTTCGTGCATATTCTAAGACATCAACGTCCTGCCATGATGGAACCAGGTGTCGGGTGCTTCTGTTTGAAGCCTGGACTTCAGCAATGGCCGTTCGTTGTTCCAGCATTCTTGTGGGTGACTCCATCATAAACTGAAGTTTGGGTTGATTGAGTTTTGGAATGATTGGATTTGTTGTCTTCTACCCAACTGCTGATGGCCATCAATCAGACGGAAAGATAAATCATGGAGTTAACGGATGCAAAGACTCGATCAGACTATTGATCAGACACGTCCTCGCGCGGATCGCTTACGCGAGCTGTCCTTGTCGTCAGAACCAGCGGCAGACGGTAAACAGTAATTATGTTCTGTAAATAAGTAACACAATCCACCATAAAACGTGCAAGAAGTAAATAAAGAACTGCTTGAAGCAAGCTAGTGGTTTGCTGGACGTTAGACACTACTTCCCCATTTGTCCACGACACTGTTGTCATGTGGTTTCTACGTCAGTAAAGGCGGTAACAAAGGGTAACTAGCATCATTGACAGGCGACTGCACTGACCCGTGTCACTGTTTAGAATGGGAATTTTGGCATAATTTACAAGTAGTTGAAAACATTAGAGATATTGTTAGTAATCAGCTGGACAAAATGTGTTTTTATGTGATTGTACTTAATTTAAGTTACAACGCTACTTGCCAATAGCTGCAAGTGGTGGCCAAAACATTGCAATGAGTCCCAGATGTTAAGTGAATTGGCTCTCACTACATTCGCCCTGCTGTCTGTGGTGATGCAAACTTGGTTGCTTTCATGCCGAGCCCATGAGACCAGCGCATCAGACAGGTTTTGCACAATAAATTTCCCCAAGTGGATTCCCCCATGTAAATGCACACTTAAGCTTATGTACATGGTCACATGTGCGACTCTTCCAGATGTCTGCGGTTGATGCAAAATATGAGATGGTGGACTGCTCCTTCTCCACTGCTTGACTATACTCTGAATAGAGCTCTGGAATAGCAGTCTTTGTAAAATACATGTTGACCGAGACAACAGCGCGGATCATCTACGCTAAGAAGACTTTTGAAACCTGATTTCTACACCATCCTGAATAGCAGCATTTCTTTAGCAATATAGTACACTGAGCTCGGTTGCACATGTACTTAATACTTGGTAGGGGCTCCTTTTGCTTTATTTACTGTCTCAATTCGGGCATGGAGGTGATCAGTTTGTAGCACTGCTGAGGTGGTATGGAAGCCCAGGTTTCTTTGACAGTGGCCTTCAGCTCATCTGCATTGTTTGGTCTCTTGTTTCTCATCTTCCTCTTGACAATAACCCATAGATTCTCTCTGGGGTTCAGGTCTGGTGAGTTTGCTGGCCAGTCAAGCACACCAACACCATGGTCCTTTAACCAACTTTTGGTGCTTTTGGCAGTGTGGGCAGGTGCCAAATCCTGCTGAAAAATGAAGGTAGCATGAAGTGCTCCAAGATTTCTTGGTAAACGGGTGCAGTGACTTTGGTTTTCAAAAAACACAATGGACCAACACCAGCAGATGACATTGCACACCAAATCATCAAAGACTGTGGAAACTTAACACTGGACTTCAAGCAACTTGGGCTATGAGCTTCTCAACCCTTCCTTCTGCCACAGAAATACACTTAAAGGTCGCATGACATGGATTATTTCCTTTTCTTTAAATGCTTTTTAATGTTTCCTTAGGTGTACTTATATTGTTAGTATGATTTTTACATTTAAAATTTAGAAATAAAAATCATTTTTTATATCCTGATATTAGCCCTCTGGCTTGAATGCTCTGTTTGAAGGGGCGTGTCTGCTGTGAGACTCCGAGTAAACCACAACTGTTGTGATTGGCTGACATCTTTGCATTTGAAATGCGTATTACATGTGGACCCCTCTCAAATATATATATATATATATATATATATATATATATATATATATACTACAGCTGTCGAGATTAACGAATTGTGGATCTGTTGATTATATAATTATTTTTTCGATCTTTTCCCATCACATGAAAGGCTGCAGTGATGAGCATTGAGTAGACAGAGTCTGTTTATCGCGTGAATGCATTGATCTCATTATTGCAACACGTTTTCTCTCACAAAATGCTTTCACCACAACTAACAGCAAACACATGAATACAGTAAGAGCTTTGTTGTGCAGCATAACAGCGTCATTCATTGTAACGGCAGTTTAGGCAAGAGTGCAGATAATATATACTCGCGATGTGTGAGAGCTCCGGAAAAAAAGGGAGCGTTCTTTGATCGCTCTCTGTAGTTAAATCACAATTTAAATAACAGATTTGTTTCATGCTACTAAGAGAAACAACGTGAAGTTGATCGTTTAGACACTGGCTTGATTCACTGATGCATAAACAGTATTAAACGATTTAGAAAGAAAGTCTGTGTGAACTTGAATGATTAACTACACATCAGAAATCACTGATCACAGATCAGGCATTAATGAACACTGTTACTCACTGTTTGTGCCGGTGCTGTCGAATCCATATCATAAAAGTCTGTTTGTAACGCCTGTGCTGATATTGCGACTGAATTATATGTAAATATTTGGGTGGGCAAAGCAGAGAAAGGGGAGGTAACATTTCTCTTTACAACGTCACAAAGAGGAGATTCCAGATCAGCCCGTTTGAGCTTCCATTTTCTCAAAGGCAGAGAAAGATAGCAAAATCTCGATTTACACCGATTACAATTTTTTGAAAGTTGGGGACCACATACATGCTAGGGGAAGTCATATTAATGTTAAAAAACCTCAGAAAGTGAAATTGTCATGTCATAGGACCTTTAAAGATGGAGAAGAAGACTTGGACTATACGCATAAACATTGCACACGGTATAGACACAAACATGGAACAATACATTTAATCTGTGTTAATGTTAATAAAAAGACAATTATTCAGTGTTTGTTCATGTTTTTATTGCTGTTACAAGACATAATGGTGTGACTAGGGGCGAGATGTGGGTTGATGAAGTCATAGTTCCAGAAAATATACCGATTCGCTGTCAAAAAGAAAATACAAAGGTAAAGTATTCAAATTTATCTACTCTGGGACCCAGTCTCAAAAAGAAAGATTGTTTTTTTCACTCTCCCAAAACGCCAGATCCGTGTGGTCCAAACCCCTATAAGACACAAAATGTAATTTTATCAATAAGATTCGGGAGGAGCGCGTCAGATACTTACTTTGTCAGCCTAACCAACACAGGTGGACCATAATCAAGTAATCAATCCCATAGTATAAATATCGCTGACTTACCTCTATCCATTTACGGTTTATCAGCATCCCTCCTCCACCCCATCTCCTCACTTCAAGTTCACTTTATAAATAGACGGGGAAGTGGGGGTACTCTAGGTTCGGGCCATTCCCGAGCTCGGAGCCCTTCCCCGGACAGCACGCCAAATACGCATTCCATACCTCAGCTAATTATATGTAAGCGTGAACTATTGAAATGTATACATATACAGCGAAATGCGACTCTGTGTAGACAATACCTAGGACCTGGGTTTCCAGCTTAGCCCAGGTAAGATGCCTCTGAAGTTGTCTGTGGTTCAGCAAATTCATGGTTGTTCATGCCTTGACCCCAGCCTCAGTTCATTCCTTGTGAAGTTCACTCAAAATCTTGAATTGATTTTGCTTAACAATCCTCATAAGGCTGTGGTTCTCTCCGTTAGTTGTGCATCTTCTTCTTCCAGACTTTTTCCTTTCTGTTAACATTCTTGGATACAGCACTCTGTGAACAGCCATCTTTTTTGGCAATGAATGTTTGTGGCTTACCCTCCTTGTGAAGAGTGTCAAAGATTGTCTTCTGGACAACTGTCAGATCAGCAGTCTTCCCCATGATTGTTTAGCCTAGTGAACCAAACTGAGAAATAATTTTGAAGGCTCATGAAACCTTTGCAGGTGTTTTGAGTTGATAAGCTGATTGGCATGTGACCATATTCTAATTTGTTGAGATGGTGAATTGGTGAGTTTTTGTTAAACGGGAGCAAAAATCATCACAATTAAAAGAGCCAAAGACTTAAACTACTTCAGTCTCTGTGCATTGAATTTATTTAATACACGAGTTTCACAATTTGAGTTAAATTACTGAAATGAACTTTTCCACGAAATTCTAAATTATTGAGATGCACGTCTGTAATGTTATCGTTTGGAAGTTTTCTCAGAAGGCATTGTTGTGGAGTACTTCTCCATTGTGGACTGCTTGTGAGTTGTTTGTTGAGGTTAGGTAAATGGACAACAAGCTGCATTTTCCAAAGCGTGGCAGCGATTTAAGATGATGAAATAAGTTGCTTGTGTTTCCGTTCTTGGCCAGGACATTTTTAATATAAAGCTCACATACAATGGTGTTCTGATGTTGGTCTGAAGAATAGAAACAAAAATACTGCTACACTGGCAAGCTGACATGTCCTCTGTTATTGATAATTTCCACACCGCCTACAGGTACGCCACTTTTCTTGTAGGTGTTCTGATGTCACACACTGATATTGACAATGTTTTATTGTCCAGCCCTATCATTTAGTCATAAACTAAATGAATGATTAGTGTGCCTTACTGTATAGTAGGGTTGTGAGGCAGTGGCTTGACAAAAACAGAAGCTAGTAAACCTTGGGACGTCCAAAAGTGGGACGACATTTTAATGCTTCAGTGACCTCTAAATGAAAGATCTTCAGTTGTTTCTCTGAGGTACTCATCTGTCCAGGATCGGATGACCACCTGAACTGTTTTGTTGTTCTTTTCAAGTTTGTTCCTGGAGCCCAATACAACCACGTCCAACACGTCTACTTATCTGACAGACTCGTTTCAGTGTCTGCTGATGAGCTGAATCATGTGTGTTTGATGGAGACAGCACTGGGGCTTCACGAACAGGTTTGGGAAGCACTGCTTTACTGTCAGATCAAGTGCACTCATGTCGTCCTTTCCTCCAACAGGGAGTATCGGTCCCGGAAGGCCAGTAATGAGAAGAAATGGAGATTGGTGTGTGTCAATGTTTTGGAGCATCACTGTGATTTCACTGGAGCTATACTGCATTACAAAATCTCTTTTCTGCTGCGTGTGCGGGCCAACACATCACAGCAATCCTCCAGCTGGGTCCAGATCAGTTTCTGTCCTGAGGATCATGGTGAGCCGTCTGACTGTCTATCTGTGTGTCTATCAGTAGTCTGTCTGTCTCTCAGCAGTCTGTCTCTTTCTGTCTGTCTGTCTGTCTATAAGAAAAATAATATAAGAAAAGAATTAAGAAAAATAATATACTGCCCTGTATACCGGTATACTGCCCAGCACTACTGTCTGTCAGTCTCTCTGCCAGTAGTCTGTCTCTCTGTTTGTCAGTAGTATGTCTGTCATTAGTCTGTCTCTGTTTGTCAGTAGTATGTTTTTCAGTAGTATGTCTGTCATTAGTCTGTCTGTCTCTCTGTTTGTCAGTAGTATGTCTGTCATTAGTCTGTCTGTCTCTCTGTTTGTCAGTAGTATGTCTGTCATTAGTCTGTCTCTCTGTTTGTCAGTAGTATGTCTGTCATTAGCCTGTCTGTCTCTGTCATTAGTATATCTGTTATTTGTCTGTTTCTGTTTGTCAGTATTATGTCTGTCATTAGTCTGTCTGTCTCTCTGTTTGTCAGTACTATGTCTATCATTAGCCTGTCTGTCTCTGTCAGTAGTATGTCTGTCATTAGTTTGTCTGTCATTAGTCTGTCTGTCTCTGTCAGTATTATGTCTGTCATTAGTCTGTCTGTCTCTCTTGTCAGTAGTATGTCTGTCATACGTCTTTCTGTCTGTCTCTCTGTTTGTCAGTAGTGTCTGTCATTAGTCTGTCTGTCTCTGTCAGTAGTATGTCTGTCATTAGTCTGTCTGTCTCTGTCAGTGGTATGTCTGTCATTAGTCTTTCTGTCTCTGTCAGTAGTCTTTCTGTCTCTGTTTGTCAGTAGTATGTCTGTCATTAGTCTGTCTCTCTGTTTGTCAGTAGTCTGTCATTAGTCTATCTGTCAGTAGTCTCTCAGTCTTTGTCAGTTGTCTGTGTGTCTGTCAGTAGTCTGTCTGTCTCTGTTTGTCAGTAGTACGTTTGTCAGTCTCTGTTTGCCAGTAGTATGTCTGTCAGTAGTCTGTTTGTCATTAGTATTTCTGTCAGTAGTCTGTCAGTCTCTGTCTGTCTCTCTGTCTGTCAGTAGTCTGTCTGTCAGTAGTCTGTTTGTCATTAGTATTTCTGTCAGTAGTCTGTCAGTCTCTGTCATTTGTCTGTCTGTCTCTGTCTGTCAGTAGTATGTCTGTCAGTAGTCTGCAAGGTTATTTTTGTAAATAATAACTGAAACTGAGACTAAAACTATCAGTTAAAAAAAAACATTTTCGTTAACTGAAATAAAATGTAAAATTCAGAATAAATGAAAAATTAAAACTAAACGAAACGATCAAAATTTATTGAAAAACTAACTGAAATGAAATAACAATTATCAAAAATAAGTATTCGTTTTCGTAATAAGCTCTCATCCCGTGGCGGAAAATCTGACATGTTTTAGTTTAAAATAGAGGTCTTCACAGTGCACCCGAGACCCGTACGGGTTCAGGTCTATATTTTAAATGATCAGCTGGGTCCGGGTCAGGTCCGAATCTATTACTTCGGGTCCCGGGTCTGTTTAACATTGTGCGTAATACCCGTGCGATCGGAGAACACCCGGCCGCGATCACACACTGCTTGTGTTTCTTGCAACTTGTAAAATTAGGAAAAGAAAAGTGTGAGCCAAAAAAAGAAAGAAAAAAGCGATCTCTCTCTCTGCCGTTAGAAGCAGAGTGCGCAGACTCAGAGTTAATGCAAGGGCACACACGGTAATAATGCTTGCAGACTTGACACCCTCATATTTAATATATTTCAAATCCGCAACAAGATCTGAGGTGAACCGGCACATGAATGTTTTCGATGACGCTCAGATTAATTTAAAAAGCATATTTCAGGTTGATCCGGCTAGCACGCATGTGCAGTCTCGAGTGTGTGTCATGTTTCTATGGCAACCAGTGAGGGACAAACCGCGCTTTACATTTTCTACCATTTTTTTAATAATATAAATGAACCGTTTAATCTTAAAGTTTTATTGGTCAGATTCAGACTCAACGCAGAGCAGAGAGCACAGAGATGATAGCAAATAAATAAGTGAGCGGCCATGGCATTGCACGAGCGATCGTTATTATAGTTCAAAAGGGCAAACAGTCAAAATTATTATGCGAGTTAACTCGAGTCAGAATGTACATGTGCGCAGTCGTAACCGTGACATCAAGAGGACTTTTGAAGCTGAAATAATGAGTGGATTAAGCTCGGACTTGAAATAACGAGAGGAATAACATGGATAACTTTCTTGTCGGAGGATTTTGATGCATAACAGACAGTCAGGTACAAGGAAGAGAAACTACGGCTCCTTAAATTAGATTAGAAAAAAAGTTGTATTTTTCGCAACAGATTTATTGACTTGTAATAGCAATTTAAGGTGGAATATGTGACAATCGGGTCCAGTCGGGTCTGTGTCTTCCCGGCGGGTTCGGGTCCAGCTTTCAAATAATAGAGGGGTCCGAGTCGGGTCCGGGTAGGCATTTCTTGGATGAGAAGCAGGGACAGGCCAGGATTAATGTTAGACAGAACAACGGTCAGAGGAGACAAATTGAGTTGTGGTTTGAAGAGAACCAGTGGAGAACAGGGCAGGTGTCTTGGTGAGAGACCAGTGTTAGCTTATAGATACACGTTCGCTAACGATATAAACTGTGCTCACAATATTGTACAGATTATTACCATCGTATATCAGTTAATAGCAAAGACATTATTGGTCATCTGGGCGTATTGGAACTTACAATAACAGAAACTAAGCTTTGATCAGGCGTTTGTCATGCTCCTTAATATCCGTCCAGACTTACGTTACGTGATATAACTATAGCAGTTTCTCATCGAGAGACAGAGATATTTTTATTCCTGATACAATTTTTTGTTCCATAGGTGCATGTGTGGGAAATGCGAGGCAATGTTTAAAGCTGAGGAAAGTCAGTGTTGCAGGGAGGTGGATGCATACAGGGCCTTAGTGGAAAATGTCACACCCAGACTTGATGTGCAGTGCCTGACTCTGCACCCAGGCTTCGAGGCTTGCTGTCTGAACCCATATGTGCTACAGATAGCCTATATGCACTTCAGACAGGAGCATGGACCTCTCCAGGCCAGCAGACATGAGTATGTTTATGGTAGAGATAATTTATTACTTTTGAGCTAAAAAGACATGTTCTAAGCGATCTCACGCGTTTTTTAGGCCAAAACATTTTTCACATACCGCAAACATCGATATCTCCTCACCATCCGCTAGCTGCCTGTCCCCTGAGCACAAACGCAGCTAAAACATATATCACACTATTTGATGCCATTGGTATAAGACTATCAATATTGATATTTCTTCCATGTCTCAAGGCAATACCGCTACACTGCATACCGACAGGTTGTCCGCTGGGCCTATGGCATTCTGGGCAGGCACATCAGGAAGCCCTTACCTGCATGTGTTGTGTCAGCCATTAGAAGACAGTTTCCAGAGGAAGGAGGACTCTATAAAGGTTTTGAATGGCTAAATTTTGTTGACAATCAATAGAAAATAAACAAACAAATCACAAATTGTCGTATAAAACTTTTTATGATCATATATACAATTTAACAATCTTTCGGGTATCACACTAAGATTTCGTTAACGTGTTAAATCGTGAATGCTGTGTTATATACACGCCAACAGCCTCATCCTTGTTGATCCTCTGGAGGGATCTGGAAAGGGGAGCAGGTGTAGTGGAAAACAAAACTGTGCTGCGTTCTCGTAGAGCCTGTGGTGACCTGGAGTATTCCTCTCTCAGAGACTCTATGAGGGCTGATGCATATGCTGGGAGAAGGAAGCAAAAGTGTAGATCACATTCATTGCTAACTCGTGGTCTGACTTGCTTAATATTTAAGAACTGACTGAAACTGCCCACCATATGATGGCTTTTCCTTAACAGGACGGACTACCCAGCCACCTTTGCGGAACCTTGGGTAGCGAACCGCATAACACGCCTCACCATCACTGGTTCGAGCAACTTCTCTGCTGCCATTGTGGTTGAAATGCATGGCTGCCAAGAGAAGTCTGTAGAGAAAAAAAAAGTAATTTTACCCATTACAAGTTGTGCATATGTAAATAAACCCAGAAGTAAAAAACTGGGGAGAAAAGCATTGCTTACTGCAAATTTAATGAAATTTGGGCTGCTGTGTTAGACTGCATTAGTTTCAGAAAGTACTCATTCTTTCACATCACACACTTACCTGCTGTACATCCCAAGAAAGGAGAACCCAGTGTGCTTTGGTGCAAAGTGCAGGATAAGGGAGTGAAATGCCTCCAGTGAAAAAGTCTGATGCTGTGGGGACAACTGCCGAACATCCTTTACCAGTGCTGTTCTAGTAGCTACACTCTCCAGTTTAACTGCTACAGTTGATCCTGCATAAACAAACATTTTGTTTTTAAGATGAGTCATGAGTGTACGACCACAATGAGGTGGGATTTTTTCAGAATCGATCCGATACCAAAAATTCAGAGTATTGACCGATACCAGCTCCATTTTAAAAATCAAGTAGAATTTATATAACTGTGTGTTGAACTGATAATCACCATTTTGTATGTTAAACAATCTACTTAATACAGACAACTTCATTATAAAGAAAAACAACATCCAAAAAATAATTTATCATAATCTGTGACAAAAATGCTATTATAAACTACATTAGTGGATAAATCAGCAGTAAAATTTAATCTAGAAAAATCTGAACATTTAGGGAAGAAAAAAAATAATTTAGTGGGAAACAAATAAGAGACAATAAGTGTAACGCCTAATCTGGTAAAACTTTACCCATTGCTCTTTGCATTGTTGTAAAATACATTAATAAAAAACAATTATTTTATAGCCTACTATAAAAAATGTTTATGTATAGCACAGCTGTTTAATGAGTCACTGTATTATGATATGAAAGGCTCCAATACAGTGCGACACAAAGCGCTTAAAAACTAATACATTAAACTATATTATGCAGTTTAGACTTGTTTTCCATTGTAATGATATAAGCTGAAGTGTGCTACCTGCAGTCACCAGACAGGATCAGTCCACCCCTCATCTCTTTCAGATCTCTGATGATCCCTGCCTGCTCATTCTGCCACGCCTGCACGATGGTTGGAATCGTGTACAAGCGCTGATGGCGAAAGAAGGTGCTGGCACTGATGCTCTGAAGCCCAAACAGCTTCAACATCCTGATGGTCTGGGTAGCCATGCAACCTGAAAAGTGGATGGCCCCACTCAGTAATAGGTTGCAAGCTGGCATATTGCGATGCAGCATTGGCTGGTTCTGCCAAAAACGCTGATACCCACATGCTGCACAGACCTAAGAGATGCATGTGAAAGGCAGAAAATGACTATAACATACAACAAAGTATAATGATTAAAACAAACTATACAAGTTATGTTACAACATCATTTTCTACCAGAAAACACAAATAGTTTCTTACTTGCTTTATTTTTACAAAAGTTCCCTCCTGCTTCTCAACATTGCCTTGGGTTTCCCCACAACAGGCTGGGCAAATGGTAAAGAGAGACATCAACTGGCTTTGGCACACAATGAACTTATCAGCAGCACTGGAAAAAAAAAGAAAAACATTATTTTTGACTTGACAATTTGATCATATAAAAACTTAAATAAAAGAAAAATAAGTCTTACTTGAGGTCAGGGTGAGATTCCTGCTGTGGTTCCTCATCAGATGAATCACTTGTCATTTCCCCCTCTGGGATCCATGACATATCACCAGGTTTGTCCATGAACACAGAGGATGACTCATCATCGGTATGCACAGGACTGGGCAGTGGAGTTGACATTGATTTCTCAAACCTTTCTGTCTGAGTCCCCACACTGACCATCTTGGGCTGTGCCTGGACAGCTAGAATAAAAATAGGTCCAGTTATACAATTGTGTAACAGCATGTATATGATACATCATAAATATATTTTTTTTACTTTGAGCAATGATGGAGCTATAACTTAACTTGACTCTTCTTAGAAGCAAATAAAAGAAAACAGCTTCTTGGAAAAAATGAAATGTAATATTGTAACGTTAGTAGGCTAGTTGTTAAAGTTGCTGATCTGTGGACACTGGGTAGTTCATTCATTGCACATTATATTTAATGTAAAATGTTAATCCACCTGATGAATGATGTGAAGGTCTGAGGTCACACTGTGAGCCAAAGTGATGCACAGATGATTGAGGGGCCAGTGGAGAGAAAGGCTCTTGCTCTGGGTCAGCAACAAACACTGCAGCACTGGCTGAAGATGTATCTCCCACTTCATTACTTGCAATTTCTGATAAATCCTTGTAAACAAACATGACAAATTACGAATTAGCTGTGCTAGCAACTAGCATTAGTTATTATGCCTAACAAGCTAGCTGCGGTACTTTACAACAACTTATACACGCCACATTGCTTCTCATTATTTAAATCATTATGTTGACTGATTTGTTAGTTAGTAAATGTAAAAAAAAAAAAAGACTTACGTTGCACAGTTCACGTTTTCGTCGAGCTGCATCTCTGATGGATCCGTGACCACCGTGTCTCCCGCCGGCGGGAGAACCCGAAGCTACGTGCACTGAAGGAACCGCACCAGCTCTGAGTCTCACTCGGTTCTTACTTCGGCATCCCATGTTGAACTCCCAACAGACTGCTGACAGAGACTACTAACAGACAGACAGACTGCTGACAGACAGAGACTAACAGACAGACTACTGACAGACAGACTAACAGACAGACAGACTGCTGACAGAGAGACTACTGACAGACAGACTACTGACTGACAGAGACTAACAGACAGACTACTGACAGACAGACTAACAGACAGACAGACTGCTGACAGAGAGACTACTCTGTCAGATTTTAGTTGGTCATCCAGCCTGGTCTTTGCCGGTCAGGAAACTTGTTTTTTACGGGGTTTTTGACCACTTCCTTGAGACTTAGGGCTCTGCAGAGACTGTCAGTCAGTCTCTCTCTGTCAGCTGTCTGTCTGTCTGTCAGTCTCTCTGTCAGCTGTCTGTCTGTTAGTAGTCTCTCTGTCAGCAGTCTGTCAGTCAGTCTCTGTCAGCAGTCTGTCGTTCTGTTAGTAGTCTCTCTGTCAGCAGTCTGTCTGTCTGTTAGTAGTCTCTCTGTCAGCAGTCTGTCTGTCTGTCAGTAGTCTGTCTGTCTGTCTGTTAGTAGTCTCTATCAGCAGTTTGTCTGCCTGTTAGTAATCTCTGTCAGCTGTCTGTCTGTCTGTCAGTAGTTTGTCTGTCAGTAGTCTGTCTGTCTGTTAGTAGTCTCTGTCAGCAGTCTGTCTGTCAGCCAGTCTCTCTCTGTCAGGAGTCTGTCTGTCTGTCAGTCTCTGTCAATCAGCAGTCTGTCTGTCTGTTAGTAGTCTCTCTGTCAGCAGTCTGTCTGTCTGTTAGTCTCTGTCTGTCAGTAGTCTGTCTGTCTGTCTGTCTGTCTGTTAGTAGTCTCTGTCAGCAGTCTGTCTGTCTGTTAGTCTCTGTCTGTCAGTAGTCTGTCTGTCTGTCTGTAAGTAGTCTCTGTCAGCAGTCTGTCTGTCTGTTAGTAGTCTCTCTGTCAGCAGTCTGTCTGTCTGTTAGTAGTCTGTCTGTCTGTCTGTCTGTTAGTAGTCTCTGTCACCAGTCTGTCTGTTGGTAGTCTCTGTCAGCAGTCTGTCTGTCTGTTAGTCTCTGTCTGTCAGCGGTCTGGCTGTCTGTTAGTATTCTCTCAGTGGTCTGTCTGTCTGTTAGTAGTCTCTCTGTCAGCAGTCTGTCTATCTGTTAGTAGTCTCTCTGTCAGCAGTCTGTCTGTCAGTCTCTGTCAGTAGTCTGTCTGTCTGTCTGTTAGTAGTCTCTCTGTCAGCAGTCTCTCTGTCAGCAGTCTGTCTGTCTGTTAGTAGTCTCTGTCGGCAGTCTGTCTGTCTGTTAGTAGTCTCTCTGTCAGCAGTCTGTCTGTCTGTTAGTAGTCTCTCTGTCAGCAGTCTGTCTGTCTGTTAGTAGTCTCTCTGTCAGCAGTCTGTCTGTCTGTTAGTAGTCTCTCTGTCAGCAGTCTGTCTGTTAGTAGTCTCTGTCAGCAGTCGGTCTGTCAGTAGTCTGTCTTTCTGTTAGTAGTCTCTTTGTCAGCAGTCTGTGTCTGTTAGTAGTCTCTTTGTCAGCAGTCTGTCTGTCTGTTAGTAGCCTCTCTGTCAGTCTCTCTCCGTTAGTAGTCTCTCTGTTAGCAGTTTGTCTCTCTGTTAGTAGTCTCTCTGTTAGCAGTCTGTCAGTCAGCCTCTCTCTGTCAGGAGTCTGTCTGTCTGTCAGTCTCTGTCTGTCAGTAGTCTGTCTGTCTGTTAGTAGTCTCTCTTACAGCAGTTTGTCTGTCTGTTAGTAGTTTCTGTCAGGAGTCTGTCTGTCAGTCAGTCTCTCTCTGTCAGGAGTCTGTCTGTCTGTCAGTCTCTGTCTGTCAGCAGTATGTCTGTCTGTTAGTCTCTGTCTGTCAGTAGTCTGTCTGTCTCTCTGTTAGTAGTCTGTCACCTGTCTGTCTGTCTGTTAGTAGTCTCTGTCACCAGTCTGTCTGTCTGTTAGTAGTCTGTCTGTCTGTTAGTAGTCTCTGTAAGCAGTCTGTCTGTCAGTCAGTCTCTCTCTGTCAGCAGTCTGTCTGTCTGTCAGTAGTCTGTCTGTCTGTTAGTAGTCTCTTTGTCAGCAGTCTGTGTCTGTTAGTAGTCTCTCTGTCAGCAGTCTGTCTGTCTGTTAGCTGTCTGTCTGTCAGTCTCTGTCTGTTAGTAGTCTCTCTGTCTGCAGTCTGTCTGTTAGTAATCTCTGTCAGCAGTCTGTTTGTCTGTTAGACTGTCTTTCAGTAGTCTGTCTGTCTGTTAGTAGTCTCTCTGTCAGCAGTATGTCTGTCTGTTAGTAGTTTCTGTCAGCAGTCTGTCTGTCAGTCAGTCTCTCTCTGTCAGGAGTCTGTCTGTCAGTCTCTGTCTGTCAGCAGGCTGTCTGTCTGTTAGTCTGTCTGTCAGTAGTCTGTCTGTCTGTTAGTAGTCTCTGTCACCAGTCTGTCTGTCTGTTAGTAGTCTCTGTCACCAGTCTGTCTGTCTGTTAGTAGTCTCTGTCAGGAGTTTGTCTGTCTGTCAGTCTCTGTCTGTCAGCACTCTGTCTGTTAGTCTCTGTCTGTCAGTAGTCTTCTGTCTGTTAGTAGTCTCTCTGTCAGCAGTCTGTCTGTCTGTTAGTCTCTGTCTGTCAGCAGTCTGTCTGTTTGTTAGTCTCTGTCAGTAGTCTGTCTGTCTGTTAGTAGTCTCTCTGTCAGCAGTCTGTCTGTCTGTCAGTCAGTCTCTCTCTGTCAGCAGTCTGTCTGTCTGTCAGCAGTCTGTCTTTCTGTTAGTAGTCTCTCTGTCAGCAGTCTGTCTGTCTATTAGTCTCTGTCTGTCAGCAGTCTGTCTGTTTGTTAGTCTCTGTCAGTAGTCTGTCTGTCTGTTAGTAGTCTCTCTGTCAGCAGTCTATCTGTCTGTCTGTCAGTCTCTGTCTGTCAGCAGTTTGTCTGTCTGTTAGTAGTCTCTCTGTCAGCAGTCTTTCTGTCTGTTAGTCTCTGTCTGTCAGCAGTCTGTCTGTCTGTTAGTCTCTGTCTGTCAGCAGTCTGTCTGTCTGTTAGTCTCTGTCTGTCAGCAGTCTGTCTGTCTGTTAGTCTCTGTCAGTAATCTGTCTGTCTGTTAGTAGTCTCTCTGTGTGCAGTCTGTCTGTCTGTCAGTCAGTCTCTCTGTCAGCAGTCTGTCTGTCTGTTAGTCTCTGTCTGTCAGCAGTCTGTCTGTCAGCAGTCTGTCCGTCTGTTAGTCTCTGTCTGTCAGCAGTCTGTTTGTCTGTTAGTCTCTGTCTGTCAGTAGTCTGTCTGTTAGTAGTCTCTCTGTCAGCTGTCTGTCTGTTAGTCTCTGTCTGTCAGCAGTCTGTCTGTCAGTAGTCTCTGTCAGCAGTATGTCTGTCTGCCAGTCTCTGTCTGTCAGCTGTCTGTCTGTTAGTCTCTCTCTGTTAGTAGTCTCTCTGTCTGTTAGTCTCTGGCTGTCAGTAGTCTGTCTGTCTGTCTGTCAGTCTCTGTCTGTCAGTAGTCTGTTTGTCTGTCTTTCTGTTAGTAGTGTCTCTGTCAGCAGTCTGTCTTCTGTCAGTCTGTCTTTTAGCAGTCGGTCTCTGTTAGTAGTCTCAGTCAGCAGTCTGTCTGTCTATTAGTCTGTCTGTCAGCAGTCTGTCTGTCAGCAGTCTGTTTGTCTGTTAGTAGTCTCTGTAAGCAGTCTGTCTGTTAGTCTCTGTCTGTCAGCAGTCTGTGTGTCAGTCTCTCTCTGTCAGTAGTCTGTCTGTCTGTCTGTTAGTAGTCTCTTTGACAGCAGTCTGTGTCTGTTAGTAGTCTCTCTGTGAGCTGTCTGTCTGTTAGTAGTCTCTCTGTCATCAGTCTGTCTGTCTGTCAGTCTCTGTCTGTTAGTAGTCTCTCTGTCAGCAGTTTGTCTGTCTGTTAGTAATCTCTGTCAGCAGTCTGTCTGTCTGTTAGACTCTGTCTGTCAGTAGTCTGTCTGTCTGTTAGTAGTCTCTCTGTCAGCAGTATGTCTGTCTGTTAGTAGTTTCTGTCAGCAGTCTGTCTGTCAGTCAGTCTCTCTCTGTCAGGAGTCTGTCTGTCAGTCTCTGTCTGTCAGCAATCTGTCTGTCTGTCTGTTAGTCTCTGTCTGTCAGTAGTCTGTCTGTCTATCTGTCTGTTAGTAGTCTCTGTCACCAGTCTGTCTGTCTGTTAGTAGTCTCTCTGTCAGGAGTCTGTCTGTCTGTTAGTCTCTGTCTGTCAGTAGTCTGTCTGTCTGTCTGTCTGTCTGTCTGTCTGTTAGTAGTCTCTGTCATCAGTCTGTCTGTCAGTTAGTAGTCTCTGTAAGCAGTCTGTCTGTCTGTTAGTCTCTGTCTGTCAGCAGTCTGTCTGTCTGCTAGTCTCTGTCTGTCAGTAGTCTGTCTGTTAGTAGTCTCTGTCAGCAGTCTGTCTGTCAGTCAGTCTCTCTCTTTCAGCAGTCTGTCTGTCAGCAGTCTGTCTGTCTTTCTGTTAGTAGTCTCTC
Source organism: Carassius carassius (assembly GCF_963082965.1). Classification (NCBI taxonomy): domain Eukaryota; kingdom Metazoa; phylum Chordata; class Actinopteri; order Cypriniformes; family Cyprinidae; genus Carassius; species Carassius carassius. The sequence goes on from NW_026775030.1 coordinate 1,062,962, forward strand.
TTTCAGCAGTATGTCTGTCTGTTAGTCTCTGTCTGTCAGTAGTCTGTCTGTCTGTTAGTAGTCTCTCTGTCAGCAGTCTGTCTGTCTATTAGTCTCTGTCTGTCAGCAGTCTGTCTGTCTGTTAGACTCTGTCTGTCAGTAGTCTGTCTGTTTGTTAGTAGTCTCTCTCTCAGCAGTATGTCTGTCTGTTAGTAGTTTCTGTCAGCAGTCTGTCTGTCAGTCAGTCTCTCTCTGTCAGGAGTCTGTCTGTCAGTCAGTCTCTCTCTGTCAGGAGTCTGTCTGTCAGTCAGTCTCTCTCTGTCAGGAGTCTGTCTGTCTGTCTGTCTGTCTGTCTGTTAGTCTCTGTCTGTCAGTAGTCTGTCTGTCTGTTAGTCGTCTCTCTGTCAGGAGTCTGTCTCTCTGTCAGTCTCTGTCTGTCAGCAGTCTGTCTGTCTGTTAGTCTCTGTCTGTCAGCAGTCTGTCTGTCTGTTAGTCGTCTCTTTGTCAGCAGTTTGTCTGTCTGCCAGTCTCTGTCTGTCAGCAGTCTCTGTCTGTTAGTCTCTGTCTGTCAGCAGTCTGTCTGTCTGTTAGTCTCTCTCTGTCAGCAGTCTGTCTGTCTGTTAGTCTCTGTCTGTCAGTAGTCTTTCCGTTAGTAGTCTCTCTCAGCAGTCTGTCTGTCTGTCTGTTAGCCTCTGTCTGTCAGTAGTCTGTCCATCTGTTAGTAGTCTGTCTGTCAGTCTGTCTGTCTGTCTGTTAGTCTCTGTCTGTCAGCAGTCTCTGTCTGTCAGTAGTCTGTCTGTTTGTCTGTCTGTCTGTTAGTAGTCTCTCTGTCAGCAGTCTGTCTGTCAGTAGTCTGTTTGTCTGTCTGTCTGTTAGTAGTCTCTCTGTCAGCAGTCTGTCTTCTGTCAGTCTGTCTTTTAGCAGTCTGTCTCTGTTAGTAGTCTCTGTCAGCAGTCTGTCTGTCTGTTAGTCTGTCTGTCAGCAGTCTGTCTGTCTGTCTGTCTGTCTGTCTTTTAGCAGTGTGTCTCTGTCAGCAGTCTGTCTGTCTGTATGTTAGTCTGTCTGTTATCAGTTTGTCTGTCTGTTAGTAGTCTCTGTCAGCAGTCTGTCTGTCTGCCAGTCTCTGTCTGTCAGCTGTTTGTCTGTTAGTCTCTGTCTGTTAGTAGTCTCTCTGTCAGCAGTCTCTGTCTGTTAGTCTCTGTCTGTCAGCAGTCTGTCTGTCTGTTAGTCTCTCTCTGTCAGCAGTCTGTCTGTCTGTTATTCTCTGTCTGTCAGTAGTCTTTCCGTTAGTAGTCTCTGTCAGCAGTCTGTCTGTCTGTTAGTCTGTCTCTCAGCAGTCTGTCTGTCTGTCTGTTAGCCTCTGTCTGTCAGTAGTCTGTCCGTCTGTTAGTAGTCTGTCTGTCTGTCAGTCTGTCTGTCTGTCAGCTTCTGTTAGTAGTCTCTCTGTCAGCAGTCTGTCTGTCTGTTAGTCTCTGTCTGTCAGCAGTCTTTCTGTCTGTTAGTCTCTGTCTGTCAGTAGTCTGTCTGTTTGTTTGTCTGTCTGTCTGTTAGTAGTCTCTCTGTCAGCAGTCTGTCTGTCAGTATCTGTCTGTCAGTAGTCTGTTTGTCTGTCTGTCTGTTAGTAGTCTCTCTGTCTTCTGTCAGTCTGTCTTTTAGCAGTCTGTCTCTGTTAGTAGTCTCTGTCAGCAGTCTGTCTGTCTGTCTGTTAGTCTGTCTGTCAGCAGTCTGTCTGTCTGTCTGTCTTTTTTTAGCAGTCTGTCTCTGTCAGCAGTCTGTCTGTCTGTCTGTTAGTATGTCTGTTAGCAGTTTGTCTGTCTGTTAGTAGTCTCTGTCAGTAGTCTGTCTGTCTTTCTGTCAGTCTCTCTCTGTCAGTAGTCTGTGTGTCTGTTAGTAGTCTCTGTCAGCAGTCTGTCTGTCTGTCAGCAGTCTGTCTTTCTGTTAGTAGTCTCTCTGTCAGCAGTCTGTCTGTCTGTCAGTCTCTGTCTTTCAAGTCAAGTCACCTTTATTTATATAGCACTTTAAACAAAATACATTGCGTCAAAGCAACTGAACAACATTCATTAGGAAAACAGTGTGTCAATAATGCAAAATGATAGTTAAAGGCAGTTCATCATTGAATTCAGTGATGTCATCTCTGTTCAGTTAAATAGTGTCTGTGCATTTATTTGCAATCAAGTCAACGATATCGCTGTAGATGAAGTGTCCCCAACTAAGCAAGCCAGAGGCGACAGCGGCAAGGAACCGAAACTCCATCGGTGACAGAATGGAGAAAAAAACCTTGGGAGAAACCAGGCTCAGTTGGGGGGCCAGTTCTCCTCTGACCAGACGAAACCAGTAGTTCAATTCCAGACTGCAGAAGAATCATCTGTTTCCTGTGGTCTTGTCCTGGTGCTCCTCTGAGACAAGGTCTTTACAGGGGATCTGTACAGGGCCGGCCCTGGGCATAGGCGGTATAGGCAAATGCTAAGGGCGCCACTCATCCATAGGGGCGCCAGAATGAGTGAACGAGTGAATTTTTTTTTTTTTTAGAATAGGCTACTATTTAAAAACCATTAATTCGAAATACTACCAAATAAAGCAAAAAAAAAAAAAAGAAAAGTCTGGCTCTTCAATCTTCCCCCGCCCATCGAGTGCTTGAAGTGCGTCAGAAACAGAGCGCGCGCACGATCAGTTGTTGGTAATTTGTTGTGTAGCGTGCCCGACGCCGCATCCAATGTAGACAGCACTGCTTTTGTTAACACACAGCTCGTAGAAACGGGCCTGGCAGCTCGCGCCAGTTCTAGACACGGTGAAAGTTTCCTGATTGTGACGGAAGGCCGAATTTACATGACACATTATAAATGAGCATAGTCTGCGATAGATACAGTGCCAAAAAGAAGAGAAGAGGATAAACACAGAGGTAAAGAGATGTAGAGAATGAACAATTTATTGCATAGGAGTAAGATACTATAATTTCATGGCAGTTATTTTTACCTTAAACTTAATGTTAGCAGTTGTTCTGAGTTCTGAGTCCCCAGACTGTGATTTTGTACAATCATGTCAGTTTTAAGACGCATTTTTTATCACTTTTTTATTAATGTTTTACTCTACAGTTGTGCAGTTTTGGGGGGATACAGTACAGGCCAAAAGTTTGGAAACATTACTATTTTTAATGTTTTAGATAGAAGTTTCTTCTGCTCATCAAGCCTGCATTTATTTGATCAAAAATACAGAAAAAAATTTAATATTGTGATATATTATTACAATTTAAAATAATTTGTTTCAATTTATTATACTTTAAATTATCATTTATTTCTGTGATGCAAAGCTGAATTTTCAGCATCATTACTCCATTCTTCAGTGTCACATGTGACATCCGGTCTATCACATGATCCTTTTAGAAATCATTCTAATATGATGATTTATTATGAGTGTTGGAGCAAATTGGTCAGGGCCGGCCCTGGATCTGTATCTGGGGCTCTAGTTGTCCTGGTCTCCACTGTCTTTCAGGGATGTAGAGGTCCTTTCTAGGTGCTGATCCACCATCTGGTCTGGATACGTACTGGATCCGGGTGACTGCAGTGACCCTCTGATCTGGATACAGTAATAGATTTCAGTAGTCTCTTTGTCAATAGTCTGTCTGTCAGTCTCTGTCTGTCAGTATTCTTTTTGTCTGTAGCTCTTATTCTGTTCGTAGTCTGTCTCTCTGTTCCTGGCACTGGCGTTTGATTCTGTGATGCTGACCCCGGCTCTTTTCTAATGTTCTCAGCGGCTTTAGGTCCTCCCTCCAGCGTGAAGCTGAGCTCGGTTAAAGGAGATCTAGAGATCATTTTCACCGACCCTCTGAGCAGCACTAACCAGTCCATGAAAACTTTGCTAGAAGACAAGTTGAGCTACCTCATCCAGTACTGGAGACGCTCTGAAGAGCCTCAGGTATCTGTGCACACTTGTGCTCTCGCATGGGTTTCAGCAGCAGTTGCGTGTGGATACTGTCTGTATGTGGTGACTGCTGAGACTTGAAGAAGCTTGGAACACAAAGCACTTCGCCATCTTCCGTTTCGATTTCGGAAATGCTGCCAAGTAATGTGACCACATCCTGTAGAAAGATGGTGGTTTCTGATCTCAAACCAGATTCTTTACTCTTAAAATGTTTATAGTTCAAACTGCACACTGGGCTCAAGTCTGTAACGTGGGAATTATTGTTTTTTATTTTTTTAATGTGTGACTTTGAAAAATGTAAAACAAAGATATAATACTCATAATAATAATAATAATAATAATAATAGGTATAATGATGATCATTATTTAGATATTGTGCAGTTTCAGTAAGTGTATAAAGTAAATCCAGTATTGGGCTTCTCACAGCACACTGAGAGGTGAACTCTGACACTAGTCTGTAGGTTTGTGTTTCTCCACTGCTGTGTGATGGGTGATTGGAGCATAGCAGCATAAATAATCAGTGATGCTGCTCATCAAAGTGATGCTTAGTCATCAGAGAGTTTGAGCGTTCCCCCATCGCACAGGTGAATGGTTTCAAATCAAAATATGTTCATGAGTTAAAAGTGTATGCTGTTCTTAATCTAGGCTGAAATGGTAAGTGCATTGGAAGTATAGCCTAGTTCAGTATTTCAGAAAAAACCTGATGCATTCAGTTGTGTTAACGGACCTTCTTATTTTACGGCCATGACTGGTGTGTTTGGTTTTTAATGCAGTATTACTGAATAAATAACACTGCTGGGTGACATTATTTCCTGCTCTATCCCTGCAGAAGGCTAAAGTTCTGGAGACGAACAACAATCTGGTGATGCTGACTGAGCTGGACAGACAGACGTGGTACTGTGTGAGAGTTCAGAGCCGTGATGTCTTCTATAACAAGAGCAGTGTCTACAGCGACACACAGTGCACACGCACTGAAGGTCAGCAGCTCCGTCACACACACAAGTCAGTCATGTCAGATTGAATCACATATGTGTAACATTCAGCCAACAGAATGAAAAAACAGTCTTCCAGTGACGGTTTAACCGCAAATTGTACCTAGTAAAGGCTACTGTTTTGGGAGAATGATTAATTTAATAAATGTATAACTCATACCTGTGAGTTCTTTTAAATACTTTACATGGTTGTTCATCCTCATTTGTGAGCATTTATAGTGTACATGTATGGATTTCATAATGCAGAGGCGGTACTCATGATGACAAGTGATTCTTCTGTCAGATGAATGAGTGTGTGGCATACGGTGACATTACGACTGAATGCTGTGTGTTATTTCAGGTCAGATGCCGTACTGGGAGATATTTCTGTACGTCCTGATCGGTCTGCTGCTGTTCTTCCTGCTGGTGCTGTTGTACTTCTGCTTTTACAAGATGTTCACGCTCCTCAAGAACACCTTCTGCCCAGACATTCAACTCCCGGATCACATTCAGGAGGTACAGAACATTTATACTCTGTTACCTGCTCCAAAATGATATGTGTCGTAAGGTTTTAAATACATTTGATGCATCTCAGGTCAATTTATACATTCTAGTAGTTATGCATTGATGAACTGTTAATCAAAATACATTTATCAGCTGTCTTCAGGAATAAAGACAGAAGTTCTGATTGAATCATATATTTTACATGCGGTCTCCTGACTCACTATTGCTGCATAGAGTAGCATTAGATTTAGCCTCCTCTACCTTAAGTTATTTCTCATCTAGCTCTTTGCTCCAGCTGGTCCTCTGTTGACTTCAAGGTTTTTTTCATTTCTATTTATTTTATTTAACTGAAACCTTTGTATAGCTCTTAATGGCCTAGATAACATGAGTAACTGCAGAAGTAGGGTGCCAACCTATTTAAACCCTTAAAAAAAACAAGTAACTTCTTATATTTGATTCTGAATTTGACAGGAAGCCAGTGGAGATTAATACAGGTGACATATTTGCATATTTCATCACATTCAAAAGCCTAGCATCAACATTTTGAAGCAACTGCAGGTGTGAAAGTGAGGCATGAGAAACACTGTAATACAATGAGTAACAATAGTCCAGTCTGGATGTAATAAAAGCATGCATAACAACTTCCAAATTATTAAAAGACAAAAAAAAACAAAAAACAAGGATTCAGTTCTGCAATGTTTCTGAATTAAGAGGATCTACTTCTAACCACAAGGTTTCTATGCTTCTCAACAGGGCCTAAAACTAACTTTTTGCCACACCTGCACATGGCCGGTGACATGAGAAAATTTACAAGCCAAAAAAATGATTTCTGCAAAAACATGCAGTTATTACTACTAGTGTTGTCAGAAGACCCGGTACTTGGGTACCAAGTCGGTACAGAAAAAATGAAACCGTAATGGTACCAGTTTTTTTTTTAAGTAACGGTCAACCTGGTTCTGTGCGCTGTCCAAAAGGTGTGTAGATGCGCTCTCTTCATAAAAGCACGAAGACGTGGCTACATCAAAAAGAGGAAATACGCCAAAATCTTTAAAGACAGACACGCAAATCAAATGAACGAGAATAATCAAAAAAATCAAATGAATAAACATGAGCACTGCACGTGTCAAGGTCCAAAAACCTTTGTTTTTATACCTGGGTGTTTTTATATCACTGTATTTCTGAATGAAACTGACTGTCTTCAGAAAATTATGGATGTCATTCTTATTTCATCTGTAATTCCTGAGCAATGTTTGTGAGAGCAGCTCTTATCTGATTACAGCCGTTACTGAAGAAACCTCTTTCTCTCTCCTGCTCTACAAGCGCCTCCTGCTGGCAGAGAATTAATTTACACACATATATATATATATATATATATATATGTGTGTGTATATATATATATATATGTATATGTGTGTGTAAATCGGACTTATATATATTAGTCCGATTTTCATCAATGACAGACTTCAGTGGGTTTTACTTTAAAATCAGCACCGTCTCTTTAAAACCTGATGCACATGACACGCATCTGATCTTTTCCCCAACTCTTTACAGTAATTTAAGTCTTAACTCATTTAAGACCACATTTACAAGGTAACTCACCAGAACAGTGTATTTAGACATAATTATGTGTGTTTTCGTCCGTGGAGGTGCTACTGGTGAGCGTACAGCCGAACGCACAGAGTTGTAATTCACTGCGGTGTATCTGCGGCGTAACCCCAGGTATTTGTCGCCGCATTCTTGGGTTATAAAGAATAAAGAAGGGGAAAGCTAATCTTATGCAGCAGTATCTTCTCAGGTAAATCTTATAAGAACCGAGTCTAGGGACTAGCTGGAAATCACTGCTCTGACCTCATCAGTCTGTTTGTATCTTATTATTTGATTCGCTCTGGTCCATCAAGACTGAACAGCTAATCACGATGACTTCAGAAAATATTATTTTGATTTGCTTATGTCAGAAATAGCAAATCTCATTAAAAATGGTCTATTTTCACTTCATTGTTATAATTCATAAGTCATTACTAGTAAACGCTAATGCAAGGGTGTTTCTGATGCAGCGTCTGTGGGAGGGGTGGTAAATTTGACATCGTTCTCTCTTCTGACTGTCGTTATCAGTCTCTCTCAATATTTGTCCTATCATTGAAAGTTATGAAATCACTATCGTGGAGCTCTTCTTTTGCTATTTGAGCAAATGGCAGTGCAATAACTATGTTTGTGGTACTCTCTCATTCACTGCTCTTCAAGTTAACCCAACTTTGACTTCCGCTGCTGAAACCATCTACAGTACTGTGTTCTTCTGATCCTCGAGGAGTCCCCCATCATTTAAATACATGCTCTCTCTCTCTCTCTCTCTGTGTCTCTTCAGCTGTTGTTCAGTGAGTCCAAGAAGCCGCAGCTGCTGTCTCCAGAGTATCCAGAGTCTGTGTGTGAGCCGCTGGTCTTGGTCAGGACTGAGCTGGACGCTGTGGCAGTGGATGAGCACTCAAACGCTGGAGAAGAGGACTCCAGTACACACAGCCGACACGGCAGCGGAGACTCAGGCGTTTACTCCACAGAGGAGGACTCCAGTCACAGATCCACCACACACACTGACCTACAGATGAGCAGCCAGAAGCACAGAGTAGAGCTGCATGATGGGACGCTGCTGGAGCTCTGTGCTTGAAACAACAGGACTCTGACTTTTTGCAGCTTCACCTTTCTCTCTTCCAACATCTGTCCACTTATTGTGTGTACATGTAGAGAACTTTCTGAGGTTTATGACATTTAGCCATATTTGTTAACACTCAGATTTCTTATGATTCTTATAGAATCTTAATTCATTATTGTCACTTGATGTCTTTCTTTGTTAACTTTAACAACAGCAGGGTTTAAAAGAGAATTAACTGTCATTCGTTAGATGACAGTTTCCTTTGATTATTTCCTCATTAATCTCCTCTCCGTGTAAGAATCATAAAATAACATGCATATATCATATATATTTATAAGTAGACAAAAAGAGAACAAAAACAAATTGTGAACCCTTTTGAGCCAAAGACCACCATAAAACAAACATTAAACTAGTTTTAATTGCATTGAGGTATTTTTCCAATTTGCCGTTTTTTTACTAAATGCACACAAAATTCAAACTTCTTTGACCAGTAACAAAAAAACTAGTCAAAGTCAGAATCAGAAAGAGCTTTATTGCCAAGAATGCTTGCGCATACAAGGAATTTGTTTTAGTGACATAAGCTTCCAGTACACAGAGACGACAACAACACACACACAAAAAAATAATTAGGCAAATAAGTGTATAAACAATTGTGCTATAAATGATAATGGAATAGGATTGAGTAAGTCCACAAACAGGATCCTCACATAAGTCCCTGTTTTGTCTAGATGTTGCAGGATGAAGTGCAATGCCATGTTGATTGCATCATCCACGGACCTGTTTGCTCGGTAAGCAAACTGCAGGGGGTCCAGTAAGGGTCCAGTGATGTCCTTCAGATAAGCCAGAACCAGTTTTTCAAACGACTTCATGACGACAGACGTTAGAGCCACAGGTCTGTAGTCGTTAAGTCCTGTTATCTTGGGTTTCTTTGGAACGGGGATTATGGTGGAGCGTTTGAAGCAGGAAGGCACTTCACACAACTCCAGAGATCTGTTGAAGATCTGTGAAAAGATGGGGGCCAGCTGGTCAGCACAGGTTTTCAGACAGGCTGGTGTAACGCCATTTGGGCCTGGTGCTTTTCTTCTTTTGTTCTTCCTAAAGACCTGGCGCACATCATCTTCACAGATTTGAAGAGCAGGAGGTATGGAGAGGGGGATTGCAGGAGGTGTTAATGGTTGTGTAGGGAGTTGGTCAAAATGGGTGTTAGGGGTTTCAAATCTACAATAAAACTCATTCAGCAAGTCATTGATTAGCCTCAGTGCAGGGGGATGGTGTCTTGTAGTTTGTGCTCTCAGTCCTCTCCACACTAAGGTTGGGTTGTCGGAAGTAAACTGGTTTTCTAACTTTTTAGTGTAGGTCTTTTTAGCCGCTCTAATCTCTTTGTTCAGTGTGTTCCTGGTCTGATTGTACAAGACCCTGTCCCCATTTCTGTAGGCATCCTCTTTGGCCTGACGAAGGTGTCTGAGTTTTACTGTAAACCATGGCTTATCATTGTTGAATGTTAAATAAGTCCTGGTAGGAATGCATATATCCTCACAGAAACTAATTTTCTAAGTTTAATCTAAGTTTCTGTAATGCCAGACCTACGTGCGCTTGTGGAGGGATGTAAACACTAACCAGAATGAACGAGTGAAACTCCCGTGGCCAATAGAACGGCTTGCAGTTGACAAACAGCATTTGTAGATCAGGACAGCACATCTTCTTTAACACAGTTACATCTGTACACCACTGTTCATTGATGTTGAACCATGTCCCGTCTCCGCGTGATTTCCCCGTTGATTCTGCTTCGCGGTCCGCTCTGAACAGCTGAAAGTCCGGCAGATGGAGTGCGCTGTCCGGTATGGCGTCATTCAGCCAGGTTTCCGTGAAACACAGAGCAGCAGAGTGTGAGAAATCCTTATTTGTCCGAGAGAGCAGAAGGAGTTAGTTTGTTTTGTTGGGTAGAGAGCGGAGATTTGCCAGATGGATGCTAGGCAAGGGCGTTCGAAATCCGCGTTCTCTCCCTCTCGCTTTCCCCGTCTGTGCGTCCTGAAGCGTTTGATCAGCGTCGCTGCACCTCCGATAACAACATTCAGTAAAACGTCTGAATAATTTAAATCTGGTAAAAGATCTTGTGATGTGTTCTGCCGAATGTTCAGCAGTTCTTCCCTGGTGAAACAACTGATTGTGTTTGTTTAACAAAAAACCAGGAAAACAGGAAAAACAAACAAAAACCGTACAAACACTGGAGAGCAAAGCACTGAAGCAGCCTTGTGAGGCGCCACAGAGTGATCAATATAGTGTTATAGATTTACAAACTGCAGCCGTTGTTCTCGTGAACCTGAGTGAGTTAGACACAATACCATTGGGTCATGTTATATGTTCTGTCTCACGATTGATTAATGGAAGAAAAGACAAGATTCACAAAACAAAATCAATCATATGTACAATCACTCAAAGGTCTGTTCAACACAATCATAAAAGCTCTTTACATAACTAACCTAGATATACCTCATTTACCCCGAGATTACATTCTGCGTTCCACACCACTTTTAGACATGCACTCCCAAACTTCCCCAAGCACTTCCCCTTGGGGGAATCCCACGGCCATACTGAAGTGTGTCTGGATAAGGGAAGTTTATCTGGACTGTCCCTCGACCCCTCGATTCTGACCGAGGGATCAAGTTTGCTTCATTTGCACAGTTCTGCCTCTCTACAGAACAGGATGCAACACAGTTATCTTCATTATTGTCAGTGTTTTTACAGATAAATATATATTTGTATGTAATCTAGAAATCATAGGTTTGGTCTAAGGAAGTGTTTTATGGCAATAACATTTGTTAAGAGAAGTAGTATTTATTGGAGCAAGATGTCGCTTCATTTCATGAAATACATTTTTAAACATTTTTTTTAAACATTTTGCAACAAGATATTTCTATTTTTGCATTTCAGTTTTACAATAAATTTTTTTTTAAAAGCCTGAACTGTACTCCTGTTATCGGTCTGTCAAGTTTTTCGTATCAGTGGCAGATTATTTGATGACTTCTAGTGTTGGTGTGCCTCCAAGAACGATTTCCCCAAGTACATGTTCCTGGAACAACATTCCAATCAACCAATCATAATTGAGATCTAACTTTTCAGGAAATATCTGTTTTAGGCTTAAAATCTGAGTTAGGTGCTTCTACACCCTTGTTATTCAGCTATCATTTCCCACTGATTTTAGGAATAAATTATGCGTAGGGTTAGGTTTAGGGGTAGGGATTGGGTTAAGTCTTTATGGACCTTTTTGGACCATAATGGACCAACCCGTCTTGCTGTCTCTAACCACTTCTCTTCCTCTAACACCCGCGTCAGGTTACTGGTCTCCTCATTTATAACAACTGGAAACACTCAACCCACTCTCAAGTCAAGGCACCTATATTTATATGGCATTTTATGCAATACAGATTGTGTCAGTGCAGGTTCACCATGTTAACTGGGAAAATAGTGTGTCAATAATACAGGAGGATGATAGTAAACAGTCAGATTTTCAGGTAAAGTCACAGTTCATAATTCCTTGTCTGTTTTTAAATCTAGGCTAAAAACCTATCTTTTTGATTTAGCATATAACTAAAGATGAAATGTACTGTTTTTGTATTGTTTTTATATTTGTATTTTGTATTGATGTAAAGCACACTGGTCAACTGGTGTTGTGTTTAGTAGTGCTATAGAAATAAAATTGACATTGACATTGACATAATTGAATTCAGTGATGTCATCATCCAGCTCAGGACTCTTCCAAAAGTATGTGTGCATTTGAGCTGACAATATTGCCTGAAATGAAGTGTCCCAAACTAAACAAGCCAGAGGTGACAGAGACCTAACTAAATCAGTAATAATATGTGTTAGTGTGTTATGTGTAAGCCAGGTTAAAGAGATGGCACTTTAATCTAGATTTAAACTGCAAGAGTGTGTCTGCCTCCCGAACAATGTTAGGTAGGTTATTCCAGAGTTTAGGCGCCAAATAGGAAAAGGATCTGCCGCCCGCAGTTGATTTTGATATTCTAGGTATTATCAAATTGCCTGAGTTTTGAGAACGTAGCGGACGTAGAGGATTATAATGTAAAAGGAGCTCATTCAAATACTGAGGTGCTAAACCATTCAGGGCTTTATAAGTAATAAGCAATATTTTAAAATCTATACGATGTTTGATAGGGAGCCAGTGCAGTGTTGACAGGACCGGGCTAATATGGTCATACTTCCTGGTTCTAGTAAGAACTCTTGCTGCTGCATTTTGGACTAGCTGTAGTTTGTTTACTAAGCGTGCAGAACAACCACCCAATAAAGCATTACAATAATCTAACCTTGAGGTCATAAATGCATGGATTAACATTTCTGCATTTGACATTGAGAGCATAGGCCATAATTTAGATATATTTTTGAGGGATTAGTAATAGTTTTACAAATTCTAACATTAGATGAGATGCGATATCATACGTGGCTTTTGAAGGAAGGACTGCTGTCAAATTGTACATTTAGGTTCCTATTGAGGTGGAAAGTAACTAATTACAGGTACGTCGTTGCAGTACTTGAGTACATTTTTAATACTTTGAGTATAATTCAATTGTGATACTTTTACTTGAGTAACGTTAGATAAAACTAAAGTATTCAACTTCACTACATGTATTTTTCACCAAAAGTACAAACAACAACAACAAAAAATTATTATTAATAATAATAAATGGACAAAGCACTGATAGAGAAACAGAGTGAGCTGGTGTTTGACGGGCACTTTTCAAACTGCTGGGTGTTTCAGCCAATAACAGACAGGTCTGACTCGGGTGCGAAACCAATCCAAAATAAATTAGATATAAATAGAAACTCGGATGAAGGATGCAGTTATTGCAGGGAAGGAGCAAGAACAATGTAGGTGTCTAAAATACATGCACATAGTTCAGTTGAATGGTAACCTCTTTAACAGGGCAGTAATGATACGTGCCTGTAATAGTGTGGGATGAATGACTTAAATGGTTGTTTCGTCTGGGAAGCGTGCAATCTGCGATCGAGAGCATTTGCTGAAGTTTGTGAAAGCTATCATTACTGAATACATTTACACTGCAACTAGCCTACAATTAAATAACATTTTATGAAATTAATGTTTTTATTTTGAAGGCAGAAATATGTCAATCAATTAAATTATATATTTAATATGAAACTAAAACAGACACTAGGTTGCGAGTGAGTTTACAAATTGTTGTGTTTTACCGGGCCACAAAGAAATATAGAGCTGAGTATCATCAGCATAACAGTGAAAGCTAACACCATGTTTCCTGATGAGATCTCCCAATGGTAACATAGAAAGCGTGAAGAGTAGCGGCCCTAGTACTGAGCCTTGAGGTACTCCATACTGCACTTGTGATCAATATGATACCTCTTCATTCACTGCTATGAATTGATGGCGGTCATATAAGTATGACTTAAACCATGCTAATGCACTTCCATTGATGCCAACAAAGTGTTCAAGTCTATGCAAAAGAATGTTGTGGTCAATTGTGTCAAACGCAGCACTAAGATCCAATAAAACTAATAGAGAGATACGATCAGATGATAAGAGCAGATAATTTGTAACTCTAAGGAGAGCAGTCTCAGTACTATGATACGGTCTAAATCCTGACTGGAAATACTCACAGATACCATTTTTCTCTAAGAAGGAATATAATTGTGAGGATACCACCTTTTCTAGTATCTTGGACAGAAAAGGGAGATTCGAGATTAGTCTATAATTAACAAGTTCTTTGGGGTCAAGTTGTGGTTTTTTTGATGAGAGGCCAGTTTCAAGGTTTTGTGGACATATCCTAATGACAATGAGGAATTAATAATAGTTAGAAGAGGATCTGTCATTGTTGGGAGACACTGCTCAGCTAACTTAGAGTTTATCGTGGTTAAATGTAGACCTTTTTATCTGCCACGGGAGTTCACTTCAACCATAATAACTGCAGTCTATATTCCACCGGATGCTAATGCCAAGCTTGCTTTGAACAAACTTCATGCAGCCATTAGTAAACAACAGACTGCTCACCCGGAGGCGGCTTTTATTGTCGCGGGTGATTTTAATCACTGCAAATTAAAGACAGTGCTCCCCAAATTCCACCAGCATGTTTCCTGCCACATCAGAGGAGACAAAATTTTGGATCATGTTTACACAAACATTGATGGAGCTTACATCACGACCCCCCTCCCCCACCTAGGACAGTCTGATCACCTTTCTTTGTTTCTCACCCCTAAGTATTCACCCCTCATCAACCGTGTGAAGCCATCAGTGAAGACCATCAAAGTGTGGCCAACTGGAGCAGACTCTTTACTTCAAGATAGGTTTCAACACACTGACTGGAGTATGTTTGCTTCTCAGGCTGCCTGTGGCTCTCACACGGACATTGATATCTACACCTCCTCTGTACTGGATCACATCAACACCACCATTGACAATGTTACAACAGAAAAACAGATAACAACATACCCTAATCAGAAGCCATGGATGAACAAGGAGGTGCGACTTTTGCTGAAAGTCCGCAACACTGCCTTCAGGTCAGATGACGCTCAGGCCTACAGTAAATCCAGGGCTAACCTGAAAAGGGGCATCAAAAAGGCCAAGTACTGCTACAAGCTGAAGGAAGAGGAACACTTTTCCAACTCTGACCCCGACGCATGTGGCAAGGCATCCAGATCATCAGTGACTACAAGTCAAGCAACTCCACTCCAAAGGCCACGGACGTTTCCATCCTTAACGAGCTAAATGAATTTTATACTCGCTTCAACAGCGACAGCAAGGAGACGGCCACCAAAATTACACACTCAGCAGACCACCAACCTCTCAAACTCGCCTCAACAGATGTCCACACTGCATTGAGCCGGATCAACGCATGCAAGGCTGCTGGCCCGGATGTCATTCCTGGACTTGTGCTTAGGGCATGTGCAGAGCAGCTTGCAGGGGTCTTCACAGACATTTTCAACCTGTCCCTCACCCAAGCAACTGTGCCAACATGTTTTAAGTCCACATCCATTTTGCCAGTACTGAAACACTCCTCCCCAATGTGCCTGAATCACTATCGCCCCGTAGCACTCACACCCATCATTATGAAGTGCTTCGAGCGACTGGTCCTAGCACACCTCAAAGACTGCCTCCCACCCACACTGGACCCACACCAATTTGCCTATCGTAGGAATAGGAGCACAGAAGATGCAGTATGCACAGTGCTGCACTCTGCACTCACACACCTGGACCATAACAACACATATGTGTTGCACCCACGACTGCAAGCCTGTGCATGTATCCAACTCCATCATTAAGTTTGCAGACGACACCACAGTGATTGGCCTCATCACAGACAATGATGAGACTGCCTACAGGGAAGAGGTACAGCACATGGTGCGCTGACAATAACCTGCTCCTTAACACCAATAAGACTAAGGAGCTCATTGTGGACTTCAGGAAGAAGAAAGGAAGCACGCATGACCCCATCCACATTAACGGGATGGTTGTTGAACGTGTCTCCAGCTTCAAGTTCCTGGGAACCACCATCTTGGAGGAACTGTTCTGGACCACAAACACCTCCAGTCTGGTCAAGAAGGCTCACCAGCGCCTTTTCTTCCTCAGGACACTGAAGAAGAACCAACTGTCTTCAGCCATCCTGGTGAACTTCTACCGCTGTGTGATCGAGAGCATCCTGACCAGTTGCATCACAGTCTGGTATGGGAACTGCTCAGTGGCTGACCGCAAGGCACTGCAGAGGGTGGTGAAAACTGCCCAACGCATCACAGGGACACCACTTCCTGCTCTTGAGAACATCCAGAGGAAACGCTGTCTACAACGAGCTCGCAGCATTCTCAAGGACTCCTCTCACCCTGACCATGGACTGTTTAACCTCCTGCCCTCCGGGAGGCGCTTCAGGAGCCTCAGGACAAGGACCACAAGTTTCAGGAACAGCTTTTTCCCTAAAGCTGTCTCCTTGCTGAACTCTGCCCTCTGACAACCCTCAACACCCCCCACACCACACACACAGACTCCAGACAGACTGATTTATTTATTTATTTACAACAAGCAAAAAAACAGTAACTTGTTATTACTTGCACTACTGTCTGTTCATCCAGGAACACTGAATAATACATTTGCACACTGAAATATTTTCTATGCACTTTTGCTGTCCATTGCAATAGTGTAATTATGTTCATATGTTCATAGTTCTGCCTATAGTGTACATACACTTTTACATAATCCATCTGTATAGTATGTTTATAGTACACCTATCTGTATATCATGCTAATAGTATTTAAAATCTGTAAATCATGTCCATAATACTTATCTGTATAGTTATTGTACCTATTGTAGACCTTGTATATTCTGTATGCTTATTGCACTTCTGGTTAGATGCTAACTGCATTTCGTTGCCTTGTACCATACATGTGCAGTGACAATAAAGTTGAATCTAATCTAATCTAATCTATGACTTCTGGAAGCACCTCTTTTAGGAGCTTAGATGGAATAGGGTCTAACATACATGTTGTTGGTTTAGATGATTTAACAAGTTTATACAATTATTCCTCTCCTATGGTAGAGAATGAGTGGAACTGTTCCTTAAGGGGTCTATAGTGCACTGCCTGATGCAACACTGTAGCTGATGGCTGAATGGTTAAAATTTTATCTCTAATAGTATAGACTTTAGAAGTAAAGTAGTTCATAAAGTCATTACTGCTATATACATATAACTCGTTGAAGTAATGGTGCTTCATATAACATTATTCAGAGAAACAAATGTTAATGATAAATCCCGTTATGTTTGTACTGGCTACTGTATACAGGCCACCAGGGCACCATACAGACTTTTTTAAAGAGTTTGGTGATTTTACATCCGAGTTAGTTCTGGCTGCAGATAAAGTTTTAATTGTTGGTGATTTTAATATCCATGTTGATAATGAAAAAGATGCATTGGGATCAGCATTTATAGACATTCTGAACTCTATTGGTGTTAGACAACACGTCAGGAACTTCTCATTGCCAAAATCATACTCTAGATTTAATACTGTCACATGGAATTGATGTTGATGGTGTTGAAATTATGCAGCCAAGCAATGATATCTCAGATCATTATTTAGTTTTGTGCAAACTTCATATAGCCAAAATTGTAAATTCTACTTCTTGTTACAAGTATGGAAGAACCATCACTTCTACCACAAAAGACTGTTTTTTAAGTTATCTTCCTGATGTATCCAAATTCATTAGCATATCCAAAACCCCAGAAGAACTTGATGATGTAACAGGAACTATGGACTCGCTCTTTTCTAGCATTTTAAATACAGTTGCTCCTTTATGCTTAAGGAAGGTTAAGGAAACCAGTATGACACCATGGTATAATGAGCATACTCGCACCCTAAAGAGAGCAGCCCGAAAAATGGAGCGCAGCTGGAGGAAAACAAAACTAGAGGTATTTCGTATTGCTTGGGGGGAAAGTAACATATCCTACAGAAAAGTATTAAAAACTGCTAGATCTGATTACTACTCTTCTCTTTTAGAAGAACATAACCCTAGGTATTTATTCAATACAGTGGCTAAATTAACGAAAAATAAAGCCTCAACAAGTGTTGACATTTCCCAACACCACAGCAGTAATGAGTTTATGAACTACTTTGCTTCTAAAATCGATACTATTAGAGATAAAATTGCAACCATTCAGCCGCCAGCTACAGTATCACATCAGACAGTGCACTATAGACCCCCTGAGGAACAGTTCCACTCATTCTCTACTATAGGAGAGGAAGAATTGTATAAACTTGTTAAATCATCTAAACCAACAACATGTATGTTAGACCCTATACCATCTAAGCTCCTAAAATAGGTGCTTCCAGA
Organism: Carassius carassius; assembly: GCF_963082965.1. Taxonomy (NCBI): domain Eukaryota; kingdom Metazoa; phylum Chordata; class Actinopteri; order Cypriniformes; family Cyprinidae; genus Carassius; species Carassius carassius. Next base: position 1,080,837 of record NW_026775030.1, read on the forward strand.
AGTCATAGTGTAATGATGAGCCAGAGACGTTTGGATCCAAATGCAGCGCTTTATTAAAGAATGGTCAAACAGGCAGAAATCAGGAATGGCGTCAGGTGTGTCAGGGATAACCAGAGTCGAAACCAGAAACAAGCAGAAATCGGGGCAGGCAGCAGAGAATCAGAGTCGGAGTAATCAGTCCAAAGATCAAACACGGGAATGACGAACACAGGGAGAAACGCTCGGAAATGTTAGACAGGCTAAACAAGACTTCACAGTGAGTGAGAGTGAGTGTGCTGCTTTTATGTGTGTGTAAATGAGGTGCAGGTGTGGCAAAGAAATTGGCTGATGATTGAGGTGCAGGTGTGGCAGGGTGATTGTGATGCAGTGACTCATGGGGAATGTAGTTCGGGTTTGGTGCAACAGTATGAGAGGTGCTAGTGTCTAAGTGACATCTGGTGGTTGATGGGTGGAATGGTCCTGACTGGAGTGCCCTCTACTGAAGTTCATGGGCACTCCATCTAATGATCGTGACACATAGATCCTCTTGACTATTATTAATTCCCCATTGTCATTAGGATATGTCCCCAAAACCTTCAAACTGGCTGTTATTAAGCCTCTCATCAAAAAAACCACAACTTGACCCCAAAGAACTAGTTAATTATAGTCCGATCTCGAATCTCCCTTTTCTGTCCAAGATACTAGAAAAGGTGGTATACTCACAATTATATTCCTTCTTAGAGAAAAATGGTATATGTGAGGATTTCCAGTCAGGATTTAGACCGCATCATAGTACTGAGACTGCTCTCCTTAGAGTTACAAATGACCTGCTCTTATCATCTGATCGTGGTTGTATCTCTCTATTAGTTTTATTGGATCTTAGTGCTGCATTTGACACAATTGACCACAACATTCTTTTGCATAGACTTGAACACTTTGTTGGCATTAATGGAAGTGCATTAGCATGGTTTAAATCGTACTTATATGACCGCCATCAGTTCGTAGCAGTGAATGAAGATGTATCATATCGATCACAAGTGCAGTATGGAGTACCTCACGGCTCAGTACTAGGGCCGCTACTCTTCCGCTTTACATGTTACCCTTGAGAGATATCATCAGGAAACATGGTATTAGCTTTCACTGTTACGCTGATGATACTAAGCTCTATATTTCTTTGCGGCCCGGTGAAACACACCAATTTGAAAAACTAATGGATTGCATAGTCGATATAAAAAAACTGGATGACGAGTAATTTCTTACGGCTAAATTCTGAAAAATCAGAGGTGTTAATTATAGGACCTAAAAACTCTGCTTGTAATAACCTAGAACACTGTCTAAGACTTGATGGTTGCTCTGTCAATTCTTCGTCATCAGTTAGGAACCTAGGTGTGCTACTTGATCGCAATCTTTCCTTAGAAAGCCACGTTTCTAGCATTTGTAAAACTGCATTTTTCCATCTCAAAAATATATCTAAATTACAGCCTATGCTCTCAATGTCAAATGCAAGAATGTTAATCCATGCATTTATGACCTCAAGGTTAGATTATTGTAATGCTTTATTGGGTGGTTGTTCTGCACGCTTAGTAAACAAACTACAGCTAGTAGTAGCCAGGAAGTATGACGATGTTTGCTCCCTATCAAACATCGTATAGATTTTAAAATATTGCTTATTACTTATAAATCCCTGAATAATTTAGCACCTCAGTATTTGAATGAGCTCCTTTTACATTATAATCCTCTACGTCCGCTACCTTCTCAAAACTCGGGCAATTTGATAATACCTAGAATATCAAAATCAACTGCGGGCAGCAGACCCTTTTCCGATTTAGCTCCCAAACTCTGGAATAACCTACCTAACAATGTTCAGGAGGCAGACACACTCTTGCAGTTTAAATCTAGATTAAGTCAAATCAAGTCAAGTCACATTTATTTATTTAGCACTTTAAACAATACAGATTGTGTCAATGCAGTTTTACAGTGTTAAATAGAAAAATGTAATCATTTATTTCAGTGATGTCATCACCCAGAGAACCCCTCCATTAAATTTATGAATTAAAACCCCATCTCTTTGACCTGGCTTACACACAAAAATGTATATGATTTAAATTCTTTTAAGGATTGTTAGGCTGAAGTATTTAGGTCAGTTCTCAAGTTCTCAAACATGTCCTGGATGCCCCTTGTCCTGCACTTTTTCTACGTCTTCCTTATCCAACACCCTTAATTCAACTCATCAGCTTATTAGTAGAGACTGCAAAACATAAATTGGGCATGTCTGATAAGGGAGACATACAAAATGTGCAGAGCAGGGGGTCCTCCAGCCCCTCCATGCCAAGCTCCATAAAGGAGCCCAGACCAAGAATTCAGTGCATAAATTAACATACTTTAAAGAACTTGAACTTTTCTGTTTTGCAAATGTTTTTTTTTGATTGATCTAAGGAAATATTCTAATATTTTGATATACTGGATTTAGCTGTAAGGTCTAATCATCAAAACTTTTGAACTGTTATATTTTACATGCATTGAATCTAAAATACATTCAAGTATATACAAATATACAAATACAAATCAGTAAAGTCTATTTTGAATTAGATGTCTTTGTTAACTGTTCTCATTCCTCTATGGTGTGTTACAGAAACAAGAACAAGTCATTTACATATGATAGTGGTCATTTTAATATTACACTGAGAGGAGATTGAGGAAACAATCAAACTAACGAATGACAGTTAATTCTCTTTTAAACACTGCTGTTGTTAAAGCTAACAAAGAAAGACATCAAGTGACAACTAAAAAAAAAGTTTGTTGAGACAAACTTTAAGTTGGCTTGAGAAAGCCTGACCAGAAAGTTTGAAGAAGTTTAAAGAAGTTAGAAGTTTAAAGTAGTTCGAAGTTTGAAGTAGTTTAAAGTTAGATTGATAGATTAGTTGAAACAAATATATATTAGTTCAAAAGAAAGAATGATAGATAGATTAGTTCAAAGGAAAGAATGATAGACAGATTAGTTTGAAAGAATAATAGATAGATAGATTAGTTAGAAAGAGTGATAGATAGATGAGTTCAAAAGAAAGAATGATAGATAAATGAGTTCAAAAGAAAGAATGATAGATTAGTTTGAAAGAAAGAATGATAGCTAGATTAGTTTGAAAGAAAGAATGATAGATTAGTTAGAAAGAAAAATAGATTACTTAGAGATAGATAGATAGAAGTTAGAAGCATTTTTCAAGCATGATGAGCATGTTGCTATTATGTTTCTAGCATGATTAACATGTTGCTAGCATGTGGCTAGTATGTTTCTAGCATAATTAGCATGTTGCTAGCATGTTGATAACATGATTAGCATGTTGCTAGCATGATTAGCATGATTGGCACATTACTAGCATGATTAGCATGTCGTTAGCATGTTGCTACATTTTTTTATTTACTAGTATCTTTTGTCGAGCATGATTAGCATGTTGGTAGCATGTTTTTAGCATGACTAAAATGCGACTAGCATTTTGCTAGCATGTTTCTAGCATGATTAACATGTTGCTAGTATATTTCTAGCATGTTTAGCATTTGACTAACATGTTGCAAGCATGTTTCTAGCATGATTAGCATGTTGCTAGCATGTTTCTAGCATGACTAACATGTAACAAGCATTTTGCTAGCATGTTTCTAGCATAAGCATGTTGCTATCATGTTTCTAGCATGACTAGCATCTGAGTAGCATGTTTCTAACATTATTAGCATGTTGCTAAGATAGATAGATTAGAAATATTAGATGTGTAGATAGATAGATAGATAGATAGATACAGTGAGATAGATAGATAGATAGAAACAGTCAGATACATAGATAGATAGATAGATAGATAGATAGATAGATAGATAGATAGATAGATAGATAGATAGACACAGAATAGTAGTTTAATTGAGTCTAGGGCTTCAGGGAGTTTAGATTTGAATTGTTGGCTTGTACACTAATGGGTCACCGTAGTCCTGGCTCAATTTGAGCACTCTGCAATGTAAGTCTATGGGTTTTTTTTTAATGATTTTTAATATACATTTTTAAGAAAACTGAATGTCAAATCTTTCTCAAGCCAACTTAATAATGAATTAAGATTCTATAAGAATCATAAGAAATCTGAGTATTAACACATATATGACAAATATGGCTAAATGTCATAAACCTCAGAAAGTTCTCTACATGTACACACAATAAGTGGACAGATGTTGGAAGAGAGAAAGGTGAAGCTGCAAAAAGTCAGAGTCCTGTTGTTTCAAGCACAGAGCTCCAGCAGCGTCCCATCATGCAGCTCTACTCTGTGCTTCTGGCTGCTCATCTGTAGGTCAGTGTGTGTGGTGGATCTGTGACTGGAGTCCTCCTCTGTGGAGTAAACGCCTGAGTCTCCGCTGCCGTGTCGGCTGTGTGTACTGGAGTCCTCTTCTCCAGCGTTTGAGTGCTCATCCACTGCCACAGCGTCCAGCTCAGTCCTGACCAAGACCAGCGGCTCACACACAGACTCTGGATACTCTGGAGACAGCAGCTGCGGCTTCTTGGACTCACTGAACAACAGCTGAAGAGACACAGAGAGAGAAAAGTCAGTCCTGTTTGTAGATTCATATTCAAGAGCACCAAACCAAGAGCCTGGCTCTGTTTGCACCTGCTATTCACACAGTTATGATCATATACTCCCTCACTCCTTTGTTCTAACTATTGGCTGTTGACTGTATTTTATGATGAAGAGCTCAGTGTATCGTAATATAGGGGCAGAGTAACTTTTTAACTTTTTTTTTACTTTTTAATGTAACTTTTTTTCCAACACTTATGAAACCAAAATGTTACCGCATACCCGGAATGACCCCAAATTTTTGTATTTCTAAAATTATTGTGCTCTGATTTTTGTAGAATAACTTTTGCTGCTGAATAATCCATTTACCTAGTTTATCAATATAGGCCTATCTTTTTTCTATATTTATTTTTAATGAAGTAGTCTGTATCAAGTAGATTGTGAAAGAATGATTATTAGTTCCCCACAGAGATATATTATACATTTATTTATGGCCGGCAGCCATATCACCCTGGAGCCCAAGACCGGTTTCCCACTGAAGCTGAGCAGGGTTTGAGCTGGTCAGTACCTGGATGGGAGACCTCCTGAGAAAACTAGGTTGCTGCTGGAAGAGGTGCTAGTGAGGCCAGCAGGGGGTGCTCACCCTGTGGTCTGTGTGGGTCCTAGCACCCCAGTGTAGTGATGGGGACACTATACTGTCAACAAGCACCGTCTTTCGGATGAGACGTTAAACCGAGGTCCTGACTCTCTGTGGTCAGTAAAAATCCCAGGATGTCTTTCGAAAAGAGTAGAGGTGTGACCTCGGCATCCTGGCCAGATTCACCCATTGGCCTCTGAGCATCATGGCCTCCTTACAATCCCCATATCTGCTGATTGGCTTCATCACTCTGTCTCCTCTCCACCAGTAAGCTGGTGTGTGGTGGGCGTTCTGGCGCACTATGGCTGCCGTCGCATCATCCAGGTGGATGCTGCACACTAGTGGTGGAGGAGGAGATACCCCCTGACTATGTAAGCGCTTTGAGTGCCTAGAAAAGCGCTATATAAATGTAATGAATTATTATTATTAATAGCTGGGTTTTCTTTTTATGCGCATTTTGAAGTGTCGCTTCAGAATCGAGTGATGGAAATGCTGAATTTTGAATAAAAATGCCTTAATTTGCAAAAACGTTTTTACGTTTTTTCCTTCAAGTGAATCAAAAAAATAATGTGACTGCGCTATGGGACGGTAAATCCTGACTAACCAGTGGAGCGATCTTGTTCCACAGCTATGTAACGTTGTTATATGGTCATTCGGAAATGACAAAGTAAAGTCTATCATCAAAGTATTTCTGTATGATTCCCTCCCAGAACTGTTAAATGACTGCGTTCCCAAACAGTAGCATTCAATGTTTCTTCTCCTCGTTCTGAGGTGCAAGTGATTTATCATATAGGAAAAATTGTATATTCAGTAGCTTCTCCTACTTTTCTTACTGATGTATAGTGCAAGTTTATCATAAAGTGATGATTTTGTTCTTTTTGACTCGTTGAATGTAAACTGTGCTTGTTCGCAATTTTTTTTTGCGATATTTCAATTTTGCGTATAAGCTAAATTTGCATCTTTGGATGGAAACCCGGCTAATGTTAATGTATTTGGTCTTGGTGGAAGAGATCTGCTATGCTTCTGCTGCTGCCAATACATCCACAACATGCTGCTGTGAGCATGTAAGAAACACTAGCCGCATTTCCACTGTCGGGCCAGTGCGAGCCAGGGCTTAAAGCGGGCCGGGCGGGGCTCATAGCCTCGGGAATAGCGCAGGGTTTCCACAGTCAGGGCCTGAAGCTCCGCTGTGCGTCACTAAAACACGCCTCTCAGAACAACTTCATGCAACCTCCTCATTTCACCAACAAGTTATCAGAAAACTAATAAGAAATAAATCACTGGAACACGCGTGATCACACAGCAACATGTTAAAAGCGGCTGTTTGTTTGCATGCTTTGTTAAATATTCAAATTCAAAAGCATCAACATTTTAACTAAAGAATAAGTGATACATTGATCATAATGATTTAATTTATCAGGACTCAAAATTAATCACACATAAATACACTTATTTCTATTTTATTTATTTATTTTTACGCTTATGAAAATAGCCTGCTTATTCAGTCGAGTCTGTTTCTGTTTATTTGTAGCCACATTTAGAATGAATGATAATATCTCTATTTTTATAAAAGCACCCGAACAAAAACATTATTATATTTTTTTTATGATCGGCAACGTGGAGCTAAGCTCTCGAGACGAGACTTATGACAGATAATATATATTAAATAAATACACAGTTGTGATAGAGAATAAGAAGCTGATGTCTGATCTCTCCTGGTTGCATTAACCATGTATGGTAACGTTCATGTTTAGCGTGCATAATCTTTTACATCGATTATAAAGATTTCTGCCTTGTTTAGTGATTATAATCTACATCGGATCAAGTTATTTCAAACACTCGCTGCTGAGTAAGAGTGATTTTTGAACTCAACTGATTTTAAAAAGTCTTTAATGCTAAAGTTCTGTTATCTTTCTGAAATGATCCGCAGCGCTGACGCTCTCCAGACACGGAGAAACTCTGCCTTTGTTCATAACCCCTCCTCTAGCCCCAGCTGGCCCGCTTTGACCCAAGGTTTTCATCGGGCCAAAAAACCCTGGCCGCTGGCCCCAAGGAAGCCCCGGCGAGGCACGATCAAGCCCCGGAAGTGACAGTGGAAACGCGAATGGCCCTGGCACGCACTAGCACGCCCGGTTTAAACTCACCAGTGGAAACGCGGCTACTGTTGCTGCACATATAACATATATATGTCCCGTCACAGAGGTCAGTTAATTCTCAGCACATAGAGACTTTTTCACCTAGATATCACACTATAGAGACTGTGTCTGTTCCCCGAACTAGAAAATACAAAAAAACGTCCAAACCAAGTTATGATTAACAATTTAATTGAGGTTCAACAAATAAAAAACAGAAGCAATATGGATAAACAAATGATAAAGCTTGGCTTATTGAATATCAGATCCCTTTCTACGAAAACACTTTTTGTAAATAATATGATCACTGATCATAATATAGATGTACTCTGTTTGACAGAAACCTGGCTAAAACCTGATGATTACATTATTTTAAATGAGTCCACCCCCCAAGATTACTGTTATAAACATGAGCCACGTCTAAAAGGTAAAGGGGGAGGTGTTGCTACAATTTATAACAACGTTTTCAGGATTTCTCAGAGGGCAGGCTTCAAGTACAACTCGTTTGAAGTAATGGTGCTTCATATAACATTATCCAGAGAAACAAATGTTAATGATAAATCCCCTGTTATGTTTGTACTGGCTACTGTATACAGGCCACCAGGGCACCATACAGACTTTTTTAAAGAGTTTGGTGATTTTACATCCGAGTTAGTTCTGGCTGCAGATAAAGTTTTAATAGTTGGTGATTTTAATATCCATGTTGATAATAAAAAAGATGGATTGGGATCAGCATTTATAGACATTCTGAACTCTATTGGTGTTAGACAACACGTTTCAGGACCTACTCATTGTCGAAATCATACTCTAGATTTAATACTGTCACATGGAATTGATGTTGATGGTGTTGAAATTATTCAGCCAAGTGATGATATCTCAGATCATTATTTAGTTTTGTGCAAACTTCATATAGCCAAAATTGTAAATTCTACTTCTTGTTACAAGTATGGAAGAACCATCACTTCTAACACAAAAGACTGCTTTTTAAGTTATCTTCCTGATGTATCCAAATTCCTGAGCATATCCAAAACCTCAGAACAACTTGATGATGTAGCAAAAACTATGGACTCTCTCTTTTCTAGCACTTTAAATACAGTTGCTCCTTTACGCTTAAGGAAGGTTAAGGAAAACAGTTTGACACCATGGTATAATGAGAATACGCGCACCCTAAAGAGAGCAGCCCGAAAAATGGAGCGCAGCTGGAGGAAAACAAAACTAGAGGTATTTCGTATTGCTTGGCGGGAAAGTAACATATCCTACAGAAAAGCATTAAAAACTGCTAGATCTGATTACTTCTCTTCTCTTTTAGAAGAAAACAAACATAACCCCAGGTATTTATTCAATACAGTGGCTAAATTAATGAAAAATAAAGCCTCAACAAGTGTTGACATTTCCCAACACCACAGCAGTAATGACTTTATGAACTACTTTACTTCTAAAATCGATACTATTAGAGATAAAATTGCAACCATTCAGCCGTCAGCTACAGTATAAACTTGTTAAATCATCATCAACATAAACTTGTTAAATCATCTAAACCAACAACATGTATGTTAGACCCTATACCATCTAAGCTCCTAAAAGAGGTGCTTCCAGAAGTCATAGATCCTCTTCTGACTATTATTAATTCCTCATAGTCAATAGGATATGTCCCCAAAACCTTCAAACTGGCTGTTATTAAGCCTCTCATCAAAAAACCACAACTTGACCCCAAAGAACTAGTTAATTATAGACCAATCTCGAATCTCCCTTTTCTGTCCAAGATACTAGAAAAGGTGGTATCCTCACAATTATATTCCTTCTTAGAGAAAAATGGTATATGTGAGGATTTCCAGTCAGGATTTAGACCGTATCATAGTACTGAGACTGCTCTCCTTAAAGTTACAAATGATCTGCTCTTATCATCTGATCGTGGGTGTATCTCTCTATTAGTTTTATTGGATCTTAGTGCTGCATTTGACACAATTGACCACAACCTTCTTTGGCATAGACTTGAACACTTTGTTGGCATCAGTGGAAGTGCATTAGCATGGTTTAAATCGTACTTATATGACCCCCATCAGTTCGTAGCAGTGAATGAAGATGTATCCTCGATCACAAGTGCAGTATGGAGTACCTCAAGGCTCAGTACTAGGGCCGCTACTCTTCACGCTTTATATGTTACCCTTGGGAGATATCATCAGGAAACATGGTGTTAGCTTTCACTGTTATGCTGATGATACTCAGCTCTATATTTCTTCGCGGCCCGGTGAAACAACAATTTGAAAAACTAATGGATTGCATAGTCGATATAAAAAACTGGATGACGAGTAATTTCTTACTGCTAAATTCTGAAAAAAACAGAGGTGTTAATTATAGGACCTAAAAACTCTGCTTGTAATAACCTAGAACACTGTCTAAGACTTGATGGTTGCTCTGTCAATTCTTCGTCATCAGTTAGGAACCTAGGTGTGCTATTTAATCGCAATCTTTCCTTAGAAAGCCACGTTTCTAGCATTTGTAAAACTGCATTTTTCCATCTCAAAAATATATCTAAATTATGGCCTATGCTCTCAATGTCAAATGCAGAAATGTTAATCCATGCATTTATGACCTCAAGGTTAGATTATTGTAATGCTTTATTGGGTGGTTGTTCTGCACGCTTAGTAAACAAACTACAGCTAGTCCAAAATGCAGCAGCAAGAGTTCTTACTAGAACCAGGAAGTATGACCATATTAGACCGGTCCTGTCAACACTGCACTGGCTCCCTATCAAACATTGTATAGATTTTAAAATATTGCTTATTACTTATAAAGCATATCAAGATCATCTGCGGGCGGCAGATCCTTTTCCTATTTGGCGCCTTAACTCTGGAATAACCTACCTAACATTGTTCGGGAGGCAGACACACTCTTGCAGTTTAAATCTAGATTAAAGACCCATCTCTTTAACCTGGCTTACACATAACATACTAATATGCTTTTAATATCCAAATCCGTTAAAGGATTTTTAGGCTGCATTAATTAGGTAAACCGAAACCGGAAACACTTCCCATAACACCCGATGTACTTGCTACATCATTAGAAGAATGGCATCTACGCTAATATTAGTCTGTTTCTCTCTTGTTCAGAGGTCACCGTGGCCACCAGATCCAGTCTGTGTCCAGATCAGAGGGTCACTGCAGTCACCCGGATCCAGTACGTATCCAGACCAGATGGTGGATCAGCACCTAGAAAGGACCTCTACATCCCTGAAAGACAGCGGAGACCAGGACAACTAGAGCCCCAGATACAGATCCCCTGTAAAGACCTTGTCTCAGAGGAGCACCAGGACAAGACCACAGAAAACAGATGATTCTTCTGCACAATCTGACTTTGCTGCAGTTTGGAATTGAACTACTGGTTTCGTCTGGTCAGAGGAGAACTGGCCCCCCAACTGAGCCTGGTTTCGCCCAAGGTTTTTTTTTCTCCATTCTGTCACCGATGGAGTTTCGGTTCCTTGCCGCTGTCGCCTCTGGCTTGCTTAGTCGGGGACACTTCATCTACAGCGATATCGTTGACTTGATTGCAAATAAATGCACAGACACTATTTAACTGAACAGAGATGACATAACTGAATCCAATGATGAACTGCCTTTAACTATCATTTTGCATTATTGACACTGTTTTCCCAATTAATTTTGTTCAGTTGCTTTGACGCAATGTATTTTGTTTAAAGCGCTATATAAATAAAATAAAGATATATGAAATAACCCCATAGAGCTTACATGAATCACCTCAGAGCTGATCTATACAGGTGGAGCTGGGAAAGGTGGAGGGTTTCTGATAGGGATGCAACTGATCATCACTCTTTTGTGTGTTAAACACAGTCTACTACATATACACAACATTTTCATTAAAAAAATATCAAAAGAAAATAATAATGATAATCTGTGACAAAAATACTATCATAAACTAGGTTAGTAGATAATTCAGCAGCAAAATATACACAATAGTACACAAACATTTTATAAAATCTAGTGAAATAATTTATTTACAAATAAAAGTGAATAAGTCTAAAATCTGGAAAAATGTACACATTGCTCTTTCTATTGTAAAACAGGTATATACACATTTATAAAGAAATAAAAGGCATTTCTTTTAAATGTATAGCACAGTAATAAAGACAGAACAGAAAAACTATTAATAATCTTTGAATCACGGATTTCAAACGCCCTTGCCTAGCATCCATCTGGCAAATCTCCGCTCTCTACCCAACAAAACGGACAAATTCCTTCTGCTCTCTCGGACAAATAAGGATTTCTCACACTCTGCTGCTCTGTGTTTCATGTGTTTCTGAATGACGCCATACCGGACAGGGCGCTCCATCTGCCGGACTTTCAGCTGTTTAAAGCAGATCGCAAAGCAGAATCAACGGGGAAATCACGCGGCGACGGGACATGGTTCAACATCAATGAACGGTGTGGTACAGATGTAACTGTGTTAAAGAAGATGTGCTGTCCTGATCTACAAATGCTGTTTGTCAACTGCAAGCCGTTCTATTGGCCACGGGAGTTTCACTCGTTCATTCTGGTGAGTTTTTACATCCCTCCACAAGCGCACGTAGGTCTGGCTTTACAGAAACTCGCTGATCAGATCACAGAGACAGAACAACAACACCCAGACTCCATTTTAATCATTCTTGGGGACTTTAATAAAAACAATCTCTCCCGTGAACTGCCAAAATACAGACAGCATGTTACATGTCCCACCAGAGACAGTAATATATTGGATCACTGTTACACTACAATAAAGGATGCATATCACTCCGTTCCACGAGCAGCTTTGGGGTTTTCTGATCACTGTCTGGTTCATCTTATACCAACCTACAGGCAGAAACTTAAATCTGATAAACCTGTAGTAAAGACTGTGAAGAGATGGACTAGTGAAACGGAGCAGGATTTACAAGCTTGTTTTGACCTCACTGATTGGAGTGTTTTTGAAGCTGCTACCACCAATCTGGACAAACTCACAGAGACTGTAACATCCTATATAAGTTTTAGTGAGGATATATGCATTCCTACCAGGAATTATTTAACATTCAACAATGATAAGCCATGGTTTACAGCAAAACTCAGACATCTTCGTCAGGCCAAAGAGGATGCCTACAGAAATGGGGACAGAGTCTTGTACAATCAGACCAGGAACACACTGAACAAAGAGATTAGAGTGGCTAAAAAGACCTACACTAAAAAGTTAGAAAACCAGTTTACTTCCAACGACTCAACTTCAGTGTGGAGAGGACTGAGAGCCATCACAAACTACAAGACACCATCCCCCTGCACTGAGGCTAATCAACGACTTGCTAACGACTAGGGCTGGGTTCCGAACTTTGATGCCTTTATGGTATCGAACGAAAAACTTCGATACTATGAGTATCGAAAAATTATCTTTCGGTGCCAAATTTCGGTTCCAAAAGCCAAGCGGACGTTTTTTTTTGTTTTTTTTTCTTTTCTTGCCAGGCGGCTGTCTGTGTGAGCTTGTAGCATACGTGCATGTAAGGACCTAAATTCGCCGTTATTGGCTGTCCACCACCACGTGACGTGACGGGAATTCTTCTCGCAGTCACACAACACAACAACACAAGTGTAGTTATTTTTTCTCAAAATGTTTTCGTTTTACAATGCCAAAGAGGTCTAAAGTGTGGCTACACTTTATAAAAGTGGATGCCGAGTCAGCAAAGTGCAACATATGCGATAAGAGTATGCAACCAAAGCCGGCAATAACACCAATTTAATGAAACATTTGTTTGGATGAGTGTTTTGCCCTCCCGGTTTAGTTTGGTCTAATCCATTGCGTTTGAAACACGCCCCCTTTCACGTCGTCTAAAAACGTCTAAGAGACAATTATTTTGATATAATTGTGTGTGTATGTGTTCATTCAGAAGTTACGATACGCGAAAGATGAATTCATTGTCTGTATGCGCATTGTCTGAAATGCTGCTCGCAGCACGTGCTTTGAATGATTGAGCGCAAGCTCCGAACGCGCGGGAATTGTTTAAAATGCTTGAATCAGCAATATTTAGAAACAAGTGCAAACGATCAGCTACAATCCGTTTCACCCCTTCAAGCGAGTGGACTGGAAAACACAATAGCCCCGAGAGGTCGGGCTAGCGATTTTGCGAGCCCTGCACGTCAGATCTATCCAGTTTGTGAACGACTAGTTTTCACACTGGTTTCGTGAAACAAAATAAATTATTATTTTAAAAGATTGACTCAAAAGAATCATCAGTTCACTAATCGATCATGAACTTGTATTACCGAGCCAAAGATCATCTGTAAAGCACATAAAGCTATCGTTTGAATTTTTAAACTCCCAGTCTGCCCCTGAATGGCACACCCCTATCCAAAAAGCACAACCAGTTGTATTAATAATGTTATCCCGAGTGTGAAGTGTTACCAGAATTTGTTGTAATTAAGGTGAAAAATAAAAGTTTGTGTTTAATGTATTTGTGTTGATGTTGAAATGGATTTTAAAACATATCGAAAAAAGTATCGTTAGGAACCGGTATTGAAACTGAGGTATCGAAGTTGGCACCGGATCGAAAGATTTTGAACAATACCCAGCCCTACTAGCGACCTGAATGAGTTTTATTGTAGATTTAAAACTCCTAACACCCATTTTGACCAACTCCCTACCTAACTGTTAACACCTCCTGCAATCCCCCTCTCCACACCTCCTGCTCTTCAAATCTGTGAAGATGATGTGCCCCAGGTCTTTAGGAAGAACAAAAGAAGAAAATCACCAGGCCCAAATGGCGTTACACCAGCCTGTCTGAAAACCTGTGCTGACCAGCTGGCCCCCATCTTTTCACAGATCTTCAACAGATCTCTGGAGTTGTGTGAAGTGCCTACCTGCTTCAAACACTTCACCATCATCCCGTTCCAAAGAAACCCAAGATAACTGGACTTAACGACTACCTGTGGCTCTAACGTCTGTCGTCATGAAGTCGATTGAAAAACTGGTTCTGGCTTATCTGAAGGACATCACTGGACCCTTACTGGACACCCTGCAGTTTGCTTACCGAGCAAACAGGTCCGTGGATGATGCAATCAACATGGGATTGCACTTCATCCTGCAACATCTGGACAAAACAGGGAATTATGTTAGGATCCTGTTTGTGGACTTTAGTTCTTTAGGCTTTCAACACCATCATCCCAACAGCCCTCCAGACCAAACTGACCCAGCCCTCTGTTCCTAGCTCTATCTGTCAGTGGATCACCAGCTTTCTGACAGATAGGCAACAGTTAGTGAGACTGGGGAAATTCATGTCAAACAGACGCTTCACCAACACTGGTGCCCCTGAAGGATGTGTTCTCTCCCCACTGCTCTTCTCGCTTTACACCAATGACTGCACCTCTAAAGACCCCTCTGTCAAGCTCCTGAAGTTTGCAGACGACACTACAGTCATCGGCCTCATCCAGGACGGTGACGAGTCTGTTTACAGACAAGAGGTTGAGCAGCTGGCTGTCTGGTGCAGTCTTAACAACCTGGAGCTGAACACGCTCAAAACAGTGGAGATGATTGTGGACTTCAGGAGAAACCCCCTGCACTTTCCCCACTCACCATCATGAACAGCACTGTGACTGCAGTGGAGTCATTCAGGTTCCTGGGTACCACTATCTCTCAGGACCTGAAGTGGGACATTCACATTGACTTCACATTGTCTGAAAAAGGACCAACAAAGGTTGTACTTCCTTCGCCAGCTGAGGAAGTTTAACCTGCCACAGGAGCTGCTGAAACAGTTCTACTCAGCCGTCATTGAGTCAGTCCTGTGTACTTCAATTACTGTCTGGTTTGGTTCAGCTACAAAATCAGACATCAGAAGACTACAGAGAATGGTTCAGACTGCTGAAAGAATAAATGGTGCACCCCTGCCCACCCTTCAAGAACTGTATACATCCAGAGTGAGGAAAAGGGCTCAGTAAATCACTCTGGCTCCCTTACATCCAAGTTACCCTGTCTTTGAACTTTTGCCATCTGGCCGGCGCCTCAGAGCCGCAAATACCAGAACAGTCAGGCACAAGAACAGTTTCTTCCCACAGGCAATCTACCTCATGAACAGTTAAATGTTCCCCACTTATGCAATACAAATGTGCAATATCCTTATATTTATTTGTTACCCCTCCATCCTAGTACATTCCCTGCATCTTACTCAATCCTATTCCATGATCATTTATAGTGGTTACAACCCTTTGTTTTGCATTTTGTTGTTTCTGTCTCCTTTTTTATTTTGAAAGTGTGTGTCCAGATAGGATGCTGATTGGCTCCAGCAGGCTAATGATTGGCCCATCTGGATTGGTGCATTCAAATTTAGGCACACCTTAAAAGCCCTGATGTCACCTTCTTTCTCAATTAAAAACCCTCAAAAGAAGCCCCGCTTCCTCCTTCACTTTTCATGTTGTGCCTTTACCCCTTGATGGGGCGTAACATGAATTGGGGGCTCGTCCGTCCATTTGGATGAAATTAGAAGCTTGTTCAATCATCTATCCGAATGAAATTGAGTATTTGGGTACTCACTGCTTTTGCAGAGTTGTGTTTTCTAGTGTTTGCCTGGTGGTTTTCATCTAGTGTGGGAGGAAGTTCATGGTTTACAATGTCGTTGAAATTTGAGCTTCAGAACACTTGAAATATGTCCATAAAACGTTTTGGTGATTTATAATGTTTTTGTGCCTTTCATGGAGCTCAACAATAACACAGAATAGTACACACACAATATTGGATTTGGACCGGACTCTTCTGATTGATACCCGATCGGCAGAAAATGCCAGTATTGGAGCCAATCAGTGATGCTATCTACACTGAATGCGGCGCAACTCAACAAAACCCGACATTAAAGTTGATATCTTGTTCTGTTTATGATATACTAACAAAAAGTTAAATGATTTGCAACGGTCACTTTGTCTTGTCCAGTGTACAGTAGAGCTGTTGCGGCGCGATACAACAACTGTAGCGTCCGGTATAAACACAGTGAGTGAAACTGAGGGCAAGATATGCCTGGTCATATTTTCTGCATTTATCTTTTGAATGACCAGCATCTGCCTGGGTCTGTGAGACTTCACCTATGACTTTTCTCTTCCC
Organism: Carassius carassius; assembly: GCF_963082965.1. NCBI lineage: Eukaryota > Metazoa > Chordata > Actinopteri > Cypriniformes > Cyprinidae > Carassius > Carassius carassius. Next base: position 1,097,228 of record NW_026775030.1, read on the forward strand.
TTTTACACACCGATCGATCTCCCATTCTAAGTTACGTCCTTTGGCTGTTAACCGTTTTATTTATTTTTCTGTTGATGCCCTGCATGCCCCACACTCTGAGAACCACTGCTTTAGAAAGGTTTTAAATAAATGTATTAACTTACTATATATATTACTTTAAGGCCGAAGTCTTCAGTAATGAAATGCATCATAACACTGCTTGAGTAATTTCAATGTGGCGTTTTGAAGTACATTCATATTATATACACTTTCAAACATTTCAGCACGTAGCGTGCCTGAGTTGCCAGGATTTAACAACAAGATCTGCCCAACTGCTACTCAAAACTAGCCCAATCGAGTTTCGAGGGGGGTCCATCGGTATTCCAGGCAGTAAAATACATTTAATGGAGGGGTTTCCCAAACCGCGGACTTGGCAACACTGTAGCGTGTCAACTTGATGCTTCCTCTGAAGACTTGAAGCAGCGCTGATTAGACAGATCGGTGTGTGACATCAAAGTATTGTGAGGGCTAGGAGAGAGCGGACGTCTCCTTTTGCTTTCTCTCGTCGTACTTTGATGTCATTAGCAACCTAAAAGAGGTGGAACACACCTTTTTACTCTTGCGTCAAGTGACAAAGTTTAGTTGCAGCTTCTGCGATTGAAAAATTTAGTTTTTTTCATATCATAATATTATCGCAAATGCAATTAATCGTTCATCCCTACAAAAGAATCCCAGAACAGAAGCCTCATACACTTCTGAATTTTTTTTTTTTATATTTCCATGGCTTTCTAACATTTTCAGATGGAGGCTATACCTGTGATATCCAATTCCAGTTATGCATTCAGGAAGACAGCACATCTCAAACACATTAAGCAGCATGTGTAGTCTGTGTCTCAGTCAGAGACACACACAGCCTTTCGGTCTGAGCATATGATTGACCGAACCTCTTAAACTACTGCGAAACCAAACTATAAACTATGTCTTACCAGTTTTTAAAGTCTTTAATATGAAGCTTGTCACATGTTAGGAACATGTTACGAATCATTAGAGTATAAATGTTCTGTACCTCCTGAATGTGATCCGGGAGTTGAATGTCTGGGCAGAAGGTGTTCTTGAGGAGCGTGAACATCTTGTAAAAGCAGAAGTACAACAGCACCAGCAGGAAGAACAGCAGCAGACCGATCAGGACGTACAGAAATATCTCCCAGTACGGCATCTGACCTGAAATAACACACAGCATTCAGTCGTAATGTCACCGTATGCCACACACTCATTCATCTGACAGAAGAATCACTTGTCATCATGAGTACCGCCTCTGCATTATGAAATCCATACATGTACACTATAAATGCTCATAAATGAGGATGAACAACCATGTAAAGTATTTAAAAGAACTCACAGGTATGAGTTATACATTTATTAAATTAATCATTCTCCCAAAACAGTAGCCTTTACTAGGTACAATTTGCGGTTAAACCGTCACTGGAAGACTGTTTTTTCATTCTGTTGGCTGAATGTTACACATATGTGATTCAATCTGACATGACTGACTTGTGTGTGTGACGGAGCTGCTGACCTTCAGTGCGTGTGCACTGTGTGTCGCTGTAGACACTGCTCTTGTTATAGAAGACATCACGGCTCTGAACTCTCACACAGTACCACGTCTGTCTGTCCAGCTCAGTCAGCATCACCAGATTGTTGTTCGTCTCCAGAACTTTAGCCTTCTGCAGGGATAGAGCAGGAAATAATGTCACCCAGCAGTGTTATTTATTCAGTAATACTGCATTAAAAACCAAACACACCAGTCATGGCCGTAAAATAAGAAGGTCCGTTAACACAACTGAATGCATCAGGTTTTCTGAAATGTGGTATGTGAAAAAATACATGCAATGAATAAGTACCCCCCATGCCTGTTCAATAGGTTCTGATTACGTTTCAAAGCCAGTTCAGAAAACATAGCAGAGGCATGTGAAATTTAAAAATTGCAAAAACAATATTCAGAGCTTCAGCTGAGTTTTCAGACATCCACTCAAGCTTTAGTTAACAGACTGAGTGAAAAATTTGACAATGGAGATCCCACTTTGAAAACCGTCGAAACTGATTACCCCCGTCAAATAAATAAACTGCCTGAGATCACAATAAGGAGGGAATTTAAAATATGTGGTCAGATAGGGGAAAGAGGTCAAAAGGAGAAACTTTCATATACCAATTTAATGCACCAAATTGATATGTGTCAGAATAGTAACGAGAGGCAGAGGTAAGTGAATCCAACCACAGTGTTTATTTACAGAATAACAAGTGCAAGGTAAGTAATCGGTGGTTTCAGGTGCGGGGTTGGTGCAAATCACTCTGAAAGCAGGTGAGTACGTCCTTTGAAGATATGTCAGTGCCACACAGTCACAGTTCGTTAATACTTGTCTTTCTCTTACAGAAACAGAGGTTATCAAGTGAGCCCGGAGGAAACACAGAAGACACGGGAGATTGTTGGACTTTAGGTATCAGGCGATTATTCAGGAATCCTGGGGGCAATAGAACAAGGACACAGAGGTTAGTGTTTCAAAGGTCCATATACGATATGTCTTCGAATCCGCGGTGCATCAGATAATCAAGAGACAACAGCTTGTGGTCTGTTCCTGTTGGAGGCTTGACCTCGAACTGGGGCTGAGATGAGTGCTTTATAGTGCTTTGAGGAGGTCGCTGATGGTGAGCAGGTGTGGGTGATTAGAGCTTGACGGGTCCCTGACAATATGGTTTTCAGCAAGGGCTATAATGAGTCTGAAGTGATTGATGCATTGGTACAAGCTATTAGCCCTGGCCTCAGTTTACGCAACATCCTTGAGATAAAAAGTAACCTCACCCTTCCCTAACTGAAAACAATCTTAAAGGGGCATTTTAAAGGAGGACAGTTCCACTGATCTTTATCACAAATTGGTGAATATTAGTCAAGACCTTCGTGAATCCCCTCGAAACTTTCTGTTTCATGCTATTGAACAAAGAAAGGCTGTTGCTGGCATCCTTCTTTAGAGGTCGACCGATATTGGATTTTGCCAATACCGATAGCAAGGTTGGTCCACACTGGCCAATAATACCGATGAATTAACCGGTAGTTTTTAAAATGGATACTGAAAAAAAAAAAAAAAATAGTTCTATATTTAAAAAAAACAAAAAACAACGGTACTGAACCATACTAATAGTAGTAGTAGTAATAATTTACATTTACATTTAATCATTTAGCAGACGCTTTTATCCAAAGCGACTTGCAAAATGAGAACAATAGAAGCAGTCAGGTCAACAAGAGAACAACAACAGTATACAAGTGCCATGACAAGTCTCAGTTAGTCTAGTATAGAACGCATAGCCAGGTTTTTTTTTTTTTTAATAAATGAAAAGACAAGAAAAGGAAAAGTGCTAGTATTAGTTGGTTAAGTGCTGTCGAAAAAGATGAGTCTTCAGATGTTTCTTGAAAATTAGTAAAGACTCTGCTGTACGAATTGAGCTCGTTCCACCAGCTGGGCACAGTCCAGGAAAAGGTCCGTGAGAGACTTAACTGATGATCCATCACAACTCCTAGGTTTCTGGCTGTCCTCGAAGGAGTAATGGTTGATGAACCCAGCTGTATAGAGAAGTTGTGATGAAGCAATGGGTTAGCTGGAATCACCAGGAGTTCTGTCTTCGTAAGGTTAAGCTGAAGGTGATGGTCATTCATCCAGCTAGAAATGTCACTCAGACAGGCTGAAATGCGAGCAGCTACCGTCGGGTCATCTGGCTGGAATGAGAGGTAGAGTTGGGTTCGGTGTCAAAAGCAGCAGACAGGTCCAGTAAGATGAGTACTGAGGATTTTGAAGCTGCTCTTGCTAGTCGCAGGGCTTCAGTAACTAACCCTGCTTTTGAAGCCAGATTGGTTGCTGTCCAGGAGGTTGTTCTGTACAAGGAACATAGAAAGCTGGTTGAACACAGCTCGCTCAAGTTTCTTTGCAATGAATGGAAGAAGGGATACCGGTCTGTAGTTTTCAAGAAGCGCTGGATTTAGAGATGGTTTCTTGAGCAGTGGGCTTACTCGAGCCTGCTTGAATGCTGAGGGAAATGTTCCAGAGTGAAGAGAGGAGTTGATAATGTGAGAGTCGATGGAGGAAGTGGTGGCGGTGGATTAAGAGGAGAAGAGAAAGTCTTGAAGAGTGTCCGAGCGTCACAACAGCTGCTAATTTTGTTGTGGTAGTAGGATGTTTTAGCTGTGAAGACATTTGCAGAGAAGGAAGAGAGGAGAGACTGATACACACTGAGGTCGATAGAGTTTCTTGATTTCTGGCATTTCCTCTCTGCAGCCCTGAGTTTAGAGCGATGTTCACGGAGAACCTCAGACAGCCAGGGGGCAGATGGGGCGGTGCGTGCTGGTCTAGATAACAGTGGGAATATATTAAAATAATAATAATAATAATAACAGTAATAGTAAATGAAATGAAAGCCCTATGAAATCTGTTAAATTCTTTCCTAAATTAAATTTTATTTATATCCAAATTCTGTTTTTTAATATTTCTGGATTCTGTTTTTTCCATTTTAATTTTACTCCACTCCTTCTTAATAGTTAAATTAAAGTTTATTAATCGAAGTAAGTCTAATTAAATAAAATTATGAAACTTGTAATAAATAAAATCTATTTAATAAAAGTTTAACAGAAATTACATGATTAGGGGCCTATGAAATGTTTTATTTTCTCTCACCATATTTTTTTATTGTTACCAAATTTTAGTTTTAGCATGTCTAATTATTTGAACACATAAAACAACTTAATGTATTTATTTTTTCTTAAAGAAGCCTAATGATTTTTCCCCTCAAGAATTCTGTGTATTTAAATTTTTACTGTTATCAAATCAAGGCATGAAAATTCATTTTATTTGTCTTTTAATTACTTAAAATTAAGCAAACATTTTTTGGCAAACAAAGGGGATTTACTATTAAAATTAAAACATGGAAGAAATGTTGTGTGATTATTCCTTTAAAAATAATGTTTGTTTCATTTTAGTAGTAGTAGTAGGCTATGTACATTCTACTGAACAATAAACTTCAAAACCTGACTTTTAGTTTGACGGGTTGCAAAATAAATGAATACCTTTACAATTCTGTGCATGTGATATAATGCTTTTGCTCAAATCAAACGGTCAGATTCTCATGAAGTGAGCAGTTCTGGAGATGTTCTTCACCCTCATTTTGTGAGATGGCAGACGCTGAAATCACAGCGAACGTCATGCGCGCTAAACTGTGAATTCCATTTTTAAGAATGGATTCCGCAAATCTGTCCGCGTTTTCTGCATCCCGGAAAACATAAAGCCATACAATTATACCAGCATAATGTTTACTCTCGCACTTTAACTGCTTCTATTTTCTTATTTAGCACTTAATGATTGTCTAATCAATATAAAAGAGCATTGCTGAGTCTAGGAGAACTCACCGGTATCACACACACTCCAGACGCATCTCTAGCAGTGGTCTAAAACTGTTTATTTATTCATCAAATGGACACAAGTTGACTTCAAGAATGAACAATGAGGCAAAGATAAGTTTGAAGTTCAGTGTTTAAAAAACGGAGCAAACGGAAAGAGCGATCTATATTATAGCTCTATAAATGAAGCATACAGACTTTATTAGAGCCACAGAAAGACAAACATTTCAATGGAAATGCTCAATATACAATTCATTATGTACATTAACAACAATTCGGGGCGAATATAATGTAATTTTCTTTTAGGATTTTCTGTCTGACGTTTCTCGCTCTGTTCAGCATGCAGCATCACGTGTCTAAACAAATAGCATGTGCTGTCAGTGAATTCAGCCACTAGAGGCCACTCTCGCAATGTATAATGAAAACAGAACCTTCTCAGTTGCTCTTACAACGGTCTCAACCCGGGAAACTATCAGCTACTCCAGCAAAGGAAGAAACACGGAAAACTATCAGCATGGATTCTTGCCGATAACCGATTGTTCCAGCAATCAACTATCGGTGCCGATTAATCGGTAAAACCTGATTAATTGGTCGCCCTCTACTGAGAAGTACAGTCTGATGAACAGTGTAGCCCTGAGTTCATACAGGAAAAGTTCTTGAGATCTGTCAGTACTGGGCTGTTGAGTGATAATATTACATTTCAACTTAAACCCTACCTGGATGACCTGCAGATAACTGATGATGTGCTCAAAGGATGAACGAAGCAGCTAGTGTTGAGGATGAAAGACAAGTCAAGCTAAAGAAACCAAAACTAAGGTCACCAAAGTCAATGAAATAGAAACTGAAGTAGAAGTCCCTCAGAAAAACAGTAGAAAAGGAGGGGCACACGCTGATGTCCCAGAGGCCCACTGCCAAGCTGTTTAGAATAAGGTTTGCAAACTAACAGCTAATAGCCAGAAAGAAACAGAACTATTTGAAGTAGTGAAACAGCTAAAGATGGAAATGGAGGAAATGAGGAAAGCCTTTTACAGTCAGAGAGGGCCATCAGCTCATTCAAACTGGAAGACAAAAAAGGGTGTAAGCGGTGTAGAAATAATAACGTTGGAGATCAGTAGGTGTTTCTCAATGTCAAGGAAGGATCCTCGGAATCCTATGCGCGCAGCTTTGCTATCTTGTTCAAAAATTAAAAAAATGCAGAGCGTTGGCGGAGTCGGAGCGTTAACGGTTTTTATTGACGTTACCAAACATTTGTTATAACTGTAGTAAATATAAGTAAAGTTTAACGTTTAAATGCCAGTACAAATTACTACCATATTGATATTGTAAATTATACAAATACAAATGGTTAACTGAACCGGACCTGTCATTTAACAATTGGTTGCGTTATCGGCATTTCTTTTATAAATAACTAGTTAAGTTGTCCAAAGTAATTTAACAATACCATTCACAGCGTTATTCAAACGGACCTTTTCACTGACGTAATGATGCAATTACGTGCACTTGCTAGCCTGTTCCATTTACGTGTTCTCCGAATGCTAAAGAGGAGTCTCGCCTAGCCTCTGAAGGAAGTGACTTGGAAGGACCAGTCCTGCAAAGGAAGTATCCTTGACATTGAGAAACGCCTAGTGTGTACATTGCTTTAAGTGTGGACAGCCGGGCCATCTCTCTAAAGGCTGTAGATGACAAAGAGAGCAGACAAAAAAGAATGAATCAAGTGGACATGGCAGCCCAAACCATGTCACATCAAGGTGGGGAAATAAGCAGTCAAGTTGAGACACGTAGTAGCGTCGAGGCACTTCCCATCAGCGGAAACAGTTTCATTGATTGCGTGCCAACCTAAGCATTGTGGGACTCAGGATCATAGGTTTGTCTGATTAATGAGGAATGGCGAGCAGAACACCTCCCACACGCCGCAGTGCACAGCATGGAAGAGATTCTAGGATGTGGAACATTGGAAGGGAAAACATTTAACCAAACATCTATCCCCTTTATAGGCTGGGTGGAAGTCAAGTTCCAGTTGGTCGAAGAGGAGGCCCAATCGCCTGAATTACTGAATTAAGTTCAATTCAATAAACCAGTTGAAGAAAACAGTTCACCGTTTATTTTGCGCTCGACGTAATGATGATTGCCCTTGATTCAAGCCTTCGGTTTACCTGGGATCATAACATTAGCACAGAATCAGTTCAGAATCAAATACCAAAAAAAAAACTGTTAGGTTCAGACGCTCTGTGTGTAATTCTGCTTCACGCTAAATCACACAACACATGCGCAGTATCATAAGCTCTTCTGTTCTCGAATCGGACGTGTCTGACAGAAACGGTTCTTGATTCGAGAAAGAGTCAATCTTTTGTTCGTTATCTGGCTAGTTTCGGTGTTCATCTTCAGTTCTCTCTTCACAGCAGTTCAGTCAGTGTACTGTTTGAGTAAATGAATTACTCCGGGATATTGGTTTGTTTGAACTCAGAGGGAGTGTCAGTCACATTAAAAAAGTTAACAGCTTAAGTCATTTGTGGATTAATGCTTATTGGAGACGTGAAGCGTTTCAAACGATTCAGTTCGATTTGGTGAACTGGTTCAAGATGTAACGGCCTTTAGAGCAGTTATTTTGTTTTTTGAGCAGTAGTATCACTACCATGCTCTAGGGGGCTCTCCAGACTACTCTTTCTCTGGATAAAAGGCAAGAAGAAGTACAGTAGGAGTATTGTTTGGTTGGAGAGAACCATTCCTCATTCCTCATCCAAGTAAGTGTTATCATTGTTTTGCTGGGTTACGTTATTTCATGTAATATGTTTGGTGTTAATGTTAGCCTGTATGTTTTTATTTAGAAGGACTTCTCATAGATACCTCATCTACGAAGTTATCCTTCTTATTCTACTTGATGCTTCCATCCTATGCTGTACTGTTTCTTAATGGGTTCTAATTAGTCATGCCAGTATCATCATAGGATGACTTGAATCAACTGAGATTTGAGATGGTTGAGGGCTACAAGGACACCATTATTGCAATGTAAGCTGAACTGAAGCCTGGATTGACTGAAGCTAGAATATGAAATGAACTACTGACTTTTTTGCTCTTTTTTGTTTGACAAATCCCATATCTTCATCTGTACCTGGGGTATGGACAATGACCAGCTAAGTCTGCTACCATATATCCTTTTCACTATGTTAACTTAGAAAACATGCATGCATATCTTCAATTGTTGATTCACTGTTTTGATTGTTTTGTGGGACATATTTGATATAAACATTTATGCAATTACTTAGGTGTTTGTACTTGGTTTGTGTATTTGAGTCTGGTTAATTCCATAATAGTCAATGAAGTCCTCCCTTATAAATTTATTTGTGATGAGTCCTTCTGAGAGTTCTCGGTTGGAAGGTTACAAAGAAGATTCGGTTACATCGAATGATTCGTTCGCGAACCGGATATCAATAAACTGCAGTGTTTTGAAATGTCACAACAGACCCGGAAGAGAAGACAATGTTGAATAAAGTTGTAGTTTTTGCTATTTTTGGACAAAAAAGTATTTTCTATGTTTCAAAAAATTCTAACTGGCCTTCTGATGTCACATGGACTACTTTGATGATTTTTTTCTTACCTTTCTGGTAGGGCTGGACGATTAATCGAAAAGTAATCAAAACCGAAATTCATAACCTTTAATCAACTTAATTTTCCCATGTCGGTTATTTCGTTTTTAAATCATGTTAACACTTGCCCCTTAAAAACATACTACCGCGTGTGTAGCCACATGACTCTGCCCCGTCCTGTCAGTGGCATAAATGCAAAACACTGAGGTGAACGCCGGTTCAATACATACTGATGGCGCGTGAGCGGTGAGCCTTGCGTCTACACTAAACATTGTCAGTTGTATTTGTTTTATGGTTTGGACATTCAAGCGATTAGATGATCGGATGTGTATTATTATATCGATCTACCATGTTCGCGCAGCTGCATTGTGGCACAAACACTCATATAAACAGCTGTGAAGATCGCGCACAGAGGAACACAGAAACTAGTTGTCAGCGCTGTCCTGTGATTTATCACTAAAGTAGCTTAGAATCTCAAAACTTATTATAGCATGTTTGCGTGCAGCACAACCGCTGCTGGGGGTTCCCGGTTTGTGTCCGTTCTCAGACTGTTCTGTGTATTTTAACTGTAGAAAAGGTTGTTCCGAGTCGAAACTACGATACAGAAAACTACATCAGTATATCATCATAAACTCATTTTTGTCTTACGTGAACATAAACAGATGAGAAAGAAAACACACACGTGCAGTATTTTTGCTTAAAGAGATGACAGCCTAATAAACGCGCTGCCTGTCATTAATGTTAACCAAAGAACAAAAGAAAATCATTCACTGATCTTGACTGAATATATTTAATAACTTTACTTGATTAAGCTTTATTTTGTTTATAAAAAGAAAACTTTGCAGTGTTTTTAAACTTTTAATTACAGTTTCTGTACCTGAAATTTTGTTTAGTTGTATTTATTTATGATATTGCTAATTGATTTGTTTGTTCCTATCTTATTACTAACTGTTTACCTGTCTTTAACACTTTAATATTTTAAATTTATATTAATCTTGTTGTTTTTGCTATGGTATTTTTTTTAATCACAGGCAAAATTCCTCTTGCAGTGTTTTGTAGGCTGCTGATTTTTACTCATGTTATTCAGCTGCAACAGAATGCTTTGTAAAAATGTTTGACATCTATATGTTTGACTTAATTTTTTTTATATTGGATTTTTTATCTTATTGGAATTGAAATTAGGAATCGATAAGAATCAGAATCGATAAGCAGAATCGGAATCGATAAAATTAAAACGATACCCAACCCTAGTATGAAATGTTACGAACATAGATAAAATAACTGCTGATAGTGAGCTATGATGTCAGATCGCTGATATCTCACCTTTAATAGTCAATCATATTTACAGTACAAACCTTGTCAGTGAACTATGAGGGCAAAAAAACAAAACAGAAACAAAATAATCGTTCAGTGATCGTAATCGAGATAAAATGTTCAATTAATCGAGGTTTTGATTTTAGGTCATAATCGTCCAGCCCTACTTTCTGGACATGGACAGTATACCGTGCACACAGCTTCAATGGAGGGACTGGGAGCTCTCGGACTAAATCTAAAATATCTTAAACTGTGTTCCGAAGATGAACAGAGGTCTCACAGGTTTGGAACGACATGAAGGTGAGTTATTAGTGTTGAGCGAACAATGGCCCTTATACGTAACAGATTATTTAGGCCTTGGATGCAGGGAGACGTAGAACACTACGTGACCAAGGTGTGTAGCTGCCTAAAAAGGAAGAGGCCGAATAAACCCACCAGAGCTCCCCTGAACAATGTGATAACAACATACCCTTTTGAGATGGTGTCCATTGACTTCTTACACCTGGAAAGTTGTAAAGGAGGATATGAGTATATTTTACTGGTTATGGACCACTTCACGCGGTTTGCTCAAGCTTATGCCTGTACCAACAAGGCCACTAAGACAGCTGCTGAGAAGGTTTTTGGGAAATATTTTAAGTTTTAAAGTTTGGCTTTCCGTGTAAACTGCACCATGATCAGGGAAAATTATTTGAAAACAAGCTCTTTGCTAAACTGGAAGAATTCTATGGGATACAAGGCTCATGCACTACTCCCTACCATCCACAGGGAAACAGCCAGTTAGAGCATTTTAATACAACGCTCTTGGCCATGTTGAGGAACTTATATCAAGTCAAGTCAAGTCACCTTTATTTATATAGCGCTTTAAACAAAATACATTGCGTCAAAGCAACTGAACAACATTCATTAGGAAAACAGTGTCAATAATGCAAAATGATAGTTAAAGGCAGTTCATCATTGGATTCAGTTATGTCATCTCTGTTCAGTTAAATAGTGTCTGTGCATTTATTTGCAATCAAGTCAACGATATCGCTGTAGATGAAGTGACCCCAACTAAGCAAGCCAGAGGCGACAGCGGCAAGGAACCGAAACTCCATCGGTGACAGAATGGAGAAAAAAACCTTGGGAGAAACCAGGCTCAGTTGGGGGCCAGTTCTCCTCTGACCAGACGAAACCAGTAGTTCAATTCCAGACTGCAGCAAAGTCAGATTGTGCAGAAGAATCATCTGTTTCCTGTAGTCTTGTCCTGGTGCTCCTCTGAGACAAGGTCTTTACAGGGGATCTGTATCTGGGGCTCTAGTTGTCCTGGTCTCCGCTGTCTTTCAGGGATGTAGAGGTCCTTTCTAGGTGCTGATCCAGCATCTGGTCTGGATACGTACTGGATCCGGGTGACTGCAGTGACCCTCTGATCTGGACACAGACTGGATCTGGTGGCCACGGTGACCTCGGAATAAGAGAGAAAAAGACAAATATTAGCGTAGATGCCATTCTTCTAATGATGTAGCAAGTACATAGGGTGTTATGGGAAGTGTTCCCGGTTCCGGTTTACCTAATTAATGCAGCGTAAAAATCCTTTAACGGATTTGGATATTAAAAGCATATTAGTATGTTATGTGTAAGCCAGGTTAAAGAGATGGGTCTTTAATCTAGATTTAAACTGCAAGAGTGTGTCTGCCTCCCGAACAATGTTAGGTAGGTTATTCCAGAGTTAAGGCGCCAAATAGGAAAAGGATCTGCCGCCCGCAGTTGATCTTGATATTCTAGGTATTATCAAATTGCCTTTGAGAACATAGTGGACGTAGAGGATTATAATGTAAAAGGAGCTAATTCAAATACTGAGGTGCTAAACCATTCAGGGCTTTATAAGTAATAAGCAATATTTTAAAATCTATACGATGTTTGATAGGGAGCCAGTGCAGTGTTGACAGGACCGGGCTAATATGGTCATACTTCCTGGTTCTAGTAAGAACTCTTGCTGCTGCATTTTGGACTAGCTGTAGTTTGTTTACTAAGCGTGCAGAACAACCACCCAATAAAGCATTACAATAATCTAACCTTGAGGTCATAAATGCATGGATTAACATTCTTGCATTTGACATTGAGAGCATAGGCCGTAATTTAGATATATTTTTGAGATGGAAAAATGCAGTTTTACAAATGCTAGAAACGTGGCTTTCTAAGGAAAGATTGCGATCAAATAGCACACCTAGATTCCTAACAGATGACAAAGAATTGACAGAGCAACCATCAAGTCTTAGACAGTGTTCTAGGTTATTAAAAGCAGAGTTTTTAGGTCCTATAATTAACACCTCTGTTTTGTCAGAATTTATCAGTAAGAAATTACTCGTCATCCAGTTTTTTATATCGACTATGCATTCCATTAGTTTTTCAAATTGGTGTGTTTCACCGGGCCGCGAAGAAATAAGGAGCTGAGTATCATCAGCATAACAGTGAAAGCTAACACCATGTTTCCTGATGATATCTCCCAAGGGTAACATATAAAGCGTGAAGAGTAGCGGCCCTAGTAATGAGCCTTGAGGTACTCCATACTGCACTTGTGATCGATATGATACATCTTCATTCACTGCTACGAACTGATGGCGGTCATATAAGTACGATTTAAACCATGCTAATGCACTTCCATTAATGCCAACAAAGTGTTCAAGTCTATGCAAAAGAATGTTGTGGTCAATTGTGTCAAACGCAGCACTAAGATCCAATAAAACTAATAGAGAGATACATCCACGATCAGATGATAAGAGCAGATCATTTGTAACTCTAAGGAGAGCAGTCTCAGTACTATGATACGGTCTAAATCCTGACTGGAAATCCTCACATATACCATTTTTCTCTAAGAAGGAAAATAATTGTGAGGATACCACCTTTTCTAGTATCTTGGACAGAAAAGGGAGATTCGAGATTGGTCTACAATTAACTAGTTCTTTGGGGTCAAGTTGTGGTTTTTTGATGAGAGGCTTAATAACAGCCAGTTTGAAGGTTTTGAGGACATATCCTAATGACAATGAGGAATTAATAATAGTCAGAAGAGGATCTATGACTTCTGTAAGCACCTCTTTTAGGAGCTTAGATGGTATAGGGTCTAACATACATGTTGTTGGTTTAGATGATTTAACAAGTTTATACAATTCTTCCTCTCCTATAGTAGAGAATGAGTGGAACTGTTCCTCAGGGGGTCTATAGTGCACTGTCTGATGCGATACTGTAGCTGACGGCTGAATGGTTGCAATTTTATCTCTAATAGTATCGATTTTAGAAGTAAAGTAGTTCATAAAGTCATTACTGCTGTGGTTTTGGGAAATGTCAACACTTGTTGAGGCTTTATTTTTCGTTAATTTAGCCACTGTATTGAATAAATACCTGGGGTTATGTTTGTTTTCTTCTAAAAGAGAAGAAAAGTAATCGGATCTAGCAGTTTTTAATGCTTTTCTGTAGGATAGGTTACTTTCCTGCCAAGCAATAAGAAATACCTCTAGTTTTGTTTTCCTCCAGCTGCGCTCCATTTTTCGGGCTGCTCTCTTTAGGGTGCGAGTATGCTCATTATACCATGGTGTCAAACTGTTTTCCTTAACCTTCCTTAAGCGTACAGTAGCAACTGTATTTAAAGTGCTAGAAAAGAGAGAGGCCATAGTTTCTGTTACATCAATTTGTTCTGAGGTTTTGGATATGCTAAGGAATTTGGATACATCAGGAAGATAACTTAAAAATGCAGTCTTTTGTGGTAGAAGTGATGATTCTTCCATACTTGTAACAAGAAGTAGAATTTACAATTTTGGCTATATGAAGTTTGCACAAAACTAAATAATGATCTTAGATATCATCACTTGGCTGCATAATTTCAACACTATCAACATCAATTCCATGTGACAGTATTAAATCTAGAGTATGTTCTCTTACGAGAGCTCTCTCGTACTGCGTCTTAGCTAAGACGCTACGGGAAAAGTCTCTTTTCACGAAATACTGAAGCAAAAAATTATCCTTAATTTTGTATTTTTGTAAAGCGCATTTGCAGCAGTACACAGCCTTAGGCGAGACGGCTCGTTCGCTCATTGGCTTGTTCTGCGGCAACTGCACAGCCTATCGAGCGCGGGCTGATGCAACATCAGACCAATAAGGGCGCTTCGCGCCCTTCTTGCCACTTCCCGCCGAAACGGGTGTGGCCCAACCTATAAAAGGAGCTCGAAAAGGCTGACTCACCTGATTTTTCATCTCTTCAGCGAAGTTCACGCATCGCTGGATCACGGAGGAAGCAAGCGCTGTCTGAGAAAGCACATCAGCAGGACGAGCCATTCTGAAGCTGCTGGCATCGCCGCCTTCCACTGCCGTTCCTGCTGCGCTATCCGGCGCCTATATCTTTTCAATTCTGTTGTATCCAAGCTGTTCTTTATGTGTGTGTGTGTTCGCCCTGCGACACACACTCGTAAAAGAGCTCGCGTCTTTTTTAAGATGCCTTCCTGCGGCTCGTCAGAGCCCCACTCAGCGAGGGAGACCGGTACGTCATCTGTGTCTCCTGCCTGGGTGAAGATCATGCAGCGCTCGCGCTCGCTGACGGCGGATGCCCCCACTGCGAGCTGTTGCCATGGTGACTCTGAGGACTCGCCTGGCCTTTTTCTCTGAGCCTGCATTCTCCGTTGCACTGAGGCGCCGTAAAAGCATCGCTTCCAGCGGATTCCGGAACCGTCTTCAGCTCAACCGAGCTCGCCGGTTCGCCCTGCTTCACCGGCCCCCCCTGCATCGCTTCCCGGTGGGCAGCGCCCGCTGTTTGCCTCCGCGTCGTCCGAGGAAGTCGATCTCAGGGCCGCGTCGGTGGAAGAGGACACGCGCTCTCTGCTAGCTTCGGGCAATGAGGGCTGGGCGAGCTCCGAGGATCTCGCGCCTTCTGCTCAGAAGCCCAGCAGACGAGCTGACATCAAGAAGGAGCCGGGGCGAATGCTCGTGTTGGCCGCGATGAGTCTCGGCCGCGAGTGGTTTGCACCAGCGCCCCCCCTCTCGTTCCCGGCTGGATGGTATTTCCCTTTCGGATGAGCATACTTCTTAAAGCCCGCCTCATTTCTTCCTGAGCTTCACGAAGAGGTGGCGAAGGCTTGGAACGCTCCATATTCAGCGCAAACTCGTTCGTCTGTCTCACTAGCATTCTCCACATTGATGATGCTAAAAACAGGAACTACCACTCACTTCCGCCGGTGGAACAGGCGATAGCGACGCACCTTTGTCCGCCCTCTGCTGGACGGCGGCAAAAGCGGTGTTGCCATCTAAAGCCTGCTGTGTGACGCTGCGTCGGCACTACACACGATGGCTGCTTCATCGAAGCGCCGGTGTACGAGTTCCGCTGTGGCCGGGCTCTCACCTAAGCGCGCCGCTGTTTCAGTTCCAGAGATTGTGACTGTTTCAGCGTTTTTTTGCAATGCGCAAGCCTGTACGGTTGCCCGCTTGCCTGCACACGAAAACTGTTATCACGGCTACCCAGATATATTTCCCAAAAAAGGTGTAATTTCTGGTGTCCCGGCCACGGCCGATGGTGCTATAAATGTAGTGACGATGCCCACTGCTCAGTGCCCATCTCCACATATAAGCACAGCCCTTCACACAGGGCTCGCGCCCATAAAAGCGACTCAAGTCGATCACGCGCACTACATAGTAGACGTGCCCACTCCTCAGTGCCCACAATCACTATGTCACACGCGTCATGTGGTTTCTGTAAAAACAAAACCCGTGCACGTTCATCCGGCCACGGCCGATGGTGCTATAAATGTAGTGACGATGCCCACTCCTCAGTGCCCATCTCCACATGTAAGCACAGCCCTGCACACAGGGTCTGCGCCCATAAAAGCGACTCAAGTCGATCGCGCACACTGCATAGTAAGCGTGCCCACCCCTCAGTGCCCACAATTACTATGTCACACGCGTCATGTGGTTTCTGTAAAAAACAAAACCCGTGCACGCTCGTCCGGCCACGGCCGATGGTGCTATAAATGCAGTGACGATGCCCACTCCTCAGTGCCTATCTCCACATGTAAGCACAGCCCTGCACACAGGGCTCGCTCACATAAGATCGACACAGATCGGTCGAGCGCGCCGCATAGTAAACGTGCCCACTCCCCAGTGCCCACATACACTATGTCACATACGGCGTGTGGCTTCTGTAGAAACGAGGCCTGTGCACGTACGCTCTGCACAGGCAGACAGCGAGTTGAAAGTGGTAAATGTGCACATATGCAGCCCACAGTTACTCGCAGACATATCGAGTCCCACGGGACCTGCTCAGCCTTCCCCCAGTCGGTTAAGCGCTGGGACGGGGTCGAGGAGGAGCGATCTGCCTGCTGTGATCAGCGCGCTCCCCGCCTCAAATGCGCAGCACACCCGAGCGCCGCCGTTGCCCGGTCAACAGAGCGCGCTTCGCATCCAGCCCTTAGCCATTCATGCCGATGCATGGTCAGTGCTTCCAGGGGTTTCGGATTGGGTGCTAGGCATTATAAAGAGAGGCTACTCGCTACAGTTTTTTTCGACGCCCTCCGCGCTTTTCAGCGCGCGTCGAAACTACGGTCAACACAGAAGTAACACACATACTTCGGGCCGAAATATCAAAACTGTTGAGCAAAGGGGCTGTAGAGCCTGTGTCTCAAGCTCAAAGCAAGGGGGGGGCTGTACAGCAGATACTTTCTGGTGCCCAAGAGAGACGGGGGTCTCAGGCCCATACTGGATCTAAGACAGCTGAACAAGGTATTGATAAAACGCAGTTTCAAAATGCTTACGACCAGGAAACTCCTCGTGCAGATTCGCAGAGGGGACTGGTTCATCACAATAGATCTGAGGGATGCGTATTTTCAAATACAGATAGCGTCAAACCACAGGCGACATTTGAGATTCGCCTTCGAGGGCCAGGCATACCAGTTTACAGTCCTCCGTGGCTCCTTGTACGTTTACGAGGTGCATGGATGCAGCGCTCGCTCCTCTCAGACTCAGAGGCATACGAATGCTGAATTATTTGGACGACTGGCTGGTTCTGGCCCGATCACGAGCGGAGCTCGTGGACCACAGGGCCGTTTTGCTCGATCACCTCGAGAAGCTCGGCCTCAGTGTCAATTGGGCGAAGAGTTCGCTGAACCCCAGTCAGACGATCCTGTTTCTGGGTATGGTTCTGAACTCGTGTTCCATGACGGCGCGGCTGTCACCACAGCGCGCGATGGGCATTCAGCGCGCAGCGAGTTCTTTCCGCTGCGGCGCGACCGTGTCGCTCAAACACTGTCAAAAGATGCTGGGTCTCATGGCCTCAGCATCTCCGGTTCTGCGGCTGGGCCTGTTCCGCATGCGCCCCCTGCAGTTCTGGCTGAAGGCTCGGGTGCCGCGCAGAGTGTGGGCTTCTGGCCGGCTGCATTTCAAGGTCGATCAGAGCTGTGTTGCGGCTCTAGCACCTTGGACAGCGAACGGCTGGTACCGATCAGGTCTAAGCCTGGGGACTTCCCCGAGTGTGAAAATGGTGTCGACGGACGCCTCCACTTCGGGATGGGGAGCGCTGCTCGAAGGCAGACCGTCCTTTGGCCTATGGTCAGAACGGGAAAAGCTCCATCATATCAAATGCCTGGAAATGCTGGCAGTGGAGAACGCGCTGACGCGCTTTTGTCCCCATATCAAGGATCACCACGTCGTAGTCCGTGCAGACAACATGTCCGTGGTGTCCTACATAAATCGCCAGGGCGGTCTCGGGTCCCGAAACCTGTGCAGGCTGACGGAACGCCTCCTGGTTTGGGCTCAGCGCAACGTGCGCTCGCTGAGAGCAGTGCATGTGCCTGGACTGCAGAATCTGGGTCCAGACAGGCTGTCCAGAGGCAATGTTCCTACGGGCGAATGGTCTCTACACCCGCAAAAAGTCCGGCTGTTGTGGGAGAGATTTGGCATGGCGGAGGTGGACCTCTTTGCGTCCCACGAAAACGCTCACTGCCCCGCGTTCTTTTCCAAGAACGAAAGCGTTCCCTCCCGTCTCCCTCCTTCCGCAGGTGATAGAACGGGTGAGAGAAACGAGATGTTCAATACTGCTTGTAGCACCTCTTTGGAAGAACCAACCATGGTTCCCAGATTTGATGCAGTTAGCAGATGTCGCCCCGTGGCTGGTACCGTTGAGGAGGGACCTCCTCTCGCAGACCAGGGGCCCGATTTGGCACCCTCAACCGGAGTTGTGGTCCCTCCATGTGTGGGCGCTCAACAGTTACCCGCTGATCTCGCAGTGGGAGTGCTAAATACCATCACTCAGGCTAGAGCTCCGTCGACACGACGTCTGTATGCCTCGAAGTGGTCGGTGTTCTCCAGCTGGTGCACAGCTCGAGGTTATTCACCCCTTAGTTGTGAGGTGACGGAGGTCCTCTCCTTCCTACAGGAGCTGTTGGATAAGGGCAGAGCCCCATCCACGCTCAAAGTTTATGTGGCGGCCATTGCGGCGTTTTCTGAAACGGCGTCCGGTCAGTCAATGGGAAGGAACGATTTAGTCATCCGGTTCCTCAGAGGAGCTAGGAGGCTGAATCCTCCCAGACCACCGTCAGTCCCTATGTGGGACCTCGCGGCGGTTTTGGAGGCCTAGAAGGGTCCCCCTTTTGAGCTTATCCAATCGGTTAGCCTTCAGCATCTGTCGTTCAAGACAGTATTCTTGTTGGCTCTCGCTTCTGTGAAGTGTGTGGGTGATTTGCACGCGCTCTCGGTGAGCCAGTCGTGCTTGGAGTTTGGGCCCAATGACTCAAGGGTCATACTCAAACCTAGGCATGGTTATGTGCCGAAATCCCTCAACACACCGTTTCGGGCTCAGGTTATTGCCCTGTCTGCCCTGCCGGTGTCAGGGGAGGATGGAGACTCGAGTCTTCTTTGCCCTGTCAGGGTTTTAAGAGCTTATGTGTCTCGCTCTGCTGCCTTTCGGCAGACGGAGCAGCTGTTTGTCTCGTTCGGTGGACGTTCCAAGGGAATGGCTGTTTCGAGACAGACTCTATCCAGATGGATAGTTGACGCCATAGCGTTAGCTTACGCTTCCAGGGGCCTACAGTGCCCGTTGGGCGTCAGAGCACACTCCACAAGAGGCGTCGCCTCGTCGTGGCCGTGGTCTACTGGGATCTCCTTGCAGGATATATGTATGGCGGCAGGTTGGGCCTCGCCGTCTACATTTATCAGGTTTTATAACCTGGAGGTCCCCGCCTTGCAAGCAAGGCTGTTGTCGGTATAGTCGAATCAGGGCCCTGAGGGGAATTCTGAGTTCACGAGCGCTATGCGCTGCCGACTGTTATATGGGCAGTATTGCGTAAGACCCGCATTGCCACATTGGTCAGGCCTTGCCTCGGCTGTGTGATGTCATTTTGCCGCATCTACGGATGCTGCTAGATATAGGACGGAGGGCTTTTTCCCTTTTCTGTCCTGGACTCTCCGTGAGTCCCTCAGGTGACTGTGCACTGTAAATCCTGGGCGTTGCTTCAGGTTTATTGGTGTGTGATCCCTGCGCGCACAGCGTTTTACATTGGGTTCCCGTAGCGTCTTAGCTAAGACGCAGTACGAGAGAGCTCTCGTAAGAGAACGTACTCGGTTACTAAACGTAACCTCGGTTCTCTGTAGAAGAGCGAACGAGTACTGCGTTCTCTGCCGTGCGCACGATTCACTCTGGTTCGCTTCGGCGATGAAATAAATCAGGTGAGTCAGCCTTTTCGAGCTCCTTTTATAGGTTGGGCCACACCCGTTTCGGCGGGAAGTGGCATTATCAACATGGATATTAAAATCACCAACTATTAAAACTTTATCTGCAGCCAGAACTAACTCGGATGTAAAATCACCAAACTCTTTAATAAAGTCTCTATGGTGCCCTGTTGGCCTGTATACAGTAGCCAGTACAAACATAACAGGGGATTTATTATTAACATTTGTTTCACTGGATAATTTTATATGAAGCACCATTACTTCAAACGAGTTATACTAGAAGCCTGCCCTCTGAGAAATCCTGAAAACGTTGTTATAAATTGAAGCAACACCTCCCCCTTTGCCTTTTGGACGTGGCTCATGTTTATAACAGTAATCTTGGGGGGTGGACTCATTTAAAATAATGTAATCATCAGGTTTTAGCCAGGTTTCTGTCAAACAGAGTACATCTATATTATGATCAGTGATCATATTATTTACAAAAAGTGTTTTCGTAGAAAGTGATGTGATATTCAATAAGCCAAGCTTTATCATTTATTTATCCATATTGCATCTGTTTTTTTATTTGTTGAACCTCAATTAAATTGTTAATCTTAACTTGGTCTGGACGTTTTTTGTATTTTCTAGTTCGGGGAACAGACACAGTCTCTATAGTGTGATATCTAGGTGAAAGAGTCTCTATGTGCTGAGAACTGACCTCTGTGACGTGAGGCAGCTAGCAGACGGTCGGTTTAGCCAGTCTGCCTGCTTCCTGACCTGGGCCCCAGACTATTTGCCATATTTCTAGAGAGACGAGCGGCACCACCCCAGGAGGGATGAAGACCATCTCTTTTCAACAGGTCAGGTATGCCCCAAAAGCTCGTCCAATTGTCTATGAAACCTATGTTATTCTGTGGGGACCACTTAGACATCCAGCCATTGAGTGATGACAATCTGCTATGCATGTCGTCACCACGGTAAGAAGGGAGGGGACCAGAGCATATTACAGTGTCTGACATCGTGCTTGCAAGTTCACACACATCTTTAAATGTTATTTTTAGTGATCTCCGACTGGCGAAGTCGAACATCATTAGCGTTGGCATGAATAACAATCTTACTGTTTTTACGTTTAGCATTAGCCAGCACTTTTAAATTTGCCAAGATGTCAGGCGCTCTGGCTCCCAGTAAACATTTGACTATGGTGGCTGGTGTCTCTATATTCACGTTCCGTACAATAGAATCACCAATAACTAGAGCACTTTCATCAGGTTTCTCAGTGGGTGCATCACTGAGTGGGGAGAACCTGTTTAATGTTTTGATCGGAACAGAAGAGTGGTGTTTTGACCCACGACTACGCTGCCTCACCGTCACCCAGTTGCCCTGCTGCAGGGGCTCTGTTTCCGGAACCGAACAATGTACAGGAATCCCTGAGCTAGACGCATCCAAAGCTGTATCTAGAGCCCTAACATTCTTACTGTCCTCAATTAAAGTTTGGAAGCCTGTCTCTATTTCTGAAATCTTCTCTGTCAGCCTAACTATTTCCCTGCATTTATCACATGTGAATCCCTCATCAGCGACAGAGATAGATAAACTGTACATGTGGCAAGAGGTGCAAATAACAATAGCAGGAGAAGCCATTACTCACCGTGCTTGATGAAATATTCTTACTGCGGTTGTTTGATGAACTTGTGAAAAACTTGAGCGAGAGATAGGAGAGGAGAAAAGAAAACAGCGATAGGTTCGAATGAAAACGCTAATGACAAGCTAACGAGTGCTAACGCTTTGCAGGTGTACTGCACTCACGGATATAAAATAAAAGTGAACGATCAAAATTAATCTGATAAGATTGATCGATAATTTCAGAAATATGGTGTGAATTAAGTTATATTTTATCACTTTAAAAAACAGAGAGTGACAGTAAGATAAAGATTCTAGAGATAAAAATAAAATAAAAACGATTAGCAACAGAAGGCCAACAGGAAGTAGAGAAAACACTCTCCAACAGCGACTTGAAATGCTTTTGGATTTCATCTTGATATCATGTTGATATCGGATACACATCCAATATCTGGACATCTGACCTACGTCTAAACACAAGCCGATTCTCCTCACAACTCCCAGTGCGAGGGCGACACGTTTGCTCAAAGATTTTTTAATGCCGTTTTAATATTTGTGTGCTGTATGGAAACTTTTTATAGGTAAGAAATTGCACATTCAGGAGTTGGTTTTTAACCCCTGAATTAAAAAAAAAACAGCTAAAAGCTACATTATTTTTCTCAGCAATGAGGTGATAACTTAGCAGTTTTTGTAATTAAACCGACAAGCTTGTTCGCAATGCTTCATAATCACTCTCTCCCTCGCACCTGGGTTCATGCGTTTGTTTCGTTCATTCTCTCTCTCACACTCTGTTAATTCATTCAAAGTCATTTCAATAAATATCATCTTTATTTCACTAAAGAATTCTACCTACAATAAAATTGTTTAACAAATTTAAATTACCATTATTTTCCGGTCTTTATCCCTTCAGTCAGATTTTGTGCTGCAAAACATCCGTGACAGCCATTGTCCATGCTGGCAAATAATAATGGCCATTAAACGTTAATTATATAAATAATTTTAATAGCACAGACATTTAAAAGCCAAGGGTCTACCCTGTTCATAGTAAAGCGATCACTGCAGACAATCATTTTTGGTGGAAATCAATGTAAACACAGATATCAGATAACAGACATGTCTAAAGTGAATGTAATCAGAGGGGCCAAAAAATTTGATATGGTCAAAAGATTGGTTTTGTGCATTAAAAAATGCGGTGTGAACACAGCCTTAGTGTCTAAAAATGTTTGGCATAAAGGTGTGCTAGTGTTCAAGTCTCTGTGTTTAGATCAGTATGTTCAATCATGTGTCCTTGACCTTTACTGTGTATGTTTTGATTATACTGTGTTGTAAATAAAGCACAAATAATCAAAAGCCCCACTATTTTACCCTCCTCACATTCATTCTTACCAGGCTCACAGACACTTAGCTGACTGATGGCTCATTATGGGAGGCCCTTTGTCTCTCAGGTGTAAATCACCTAATATTCATGGCCATTGTTACTCCCTTGCATACGGCCTTTCTAACACAAGACATGCCTTACAAAAATTAAATCAATACATTGTTTTCTGTGAATGAGTGAACAGGATGATTTTCACATAATTTTGGAGCAAAAACTCTAGTCTACCACTAGTGCAGTTCTCAAAAGTCTTCAGAAAAGGATTCTTTCACCTTTTCCAATGTAAAATTCAAGCACTTTCAAGGTACATTTTCTGAAAACCATCAGAACAGCGAAAACAAAAAGAAGGATTAAATGTAGATGTATAACGTGTATAACAGCATGTGGTAAGGAACATTCTTATGTTCATGACATATCGTACATCATATCCGGGAGATAAGTCAGCAAATTTTAGTAAAATCAAAGGATTTGCCGTTTCCCGTGCAAATGCGCCACACAAAATTCAGATATTGGGCAGTAATTTCTAAATCACTTGAAGTCCCCAGATACTACGAATCCCATGCATATAGGGCTTAAGCAGCATAAATGGACTCTAGAGCCCTGCATGGACCTCAAATATAGGCCCTAGCCCAGCCCTTATCCAACAGATTATCAGAATTCTTGGCCCAAGATGACCCGAGCCCATATTTTTTACCCCTTCTCCCTAAATGGCTTATACTACTATTTCAGCTATTAAAATAGTTCTGTTCTGTATGTAATGGTGAAGTGATTATATTTCATTGAATTTTAAGTTAATTTTTTAAAAAGTAATTGTGTTTGCGGTTTGCCAGCGGTATGAGTTGATCATACACTATAACATGTTTGATCACTTTTGCCTTCTCAAATCATCATGACTTTCTAGAGTAAAATCTATAAATATAGAAAACAAAAGGTCTTTTATTATAAAATTCATAAAGATGCATTTCTCTGTAAAGGTGCATCCAATAAGGAGATGGCGAGTCAGGATCAACTTTATCTTTGCAACACTGACTCAGAAAACACTAGTTTATTAATAAATAATTCAAATATCTCCTTACAATTACCCCCCAACACATTAATGTTAATTACTTTTGCTGAGGTTTTGCAGCAAGCTTTAGCCAATTGCATGCATTTGCACACTGAACTCCTGCGCCTGCGCTGAAGGCACTCGCGTTTACTGCTGCTACAGGACACTAAACACCGTCCAAGCCAATCTTGACAGTCTCGGTGGCCTGGTTTTGTGTTGTTTCCACCAGCATGTCAAATTGTTTTCATCACCATAATTGATGAATGTCTAACATATTATAATTTAGGAGAAACCTAAATCAGGCCCAAGGCCGGCCCCTGTGGAGGACCAATACTTAATTTACTTTATACACTTACTGAAAACAGGGAATATGTAAATATCATAATCATTATACCTACCATTATGACTAAACAAAAATATGAACATATTTTTTTAATTGTCATTTTCTACTTAAGAAATTTATGTCGTTTTATATTTTTCAAAGTCTCAATTTTTATTGGAGCCCGGTGTGTGTGAAACACTTCAAGATATCTTCAGTCACAATCTCAGAAATGCTGCTGTGTTCACAGCTTCTTCTAGTCTCAGCAGTCACCACATACTGACAGTATCCACACGCAGCTCTGCTTTTGGTGTGAGTGTGCACAGATACCTGAGGCTCTTCAGAGCGTCTCCAGTACTGGATGAGGTAGCTCAACTTGTCTTCTAGCAAAGTTTTCATGGACTGGTTAGTGCTGCTCAGAGGGTCGGTGAAAATGATCTCTAGATCTCCTTTAACCGAGCTCAGCTTCACGCTGGAGGGAGGACCTAAAGCCGCTGAGAACATTAGAAAAGAGCCGGGGTCAGCATCACAGAATCAAACGCCAGTGCCAGGAACAGAGAGACAGACTACGAACAGAGAGACAGACAGACTACTGACAGACAGAGAGACTAACAGACAGACTACTGACAGAGAGACTACTAACAGACAAACTGATTGACTGACTGACACAGACAGGCAGAAAGAAAGAAAGACAGACTACTGACAGACAGAAAAAAAAGAAAAAGCAAGACTGACAGTCAAAAAAACAGACAGACAGACATTTACATTACATTAACATTTATTCATTTAGCAAACGCTTTTATCCGAAGCAACTTACAAATGAGGACAGTGGAAGCAATCAAAATCAACAAAAGAGCAATGATATATAAGTGCTATAACAAATCTCAGTTAGCTTAACGCAGTACACGTAGCAAGGGCTTTTTAAATATTACAACTTTTTTCATTTTTCTTTTTAAGAATATAATTAGAATAGAGAGCACAAGATGTAGAAGGGGCAAATAAAGATGGAAGAGATGTGTTTTTTGGATTGAGTTGGGGAGGTCATTCCACCAGGAGGGAACATTTAATTTAAAAGTCCGTAAAAGTGACTTTGTGCTTCTTTGGGATGAACAATCAAGCTGCGTTCACTTGCAGAACGCAAGCTTCTAGAGGCACATAAGTCTGAAGTAACAAATTTAGGTAAATGGGTGTAGAGCCAGTGGTAGTTTTGTAGGCAAACATCAATGCCTCGAATTTTATGCGAGCAGCTATTGGAAGCCAGTGCAAACTGATAAACAGAGGTGTGACGTGTTTTCTTTTTGGCTCATTAAAAATTAATCTTGCTGCCGCGTTCTGGATTAATTTTAAAGGTTTGATAGAATTGGCTGGAAGACCTGCCAAGAGACTGAAAGACAGACTACTGACAGACTACAAACAGACTGACTGACTGACTGACACACTACTGACAGGCAGACAGATAGATGACAAACAGACTGAAAGACAGACTACTGACAAACAGACCGATTAATCGACAGAAAGACAGACAGAGACTACTGACAGACAGGCAGATAGACAACTGACAGGCAGACAGATAGATAGATGACAGAAAGACAGACTGACACACAAACAGACAACTGACAGACAGACAGACTGGCGGAGGGGAAGGTGTGTGTGTGTGTGTGTGTTTATTAAGAACTCTTGGTGTGGAGACATACAGACTGTTTTAGGCACTGCTTGCCAGACGTGGAGTTTATATTGCTGAAATACCATTTTTATTGCAGCTGGGGACTTTAATCAGTGCAAATTGCAGACTGTTCTTCTCAAATATCACCAAAATGTGGACCCATCCACAATAAAAACACACTGGACAATGTTTACAGCAACATACACAATGCATACAGGGCTGCACCCCACTTTGGATACTCAGACCACATCTCTTTGTTCATGAACCTGAGAAAAGCCATTACAGTGGCCAAGAGACAGCACAGAGAGAAGCTGCACAGTTTCTACTCTAATGCTGATGCTGGGCGGATTTAGCAAGGCATTGTTCGCACCTGTTTCAAGACAATGAATATTGTTCCCCTTCCCAAGAAGAGCCCCCCAATCTGCCTGAACGACTACAGGCCAGTAGCACTCACTCCATTCATCATGAAGTATTTTGAGACAGTGGTGCTGACTCACATTCAGAGCAGTATGCCGGACATATTGGACCAAGCGGAGTACGCATATCAGCCCAACAGGTCCACTTCATACGACATTGCTGCTGTCCTCCATATTTCCTTTCTCACTTGGAAGATAAAGACACTTATATCAGGATGCTCTTTATTGATTATAGCTCTGCCTTCAATACGGTCATCCCTTACAAACTCACCCACAAACCACTTGTATTTGGACTACACCCCACATTTTGTGACTGGCAGACCGCAGTCTGTTAAGATTGGAGATAGGACCTCAGACACAGTCATAACAAACATTGGCACTCCACAAGGGTGTGTTCTCAGTCCCATCCTTTACACACTTTTCACACATGTCTGTGTTGTATCCCACAAAGACAACATTATACTAAAGTTTGCTAATGACACCGCAGTGATAGGACGGATCACTGGCAGGGATGCTGTGAGGACAACAATCTTACCCTCAACACGGACAAGACCAAGGAGAAGATGGTGGACTTGAGGAAAGAGAGGAAAACTCACCAGCCACTGTTTACCCAAGAGCCTGAAGTGGACAGGGTGAGCAGTTTTAAATACCTGGTGGTCCACATCAGTGAGGACCTCATCTGGACACTCTACACCATCCAGCTGGCACAACTGCAGCTGTACTTCCTGAGGAGGCTGGGGAAGTTTGGCATGTCACCTAAGATCCTGGTGTTCCTGAAGCTCAAGTGGTTGAGCAAGGTTGGGGGTTCAATTCCCCGGGAACACATGATAAGTAAAAATTGAATGCACTCTAAGTCGCTTTGGATAAAAGCGTCTGCTAAATGCATAAATTTAAGATCCTCAATAACCTCTACTGCTGTGTAGTTGAGAGCGTCTTGACCGACTGCATCACTGCGTGATATGGCAACACTACTGTAAAGGAGCGCAAACGTCTTCAGAGAGTGGTGAAGACTACTGAGAGTCCACAGAAGAGCTGCATCTATCATTAAAGACAATTTATTTTTAATAGTCTATATTCCTACTTCTGCAGCATAGTTTTTATCATGTTTCTTACATTGTACATGTATATTTGTAGTGTATTGTTTGTGTATGTGTGTGCATAGTTTTGGCATTCACTGCGGACAGCAAAGAATTTCATTGCTCAAGGAAACCGGTTTTCCTCACTGGGCATATCAAAATAAATGCTTTAAATCATTGAATCCTACTGACTGATTGATTGATTGATTGATTGATTGATTGATTGATTGATTGAATACTTTATTGAACAACAACAATCAACACAAAGTGTTCAAAAGGATAAAAACACAAAAAGCCCATAGGCTTATTTCCATTGTGGTCCTTAAGATGGAAGATGAGTAACAGTACATGTACTAACAACATTGAGGACAATGAAGAAAGGGAGCATAAAAAAATACATATAAATAAACAAAAAACACTAATAATAAAAAAAAAAAAACAAAGACTAAAATTCCAAAAATATTTCCTTACTTTTTTTCTTTTTTTTTCTCTTTATAAGTTTAATAACCAATTTTTTATTGAAGATTTAAAATGATAATAGGAAGAGCTCAACAGTTTAAGGTTTAAAGGTAAACCATTCCACAAGACAGCTGCGGAGTATAGGAAAGAGTACTTTCCCACACAGCTCTTAAAGCGGCAGGGCCTGTAATCTGTCGAACTCCCCCTGGTGCAGTAATTGTGCGTATCACTAATTTTTGAAAAGTAATCACATAAATACTTGGGTGCCAGATTATTTCTTATGTTATAAACTAAACACAGTTTAAGTTGAGAAACCCTCTCCTCCACTCTGAGCCACCCAAGACTTGAGAAATGGTCAGGAAGAAGATGAGTTCTGGGATGTAATTTAAGGATCACTCTGATTAGTTTATTTTGACAGATCTGTATCTTGTCTTTAAGACCTTTAGTAGTGCCTATGTACTAGGGTTGTGCCGATAGACGATAGTATCGTGTATCGACGATCGTCAGAGATATCGACATAAGCAGAATTCTCTGTCGACAATCAAGACGATATTAGGCTCATTTTCCTATTAATGTATTAGATTATAGTAATAACTATTATTTTTATTAGGCTGCTTATTATAATTCGGCTTTTAAACTGCCCAGCTATTTCACTTAATTTCACTGCCCGCATTTCACACACACACACACACACACACACACACCTCGCACGCGCAGGAGGATTAGAGCATGTAGTCGGTGAAGTTGTAACGCTTTGACTCGGATAATTCGTTAAATCCATGAAATGACAGAGATAGAAAACGGCGAGTTGGTGTCCCACACATTTAATGGCTGGTATACGGCAACACGCTCTTCTCATACATGAGAGATTAACTCTTTCTTGGTGTCACAAATAAAGTAAAGACAAAATAATTAACAAGGCGGCAGAGCGAACTTATCATCCATAGTGCATGGTTCTCACGTAGTCCTTTTCTTAAAGACCGATCACTTAACTTATAACACGCACTATGTGGTGATGACGTAGAAGGACTACGTGAGAACCACTATGGATAATAAGTTCAATCTGCCACCTTGTTATTATTTTCATGCACACCGCACTATAATGTGATGCATGCAAAATGCATAGTATCGGCCGTTACAAAGTCTCCATTCACAAAAAGACGTACATCGTCTGCAGAAATAAGGTGTTTCATTGCACTTTAACAAGTAATCTAAATGGCCTATATACTGTATGTGCACTAGTTTAAACGAGCCCTCACTAACTGAGTTTAATGCACAGTTATGTTAGAATGCATCTCATTCTTGTTTCTGTGGCGGTGCGTCAGACTCGTCATGAGGCGCGTGGTCCGGAGCGCTGTATGACTGATGCATCAGTTCAGTTCAACTTACTCCAAATATATCAACTTACCTGTTTTAAATACTTTATATTTAAATGTTCGTTTATGCCCAATATTAGTGTTAAACTGTTAGACTTTAAATGAAATCTGCTATTGATTTTCACAGTTGACTGATTTTGCAGAACATTTAGACGGATAACTTCCGTGCGCAGATAAGGACGTGCGATATGACAGTTGCGTCCGACTATGTATGAACTAGCTGTTTTAAATACAG
This sequence comes from Carassius carassius, assembly GCF_963082965.1. NCBI lineage: Eukaryota > Metazoa > Chordata > Actinopteri > Cypriniformes > Cyprinidae > Carassius > Carassius carassius. Next base: position 1,126,780 of record NW_026775030.1, read on the forward strand.
TATTTTTATATTTAACGTTAGTTAAATCAGTCAGTATGTTTGAAATTAATTTTTTTATTATTATTGGTGACTCCATAGTCTCTCTCTCGCGCACCTGCGCGGTTTAAAACACCCAATAGTTATGCTATGACAAGAACAAAGAGTATCTCTCTTGCTCCACCCATGCTCGATAATATCGTGTATCGTCGATCTCACGGGCTGACGATATGACGATTTGAAAAATGACCATATCGCCCAACACTACTGTGTACCAAGATGTACAGGCATAGCCAGGATTTTTAATGTTTTACTATCTAAGAGGCTGGATATTCTTGCCAGGAACTCAGTCCTTTGGCTTGCCTTTGAGATAATTTTTCGAGCCATAAGCTCCCCTGATAGTTTGATATCTAATATACAGCCCAAGTAAGTAACTGCTTCCTTGGCTGTAATTTCAACAATACCTACGACTACCCTGAACCCCATAGCCTTTTTCAGTTTATCTCTGGACCCAAAAAGAATTGATTCTGTTTTGCCAAGGTGGATAGACAACTTAGCCAAATACTGAGGATAAGGAGTTCAGAACTAAGCAGCCTTTCCACCTCTGATTTGTCTTTATGAGAGGCTAGAATAGCTGAGTCATCTGCAAATAAAAACAAATTACAGTTTATAGCTGGCGACATATCATTGACATATAATAGAAAAAAGAGGACCCAAAATACTCCCCTGGGGGACTCCGCAAGTTAATTTAAGTGGTGAGGACAAGCACCCTTCCACATCTACCACCTGTTCTCTGCCCACCAGGTATGACCTCACCCACTGAAGAGATGCAGGAGAAAATCCTAGGACTTTTAGTTTGTTCAAAAGGACATCATACTGAACCCTATCAAAGGCCTTTTGAAGGTCTATTAACACCATGCCACAATAATTCCCCTTTTCTACCTCTTTCCTAATAAAGTCTGTAAAATAAAACAGACCGGTATCAGTGGAATGGGCCTTTCTAAAACCTGATTGGAAGTCAAGTAAAAGGTTGTGTTCTGCTAAATAACTGTCTATTTGCTCATAAATGATCCTTTCCACAATTTTTGATATTGAACACAAGATAGATACAGGGCGAACATTTCCAGGATCAGATTTCGGCCCTTTTTTATTTAAAGGTATCACTCTTGCCACCTTAAATTCACTGGGGAAATGATTTTTTTCAATAGAAAAATTAATAAGATAAGTTATGACAGGAGTGATTATTTCAGCAGCATCCTTAAGAAATCTGGCAGGGGTGTTGTCAAACCCAGTAGCCTTGGAAAGATTTAGGCCTTTGAGTTTTTTTTAGTACCAGCTCCTCTGTTACTTGTTTTTTAATAAAGTGTTTGGCTGAACTCCCTTTGCTTCATAAAACTTATGCACTCTCTGTGGATCACTAAAAACACCTGACGCAGATGGAAGCTTCTGCGCCAGATTACTTGCAATTTTTTAAACTATTAAAAGTATCTGCCACCACTTTTTTATCATACCATATGTACCCATTAATATCTAGGCCTATTTTACCTTGTTTTTGCTTAGGGTTCCCTTTTATCCCCAAAGGCCTAAGAGTTGACCATAATTTCTTGGGATCCTTTTTATGCTCCTCAATTTTAGACATAAAAAATCCCTAAGAACTTTATATTCTTTAAAAAGAACAGGCAGTTTTGTTCTTTTAAACTCACTTAAGATTTTATCCCTCAAGTAAATGGTGTCCAAAATGTCATTTATCCAAGGCTGTGATCTTTGTTTAATCCTGGTCTCTGTTAATGGGGCTATCTTGTCAAGTATTTTCAAGAAAATAGATTGAAAACAATCCCATGCTGTATCAACATCACATATGTTGGTAATTTCCATCCAGTTGATATTATTATGTCCTGAGAATTCTCTTCACAGCTCTTCACAGATTTATGACATTTAATCTGAGCTCTCTTGACTTTCCTGGTACAGTAGGTTAAAAAAATGGTCACTAATTCCATACACAATGACACCACTTTGTAGGATTTTACTTGTGTCAGATACAATGATGTGGTCAATAGCAGTTTGGCAATGCTGTTATTCTGGTTGGAACGCTAATTAATTGAGTTAGACCATGCATTTTCAGAAAATCACAAAAGCCATTGTATAGTGGACCTTCTATATTCAAAACATCAATATTATTTTCTGCCATTAATATGACTTCCTGTTTTCAAAAATCATGACAGCCTGCACTGACGCAGTCATTTTGATTTGGAGGTCTATAAACAACACCACACAAAATTGGTTTGCTTTTTGGAAGCAAAATATCAATCTACACAGCTTCAAGGTCAACATTGACCAGGTCCTGTCTTATATTGAAATCAATATCAGACCTCACAAATATGCAAACCCCACCCCCTTTGTCTGTTCCGGTCTTTAGGAACGATAACAAAGTTTTCTATTTCAACTTCGGAGTCAGTATTATAAGAATCTAACCATGTTTCTGATGAACATAGTATACTGGCCTTGATTTTCCTGGCCAGCTCACGTACCTCCGTGATCTTTGGCAGTAGGCTGCAAATGTTTAAATGAAAACAATGCAAACCATTCGATGCAAAAACAGATATTTGTTCCTCAGTGAAGACCAAGTTGTTACTTCTCACAGTAGTGGCCTTCGATGTCGATTTTGTATCCGATACTGGTGCCTCCAGACAAACACAGTGCGTGTCCGCATCCTCACCTCCCCCGGGTAGCAGTCCCCTCAGTGTTGTATGTCCTCCAGGTGCCAGAGACTCCGCTGACCTCAGCCTTCCCATCCTCGTCCCCTCCAGCGCCTGGTGTCTACTGGCGTTAGGTATTTCAGCCTCAGCAGCACACTGCAGCCGCATACTCGTCCGCCTCGGCACCCGATATTCGCTGGTTCTTGAGTTTACAGCCGCGTTCGCACCAGACATCTCCCGCTGCGACTCCTGCAGCTGTCCATGTCTGTTAGCCGCATCCAGCAGACCCAAAGACAGCCCGTCCACCGGGTCCACGCTCTCGACAGCAGCAAGTTGCAGGTAGCCGATCGCTTCCTCTATTTGTGCCTTTGTTGGAAGGTTTCCTCTGAGTGCAGTCTCTGGACCAGGGCATTGGTGTATATCGCCAGATAGCAACAAGTAAAGTGAGATTATCAAACCGTTGTTACTTTGGCATTTGCTCATGGTTTTACGCTTTTGCCCAGTGCGCGGAGACTCGGCCCAAACGCAGGTATAAATTACACCCCTTCCAAAGCCGAAATGTTTATAGGCTTGGCCCGTTGTTTTTGAACTTATACTGATATGGATTTCAACTCCTTGGCATTGGGAGGAAATATTTTTCCTGTTCAGATTAACTTCAATAATATCAGATGGATTTACAGGGCTTGATAATAAAGCATACAGTAAGAGAGCTGCAAGCGCACCTGTCTCACCCACCGCCATGTTGTTCAATTCCGACTGTCTGATACTGAGACAGACAGACAGACAGACAGACATAGAGACAGATAGACTACTTACAGACAGATAGATATATTACTAACAGCCAGACAGAGACTACAGACAGACAGACAGATAGATAGACTACTTACAGACAGACAGACTACTTACAGACAGATAGACTACTTACAGACAGACAGACTACTGACAGACAGACAGACTACTTACAGACAGATAGATATATTACTAACAGCCAGACAGAGACTACAGACAGACAGATAGACAGACAGACTACTGACCGAGAGACAGAAAGACTGATAAGATAGACTACTAAAAGACCAACTGACAGACATTATAGACAGACAGATAAACAGACTACCGACAGACAGAAAGAGAGACAAACAGACAGACTACTGACAGACAGACAGAAAAAAAGATTGACAGACTACTGAAAGACAAGACAGACAAATGACTAACAGACAGACCGACAGACAGACCTACAGACTACTAACAGAAAGAAACAGACTGACAGACTACAGACAGATATACAGACAGTTAGAACGAAAGAAAGACTGACAGACAGACAGACTACAGACAGACAGACATTATAGACTGACTGACAGACAAACTGATATACTACTAACAGAAAGGCATAGGGCTCCACGATTAATTGAAATTAAATTGTAAAGGCGATAAATCACGATAAGGCAGAAACTGCAGTTGTAATGTGTTTCTCTGAGTGAAGCACAGTTCTGTGATCAACAGTAAATCTCTATCTGAAGGCCAGATGGCGCTCTTGTGCAGATGCTCCAAGTACGCTTTGCAGATGAAACACAGGAAATCCCTGAATAAACAGAAGGTTTAACTGCTTTCATTAATTCAGCATGGCTAATAAACACACGACTACGACAATATAGGGTATATCTGAGGTCATCTTATTATAATGTTTATTATAATAAAGTATATAATAATGCAATGCTATTCAACATTGCCCTTTTCACTGTTTAGAAATATGTTGCATGCCTTATTCTGTGTAAGAAGCCACATTAACTCACAGAAGGATTTATTTCTAACACTAGACTTACATTATTAAGTGAGTTCAACCAGAATTGTTTTATTAAAAACATGTAATCAAATGTGGTATTTTAACATGCTTTCAGAGAAAGCATAATTTACTACACAAAATCGTCTGCCATTATGAGCATGATTTTGTGTAGCTTGTCAGAGAACTACTAAATGCTGCTCCATTTAAAAGCACGTGCTGGAGATTTACTACTATAAGAGAACCGGCTTTACTAACAAGATATGCATGACAATAACATTCGATTAATCGTGCAGCCCTAGACAGACAGACAACTGACAGACAGACAGCTCACCTTGTTCATCAGGACAGAAACTGATCTGGACCCAGCTGGAGGATTGCTGTGATGTGTTGGCCCGCACACGCAGCAGAAATAAGCCATTGTAATGCAGTTCAGCTCCAGAGAAATCACAGTGATGCTCCAAAACATTGACACACACCGATGTCCAGTACTGCTCATAATTGGCCTTCCGGGACCGATACTCCCTGTTGGAGGAAAGGACGACATGAGTGCACTTGATCTGACAGTAAAGCAGTGCTTCCTGAGCCTGTTCCTGAAGCCCCAGTGCTGTCTCCATCAAACACAGTATATATAACAAAGTATTCAAAAGTTACAGTTTCCAATTAATGGGTTAAGGTATTATTTATACACAAAAGATGCAATGGATTGTTTTGATTCTGGACTCATTTCAATCACGAGAATTTGCTATAAATAAGGATGTGTCCCTTTCCACGATCAGACCATGTTTCAAGAAATGACAAGTGTAAAAACATTGAGAAAGTTATAACATGCGCCTTTGGGGTTCCTCGATGAGGAATATCTTTACATCTAAATAAAAAATCATTGTAAGAGCAGTGGTCGGATTGTAAAAAAATAAAATAATTCAGGGGTTATGGTGTGGTCAATTTCGTTTGGGTTTGTTCTGTTGCTAATTTTAACACAATGATTACAAAATTAGTCTAAAAAGGTTAAAAGGCAATTTTTTAAACCAACTATTATTTTAAAGCTTTTTTTCCCCTTCTTGAGCCAGAAATGGAGGAATTTGGGTCAATACTGCTAATTAAACAATATTTAGCTGAATGTGTTTATGTGCTGCCACCTTGGCTGGTTTAGGACTGTCATGGATAAAGAAAGATGACAATAAAACTAATAAATGATTTGTTGAATCATTCAAATCAAATGATTAATCCAAACAGCTGATTAAATTAGAAACGAAAGTGAATTAGCATATTCATGTGCTGATATTCAGCAAAAGTACATTGCTTATGCAATGAATATAAAAACATAACTCAAACATGGGCATTTTTTCTTTCATGTGAAAGATTATGTGTCTTTAGTCAGATGCATTTAAATGTGACTGTGTTTCAGATGCCATCAACTCAAACTTTTGACAAAAGTGTGGCCTAAATGGCCCTTGTTATCCCATTAGGTCAGCATTAGGTCAATGCATCAATGGACTCTCCATGGGAGAGGTCCTATCAGGTCATCACCAGGTTACACCATCAATGGCTCTCCATGGGGTGTTATTGTACTGTTTGTACCACATTTGTTACCAGGTATAAAGGTCGGGTCTTACAGACAGTACTTTGGGTTAAGATTGCTTGAAGGATGACATGCTAACATCACTGCTGAAGAACTGCTACACTGCTACCTTCCAACTTATTTTATGTATTAGAGAAATCTAGTACATTGGCGAGCCACCCAAACTACTGCTCAGCCAAATATAGCAAAATCTAACACATTGCTTGAATTATAAGGGCATTTTGACTGCATTCTAATGGGCTTCATCGCGCAGTGAATGCTTTCTGGACTCTCAAGATGTGTTCTGTTTGTGTTCTGCAATGTTGTTTACTCGATAATGTCAGCTCTCCTATCGTCCCTCAGTCACACATACAGCACAATGACAATGTCAGGGCAATGTCTTTAAATTCTATTCAAGGAAAAATCATACTTATTTTAAAGAACTTTCATAAGAATTGAATTGTAACATTTCATTTGCACAATAGATTTTACATGACACACAACATTACTAACCCCCCCCCCCCCCCCCCCCATTTTTTTGTGAAAAATATCATGCCATTTTCCATGATCTATGCATGTTTCATGAAATTATAAAGGTAAACACAACCCATATGTTTTTTATTATTTATGTATTTAATGGTTTTATGTGTGTGATAGCATACTGGAATATATTTAGATCTAATGAACGGATTATAATGTGTTTGGGCTCCTTTTAATCAGGAGAATTCTGAAAAAACAAACAAACAAAAAGCATGCAATTTTCCATGATCTATGATTGTTTCATGAAGTTATAAACAAAAGCGTAAAGTGAAACGTTTCTTCTGCTGTGCCTCAAGTGCCCCGGTTGGGTTTTTTGTGTTATAGCTATGAGCAATATCTTTGGATCTCCGATTATGACGGGGGAATATATAATCGGGAGAAATTTCCGAAAATAATATTATGCAATTTTCCACAATCTATGCATTTACCAACAAATTTACGAATAAAAACAACATGAAGCATAGAGTTGTTTTTCTTTTTGCGCTTGTCTGGTATAATGTGTTACAGCTCAATGAGGAGTATATTTTGATTTCGATGGATTATGGGATAATGGGAGAACTTATAAATATGAATTTAGAACTTAGAAATAATATGTCATGAAGTTATGAGCTAAGATTATACCTATTTTATGTTACTCCATTCAGGAAGTGCTTAGTAATTTGATTCAGATTTTTTTTGTGCGGACACCTCGGGTTTAAAGGGTTAATAATCCTGAGCACATTTAAACACATTTCTCCTTCATTTCTTACAGCAGTAATGCAAAAGTAATATAGATTATTATAAATATAATTCTCTTGGTAGTATTTGTTGTTCTGTCTTTCATTTATGCAGATTTTCCCTCACTCATTTTTACATTACAGTAACAGTGAGAATAAAAACAAAACATCTAGACAAAATGCTAATCAGAAATTTGGAGGAAAAGACTGTCGATATTCCAAAAAGGTGTAGGCCTAATTTTCTTTATGCTAAATATAATTTAGCAGTTATTTTCCTTGGCATGTTGAGATGAAAAATAAACCTGACCTTAAGAAGCATTTACACACATTAGCATTTACGCATTGTGTCACACATTAGACCTTGGTCATATCCTTAGTCTACATCTCCTCAAACAATCTATTACAGTGTTTGTGAGGTCTTATGACCTTTTCTTGACTTTAACAGTAGATTCAGTCACAAGCCCAAATAAGCATGTACACCCGGGTCATGTGCATGAAGCAAACACATATAAAGGCTCTTACAGTATATACTGTGTGGTGAAGGTGACGGTCTGGTTGATGGCGGTCTCATGAGGCCAGTCCCACCGCAGCACATAACGGGTGTTGAGCGAGTCCATGCTGACGTTCTCAGGACACCTCAGATCTCCAAATCCTGCCAGACACACACACACACACAGTTTCTGTTTCTGCAGGGTTGAGCATTATAACTGTACTCTGCTCCACAGCTCTCCAGACTCATCTTCATAACTAGCAGTGTGCAGACAATGTGCAGGGTGGACAGCTTCACTGGTGTAATTACACAGCCATAAACCTAATTACACTTTCACTTATGATATCATAGATTTCCTTTAGTGTGAAATACAGCATCTTTTCAAGAAAAGACAGAGAAGTTTAAACCAAGAGCAACGGACATTTACAGTTACAGATTCTTATAATCCATTTGTGGCCATATTTTACATTTCTCAAACAGATTTCTTAAATGCATAACTGCAGTGTTTTAATCACTGTATGCCTTTATGAACAGTCTACATAAAGTGATTAAAGCTTGCAGAAGCATTTTTATTGTAAGTTTGACTGTATTTAACCACAGTAGTTCTCTGTGTGTTCAGGTTTAAGCTCAGCATCTCAACTCAGGAAGCTCCCTGAAACAAACACCCATCTCTACAGCACATCTGAAGTAACTTTCATATAGAAACATCTTGTTCCTTAAGGCCCCAATATACTTCAAACGAAAATCAAAGAACTAACTTATATGACATCATTTAGAACAAAATCAGGCCAAAGCATTTTGAGTTTGTTTCGGCAGTTAGAAACAGCTGACCAAAGCAAACGTTCTGGGGGAGTTAGCTTAGTTTTGGCTCCTAAACACCTTTGAGTTTTCATTGGTCTGTGGCGTTTACACAATCAGTGAGTGTGTTCTGAAACTCCACCTTCTTTGACATGAGAGTTTTTTCCCATTTGTTTGTTTTATTCAGCGGAGGTCAGGCAAGAGAGAACAATATCTCCGGCCTAGTCACTAGCAACATGAATACACTGGAATGTCCAATAGCTGAGCAGCACAGATTTATCCGCACCTGTACGATCTCTCGCAGGGAGACTTTAAAGATTAAGGGAAAGCATTTAACTCCTAGAAACAAATTGCAACGAAGCTTGCTGCTGACGACCCAGAGTTATGCAAAAAGTGACAAACATGCATCCGAGACAAGCTTTTCAAAACCATGGAAAGAATGAAAGGAAAGAGTAAAGATATAAGGTAGCAAGTACCAAATACACATTTCAAATAAATGTTACACCATACTACTGCTGCTGCTGCTGTTGTTCTTTCAATAAGCAAATTTAAAAGGTATACAGTAAATGAAATGCCAAACGATTATACAATAAAAATGTTTTAATCAAAAGTAAATCAGGACCCCGCATAAAATATAAAAAGTTTATATTTATAAAAATGTATCCAGTTTAATAAAATAATGAACACTAATAAAATAAAGTAACAAACTGACTCCTATTCTCTTGGTCGGCGTTACGTCACAAATCATGTGACCTGCATAGCAACAAGCCGCCGCCGTGTTTGAAGGGTAAAACAAACCGAAGGCAATCAAGGCAAAGCCCGAGGAAAATCAAAAAGGTATCTATTCACAGAAGTTTTGTTGTGGATTATGTCAGTTATGGATACTAACGGACTACTTTGTATTAATGATGAATGATATCTGTGTATGCGAATGTATGTCGGTGGTGAGAAGTGAAGTGAATGTAATAAAACACTCATGTAAAGCGCTTTGTGACTAACGTTAGCTAACGTTAAATACATGTATGTGAAAGGCGCTAGCAGCTATACAAATACAGATCTTCTTTCTTCTATTACAGAATGTCTTATCAATATATAGAAAGTCTACTTGTGCCTGCATTGACCAGGTACCACAGAAAGCTGTCGCTTGTAGGTTTAACGTTACAATCTTGTCCCTATCGACATCCAGCTGAGTCCTGGGAGAACAACCCAAAGGCATGGCCCAGGCTCGAGTATCCAGACATATACAATTACCTCATCAAATCCCCTGGTGTGAACACCATGTGTACATACCATGTGTCCTACACTTGCAGTCATGTTTAAATACCCATCAAGCATCGATTACATTAACTATGTTCATTTAGAAAAAAAAAGATGTTTATTCAAAAGCACTGTGTTACACAATGGCTGTAATGAGCTCAGTCTGTCAGTGGCACAGCTTGTACAGTGTCAGTGAGGGACACAGTTTTTTCAAAAAAGCAAAAATAGACTAACTGCAGAAACGTATCTTATTCCCCACACAACTAGTGCATTTCATTGTTGCTTATCAGTGTAGAGCTGCCGACCATTATGCATAGCAATGTCATAACATAGCAACAGAAAATTGAGTGGCCATCTCTGCAGTGGTATTATTTTGTTATTCTTTGATTTGCCGAATCATTGCTAATTTTTTAGGCATGATTCTCGGCAGTTTTCTCGACAGCTTCGTGTTGCTTAATGGCGAGCGCTTGTTTGTTTTACCCTTTGCCGCGGTTGCTATGCGCGCGCAGTGCATTATGGGAGTAAAAGTCCCAGATGTCCGACCTCGAGAATATTTTTTCTACATCATGCTAAAGTTATCAGTCTATGAGCCATTCACATTATAAGACATATTATGGAAATGGAATGGTTCTTTTGTGTTGTAAACATGATACTTGACTCTAAACTGCTGCTAATCATTATTCTTTTGTCTATAATATTCTGACCATTGGGTCTCGTCTCACACCTAGATTGCCTACATTATTTCATCCTTGTAGTATTTAGGGCATACGCCTAGCAAGTCATGTTTACATTAATCTACACCCCGCCTCCAGCGGCGCGAGTCGTGTTTACATTAATCTAAACCCCGCCTCCAGCGGCGCGAGTCGTGTTTACATTAATCTACACCCCGCCTCCAGCAGCGCGAGTCATGCTTACAATAATCTAAACCCCGCATCTAGTGGCGCGAGTCGTGTTTACATTAATCTACACCCCGCCTCCAGCGGCGCGAGTCGTGTTTACATTAATCTACACCCCGCCTCCAGCAGCGCGAGTCATGCTTACAATAATCTAAACCCCGCATCTAGCGGCGCGAGTCGTGTTTACATTAATCTACACCCCGCCTCCAGCGGCGCGAGTCGTGTTTACATTAATCTACGCCCCGTCTCCAGCGGCGCGAGTCATGTTTACATTAATCTACACCCCGCCTCCAGCGGCACGAGTCATGTTTACATTAATCTACACCCCGCCTCCAGCGGCGCGAGTCGTGTTTACATTAATCTACACCCCGTCTCCAGCGGCGCGAGTCATGTTTACATTAATCTACACCCCGCCTCCAGCGGCACGAGTCATGTTTACATTAATCTACACCCCGCCTCCAGCGGCGCGAGTCGTGTTTACATTAATCTAAACCCCGCCTCCAGCGGCGCGAGTCATGTTTACAATAATCTAAACCCCGCCTCCAGCGGCGCGAGTCGTGTTTACATTAATCTACACCCCGCCTCCAGCGGCGCGAGTCATGTTTACATTAATCTACACCCCGCCTCCAGCGGCGCGAGTCGTGTTTACATTAATCTACAACCCGCCTCCAGCGGCGCGAGTCGTGTTTACATTAATCTACACCCCGTCTCCAGCGGCGCGAGTCATGTTTACATTAATCTACACCCCGTCTCCAGCGGCGCGAGTCGTGTTTACATTAATCTACACCCCGCCTCCAGCGGCGCGAGTCATGCTTACATTAATCTACACCCCGCCTCCAGCGGCGCGAGTCGTGTTTACATTAATCTACACCCCGCCTCCAGCGGCGCGAGTCGTGTTTACATTAATCTACACCCCGCCTCCAGCGGCGCGAGTCGTGTTTACATTAATCTACACCCCGCCTCCAGCGGCGCGAGTCATGTTTACATTAATCTACACCCCGCCTCCAGCGGCGCGAGTCATGCTTACATTAATCTACAACCCGCCTCCAGCGGCGCGAGTCGTGTTTACATTAATCTACACCCCGCCTCCAGCGGCGCGAGTCATGCTTACATTAATCTACACCCCGCCTCCAGCGGCGCGAGTGGTGCTTACATTAATCTACACCCCGCCTCCAGCGGCGCGAGTGGTGCTTACATTAATCTACACCCCGCCTCCAGCAGCGCGAGTCGTGTTTACATTAATCTACACCCCGCCTCCAGCTGCGCGAGTCATGCTTACATTAATCTACACCCCGCCTCCAGCGGCGCGAGTCATGTTTACATTAATCTACACCCCGCCTCCAGCTGCGTGAGTCATGTTTACATTAATCTACACCCCGCCTCCAGCGGCGCGAGTCATGTTTACATTAATCTACACCCCGCCTCCAGCGGCGTGAGTCATGCTTACATTAATCTACACCCCGCCTCCAGCGGCGCGAGTCGTGTTTACATTAATCTACACCCCGCCTCCAGCGGCGCGAGTCGTGTTTACATTAATCTACACCCCTCCTCCAGCTGCGCGAGTCATGCTTACATTAATCTACACCCCGCCTCCAGCGGCGCGAGTAGTGTTTACAATAATCTACACCCCGCCTCCAGTGGCGCGAGTCATGTTTACATTAATCTACACCCCGCCTCCAGCGGCGCGAGTCGTGTTTACATTAATCTACACCCCGCCTCCAGCGGCGCGAGTCGTGTTTACATTAATCTACACCCCGCCTCCAGCTGCGCGAGTCATGCTTACATTAATTTACACCCCGCCTCCAGCGGCGCGAGTCATGTTTACATTAATCTACACCCCACCTCCAGCGGCGCGAGTAGTGTTTACATTAATCTACACCCCGCCTCCAGCAGCGCGAGTCATGTGTACATTAATCTACACCCCGCATTCAGCAGCGCGAGTCGTGTTTACATTAATCTACACCCCTCCTCCAGCGGCGCGAGTCATGTTTACATTAATCTACACCCCGCCTCCAGCGGCGCGAGTAGTGTTTACATTAATCTACACCCCGCCTCCAGTGGCGCGAGTCATGTTTACATTAATCTACACCCCTCCTCCAGCTGCGCGAGTCATGCTTACATTAATCTACACCCCGCCTCCAGCGGCGCGAGTCATGTTTACATTAATCTACACCCCGCCTCCAGCGGCGCGAGTCATGTTTACATTAATCTACACCCCGCCTCCAGCAGCGCGAGTCGTGTTTACATTAATCTACGCCCCGCCTCCAGCAGCGCGAGTCGTGTTTACATTAATCTACACCCCTCCTCCAGCGGCGCGAGTCATGTTTACATTAATCTACACCCCGCCTCCAGCGGCGCGAGTAGTGTTTACATTAATCTACACCCCGCCTCCAGTGGCGCGAGTCATGTTTACATTAATCTACACCCCTCCTCCAGCTGCGCGAGTCATGCTTACATTAATCTACACCCCGCCTCCAGCAGCGCGAGTCATGTTTACATTAATCTACACCCCGCCTCCAGCGGCGCGAGTCATGTTTACATTAATCTACACCCCGCCTCCAGCGGCGCGAGTCATGCTTACATTAATCTACACCCCGCCTCCAGCGGCGCGAGTCGTGTTTACATTAATCTACACCCCGCCTCCAGCGGCGCGAGTCGTGTTTACATTAATCTACACCCCGCCTCCAGCTGCGCGAGTCATGCTTACATTAATCTACACCCCGCCTCCAGCGGCGCGAGTCATGTTTACATTAATCTACACCCCGCCTCCAGCGGCGCGAGTCATGTTTACATTAATCTACACCCCGCCTCCAGCGGCGCGAGTCGTGTTTACATTAATCTACACCCCGCCTCCAGCGGCGCGAGTCGTGTTTACATTAATCTACACCCCGCCTCCAGCGGCGCGAGTCATGCTTACATTAATCTAAATGAGCAGAAGGAATATTTGTGTGAATAGTATTATATTTTTGAATTCATGAAAATGTTTGTATTTTCTAAATGTTGGTTGGCAAGAAAGAAATACATGTGTACATAATGACAAGTGTAGAATAGTGTGGAAAACATTCAGTGTTCTTTCTGTCAAACTGAGGACACTGAATTGTGATGCACTACCCTAATGATATTTCATAAGTTTGTTTGCATTGTCATTTTTTTTTTTTACTGCACAACTGTCACTTTTATACGACCAAACCACAATAGAAGTTAATTTGGTTACTTCATTTTTATATTCAGTGTTATTCAAAAGAAGATGCTTCTAATACGTTACTGTCATGGATCATAAAAACTACAGGTGCATCTCAATAAAGTAGAATGTCGTGGAAAAGTTCATTTCAGTAATTCAACTCAAATTTTGAGACTTGTGAATTAAATTCAATACACACAGACTGAAGTAGTGTAAGTCTTTGGTTCTTTAATTGTGTGATTTTGGCTCACATTATCAAAAACCCACCAATCTCAACAAATTAGAATACTTCATTAAACCAATAAAAAAAACATTTTTAGTGAATTGTTGGCCTTCTGGAAAGTATGTTAATTTACCGTACGTGTACTCAATACTTGGTAGGGGGTCCTTTTGCTTTAATTACTGTCTCAATTCGGCATGGCCTGGAGGTGATCAGTTTGTAGCACTGCTGAGGTGGTCTGGAAGCCCAGGTTTCTGTGACATTGGCCTTCAGCTCATCTGCATTGTTTGGTCTCTTGTTTCTCATTTTCCTCTGGACAATAGCCCATAGATTCTCTCTGGGGTTCAGGTCTGGTGAGTTTGCTGGCCAGTCAAGCACGGCAACACCATGGTCATTTAACCAACTTTTGGTGCTTTTGGCAGTGTGGGCAGGTGCCAAATCCTGCTGGAAAATGAGATCAGCATCTTCAAAAGCTGGTCAGCAAAAGGAAGCATGAAGTGCTCCAAGATTTCTTGGTAAGCGGGTGCAGTGACTTCGGTTATCAAAATCACAATGGACCAACACCAGCAGATGACATTGCAGCCCAAATCATCACAGACTGTGGAACTTCACACTGGACTTCAAGCAACTTGGGCTATGAGCTTCTCCACCCTTTCTCCAGACTCTAGGACCTTGGTTTCCAAATGAAATACAAAACTTGCTCTCATCTGAAGAGAGGACTTTGGACCAATGGCAACAGTCCAGTTCTTCTTCTCCTTAGTCCAGGTAAGACGGCTCTGATGTTGTCTGTGGTTCAGTAAATCTCTCGACACGTCTGTGTGTGGTGCTCTTCATGCCTTGACCCCAGCCTCAGTCCATTTCTTGTGAAGTTCACTCAAATTCTTGAATCATTTTTGCTTTGACGATCCTCATAAGGCTGTGGTTCTCTCTGTTGGTTGTGCATCTTTTCCTTCCACACTTTTTCCTTCCACTCAACTTTCTGTTAACATGCTTGGATACAGCACTCTGTGAACAGCCAGCTTCTTTGGCAATGAATGTTTGTGGCTTACCCTCCTTGTGAAGAGTGTCAGTGATTGTCTTCTGGACAACTGTCAGATCAGCAGTCTTCCCCATGACTGTATAGCCTAGTGAACCAAACTGAGAGACCAATTTGAAGGCTCAGGAAACCATTGCAGGTGTTTTGAGTTGATTGTCTGATTGGCGTGTCACCATATTCTAATTTGTTGAGATAGTGAATTGAGTGAATAGAGACATCAAAGCCAGCGGCACATATCAGAAGGTCTAGCCGAGGTGAGACTGCTCTCGGTGGATACATGATCACAGCTCTCGCTGATCGTGTGGAGCTCACGTCTCCGAACTCGGCTAAACACATTTTTAAATAGGCGCTGTCTTTATAAACAACTACATTCTCGCCTGAAATACTTTTAAAATTTAATTTCATGATACAATAACAGTAATATTTTAAAAATGTTCCGAATAAATGGTGGTCGAAATCACAATGCTGCATGAACTCAACCAATCAGGATGTTTAGTGCTCAAATCCCACCTCCGAAAGTTCCGGAACTTTGAAAAGTACCACCTTGCTAGCAGGGACTTTCTGAGGGGCATTTTTTTTTACCCGGAACTTTATTTAGGTCCTGCGGTGGAGTACCAAAGTCCCAAAGTCCCTAGTTCCTAGGTAAAGTTCCTGCAGTGAAAACGCGGCTTATAACATGCATGCGCATTAACATGGTGACAACACAAGCATGTGTAATTTGCATTGCGTGATGACGTTAGGTGTTTTCGCGTCGTGTGTGACGTAACCAGTCATTAAAACGCATGCGCATACTTAACAGAATACTCTATTAAAATTTAAAAATCTAAATGTTAAATGTAAAAATCATTAAAGTATTAAAGAGCACTGAAGTGGAAAAAAGAATGGAAAAACAATAGTAAAATGGAATACAACACATATCCATGATTTCAACCATGTTTCATCCGAAGTAATATTATACCGAATTACAGAGATGATTCTGTAATATCTGTGTAGTATTTTATTTACAATACATTAACATTCTGTTGCAGTTTATTTCACTGTGTATATTGTAAAACTATACTTTAATGGCACCTTACATATATATATATATATATATATATATATATATATATATATATATGTGGTTTTTTTTGTTTTTGTTTTTTGTTTTCTCATGTCAAGCGACCTCAATGACATGATATTTTTCCCCTGGAATGTGGATTTTATCAGGAGAACTCTGCTAAAAACCTGTATTTAACTCCTGGAACGCGGGAACACCAGGGGACACCATTTAAACAACGCGATTGGGTGGGTTTTGTGAGAACCCTGTCTGGGTCTGGGGGAAGCACTGGACCCAGAGGGCGTGCTGTCATGGAACGTCAGAATCTGATTGGCTGATGAATCTGTCACTAATGCTCGTTACAAATCTGATTCAACGTCTTTCAACAAAAGAGAAGCACTATCTGTAGATCTGGCCGCAGACTTTATGTAGGATACTCCAGTTCCCTCAACGAAACTACACAAATGAGAATGATATCTAAATAATAATAATACAAACATTTTTCATACAACTAATTGTTTTATAGGGCCAGCAGGGAAGGCCCTGATGGCCCACCACTGGCTTAATGAAACACATCTGAGCCAAACATGAGAAGTAGACCAGAATATTTGACTGTGTCCCTGGACACGACACTTATATCATTATAATTCATAGCTGGGCATTATGCTAATTGTGAATAAGTGTACTATCTATCTACTGCTGTAGATTACAGAGGAAATCACCTGCTGGAGGACAATGAATGTGCACTGTCAATGAGCTGATTCATGATAAAATAAAAATAAAAATCTGAAATCCGCGCCTACAGACCAGTGTGAAAACCATCCCTTAAAACAAGCAAACCTGCAGAACTGTAAATATTAAAGTCAATATGTCTTCTAAAAGTCCAAACAATTAAGACTGTAAATTACTTTGATTTATAGCTAAAATATAGCTACATTTGCTATATTTTCAAACCAATAAATAAATAAATAAAACACAACAACAAAAACAAAAACAAAACGTGATTAGGTATTCCTTTTATATCACTGTCCTCTTATGTTAAGAAATAAATCTCCTGACAGGTCACTCCCAAGTGGTTTCATTGTCAGCATCGAGTCCGAGTATGATTCAGTGGGCTTTATAACACTTTCAATTGTCAAGAAATCACTTATCTTTAACAGTTTTGGTTCAATATAGCATTACTTCAAACACAGAGCGTTAAGTCATCGCCTGACACTGTTATTTAAACATAAGTGCATAAGTGAGTGAACATAAGTGAAGTCTCGGTGCGAATTTACAGCGAATCTTGGTGATTTCGGTCTTTTTGAGCGGAAATGATCCCACTATCCAAGCAGCAGACTAGGATCTGTTTTACAGTCGCGCAGTTAAACCGTTTTGTGGCAGATGATGAGAAGTAGTTAGAGTGAGTACAGAGTCAGAAGATGAACTCACCCGTGGACACTTTGAGCAGAAGCAGAGAACAGACGCAGAAGCAGCGGAGCGCCTCCATGTCCACATTGAGCTGCTGCTCGGGGTTTGCGCTGGAGGCCCCCACAAACACAGAAGTAACACAGAAGTCACGCGGAAGTGATGTTCAGGCTCCGCTATTACGAAACTACAGGGTGTGTTCTATGAAGATAAAATTATGCCATAATGAATTGCAAGCGCAAGGTAAAATTTGTGAAAGTGTAAATAAGATTGCAAGCGTAAATCAAATCAAATCAAATCAAATTTGCATGCGCAAGATAAGATTTGTAAAGGTGTAAGTCGACTTTCAAGTGTAAGAAAAAAATATTTGCAGCATTTTAGTGTTATTCGTAAGTGTAATTCATGTATTGTGAAACTGCAGCTTCATGCTAACGGCTGGTTTGGCATTTTCATTGAAATGATGTATATGTTAAGCATCAGCTCAAAGGTCTAAGCATATTATATGGTGTATATCATATAATCTGCTTAGAGCTTTGAGCTGATATCCAAATCTATAATTTAAACACAGTGTGTGTCCATTGCTCATTTATTCTCAATACGGTCCTCTGACAAAACTATTCTTGGTCGCCCAAGCTTGCCAGATTCAAAATCTAGAATGTTGTACACGTGATTGTCGTTGATCTCACCAATCACCTGCACAACCTCTCTAAGTCCATTCATTACAGCATGTAGAAATCCTGCATCCTCCTGGCTTGAAACTGCACTTAAAAAAACTAGCTCCTGTGAACAGGTAAACTCCAAAAAATCTAAATCAACTGGTGGCCGATTAAGCAGATGGGTCAGTCGTGTGTGAAGTCTATCCATCACAGCATTCATTAGTAGTTCCTACGATTTAGACAGCAGTATAACAATTAGCAACATGCACATTATAGATTTGCTATAAAATGTATTAATTATATAGTTTAGCATCAGCTCAAAGCAGATACCATTTAATATGCTTAGACCTTTGAGCTGATGCCTAACATATACATAATTTTGAGCTGATGCTTAACATATAGACCTACATCCTTTCAATGAAAATGCCAAACCAGCCGAATCTGTTTTTCTTAACACCGAGAATGTCATAGTATGCAGTATTAACACACGGGAGGCGGGAGTCGGCTTAATAGTAGCCTACACAACTTATAAATTATTTTAATATAGGCCTACAACAATTGTTTATTATTATATATTTGTGTGTGCGTTAAAAGTACCATAACGGCGGCGAGGAAGATGCTGAGCCAAGTCAGAAAGTCACTCACGAAGGAGTTTGTTTCTCTTCTGGTGACTGGCGCGATAATTGAACCAATCAGATAAGAGTAAATCGAGAGTCAGCAAGAAGCTCATTTGATTGGCTACATGAAGAAGGTGGACCCGCCCTCCTCTTTCACGCTTGCAAAGCTAAGTCAGTGATAGAATCGTGCCAAAACTGTAAGCGCAGAAAGACGAACTGTGCAAACCAGGTTATTTCGGGAGCGTTTATCCTACGCACCCAACAAGTAATTTAGACGTTTGCAGCAGTTTATTTTTTAAACAAAGTTTGATTTTACGCAATTAATCTGTTTTGCAGTTCTTGACTCTGTTGCTTTCGCTTGCAAATTGATGTTCACAGACCTGCAGTACTTTTGGCCGCATCTGTGCGCTGAAACAGTGCCAAAAGTGTACACGCGGAAAAATGGAAGTCAGAAGAATGCAGATCCTTATTATTTTGCGTTAGCATGAAGCTGCAGTTTCACAATACATGAATTACACTTACGAATAACACTAAAATGCTGCAAATATTTTTTTCTTACACTTGAAAGTCGACTTACACCTTTACAAATCTTATCTTGCGCATGCAAATTTGATTTACGCTTGCAATCTTATTTACACTTTCACAAATTTTACCTTGCGCTTGCAATTCATTATGGCATAATTTTATCTTCATAGTGTTCTCACCAAAACTGAAGAAAGCAGGGAGCTCTATTCTCACAACACAGGTGAATGAGATGAAAATCCTGCCTTAATTCTAAATATATAAATAAACAAATGCACAAAGAAATGTAAAAAAAAAATAATAATAATAATACATATTTTATAATTTTATTTCCTTATTTTTATTAAAAAAAAACTCTTTCTACTTTTATTTATTTGTACATTTCTTGGTGAGGTAATGATGAGGATTTAAATATTATGGGACTTGGTTAAGAGGTAATGAGTTTTATCTCAGGAGTAATCGAGTCAGAGCAGGCGAGGGGTAAGCTGCCCAAACGCAGCACGAAGTGTAGCCTACATGACACTTTTCTAATAGTGTGGGATGAATGACTTAAATGGGCAAAATGGCCAAAATATTATATCACGGGTTATTATTTCAGTATTTCGTGAGGGTTCGTTTTGTCTGGGAAGCATGCAATCTGTGATCGAGAGCATTTGCTGAAGTTGGCGAAAGTGTGAAATCACTTTCTTATGCACGCTGTTTTATCAGGTTTCACTATCAACACGTTTCCAAGATTGGTAGGGGAGAACCGGGGCGAAAGTAACAAAGCGATTTGCTCAGAGCCTATTACTGCATTTGCATTCCCAGCTATGACGGTATATTCAGCATTCAATCCTTGATGGAGCTGAGAAATATTACGTGATTTCCTCATCATTTCCCGCAGTTAGGTCGGTAAAACTGTTTTCGAGTACAAAAAGTAAATTATTGAAGCGGTAATTTTTTTAATTAGTTGTGTTGTTTTTTTTGTTTCATGTGTCACAGCAATGATCAACCTACAGGTTATTTAGTGCTTTAACACATCCTAAAGTTTGCATTATCAAAGTGTTTTAGTATAAAAGTAAATCAGGTTTAAATGCCAGGAGTTCCTGTTCCGCTACAGTGACAAGAAGTATTTATTTTGTTCCGGTACATGCTATTCTGTGAATTTCTGTCTCTTGCATCATTTATTAAAATGTTTGTCATATTATACCAATAGAATATGTCTGAGTGAGGGTCAGAAAGACAAACAGTGGTCTGGTTTTATCCAGATGTTTATGAGAGAGCGTTTCTGGACACAGAGGAACATCTGGGTAGCTCCTACCTCACATTTACCTTAGTTATATTTAGGTTTTAGCCATACCTTAGCTTTTACACCTCCAGCTATGAATTTGCAGTGTTTCCAGATGTTTTAATGCACATTTTGAATTTATGCATAAAAACAACTGGATGGAAACATGAATAGGCCTACTGTTACATTATGTTTAGAATTTATATTATGCCAATGTAATTTAATTATTATATTGTTCATTCTGTTGAAAAAGTGTTTTATAAAAATACACTGAAATAAAAAAATAAAAAATAAAAAAATAAAGTTTGTACAGTCGGGTTTTGAGACATTTGATGAAACTTAAATTTAAAATAAAAATATAAATATAAATATGTAATTTAATAATTTTTTTTACAAAAATAAAAGACAGAATATGTTTGCAGTTACATATTTACAAGGTCATAGTCAGGTATACTTAATAAAAATAAGAGTAACAGAAAATAAATCTAGCTTATGTTGTTGTGTTACTTTTAACCCACCTGTGTGTTACTTTCGTCCCAACCGATGGGGTCAAAAGTAACAATGTGCAACCTATGTTCAAATTGAAATTATACTGAAGCCTTTCTACATTTCTACAAAATACCACCTGGTATTGATAGACCAGACTTATGAGTTACTGACCACAGCAGAAATATATCTCTGTCTACAACATTATCTTTTAAAATGATGTTTTTCTGAAAAATGGTACTTTCGCCCCTGCTCTCCCCTAATAGAAGGAGGCAGAGCCGATCTTCCTTATACACAAAGTACACAAGCTGTGTAGGGCCCCTGAAACACCATAGGCCCCTGGCTCTCAAAGATCATTATTTTAGTTCGTTTTTGAATTGGCCAGTGGTTTGTCATTTCTTTTAATGCAGTGTGCTGTCACCCTTTCTACATAGAAATCAGTCAAGTCATGTAAATAGAATGTCATACAATGTCTTACTCGAGATGGAAAAAAAGAAAATAAGTTGAAAGCGTCACTTACCGAGCTGCTGCAGAAGAGACACTGTTTCTCAAGCACTTTCCTTGAGCACGATTCGAGACAGAGTGAACACAAAGGCATTTCATTCATATGCAACTCAAAAAGTGTCCAGTGAAACACACATGCACTGAACATATAAGCATCATGCTCATCCAAACATAGCCTGTCCTGTGCCTGAGCTTTTTCACCTCACAATGTAACTTCCACAAACAACACTGACAGCATCAGAAACAAACCCGTTAAATGAAGGCTTAGGGACATTTTTTAAACCAAATTAAATGTATGTGTAACGCAGTTCTTTCGTGGGAAGAAGGAAGCGGGAACCGGTTGACAATCAAATGACTTTAATAATAAAATAAAGACAAAACAGTGCACCAGCCCCTAACGGATGACTGCCACGCACAAACAAAAACCAAACACAACTAAAATCCAGGCCTGGTCCTCTCTCATCCTTCACTTCACCCATTTTATATCCTAGGAACTACCAAAAGTCCAGCGTTTTGTGACCTTAGGGTGCGTGATGGATTGTAGCCTGGTAGAAGGCTAGTTAGGTACGCAGGTGCTAAACCATTTAGGGCCTTATAGGTAAGTAATGATAATTTGTAACTGATACGGAACTTAATAGGTAGCCAGTGCTACCTTGGGGAAATATGATCATATTTTCTTGACCTGGTAAGGACTCTAGCTGCTGCATTTTGGACTACCTGTAGCTTGTTTATTGAAGATGCAGGCCAACCACCTAGAAGTGCATTACAATAGTCCAGTCTAGAGGTCATGAATGCATGAACTAGCTTTTCTGCTTCAGAAACAGATAACATGTTTCGTAGCTTGGCAATGTTTCTAAGATGGAAGAACGCAGTTTTTGTAACATGGGAAATATGATTTTCAAAAGACAAGTTGGTGTCTAATATAACACCCAGATTTTTGACTGTAGAGGAAGTAGCAGTGCATCCGTCTAGTTGCAAATTTTACATCCAGTGTGTCACCGGCCCTACCAAGGGGCAACATGTATATTGAAAATAGAAGGGGACCTAGGACGGATCCTTGTGGCACTCCATATTTTACTGGTAATAAATGAGATCCGATCCAATCCAATCCACTTTATTTCTATAGCACATTTTACAAACACAAAGTTTCCAAAGTGCTGCACAAAATATTCAGAACATACAAAGCAACTAAAATATATAGAATTCAAAAGATAAAAATAATAAATACCACAAAGGACCACACAACTCACGTGCAGTTAAAAGCCAAAGAATAAAAATGAGTCTTTAGACGAGCCTTAAAACACTCATCTGTAGGGGCAGTTCGGACATGGAGGGGCAGAGCGTTCCATAGTTTAGGTCCAACCACAGAAAATGCCCTGTCACCTCGAGTTTTAAGTCTTGACTTAGGGACTCATCCACGCTGGCGTATAAATTTGTTTATCATCATTGCGTTGCATAAAAATGGCTTCACAGGCAAGGATGTTGTGGCTACTAAGATTGCACCTAAATCAACAATTTATAGGATCATCAAGAACTTCAGGAAAGAGGTTCAATTCTTGTAAAGAAGGCTTCGGGGCGTCCAAGAAAGTCCAGCAAGCGCCAGGATGGTCTCCTAAAGAGGATTCAGCTGCGGGATCGGAGTGCCACCAGTGCAGAGCTTGCTCAGGAATGGCAGCAGGCAGGTGTGAGCGCATCTGCACGCACAGTGAGGACAAGACTTCTGGAAGATGGCCTGGTGTCAAGAAGGGCAGCAAAGAAGCCACTTCTCTCCAAAAAAACATCAGGGACAGATTGATCTTCTGCAGAAAGTATAGTGAATGGACTGCTGAGGACTGGGGCAAAGTCATATTCTCCGATGAAGCCCCTTTCCGATTGTTTGGGGCATCTGGAAAAAGGCTTGTCCGGAGAAGAAAAGGTGAGCGCTACCATCAGTCCTGTGTCATGCCAACAGTAAAGCATCCTGACACCATTCATGTGTGGGGTTGCTTCTCATCCAAGGGAGTGGGCTCACTCACAATTCTGCCCAAAAACACAGCCATGAATAAAGAATGGTACCAAAACACCCTCCAACAGCAACTTCTTCCAACAATCCAACAACAGTTTGGTGAAGAACAATGCATTTTCCATCACGATGGAGCACCGTGCCATAAGGCAAAAGTGATAACTAAGTGGCTTGGGGACCAGAATGTTGAAATTTTGGGTCCATGGCCTGGAAACTCCCCAGATCTTAATCCCATTGAGAACTTGTGGTCAATCTTCAAGAGGCGGGTGGACAAACAAAAACCCACTAATTCTGACAAACTCCAAGAAGTGATTATGAAAGAATGAGTTGCTATCAGTCAGGATTTGGCCCAGAAGTTGATTGAGAGCATGCCCAGTCGAATTGCAGAGGTCCTGAAAAAGAAGGGCCAACACTGCAAATACTGACTCTTTGCATAAATGTCATGTAATTGTCGATAAAAGCCTTTGAAACGTATGAAGTGCCTGTAATTATATTTCAGTACATCACAGAAACAATTGAAACAAAGATCTAAAAGCAGTTTAGCAACAAACTTTTTGAAAACTAATATTTATGTAATTCTCAAAACTTTTGGCCACGACTGTAGGCTAAACATCTGTGTTTTAGAAGATATACAGACAGTTGAGGTAGCCGTTTTGAAACATAATAAACAATGCTCTAGTATAGTGCGCTTGCTCTTTGACTGACAAACCTTTTTACTTTTTCTTTAACGTAGTATTTTGACAGTCAGCGCCTGGCTAGTGCTGGAAATCGATTCCAAAGGAAAGGAATCGATTCCTTGATTCAGAGGCATAAGGAATCAAGATTTGATTCCACAGGTTGTAATCAATTCCATCGAGGAGAACCGATTCCTTTGTCAGATTCAAATCAACAGTTCATCATGAATTAGCCTCAGTGAAACAGTGACTGGAAGTACGATTCATTTCCGCGAACAGATTCTTTCGGACGGTTCGTAACGTATCTATCTTCTAACAAAATTCTGCACTGTACGCTCAGATTCACAGTGTCAGAAGCAAATTGTCCATCAACGGTGATCGCGCTCTTTTGAACTCAGAATAACCGTCAAATTATCTATCCCAAAACGACGCTGATTGTCAGGCTCAGTTTATTTATTTTTTTTACAATACATTACAATCACTCCAAAATAGATGATACCTGCATGACGTGCTGCACTTTCTTTGCGTGCCTGCTTAGCCTTACGCTTAGCAGCCCCTGAAGGATGCGTTCGTTTCGGCGCCATCAGATCAATTTGTAATAAAGTTGGACGCTCCCAGAAAAGATTCCAGTTATTAACAAATAGCAGTTTCTGTTCTTTACACCATGACAACAACCTTTCATTTAAAGCAACAAGTCTACTGAACCTTTCGTGTCCTCGTCGATATGTGGGCAGTGGTCCTGACACGATGATCGTCACCGTGGGTGTCGTGCTGCGAATCGTCTCTTTCAGGCTCCTGAAGTCCCTCTTCAGTGTCTCCGTCTGCCGCAGTGTGCTGTGGTTAACCCCGGCGTGAAGCACGACCGTTCTGGGTCTCTCGTCCGCCTTCAGGATCGCGGGTATCTGCGCAGAAACATTGAGAACACGAGCCCCAGGGAAACAATGAGTGTGTACTTTACCTTTGGCTAACTTAGCAAGGACGTGTCGGACGATGGAGTCTCCGAAGATCACAGCGCCATGTCCCGTCTCGTGGAGGTGAAGATCCTGGAAGACTGGAGGGGGAGAAGTCGTCTCGGCCTGGCTCGCGTCCTCCGCTGTGGATGCACCCAGGGTCCGTGTTGTCCTGGCGCCGGAGTGAAGGACATCTGGGAGGATCACGTTCTGGTTGCACCGGGCCTGTGCAGAGAAACACACGGAGTAGACGTGGTGGGATTGTTAGCAGCACGCTGTATACTTACTAGGCCTGTCTCACCTCCAGGTCGTTAATCTCCTTCTCCACAGCCTCCAACACCGAAAGCAGCTCGAACGTGTCCTCACCTGCAATCAAAGGTAGACATTCATCCGCCTTTAAAGCAAGTAACATTGAGTAAAGCAATGGTAATGTGTGTGAATAGAGTATTAGCAATGAAAATGCGGTTAGCAGCAACCACGCTGCTGATGCTAACGGGCTATAAGCTAATAGCGGACCCAGGAGATCAAAATAAAACTAGTGATAAAAAGGCGCTCTGATTGTTTTTGTTGTAGACTACGATAGAGGATATATTCACACGTTATAGAACGGAAACGATGGTGTATAAAATTTATTTTCAAGATAAAAAATAGTCGATAAAAAGAATATAGTAACGGAGCTCAAACGCAGTACATACGCCAACAACAAACAGGAAGTGACATCTATCGTAAAAAAGGGCTGTTACTAGTAAAAAATCCCATCAGTGTCAACAAAAGCCATCAGAGCCATCATTACTGAATACATTTAAACTGCAGCTAGCCTACAAATACATAACATTTTATTCAATTAATGTTTTTATTTTGAAGGCAGAAATATGTCAATATGTCAATCAATTAAATTATATGTTTAATATGAAACTAAAACAGACACTAGGGGGCGGCAAGTCACTGTCTTAACCAAGTCCCTCCCTCCCTTCCTCTCACTCTCTCTCTCTCTCTCTCTCTCTCTCTCACTCTCTCTCTCTCTCTCTCTCTCTCTCTCTCTCCCTCTCCCTCGCACACTTCCGGTGCATGCTGGGAGCGTTTTGGGTGGTGGTGAGGGGTTTTACGGAGAGGAGCTAAACTTTACTATTGATTTTCTTACTACTTTGAGTAATTTTGATATTTAAATCTAATATTAAATCTAGTAGTAAAATTTCGTTTGAGGTTAGTTGACACGTTGTGAAATTAGTATTCACGTGGCGAGTACAGAGATGGCATTGCACCTGGATGTGCGAACACCGTTGCTGTCGCTTTTGCACGGAATTAGATGCATCATTCAAGTAGGTATAACAGTTGCGGATGTGTATCTGGATGTAGCTGAGCGAGTGGGACATGAAAACATTATTTCTGTGTCTCAAATGAAAAAGGCAGTGGTGGTCTTTTTGAAGGAGGAACTACTAGACAATCAGTTGGTTGAGAGCAGCATAGTGGTAAGTGGAGCTTTTGTCATTGTTCAACCTTTAATATTTCCAACTGTGAAGGTAGTAATTTTTAAATGTGCCGCCATTTATTCCTGATGAAGATATACAGCGTGAGCTTTTGAGGTATGGGAAATTTGCAAGTGGATACCGCTTGGATGTAAACATGAGTCTTTGAAGCATTTGTTGTCTTTCAGACGGCAGGTGTTTATGTTTTTGATTGCCCCAACATTAAATGTGTCTTTTCATTGCATTTACGAAGGAAAATCATACATGTCATATGCGAACGCTAGGGAAATGTGCTGTTATGATTGCAGTGCTGTAGGACATGTAAGATTGTCATGCCCGCAAAGAGAAGAAGTGACGAATGAGACAGGTTAAGATAAAGATACGAATGGTAGTGTAGAGCAAACCGTGGAAGAAAGAGTGGAAAAAGAAGATCAAAATGTGCATAATAACAAGGATTTAGGCAGTGTTGGTGCTGAGAGGGAGACTACTAAAGTGGTAGAGAATGTTAATGGTGAGACACAGGTGATTGAGGAGATGTTGATGACGGAAACTGAGAAGAATACAGAGCAAGTGGAGAAGGTAGAAGATGTTGAGAAAGTGATGTCAGTTGATAGAGATCAAGTGATAGAAAGATAGTGAATTCAGAGAGTAAGAATTCAGAAGATATGGTTGAAAATGAAGGAGAGGAAGAAAGTGATGATGATTTGTCAGATGTATCAGATGTGTCAAATTTATCTCAGATGGGATGTGACCAGTTTTACGCTTTGGAGGAAATAGATGCTTTTCTGGATGAGACTTAGCAGAAGTGAAGGATTACTTTACTGACAATAAGAAATTTGAAAGTTCTGTATTATACTGGATGAAACGAGTTGGAGAGGACAAATTAAGTAGGAGGAAGAGGTATCGATTGAGAAAGTTTGTCACGAAAATAAGAGGGGGGGAAACCCAGAAAAAAAGAAAATTTAAATGATGTATAATTCACTTTATTTCTTCTTTTCTCTCTGTCATTCTTTTCCCTTCATTGGACCCTTATTATGGAGTTTGTAAGAGTAGGATCCTTAAACATCAATGGAGGAATAGATAGGGTCAAAAGAGCACTGATTTCTGAATTTATTAAATTAAATGATGTCAAAGTAACTTTTTTACAAGAAACACATTCCGATAGTAATAATGAATTGGAGTGGTATGGATGGTGGGAATGAGAGTGTAAATTAAGTCATTGAACAAATTTAAGTATGGGTGTTGCAATTCTCTTCTCAAAACATTTGGATTTAAAAATTGTGACAACAATAGAGGTATAAAAAGGTAGAGTGTTATTAGTTATAGCAGAAATTAAAAGTATTAAATTCCTTTTTGTTAATGTGTATGCTCCGAATATAGGATGGCATTGTGAAATAACATATAAAAAATTAAATGATGCAATAAAAAAATATGATGATGGCAATAGATGTGTTGTAATAGGAGGTGATTGAAATTGCATGACACATTTCTTATTGGATAGGAATTGGGATGAGCCTCACTCAAAATCTAGTAAGTTATTACTTGATATAACAAATAATTTAAAGATGGTGGATGTGTAGAGAAGTAGAAATAAGTTGGTGAAGCAATATACCTGGATAAAGATATTAGATTCTGTTGTGACAGGAGAGAGACTGGATAGGTTATATATAAGTAAGTCAGAAATAAATAGAGTAAATAATACTAATATATTACCAAATGGTTTTTCAGACCATCATATGGTTACTTTGGATTATAATTTTGTGAAAATGTCAAGACCTGAATATTATTGGCATTTTAATGTAAAACTATTACAGGATACAGATTTTTTTTTAAAATAAAATTCTGTAGTTTTTGGGAAATTTTGAGACAGAGGAAAAATAATTTTGAAAATCTGACTCAATGGTGGGAGGTGAGAAAAGCACAGATTAAATATTTTTGTCAACAATTTTCTTATAATGCTAATTCTATAAATTGAGGAAAAATGTGAAAATGTTGGAGTTTGAGATTAATGAAATGGAAAAAAGAATGATTGATGTTGTTAATGATGGTTCAGTGAATATTTTAAAAAAGAAAAAATGGAGTTGAAGTCATTGTTGGAACAAAGAGTTAAAGGTGCTCTAGTTCGAGCTAGAATATCATCAATTAAAGAAATGGATGCTCCAACTGCTTATTTATTTATTTTTTTTGGACTTGAATGGAAGGAAGCACAAAAGAAATGGATGCTTCATCTTAAAAGAAGAAATGGAATTAAAGCTGCAAGCAGCGATGAACGGGCCCTCGCACCCGGCTCACCGCCAGCGAGTGGATTTAGTAAAAAAGTGAACGGCGAGAAATATGCATTTGAAGTTGTAAATATAAGTGGAATATGTCAAAGTCATTTATATCTGCCAATCTTCCTGCATGATGTTTCCGATTGCCATCAGGTGGCGCTATGATTATAACTGAATACTGGCCTTTAGATGTCTTCAGAGTATGACTCTTTCCAAATATCTGAAGTTTGGAGAAGATTGGATATTTTAATCATAAGTTACAACAACCTCTATTTCCATGTCGAGACATCAAATTTTGTCACAGTGCCATGGACACGCCCTTTACCAAAAACTCAAGATCTCCACAATGTAACATTGCAAAGAACTTTAGATTAGGCTGACCAAAATAAAATGTAGCTGTCATCAAATTTCTTGGAGTAGTTTTGTACAACGTAAAACATGTCACTTCCTGGTGCCAGCAGGTGGCGCTATGGCTATAACTTAATATGGGCATGTAGATATGTTTGCAATTTAACATTGCAAAGGTCTTTAGATTACACTGACTAACTTTGGCGTTTATCTGAATAAATCTCTAGGAGGAGTTCGTTAAAGTACAACCCCTGAAAATGGCAAAAACGACACCAGTTTTGCAGAGAAAATTCAAAATAATCAACTTCCTGTTGGGATTCGGATTTCCTACCAAGAGACTTTTTTGTAGATATTGGTGTGTTACATGTGTGTACTGATTTTCGTACATGTACGTGAAATGGAGCTCGAGGCACGTTATGTTGAAAGTGTATAGGTTCCATTTTGCCACAACCAATGGAATATTGGGCTTCAGATCTGTTCAGGCCAGGACTCTTATCACACATGTGAAGTTTGGGCAAGATCGGACATTTAATGCCTGAGTTATAACATCTTTTATTCCCATGGCGAGACTTTGAACTTTGTCACGGCGCCATGGACACGCCCCTTAACGAAAACTCAAGATCTTCACAACTGAACATCGCACAGGCCTTTAAATTAGACTGACCATAAAAAAGACATTGATGTCAAAAAATTTCTAAGAGTAGTCTCTCGAAGCATAAAATATGTAACTTCCTGTTGCCTATAGGTGGCGCTATGACTATAACTGAATATGGGCATGTAAATCTGTTCAGGCTCGGAGTCTCATCAAACATGTGAAGTTTGGGACAGATTGGACATTGTATGTCTGAGTTATAGCAACTTCATTTTTCATGGCGAATCATCGAAATTCGCCAGGCCGCCACGGACACGCCCTTTAACGAAAACTCAAAATCTTCGCAATTTAACATCGCAAAGGCCTTTAGATTAGGCATACCATGCTGTTGATCTGAATGAATCTCTAGGAGGAGTTCGTTAAAATACAACATATGGAAATGACCAAAATTACACAAAATTTGCTCATAATATTAAAAATAACCGACTTCCTGTTGGGTTTAGAATTTTGAGCCAGGAGTCTTTTTTGTAGGTATTGGTGTGTTACATATGTGTGCCAATTTTCGTGCATGTACGTGAAACATAGCTGGAAGGCTGTTGGTTTTCTTAGTATAGGTGGCGCTGTCGAGCCGTTTTGCTACACTCTATTCGGAATCCTATATCAGACAAAAATTTTCACCAGGTTTGACACGTGTACAAAAAGTTTCATTACTTTTTGAGCATGTTTAAGCCTTCAAAAATGCGATTCATTCGGGAGAAGAAGAAACGGAATAATAATAATAATTAAAGCTGCAAGCAGCGATGAATGGGCCCTCGCACCCGAGCTCACCGCCATCGTGTGGCTTTAGTAAAAAGGCGAACGGTGAGAAATATGCATTTCAAATCGTAAATAAAAAGTGAAATATGTCAAAGTCATTTATATGTGCCAATTTTGCTGTTGCCAATAGGTGGCGCTATCATTATAATGGAATATTGGCCTTCAGATGTGTTCAGGCCAGGAGTCTTATCGAACATGTGAAGTTTGGGGAATATCGAACATTTTATGCCTGAGTTACAACAACTTCTCTTCCTATGGCGAGACATCAAATGTTGTCACAGCGCCATGGACACGCCCTTTAACAAAATCTAAAAATCTCCACAATTTAACATTGCAAAGACCTTTAGATTAGACTGACCAAAATAAAATGTTGATGTCATAAAATTTCTTGGAGTAGTTCTTTGCAGTGTAAAACATGACACTTCCTGTTGCCAGCAGGTGGCGCTATGACTATGACTGAATATGGGCATGTAGATCTGTTAAGGGCAGAATTCTTATCTAACATGTGAAGTTTGAGGCAGATTGGACATTGTATGTCTGAGTTACAGCAACTTCCTTTTTCATGGCGAAACATTGAAATTTGTCAGGCCGCCATGGACACGCCCTTTAACGAAATCTCAAGATCTTCGCAATTTAACATTGCAAAGGGCTTAAGATTACACTGACCAAGTTTGGTGTTGATCTGAATAAATCTCTAGGAGGAGTTTGTTAAAGTACAACCCCTGAAAATGGCAAAAACAACACCAATTTTGCAGGGAAAATTCAAAATAATCGACTTCCTGTTGGGATTCGGATTTCGTACCAAGAGACTTTTTTGTAGCTAATGGTGTCTTACATATGTGTACTGATTTTCGTACATGTACGTGACACGTAGCTCGAGGCGCACTCCATTGAAAGTGTATAGGTGGTGCTATCGAGCCATTTTGCCACACCCAATGGAATATGGCCTCCAGACGTGTGCAGGTCAGTACTCTTATCAAACATGTGAAGTTTGGGCAAGATCTCATATTTTATGCCTGAGTTACAACAACTTCTACTCCCATGGCGAGACATCGAACTTTGTCATGGCGCCA
Source organism: Carassius carassius (assembly GCF_963082965.1). NCBI lineage: Eukaryota > Metazoa > Chordata > Actinopteri > Cypriniformes > Cyprinidae > Carassius > Carassius carassius. The sequence goes on from NW_026775030.1 coordinate 1,158,613, forward strand.
TGGACACGCCCTTTAACGAAAACTCAAGATCTTCACAATTATTGCACAGGCCTTTAGATTAGACTGACCACAAAAAAGACATTGATGTCATAAAATTTCTAGGAGTAGTTCTTCGCAGCATAAAATATGACACTTCTTGTTGCCAATAGGTGGCGCTATGACTATAACTGAATATGGGCATTTCAATCTATTCAGTTCCAGAGTCTTATCAAACATGTGAAGTTTGGGGCAGATTGGACATTGTATGTCTGAGTTATAGCAACTTCATTTTTCATGGCGAATCATCGAAATTCGCCAGGCTGCCACTGACACGCCCTTTGATGAAATCTCAAAATCTTCGCAATTTAGCATTGCAAAGGCCTTTAGATTTAGGCATACAAAATTTGTTGTTGATCTGAATAAATCTCTAGGAGGAGTTTGTTAAAATACAACGCATGGAAATGGCAAAAATGACACAAAATTTGCTCATAAAATAAAAAATAACCGACTTCCTGTTGGGTTTAGAATTTTACTCCAAGAGTCTTTTTTGTAGGTATTGATGTGTTACATGTGTGTACCGATTTTCATACATGTACGTGAAATGTAGCTCGAGGCGCACACTGCTGAACGTGTATTGGTGGCGCTGACGAGCCATTTTGCCACGCCCACTTCTGAAACCCATATCAGACGTAAATTTTCGCAAGTTCGGAGGCGTGTGCAAAATTTTGTGACTTTTTGAGTATGTTTAGGCCTTCAAAAATGCGATTTATTGGGGAGCGGAATAATAATAATAAATATAGCTACAAGCAGCGATGGCGGGCTCAAGCCATCAGTGCAAACACCACCCCGGTGGCATCGGGAAAACTGTAAAAAATAGCATTTACAGTAACCCTCTGGCAATCAAGTTTTAAGGGATATGGCAGTTAAAGGGTTAATCCGACCCATCTAGACTTTGAAATCACATACACAGAACAATATATATAACTTTAGTAACACTTTATTTTAATATATATAAAAAATGTATGAGGTGTGCATTGTAGCTGACACCTAAATGAACACATTACAATTGTTTTATGACTGCAAGTCTTTCTCCTCAAATGCTATTGAGCTTCAGATTTGCGTTTGAGCCCATGTGAAAAAGTAGCATAATTCACATATGACTTACAGTTTGTTTTAATAAATATCAAACATTCAATTTAATTGTGCATTATAGCTGTCACGTAGATGAACAATTTCAGTTATTTTTATGACTGTAAGTCATTCTCTTCAAATGCTACCGACGTTAGAAAAGTGTATAACAATATCACATGTAACTTTAGAGACGGTCCCTAAATTTGAGATTCTCGAATGTCCAATGTCAAGCCAACTTTATGCCTGTTTTTTTTTTTTTTACTTTAGTTTTCTTTTCTCTGTGCCGGATTGCTGATGTCCTTTACCCGGGCATAGATGTCCATCCATCATTTACGAACATTCAGCCGCAAACATGAGGTGCGAGCGGTCGCGAGCGCGGATGGGTGAATGGCGCATGTTTTGTTTTTTTGTGTGTTTTTTTTTGAGCTACTGGGATGTTGCCCCCTCTGGGAGTTGGTGCCCTACGAAGACTGCGTACTCTGCATATAGAGAGCGGCGGTACTATCTGGAAGATATATTCCTCAAACCGTCGTACAAGAGGAGGTGATGCTAGTCCTTCAAAAATCACTCAAAACCTATCGGTTCATAAAGCCTATATATAAAGTCTTAACATATAGTATTCCACAATACGTCGTGCTATTCTAATTAAGTCATTTTTTGGGATCTTTTACGTCTCTCAGAACCTGACACATTGTAATTCTGAGACTCCAGGAAAGTTGCAGTTCTGGAAAATGGTGGCACTGTAGACTAAATGCTCCCTGGTAGTGTCACACCTTTAATTCTTTAATTCTTAATTCTTTTGCAGTTAGATTTTCTCTTCCAGGCTTCATGGTCAACTACATATATATCACACTCGTTGCCTTCTCTAGTGCAGCTCAACCAATTCACATCCCATTTGTCAATATTTGTGATATCACAAATCCTGGAAAATGCTTGTTGTAGTCCAAACAATTTGTTCGATGTAGTTTTTAAAAAGTTATTTTTGTTAAATAAAATATCTCCTTTTGAATTGGACTTTGAGCTTTGTAACTTTGCAGAACTTTTTTATGCTGAAACAGCAACATTACTGTCATGGATTCGGTTTTCCTTCTCTCCTTCCCCCTCCTCTGCTGGTTATTTTGCTACACTCACACACCTCTTCAGCTGTTTCTCATTATCTGTCCTCTGTCTCGCTAATAGATTCACACCTGTTCTCTCTTTTCCCTTATCATCCTGGCTATTTCTAGTTCCCTGTTTTTTGTGCTCTCTGCTTGATTATTTCGTTTGCTGTAGATGCAGAAGCTTCACAATCATCTTGTGCCAGTCCTGTCCTGTCCCGTCGTGTCGGGTCATACCCTGCCTTTCGTACTCCAGTCTCAGGTCAGATCTAACGGTGCTCTGAGTTAACCTGTTGCTCTGCTCTCTGTCCAGTCCTGCTGTTGCTGGCAAGTACTCTGGACAGTTACCATACCTGCCACCTGACGTAATCTCGTAAGGGAGAGAGGAGGTCAGCGAACGCCTATCTCCGCACGCTGCCCGAGTGCCGGCCCGTTTACCGACGAGAACTTTCTGTTTGCTGCTTTACGTGAAAGACTTTGTGTTCACTGTTTGGGTACCGGCTCATCGGCTGCTTTTGTTGTTTATTCCGAAGACTTGTTTTGTTGCAACACTACTCTATTAAAGGAGCTTCATTTTGCTTAACCGTATTTGGTTCCTCATCTTTCCATATCACAATTACAGACTAACTAAAGTTGAAAAAAGTGAAAAAGCATAATAGCACTCCTTTAATAGGCATTATTAAGCAGTTCATAAATACAGCTATAAATATTTTGTTATTGAGCATATCTATAAAGTTCAATCATTGTTTTTTCACACTTAAAGGATCAATTTATCATTTATAAATTATTGCATTATTTACAAACCAGTTATTAAGGAGTTGTCAGTGGTTCATGAGATCATTAAGAAAGTGAAATTAAATGATTAATGAACTATTTTAGTGTAAATATATAAATCTTATTATTTAGACACATGATAATAGTTGGTAAGTTTGTTAATAACTGCTTTATTGACATATATTCCAGCTGTAATTCATGATAAAGTCAGGTTTTTATAAAACATTTAGTAATAGCCAGCTATCTGGCTTCTAAACTGAAAAGTTAAACACAACACAGAGGGATAAAGAACACAGAAATATTTTTTCAAGATGCAAAAAATGAAACTGTACAGCTGTACACTTGTTAAAAAAATTAAATATAAGCTTATGCAATTATATATATATATATATATATATATATATATATATATATATATATATATATATATATATATATATATAATTGCCCATGATTATATTTCATATATATATATATATATATATATGTTATGTTTTCTTTATTTTCATGACTATGAAAATTGTAGATTCACACTGAAGGCATCAAAACTATGAATTAACACATGTGGAATTATATATGGAATTATATACATAACAAAAAAGTGTGAAACAACTGAAAATATGTCATATTGTAGGTTCTTCAAAGTAGCCACCTTTTGCTTTGATTACTGCTTTGCACACTCTTGGCTTTCTCTTGATGATCTTCAAGAGGTAGTCACCTGAAATGGTCTTCCAACAGTCTTGAAGGAGTTCCCCGAGAGATGCTTAGCACTTGTTGGCCCTTTTGTCTTCTGTCTGCGGTCCAGCTCACCCCTAAACCATCTGGATTGGGTTCAGGTCCGGTGACTGTGGAGGCCAGGTCATCTGGCGCAGCACCCCATCACTCTCCTTCTTGCTCAAATAGCCCTTGATGCCTTCAGTGTGACTCTACAATTTTCATAGTCATGAAAATAAAGAAAACTCTTTGAATGAGAAAGTGTGTCCAAACTTTTGGTCTGTACTGCATATACTGGCTTTCCAATGGCGTTGCTGTTGATAATAGGATTATCACACAAAGCCATACCTTATGGACCGCATACAACTAGAATCCTCCTTGCGATATACTCAGTGCTCAGTGCGCTCAAAACTGTGCTTCCCAAGTACCAACACACACACACGTTGCTCAGGTGCTCTAATTAAACATAGCCACAGCACCACCCAGTGGACGAAACCTTTACCCCCCTCCAAAAATAATTATATATATATATAAAGATTCAAGTGTACAGTTTCCTTTTATTGCATCTTGAAATAAATATTTATGAGTTCTGTATCGATCTGTGTTGTGTTTGTTTATTTTTATTTATTTATATATTTATTTATTTTTTAGGAAGATTGCAGCCTTTAATCTCCTCAAAATAAATGTGCATATAAACCATGAACAATTTAATTATAGCTGTATTTATAAAATGCTTACTAATGACTATTAATTTTGGGAGAAGGCTATATAAAGCATGAACTGACTATTTACTAATGCTTAGCTAATGAGTGCAGCTATTATGAAGTGTTACCAATGCATTTACTAATGTTAAAAAATGAGACATTATTTTAAAGTGTTACCAAATCCTTAAATAATTAAAAGTGTTTTATTATAATTTTATTGACATATAAGCATTTGTGAAATAGTTCTGCTTGCATCACAGCTTGGTCTTCATCTGTGAGCTGAACAGTTTTACTGTTACATCCATGAGATTATGTCAATACAGATAAATGTCATGTCACAGGGTGTCAGAGGTCAGTATCAAATTAGTTTATTATTTGCAGCACAAATAAGTATTTTTAGATTTTTTTTTTATCCCTGAAACTGTCAGAAAAGGATAAGGCCTAAGAGATTTCTTAAGCTGTAATTAAAACAGCGCAATTAGCAACAACAACAAAAAAATAACAATTTAAAATAAAGTTTTTTTTTCTTCTGGTGATTAAAGAGATGTTTAAGTCTCTGCCCATCCCCCACTCACACTCACACACACACACACACACACACACTCAGTCAGCACACATACATTCCTCAAACAGAGGGACAGAGTGAGTTGAGATGTCTGACAGTTTTTTAATTTTCTTTTAATCATACAGTGTTGTAAAGTCATGAAACTATGCATATTTCCTCAGAATGATTTGATCTCTGTATGAAAAAAATGCTTTTAAGTGTTTTTGGAAGCCGCAATTTAAAAATACAAGACAATTAATGATTCCCTTTTTACTGTCAATTTAAAAAAATCACTACGACAAAACCGTTCAAGCTAACCAAAATCCGTTCACAATTTAAGTTACTCTATGTTTTTGCAACATGTAGACAAAGTTTGGTGAGTATACTGAACTTTTCCTCTGAGGAGTATGCATTAAATCCATAGACTGTATAAAAATATGGACATAGTGTCCGTGACGTCACCCGTAGACTACTGAAGAAAGTTTTTGAAGCCTAAAGTGTGTAGAGCGGGTCGTCACCATCTTGGCAGCGCGTCACCGCGCGACTCTCCCCGGCCAATCAAAAATGGGCAAAAAGGCGGGAGCTAGTTGCTGTAGCCACGCCCACCTAGCGTGACGGCAGTGTCAGCAGCGGCAATCTCCCTGTCACTCAAGTGGCCACGCCCTTAATTATGCAGAACTTTAAGTCTTAATATAATTTAAACGGATGAGTTATAAAAAAATTCACCCCCCTCACAGTTGTCATGAAGGGCAAAATGAGCTATTTAGACCAAAATCATTTTTTGAACCAGGCTGTAAACAAGTTTTTTCCTGCTGTAAAATTGGGCATTTTAACATGGGGAGTCTATGGAACTGACTCCCTTTTGCAGCCAGCCTCAAGCGGCCAGTCGATGAATTGCAGTTTTAGTCACTTCCTTATTGGCCTCACGAGAGAGAGCGGGAGGTTGGCGCTCGATTAAATCACAGCTAAATTTTTTCAAAAATCCATATTCAAATCAAAATAGCTGACTTCCTGTTGGTCGTAGCTGATGACTGTGAATTAGAAAATTGTCCATCTTGATAAGAACAATATACGTACCGATTTTGGTGTCTGTAACTAAAACTACCCCCCCCCACTTTTGACAAAAGGTGGCGCTATAGAGTGCCTCTTCCACACCCTTTTAAAAGCTTTTTCCATTGTCTAGCTATCAATAATACTGATATGTGTTTTGAGTTTCATGTAAATCTGAGGTTGTTATCTGCCTCAAAATCACCATAACAGAATATTCAAGTTTGACACGTTACCATGGCAACAATATATAAGATATCAATATCCCCACAACAGATTTACATCGGCCATGTTTTGTCATTATTCTGATGAAGTTTGAAGCAAATTGAGTAAAAATAAGATGCTGAATTCAAAGCATTTTGAAAATGACTCAATTCCTGCTGCCAGTTGGTGGCGCTATAACGTTGACTCTTAATAGTCATATATACGATCGGTATCATACAACGAACAAACCAATGAAGCTTGATCAAACTCAGGCAATGTATGTGGATGTTATTAAGCATTTCCTGTTTCTCATTTTTTTGCCCTAATTTCAACGCCACGCCACGGGCAAACCGTTCGAGATATCAAAAATCCCCTGGCAATTTTTCATCCCCAATGTCTTGAGATCATGTTGACCGAGTTTGGTGGCAATCAAGTAAAAAAACTATGACAAGTATATCAAATTCCAGAGCATGCTTTTTTAAAACAGCCCTGAATAGCTGACTTCCTGTTGGGCGGAGCCTATGACATAGAGCGCGAAAGTTGTTCAGCTCAATGAGATCTATAAGTGTACTCAGTTTCATATAAATACATGCAAGTGTGTATGAGCTATGGTTCAAGATTTGTGACTGTGTTCTAGGGGGCGCTGTAGAGCCCCTGTGCCATGCCTGGGTCCCAGTCTCTGTGGCGTCCTGATGGCCACAGATTCCAATGTGTGTGCCAATTTTCAAGAGGTTTGAGCATGTTAAGGCCCCCCAAAAACCCCCAGAAGGTTTAAAAAATAATAATAATAATAATAAGAATAATCCTTAGGGGAACAATACGGAACAATAATTAAAACTGCGAGAAATATGCATTTGAAGTTGTAAATATAAGTGGAATATGTCAAAGTCATTTATATCTGCCAATCTTCCTGCATGATGTTTCCAATTGTGGCGCTATGATTATAACTGAATACTGGCCTTTAGATGTCTTCAGGCTATGACTCTTTCCAAATATCTTAAGTTTGGAGAAGATTGGATATTTTATGCATAAGTTACAACAACCTCTATTTCCATGTCGAGACATCAAATTTTGTCACAGTGCCATGGACACGCCCTTTACCAAAAACTCAAGATCTCCACAATGTAACATTGCAAAGAACTTTAGATTAGGCTGACCAAAATAAAATGTTGGTGTCATCAAATTTCTAGGAGTAGTTTTGTACAACGTAAAACATATCACTTCCTGTTGCCAGCAGGTGGCGCTATGGCTATAACTGAATATGGGCATGTAGATCTGTTCAGGTCAGGAGTCTTATCAAACATGTGAAGTTTGGTGCAGATTGGACATTGTCGGAGTTATAGCAACTTCCTTTTTCATGGCGAGACATCAAAATTTGTCATGCCACCACGGACACGCCCTTAAACGAAAACTCAAGATCTTCGGAATTTAACATCGCAAAGGTCTTTAGATTACACTGACCAACTTTGGTGTTTATCTGATTAAATCTCTAGGAGGAGTTTTTAAAGTACAACCCCTGAAAAGGGCAAAAACGACACCAATTTTGCAGAGAAAATTCAAAATAACCAAATTCCTGTTAGGATTTGGATTTCCTACTTTTTTGTAGATATTGATGTGTTACATGTGTGTACTGATTTTCGTACATGTATGTGAAACAGAGCTCGAGGTGCGCTATGTTGAAAGTGGTTAGGTGGCGCTATCGAGCCATTTTGCCACACCCAATGGAATATTGGCCTTCAGTTGTGTTCAGGCCAGGACTCTTATCAAACATGTGAAGTTTCGGGAAGATCAGACATTTTATGCCTGAGTTACAAATTTTATTCCCATGGCGAGAAATCAAACTTTGTCACGGCGCCAAGGACACACCTTTTATCGAAAACTCAAGATATTCACAATTCACTATCGCAAAGGCCTTTAGATTAAACTGACCAAAACACAATGTTGATTTTATTAAATTTCTAGGAGTAGTTCATTGAAGCATAAAGCATTCACTTCCTGTTGCCAGCAGGTGGCGCTATGACTATAACTAAATTTGGGAATGTTGATCTGTTCAGGTCAGGAGTTTTATCAAACATGTGAAGTTTGGTGCAGATTGGACATTGTATGTCTGAGTTATAGCAACTTCATTTTTCATGGCGAATCATCGAAATTCGCCAGGCCGCCACGGACACACCCTTAAACGAAAACTCTAGATCTTCGTAATTTAACATCGCAAAGGCCTTTAGATTACACTGACAAACTTTGGTGTTGATCTGAATAAATCTCTAGGAGGAGTTTGTTAAAGTACAACCCCTGAAAATGGCAAAAACGACAAAATGTTTGCTGAGAAAAAAAATAATAACTGACTTCCTGTCAGGATTTGGATTTCGTACCGAGAGACGAAAGGGGAGTGCATGTACAGTTCTCTCTCCACCTTCAATACCACGACTTAGGTGCCCTTGAGCAAGGCATCGAACCCCCAACTGCTCCCCGGGCGCCGCAGAATAAATGGCTGCACACTGCTCCGGGTGTGTGTTCACAGTGTGTGTGTGTGTTCACTGCTCTGTGTGTGTGCACTTCAGATGGGTTAAATGCAGAGCACAAATTCTGAGTATGGGTCACCATACTTGGCTGAATGTCACTTCACTTTCACTTTCATAAACAGAGCAGAAACAAGAGGGTCCTCGCACAATCGGTGCTCGGGCCTTAATAATAATAAACGGAACAGAAACAAGTGGGTCCTCGCACCATTGGTGCTTGGGCCCTAATAATAAACGGAGCAGAAACAAGAGGGTCCTCGCACCATTGGTGCTTGGGCCCTAATAATAAACGGAGCAGAAACAAGAGGGTCCTCGCACCATCGGAGCTCGGGCCCTAATAATAATAAATGGAGCAGATACAATAGGGTCCTCACACCATTGGTGCTTGGGCCCTAATAATAATAAACGGAGCAGAAACAAGAGGGTCCTCGCACCATCGGAGCTCGGGCCCTAATAATAATAAATGGAGCAGAAACAAGAGGGTCCTCGCACCATTGGTGCTTGGGCCCTAATAATAATAAACGGAGCAGAAACAAGTGGGTCCTCGCACCATTGGTGCTTGGGCCCTAATAATAAACGGAGCAGAAACAAGAGGGTCCTCGCACCATCGGAGCTCGGGCCCTAATAATAATAAATGGAGCAGATACAATAGGGTCCTCACACCTTCGGTGCTCGGGCCCTAATAAAAATAATCCTTAGGGGAACAATAGGGCTCTTCGCCCCTTCGGGCTTGAGCCCTAATAATAATAATAAACGGAGCAATTCCAAGAGGGTCCTCGCACCATCGGTGCTCGGGCCCTAATAATCCTTAGAAAATCAATAGGGCTCTGCGCCCCTTCGGGCTTGAGCCCTAATAAATGGAACAGATTCAAGAGGGTCCTCGCACCATCGGTGCTCGGGCCCTAACTATTACTTCAGATCCAACAGAAATGAGAATAATGGGCTTGAATTTTATAAAGAACTGTTTGGTGATATGGACTGTGATGTTGGATCTATTGACCAGTTCTTAAGAGACTTTCCTAAATTAAGGGCTGAGGATAAAAATTCATTGGATGTAATGATTTTCTTTTGATGAACTTTCGAAGGCGGTCAAACAGCTCTCTACAGGAAAGTCACCAGGAATTGATGGTTTACCAGCAGAGTTTTATAAAGCCTTTTTGGAGTGTCTTAGGACAAGATTTGTATAATGTATTTTGTTAATGTTTTAAAAGAGGTTGTCTACCAAACAGCTGTCAAAGATCTGTGTTATCACTTCTGCCAAAAAGTGGAGACCTAGGCTTGTTTAAGAATTGGCGACCAGTGTCTTTAATGTGTCTAGATTATAAAATTTTGTCTAAATGTTTAGCAAACAGACTAAAAAATATTTTGCATGTTGTGGTGGAAAGTGAACAAACTTACTGTATTCCTGGGCCGACAATAAATGACAATTTGTATATGGGATATGTGATTGATTTATCTATTAGAAACAATCTTGATGTGGGTTTTTTATCTATTGACCAAGAGAAAGCTTTTGACCGGGTAGGTCATGAATACCTTTTTACTGTTTTAAAAAACTTTGGATTTGGGGATTATTTCCTGGATAAAAATACTTTATGAAGATGCTTCAGTTATGCTTAAAATAGGAGGTGGCCTGAGTTGTCCAATACCTGTTAAAAGAGGAATTAGGCAGGGATGTCCTCTATCAGGACAACTTTATAGTTTAGCCATAGAACCCTTACTGTGTAAGCTAAGAAATGAGATACAAGGTTTAAAGATACCAGGAGATAATTCAGGGCTAAGGTATTCTGTGTCTGCTTATGTGGATGATGCAAATATTTTTATTTCTGGTCAAAATGATATTCAGATACTTTGTAAAACTTTAAACCTTTATGAAAAGTCTTCTTCAGCCAAGGTAAACTGGGCAAAGTGTGATGGGTTTGCTGTGGGGTCTTGGGATGACATGGGACCACCTCAACTTCCTGAAGGACTGAAACAGGGCAAGGAAGGTTTTAAAGTTTTGGGGGTGTATCTGGGCACTGATAAATATAAAGAAAAGAACTGGGAGGGTCTGCTTGGAAAGGTTGTTGCCAAGTTGTCTAAGTGGAACTGGCTATTGCCTGAACTATCTTATAGAGGCAGAGTCCTAATTACAAACAATCTGACGGCCTCTATGTTATGGCACAAACTGAATGTGCTTGAGCCACCAGATATCCTTATTAAGGAGATTCAGAGGAAACTGGTGGACTTTTTCTGGTCTGGTCAAAAGTCGATTCCTCGGCAGGCACTTTATCTACCAGTGATTGAAGGAAAGCCTAATAGATGTACGAAGCGGCATAAGTGCTTTTCGATTGCAATCAGTCCAGAGACTATTGTACGAGGAGAATGGTGGGTGGATTAATGTTGCTTGTGCTCTTCTGCGGAAAACATCTGGATTATTGTATGATAAACAGCTTTTTTTTTTACTAAAAAGTGATTAAGTGGATTTGAAAGAGTTGACACCTTTTTATAAGTTAATGATAACAGCTTGGAAAAATACATTTATTATACACAGATATATTTTACAACCTGAGGATTGGATAAGGGTTCCATAACCCATGAATTAGAACAAGGATTTTGTCCTCTAAATCTGTGGAAAGCTGTTTTCGGAAGGCTGGGTATGTCAAGTTGGGGGATCAGAGAAGTGGTGACAACTGGAAAAGTCTTTGCTGTTACGGAGTGTTACGGGGTTGAGATCTCTTAAACTTATATGATGAATAATGGAGGAGGTGTGGGCAGCTCTACTGGGGGCCTGCAGAGAGGCACTGTCACAGGACTGGAATGGGCTTTATACATTTCCACCAATCAAAGTATCTGCTGCTGTGCAAGAGGAGATGGAGGAAACTGGACATTCGATTTTAAAATAAAATGTTAGGCAGGGGCGTCACTAGGCCCTTTTTAGGGGGGCTTCAGCCCCCCTAAAAAAATATTTGATTAATAAATTTTTTTATCGCTTCAGTCCCCTTTAAAAAAAACTCATTTGAAACGGCGGCAAGCTGCGTCAAGTTTCGGCTCCTCCCCTTATTTGAGTCTTCTTGGAGTTAGCGCATTTTTCAATCTTCAGTGGCGCCGAGCAGAGCGAACATCAGAGAGCACAAGGTGTGTCGTGAGTGCATTTATTGATAGATTGCTATGATATTACATCTGCATCGGTGCAGTTCTTTGTCATAAATGCAGTGCAGTTTACATAATGCAATGTTACTGGAGCATTGGGAGCAACACGGGACGGTTCGGTTTCTCATCCAATACCAATACGTTTCGCTGCGTTCACCTTCAGCCCTATCACACTGTGATAGTTGTTTTTTATTCCTACAAAAATGAAGCGATTAACACCCATGAAAACATACTTTAGAAAACGATCATGATTTATTTTATTTATTTACTTTTTAACCATTTAAAACATATTATTTTGTATTTTGGCATTACATTATGCTGCCATGCACAGAAATGATTAAAGACACACATCATTATCTGAAAGCACTAGATGGCCCAGAGAGAGAACATCATTATTATTTGAGTTTTTTTGTTTTGTATTAATAAATATAGTTTTGTATTAAGTAATAATGAATCAGGAGGAGTGTACATACATATATTAGAGTAAGAGTAAAAGGGATTTGTGATTTTCTTTTAAGTACTTGATTTATAGAAGTGGCAAATTGATAATTCATGTTGTTATTTTTAATAAATAGAAATAAATATAGAACAGATTAATCATATTGCCAATAGACAGTTACATTAATACACGTTTAGCTGGTTAGTTAAATGATTTGAAATTAAATAGATTTTCACGGGGTGACTTGGTGAATAACCAACCGTATTGTTGATTACAAAGCTAAAAAGCTTAAAAAATAAAATAATTTATTTTTCATTGTTGATGGACTTAGTTACCTAGCTTTCCTGGTAGCTTTGTCTGATTCATAAATCAACCTATCAGTTGACCCTATGTTTACTTTCTTCACTGACAGACAAAAATAAAAAGCCTATATCAGTCAAAGCTCAGCTTTACGAGGGAAAAGACAGAGCAAGATAAAAACCAAGAGAAAAAGAGTGTGATGCTGATGAGGTGAGAAAAAAAACAGCTGCCCGCACATGGTTTTAAAGCTATTGTCATCCAATTTTTTTGGCCTTCAAAACATCTTAAAATGCACATATGTAGATCAGAGAAATCAAAATTTTCTCGGGGGAGCATGCGCCCGAACCCCCCTAAATACCTCACGTTCGGTACCTCAGTGATTATAAAACTGTGCCATATGCATGTTACTGGATGAATGAATGAAACTAGTTAATAATGAGCATTAGAGCATAAACTAATTTTTTGTTTTTTTTTTGTTTTTTTTACATAATACCCTCATTGGGGGCTGAGCCCCCATAAAATGAAAATCCTATAATCGCCCCTGATGTTAGGTATAGGTCCAATTAATGCTGAATCAAGATAGAGTATACATATTATAAATTGTTCAGTGACATTGTAATGTTTTATGAAATGTGTACAGTAGGGGGAGTACTTTGTCAAATTGGAGAAAATTAAATGTTGGTTTTAAATGTGTAGAAATAGAAATTGAATTTATGAAATTGAATTTTTTGTAAGAAAATTGTATTGAGGTAAAAGGACAAATGGTCTAATAAAGATATTGTTAAGCCTCTCTCTCTCTCTCTCTCTCCCTCTCTGTCTCTCTCTCTCTCTCATTTCTGGTGTGAGCGTGAGTGTTTTGGAGCAGCTTTATTTTTCTGTTTCATTGTCTTTATCTTTTTTCTCTTGGTTCTGTTGTTTGTTTGATTTGGAACCGCGGGGGGTTTTCCCCTCTTTGTGGCTATGGCGGAGGCGTGAGCTGGTTTTTTTCAATAATCTCACGCGATGTCATTGTGTTAAAGTGGCGCCCGCGGTGAGTGTCGAAGATTGCTGTTTGGCTATGGGAGAGGTTGTTGGGTATGATAGTATTTAGTCATCGTCCAAAATTAATAGTGCTGTTGTTGTTTTCTTTTAGTTCAGTGGAAAAGGCAAATTAGTTAGTGGAGACGGGTATTGTTGTAAACAACCTCTTCACACCTGTTCTTCCACTTTCAATGCCTTCAAAAAAGGTTACTTTGTCTAATATTTGTTTCTGATGATATACTGGTTAAGATTTTGGAAAGCTGGATTCACCCATTAAGAAGAATCTTTTTGGTACCACTTCACAACTGTTAAAACGTGGTCTCGTTTAGGAGATTTGTCTATATGATCTTGAAAGACAGCGAAGAACTTGACTTGACTCTTAACATTAAGGTTGACAACATTGATTATGTGATCTATGTCACAACTGATAAGATGACGTACTTTAATTGTGGGTGGAGGGGCCATCTAATTCGGGCTTGCCCTGAAAGGAGCAAAATAATGATCAACTGATGATCAAAATATGAAGGAGACTAATCTAAATAATGATAATGTGGAGGAAAGGGTAGAGGCAGGACCCTCCAATGCTCCCATTTCGAATGTAAAAAATTTGACTGTTGTGGAAAATAATGGTAGGGTGTTTGAGGCTCAGCATGCGGCATTAGATGCAGATGCATCAATAGTGTCCTTGCAGGAAGGTGGGATGGAGGCTAGTGTTTCCACTGCTAAGTCTATTTTGACAAGGGATGAAAGTGACTAGGAATTTGTGATGAGGCTGATCTAGAATCAGATAAAACCGAGTTCAAAGTTCCAATTAAAAGATAAAGTTCAAGTGAACCTCAAAGTGTGAAGCAGAAAAAAAACAAACGTGACTGATGATGAGGGCAAAGAAGGGATGGAAAGTGGCAAGGAATCTTCTGATTCAAGTTTCAGTTTTTCTCAAAGTGATTTATCCAGTGGTAGTTATGAGGTAGAAGACATTAAACTCTTTCTTAGGGCAACAAAGAATAAGAGAGGAGTACGTTTCTCTGAATATTTTCTGGACATCAAACAATTTGTTGATAAAACCAGGTTGTTTATGGCTGATAATTTATTCACAAATAAGGAGATTTATCGGTTAAAGAAAACTGTAAGAAATGTAAACTCTGATGTAAACTTGTTAATGGAAATAGTTAAAAAGCCTCAAGCGAATAGTTATGGGTTTCTAGTTTTGTTTTTAGCAGTATTTGCTTTACTTTCTTTCAGAAATGAATGAAATCAATATTGCCTTAAGAAAAGAACTGGAATTTATGAATCTGTGAAGCAAAATAAGTTAGATGTGATAATGTTGCATGAAACTCATTGTTATTCAAATAATGCTTCTGACTGGGCTAAAGAATGGGGTGGTTTTTCATTTTTAAGTCACAGTACTTAGTGGAGTAGCCATTCTTTTTGCAAAAAATTTCAACCAACATTCTTTTCAAGTAGAAGAAATAGTAAAGGATAGACTTTTAAAAATAAGAGCAAGCTATGAAAAGAATGTTGTTGTATTTATTTGTGTGTACTGACCAGTCTCAGCGATAGAGAGAATGGTGTTTTTAAATATCTTATGCACTGTTTTACAAAAATGTAATCAAGAAGACTTTTTATTCTTGGGAGGTGATTTCAATTATACTGAATCTTATCTAGATAGAAATCACTTAGTTCAAGTTAAAGTCTGCTTTATTGTCAATTTCCACATGTACAGTACATACATACAGAGAATCGAAATTACTCTCAGACCCCGGTGCATACAGATAAAATTAACATTAAAGCCTAAAAATCTAGATCAAATATAAAATGTAGATACAACTATACAATAAGGGAATGTAAAAAAAAGGCATATAATAAAATTTAAAATAAAGTTAAATAAAGCAGCGCAAGGCAAATGACAGATATAGTGCAAATCAATGAAGTGAACAACAGTGCAGATAAAAGATTTTTAGTGCAAAAAAATCCCTTATTAAAAATATCTTATTAAGTCTGATTAAAGTGACAAGTGGCAAAGGGCTCAAGAGCAGTTATTTTATTTAACTGACTGATGAGGTAGTGGAATGACGTCAGTTCCATGCTGAATGAGGTAGTGAGCAGACCAATGCTGCACAAAGTGACTAGTGCATGCCATCATATAATTAGTGTGTGTGTGTGTGTGTGGGGGGGGGGGGGGGGGTTTCATAGTTCAGTGGTGCCTGGGGCAGAAGAGGGAAGGGGGGGGCAAGTTCGGGAGGGAGTTCAGCTTCCTGACAGCCTGGTGGATGAAGCTGTCCTTCAGTCTGCTGGTCCTGGCCTGGAGACTCTGCAGTCTCCTCCCTGATGGCAGCAGACTGAAGAAGCTGTGTGATGGGTGAGTGGGATCACCTGTGATGCAGAGGGCTTTGCGGGTGAGACGGGTTCCATAAATGACCTGGAGGGAGGGGAGAGAGACACCGATGATCTTCTCAGCTGCTCTCACTACGCGTTGCAGACTCTTTCGGCTGGACACGTTGCAGGCGCTATACCACACAGTGATGCAGCTCGTCAGGATGCTCTCGATGGTGCCTCGGTAGAAGGTGTACATGATGGGGGCCGGGGCTCTGGCTCTCCTCAGTTTGCGGAGGAAGTAGAGACCCTGTTGTGATTTCTTTGCCAGTGCTGCTGTGTTTTCAGTCCAGGAGAGGTCCTCTGTGATGTGCACACCCAGGAACTTGGTGCTGCTAACTCTCTCCACAGTCACACCGTTGATGGTCAGAGGAACGTGCTGAGTTTCCTCTCCTGAAGTCTACAACAATCTCCTTTGTCTTCTCCACGTTCAGAGAGAGATTGTTGTCACTGCACCACTTGGCCAGGCGGCTCACCTCACTCCTGTAGATGTCTCATCTTTGTTGCTAATGAGACCCACCACAGTCGTGTCATCTGCAAACTTAATAAAGAGGTTGGAGTTGTGTGAAGGTGTGCAGTCATGGGTCAGCAGAGTGAAGAGGAGGGGGCTCAGCACACATCCTTGGGGGGCCCCAGTGTTCAGTGTGATGGTGCTGGATGTGTTGCTGCCGACCCATACTGCCTGAGGTCTTCCAGTCAGAAAGTCCAACAGCCAGTTGCACAGCGAAGTGTTGAGCCCCAGCTGAATCAGTTTGTAAATGAGCTGTTGAGGGATGATTGTGATGAATGCTGAACTGAAGTCTATGAACAGCATTCTGACATATGAGTCCTTTTTGTCCAGATGAGTGAGTGCTGAGTGGAGGGTAGTGGCGATGGAATCATCGGTCGACCGGTTGGACCGATATGCAAACTGGAAGGAGTCCAGGGAGGGGGGGAGGGCAGACTTGATGTGGTGCATGACTAGCCGTTCAAAGCACTTCATGAGGATTGGGGTAAGTGCAACAAGACGGTAGTCATTGAAGCAGGATGGAAATGGCTTCTTCGGAACTGGAATGATGGTTGTAGTTTTGAAGCATGTGGGAACAACAGCCTGACTCAGTGAGATGTTGAAAATGTCTGTGAAGACATAAGTGAGTTCTGCTGCACAGTCTTTCAGTACACGCCCAGGGATGTTGTCAGGACCCGGAGCTTTGCGTGCATTGATCCTGCTGAAGGATCTCCTCACGCTGTCTGAGGTCAGCGTCATCAGCGTTTTGTTTAAAGCGAGCAAAGAAGGTGTTCAGCTCGGTCAGTAGAGGGATGTTGCTGTCACAGGTCCGTGGTGGGGGCTTGTAGTCCATAATGGTCTGTATCCCCTGCCACAGGTTCCTAGTAGAGCCTGACCGATATATCGGCCGGCCGATATTATCGGCCGATATAAGCTAATTGCATTTAAATCGGCATCGGCATTTATAACGGCCGATGAAACATGAGAAACAGAGTCTCATGCTTCACTCATGTTATGAGTGTTGCATAGTGTGCCCACCAGAGGGAGCTCTGCAGCTCCAGAGTTAACAACAGCGCCAGAAGTCCACTACAGAAGAAAGCGATCAGCCAAGCCATGGAGATGTAACTTACTGTTTTGACGGTGAGTCTGTCGTTCGTCATGTGAAATGATTGTAGATTTAGTTCATACCCTGTATATAAAAACTGTGTGGTAGTTCTAGCTAACGTTCCTATCATTATCACTTCTAAATATTCTGTAACATCACTTATAGCCGCTAATGCATTGCTATATTAGATTAGCCGCAAAGCTAATACCATGTTTATCAGTGGAAGAGCGCGAACGTTAATAGGAGGTCAAACTATAACGTTAGCGTTTAACTTATTCTTATTCTATTGCGGTGTGTTTCCCACATAATGACCGCGTAATGGGCCTTTCACACAGGACGCGGTATGCACGGCGCTTGCCGCTGGGTTCAGCGTTGCCCTTCAGATACAACGCAATTTGCGCTGCGCTATGGCGTAGGCAGGGTTTTAAAAACGTTTAACGGGAGCTCTTTCATAGTCTGTTCCTCCTCCTTTCGGTCAGCAACAAACATGTATCTGTCCCGTTGTAAGAAGCGAGCGATAGCGCTAGTCCTGCTGATGAGAATTAAGAGAGAAGCAAGGAAGAAGAGGCTACCCTCAGGTCCAGAGAACAATTTGGTGAATTCAGGCTGGTTACGTGAAGTGAAGTGAAGTGACATTCAGCCAAGTATGGTGACCCATACTCAGAATTTGTGCTCTGCATTTAACCCATCCGAAATGCACACACACAGAGCAGTGAACACACACACACACACTGTGAGCACACACCCGGAGCAGTGGGCAGCCATTTTTATGCTGCGGCGCCCGGGGAGCAGTTGGGGGTTCGATGCCTTGCTCAAGGGCACCTAAGTCGTGGTATTGAGGGTGGAGAGAGAACTGTACATGCACTCCCCCCACCCACAATTCCTGCCAGCCCGGGACTCGAACTCACAACCTTTCGATTGGGAGTCCGACTCTCTAACCATTAGGCCACGACTTCCCCTTACGTTACTCTGACGCTAATAGCTTCCTTTTTAGCAGGCCCCTTAAATGCTTGCTATTAACTTGTTTGAAGGTGGTTCTTCTCAAAATTGACAGCGGTGTGTTCATGACACTAACGTTAACCATTCAACTTCGAATTGATTCCGTAATCTTCCGGTAATAGTAGGCAAGACGATGTTCTGTGAGAGCAAATATAGTGTAGTTACAGTAACTACAGTAGGTGCGTCAGAAATGATTAAACCAGATAGGACATGTAAATAAATGTGAGCTGAACAAGCGCTTTTTTTTTTTTACATATTGTTTCAAAGCAGCTTTACAGACATAACAGGAAAATGTTGAAATAATATTGTTAAATATAAGTAGGTAATACCTATTGCTTGACAAATAAAAAATACATATATATTTCTCATTTTTGCCTATGTAGGAGATCCCAGTTTTTATTATTATAATTCTAATGATGACATGAGTAATGATACATGGTGATATTATTAATACACATGCTTATTCTTTCTCTGTCTCTCTTTCTGCCTACAGATGGCTGAAAAAGGTGAATGCTGTAGCAGCAAAGTGTGGGACTACTTCTGCAAATACTTTAACTTTAGTATTATAATTTATTTACAGTACACACACAGACTGTTAAAACCAGCTTCAACTGGAAGAAAGTAAAAGTGTTAAATGTTTAAAACCAGACTGTTTTTTGATCATTAAAAAAATATATACTTTTGATGTGCAATTGTTTAGTCATTGTGACTGTAATCTAAGGCTTTTTTTTAAAACATAGTCCATTCTGGAAAATGGTTTATACAGCCCACATACATAGAACAGGCAGATATTTTGCTATTGAATGTTGTGTAAGTGCAGTTTATAGGAAATGGGTCTAATATCCAGATTATTTTTAAAATCAAAATATCGGCTTATAAATCGGCTCTTTTCGAGTTAATATCGGCATCGACCCCCAAAAATCCATATCGGTCGGGCTCTAGTTCCTAGTGTCTCTGCTGTTGCTGAATTGATGAGCTATCCTCCTGGAGTGCTGTCTCTTAGCCTCTCTGATGCCACGGGACAGGTTGGCCCAGGCTGTTCTCAGGCCCACCTCATCTCCAGCTCTGAAGGCAGCGTTCCGTGTCTTCAGGAGTCTGTAGACCTCCCCTGTCATCCATGGCTTCTGGTTGGCCCGGACAGTGATGGTTTTTGTGACCGTTACATCATCAATACACTTGTTGATGTAGGCAGCGACAGTCTCTGAGTACTCCTGGAGGTCATTGGTGTTATTGCATGTGGCTGCCTGCTTAAACATGTCCCAGTCAGTTGTGTTGAAGCAGTCAAAGTCAAAGTCACCTTTATTTGTATAGCGCTTTAAACAAAATACATTGCGTCAAAGCAACTGAACAACATTCATTAGGAAAACAGTGTGTCAATAATGCAAAATGATAGTTAAAGGCAGTTCATCATCAGGAAGTTGATGCATCTCGATGGTGTGATTTTATTGAGCTTATCTTTGTCAAGTTTTAAAAATCCGATTGCTTACGTCACTTCCTGTTTGTTGTTGGCGGCTGTACTGCGTTTGAGCTCCGTCACTATATTCTTTTCATTGACTATTTTTAACTCAAAAATCAATTTTATACATCATCGTTTCCGTTTATATAACGTGTGAATATATCCTCTATTGTATTCTGCAACAAAAACAATCAGAGCGCCTCGCTATCACTAGATTTATTTTGATCTCCCGGGTCCGCTATTAGCTTTTAGCCCGTTAGCATCAGCAAGCGTGGTTGCAGCTAACTGCGCTTACATTGCTAATACTCTATTCACACACATTACCACTGCTGTACTCACTGTTACGTGCTTTAATGGCGGATGAATGTCTCCACTCTGTGCAGCTCGAGCTCGAGGCCGTGGGAAAGCAGATTCGCGACCTGGAGGTGAGGCAGGCCCAGCTGAGAGAGCGGAGAGCCGCGCTGGAATCATCCCGGGCTGACGCTCACAAGTCCGAGGTAAGTATTCAGCGTGCTGCTAACAGTCCCACCACGTCTACTCCTTGTGTTTCTCTGCACAGGCCCGGTGCACCCAGGACGCGATCTTCCCAGATGTCCTTCACTTGACGCCGGGACACCACGGACCCTGGGTGCATCCACAGCG
This sequence comes from Carassius carassius, assembly GCF_963082965.1. NCBI lineage: Eukaryota > Metazoa > Chordata > Actinopteri > Cypriniformes > Cyprinidae > Carassius > Carassius carassius. The sequence continues at coordinate 1,179,276 of NW_026775030.1, forward strand.
GAGGACGCGAGCCGGGTCCCGGGCGACGACTTCTCCCCCTCCTGCCTTCGACATCTCCATCCGGAACCGCTTCACTCCCCTCCGCGAGACAGGACGCGACGCTGTGATCATCGGAGACTCCATCGTCCGACACGTAAGTGCTACGTTAGCCGAAGGTAAAGTGCACACTCATTGTTTGCCTGGTGCTCGTGTTCTCGATGTTTCTGCGCAGATACCCGCGATCCTGAAGGCCGACGAGAGCCCCAGAACGGTCGTGCTTCACGCCGGGGTTAACGACACCACGCTGCGGCAGACGGAGACGCTGAAGAGGGACTTCAGCAGGCTGATCGAGACGGTTCGCAGCACGACGCCCGCGGCGACGATCGTCGTGTCAGAACCACTGCCCACGTATCGACGAGGACACGAAAGGTTCAGTAGACTTTTTGCTTTAAATGAATGGTTGTTATCATGGTGTAAAGAACAGAAACTGCTATTTGTTAATAACTGGAATCTTTTCTGGGAGCGTCATAGGCTGTTTCGCGCTGATGGATTACACCCCAGCAGAGTCGGAGCGGAGCTGCTCTCTGCCAACATCTCCAGGACACTTCGCTCCATGTGACTAGTAAGACAATTCCCAAATAACTATTATGATGAGTTTTGTTCCACGCGCTTAAATGATAAAAGTACTTGCGCTGTAAAAACTATTAAGACTGTGTCTGTTCCTCGAATAGTGAGGTCAAAATATAATGTAGGAACTAGAAAAAATCTTATCGTAATTAAACCAGAAAAATGTAAAGTAAATTAACAAAAACAGTTTTTAAAGTTTGGGCTCATAAATATTAGATCACTCACACCCAAAGCAGTTATTGTAAATAAAATGATCACAGAAAATAGTTTTGATGTACTCTGCTTGACTGAAACCTGGCTAAAACCAACTGATTATTTTGGTCTAAATGAGTCTACTCCACCGAACTACTGTTATAAGCATGAGGCCCGTCAGACTGGTCGTGGCGGAGGTGTTGCAACAATATATAGTGATATTCTCAATGTTACCCAGAAAACAGGATACAGGTTTAACTCTTTTGAAATACTTCTGCTAAATGTTACACTGTCAGACATGCAAAAGAAGTCTAATGTATCTCTTGCTCTGGCTACTGTGTATAGACCACCAGGGCCGTATACAGAATTCCTAAAAGAATTTGCAGATTTCCTCTCAGACCTTCTAGTTACAGTTGATAAGGCGCTAATCATGGGAGGTTTTAATATTCACGTTGATAATGCAAATGATACATTAGCAAAATGTCACCGGGCCCACTCATCGTTTTAATCATACACTAGATCTAATTATATCGCATGGAATCGATCTTACTGCTATAGATGTTGTACCCCAAAGTGATGATATTACAGACCATTTCCTTGTATCGTGCATGCTGCGTATAACTGATATTAACTATATGTCTCAGCGTTACCGTCTGGGCAGAACTATTGTTCCAGCCACCAAAGAAAGATTCGCAAATAACCTGCCTGATCTATCTCAACTGCTATTTGTACCCAAAAATACACATGAATTAGACGAAATTACTGACAACATGGGCACTATTTTCTCTAATACATTAGAAGCTGTTGCCCCCATCAAATTGAAAAAGGTTAGAGAAAAACGTACTGTGCCATGGTATAACAGTAATACTCACTCTCTCAAGAAAGTAACTCGTAGTCTTGAACGCTAATGGAGAAAAACTAACTTGGAAGTTTTTAGAATTGCATGGAAAAACAGTATGTCCAGCTATAGACAGGCTCTAAAAACTGCTAGGGCAGAGCATATCCACAAACTCATTGAAAATAACCAAAACAATCCAAGGTTTTTATTTAGCACAGTGGCTAAATTAACAAATTACCAGACGCCACCTGATTCAAATATTCCACCAACGTTAAATAGTAATGACTTTATGAATTTCTTCACTGATAAAATAGATAACATTAGAAATACAATAGCGAATGTAGATTCTACAGCGTCTAACACTTCATTTTCATCCATCGCACCCAAAGATAAACTGCAGTGCTTTACAAATATAGGACAGGAAGAGCTAAATAAACTTATCACTGTATCTAAACCAACAACATGTTTATTAGATCCTGTACCCACTAAATTACTAAAAGAGCTGTTACCTGTAGCCGAAGAACCGCTTCTCAATATCATTAACTCGTCGTTATCTTTAGGTCACGTCCCAAAACCATTCAAGCTGGCGGTTATCAAGCCTCTTATTAAGAAACCAAAACTAGATCCTAGTGTACTGGCAAATTATAGGCCTATTTCAAATCTTCCATTTATGTCTAAAATTTTAGAAAAAGTTGTGTCTGCTCAATTGAGCACCTTCCTGCATAAAAATGATCTGTATGAAGAATTTCAGTCAGGTTTCAGGCCCCACCATAGCACAGAAACTGCACTTGTTAAAATTACAAATGACCTGCTCCTTGCGTCAGATCAAGGCTGCATCTCATTTCTAGTCTTACTTGATCTTAGTGCAGCGTTTGACACCATAGATCATGACATACTCATAGATCGATTACAAAACTATACAGGTATTCAAGGGCAGGCTCTAAGATGGTTTAGATCCTACCTGTCCGATCGCTACCATTTTGTTTATTTAAATGGGTGTCATCTCATTTATCATCAGTAAAATATGGAGTGCCACAAGGATCCGTCCTAGGTCCCCTTCTATTTTCAATATACATGTTGCCCCTTGGTAATATTATTAGAAAATACGGAATTAGCTTCCACTGTTATGCTGATGATACTCAGCTATATATCTCAACGAGACCAGATGAAACTTCCCAATTATCCAAGCTAAGAGAGTGTGTTAAAAATGTTAAAGATTGGATGACAAATAATTTTCTCCAATTAAATTCGGATAAGACAGAGATATTAATTATTGGACCAAAAAACACCACACAGAATCTTGTAGATTACAATCTGCAGCTAGACGGATGTACTGTTACTTCCTCTACAGTCAGAAATCTGGGTGTTATATTGGACAGCAATTTGTCTTTTGAAAATCATATTTCCAATGTTACAAAAACTGCTTTCTTCCATCTTAGAAACATTGCCAAGCTACGAAACATGTTATCTGTTTCTGATGCAGAAAAGCTAGTTCATGCATTTATGACCTCTAGACTGGACTATTGTAATGCACTTCTAGGTGGTTGTCCTGCTTCATCAATAAACAAGCTAGAGGTAGTCCAAAATGCAGCAGCTAGAGTCCTTACAAGGTCAAGAAAATATGATCATATTACCCCAATTTTACAGTCTCTGCACTGGCTACCTATTAAGTTCCGTATCAGTTACAAATTATCATTACTTACCTATAAGGCCCTAAATGGTTTAGCTCCTGCGTACCTAACTAGCCTTATACCACGCTACAATCCATCACGCTCCCTAAGGTCACAAAACGCTGGACTTTTGGTAGTTCCTAGGATAGCAAAGTCCACTAAAGGAGGTAGAGCTTTTTCACATTTGGCTCCCAAACTCTGGAATAGCCTTCCTGATAATGTTCGGGGTTCAGACACACTCTCTCTGTTTAAATCTAGATTAAAAACGCATCTCTTTCGCCAAGCATTCGAATAATGTATCTCTTAAATTGTGAGTGTAGTTGCATCTGCATTTTTATTCTTTAGCTTGGGTTAAACTAATTTTACTTTGTTGGATCAGCAGCTATGCTAATGATGTCTCTATTTTGTTTCTATGTTTTGCCACGGGATTTACATCACAAGCTCCAGTCTGGGTTAAACTAATTTTACTTTGTTGGATCAGCAGCTATGCTAATGATGTCTCTATTTTGTTTCTATGTTTTGCCACGGGATTTACATCACAAGCTCCAGTCTGGATCCAGAACACCTGAGAAGAGATGATGCTGACCCTCAGAGGACCCCAGATGATCCTAACCTTGAATCAACAAACAGAACTAACAATTATTGCTACCTGTGTGACTGCATCATATAATTACTATCAATTAATAATATTGATAGTTCATCGTCTAGCTGACTACGTCTTGTATTATTATTATTATTTTTTATTTTTTATAAAATCCTGTCAAACGTGCACAAACTACTAGCTACTACTAAATATTGTAAAAAATAATTTTCTGTAAAGTTGCTTTGTAACGATTTGTATTGTAAAAAGCGCTATACAAATAAACTTGAATTGAATTGAATCATTGAATTCAGTGATGTCATCTCTGTTCAGTTAAATAGTGTCTGTGCATTTATTTGCAATCAAGTCAACGATATCGCTGTAAATGAAGTGACCCCAACTAAGCAAGCCAGAGGCGACAGCGGCAAGTAACCGAAACTCCATCGGTGACAGAATGGAGAAAAAAAGCTTGAGAGAAACCAGGCTCAGTTGGGGGGCCAGTTCTCCTCTGACCAGACGAAACCAGTAGTTCAATTCCAGGCTGCAGTAAAGTCAGAAATGTGCAGAAGAATCATCAGTTTCCTGTAGTCTTGTCCCGGTGGTCCTCTGAGACAAGGTCTATACAGGGGATCTGTATCTGGGGCTTTAGTTGTCCTGGTCTCCGCTGTCTTTCAGGGCTGTAGAGGTCCTTTCTAGGTGCTGATCCACCATCTGGTCTGGATACGTGCTGGATCTGGGTGACTGCAGTGACCCTATGATCTGGATACAGACTGGATCTGGTGGCTACGGTGACCTCGGAATAAGAGAGAAACAGACAAATATTAGCGTAGATGCCATTCTACTAATGATAGCAAGTACATAGGGGGTTATGGGAAGTGTTTCCGGTTCCGGTTTACCTAATTAATGCAGCCTAAAAATCCTTTAACGGATTTGGATATTAAAAGCATATTAGTATGTTATGTGTAAGCCAGGTTAAAGAGATGGGTCTTTAATCTAGATTTAAACTGCAAGAGTGTGTCTGCCTCCCGAACAATGTTAGGTAGGTTATTCCAGAGTTTAGGCGCCAAATAGGAAAAGGATCTGCCGCCCGCAGTTGATTTTGATATTCTAGGTATTATCAAATTGCCTGAGTTTTGAGAACGTAGCGGACGTAGAGGATTATAATGTAAAAGGAGCTCATTCAAATACTGAGGTGCTAAACCATTCAGGGCTTTATAAGTAATAAGCAATATTTTAAAATCTATACGATGTTTGATAGGGAGCAAGTGCAGCGTTGACAGGACCGGCTAATATGGTCATACTTCCTGGTTCTAGTAAGAACTCTTGCTGCTGCATTTTGGACCAGCTGTAGTTTGTTTACTAAGCGTGCAGAACAACCACCCAATAAAGCATTACAAATCCTCACATATACCATTTGGAAATCCTCACATATACCATTTTTCTCTAAGAAGGAATATAATTGTGAGGATACCACCTTTTCTAGTATCTTGGACAGTAAAGGGAGATTCGAGATTGGTCTATAATTAACTAGTTCTTAGGGGTCAAGTTGTGGTTTTTTGATGAGAGGCTTAATAACAGCCATTTTAAAGGTTTTGGGGACATATCCTAATGACAATGAGGAATTAATTATGGTCAGAAGAGGATCTATGACTTCTGGAAGCACCTCTTTTAGGAGCTTAGGTGGTACAGGGTCTAACATACATGTTGTTGGTTTAGATGATTTAACAAGTTTATACAATTCTTCCTCTCCTATGGTAGAGAATGAGTGGAACTGTTCCTCAGGGGGTCTATAGTGCACTGTCTGATGTGATACTGTAGCTGACAGCTGAATGGTTGCAATTTTATCTCTAATAGTATCGATTTTAGAAGTAAAGTAGTTCATAAAGTCATTACTGCTGTGGTGTTGGGAAATGTCAACACTTGTTTAGGCTTTTTTTTCTCGTTAATTTAGCCACTGTATTGAATAAATACCTGGGGTTATGTTTGTTTTCTTCTAAAAGAGAAGAAAAGTAATCGGTTCTAGCAGTTTTTAATGCTTTTCTGTAGGATAGGTTACTTTCCCGCCAAGCAATACGAAATACCTCTAGTTTTGTTTTCCTCCAGCTGCGCTCCATTTTTCGGGCTGCTCTCTTTAGGGTGCGAGTATGCTCATTGTACCATGGTGTCAAACTGTTTTCCTTAACCTTCCTTAAGCGTAAAGGAGCAACTTTATTTAAAGTGCTAGAAAAGAGAGAGTCCATAGTTTCTGTTACATCATCAAGTTGTTCTGAGGTTTTGGATATGCTAAGGAATTTGGATACATCAGGAAGATAACTTAAAAAGCAGTCTTTTGTGGTAGAAGTGATGGTTCTTCCATACTTGTAACAAGAAGTAGAATTTACAATTTTGGCAATATGAAGTTTGCACAGAACTAAATGATGATCTGAGATATCATCACTTGGCTGAATAATTTCAACACTATCAACATCAATTCCATGTGACAGTATTAAATCTAGAGTATGATTTCGACAATGAGTAGGTCCTGAAACGTGTTGTCTAACCCCAATAGAGTTCAGAATGTCTATAAATGCTGATCCCAATGCATCTTTTTCATTATCAACATGGATATTAAAATCACCAACTATTAAAACTTTATCTGCAGCCAGAACTAACTCGGATGTAAAATCACCAAACTCTTTAATAAAGTCTGTATGGTGCCCTGCTGGCCTGTATACAGTAGCCAGTACAAACATAACAGGGGATTTATCATTAACATTTGTTTCTCTGGATAAGGTTATATGAAGCACCATTACTTTAAACGAGTTATACTTGAAACCTGCCCTCTGAGAAATCCTGAAAACGTTGTTATAAATTGAAGCAACCTCCCCCTTTGCCTTTTAGACGCAGCTCATGTTTATAACAGTAATCTTGGGGGGAGGACTCATTTAAAATAATGTAATCATCAGGTTTTAGCCAGGTTTCTGTCAGAGTACATCTATATTATGATCAGTGATCATATTATTTACAAAAAGTGTTTTCGTAGAAAGGGATCTGATATTTAATAAGCCAAGCTTTATCATTTGTTTATCCATATTGCATCTGTTTTTTATTTGTTGAACCTCAATTAAATTGTTAATCTTAACTTGGTTTGGACATTTTTTGGATTTTCTAGTTCGGGGAACAGACACAGTCTCTATAGTGTGATATCTAGGTGAAAGAGTCTCTATGTGCTGAGAATTAACTGACCTCTGTGATGGGAGGTAGCTAGCAGACGGTCAGATTAGCCAGTCTGTTTGCTTCATGACCTGGGCCCCAGTTAATCAAGTATAAACTCTAAGACTATTTGCCATATTTCTAGAGAGAAGAGTGGCGCCACCCCAGGAGGGATGAAGACCATCTCTTTTCAACAGGTCAGGTCTGCCCCAAAAGCTCGTCCAATTGTCTATGAAACCTATGTTATTCTGTTGCCACCACTTAGACATCCAGCCATTGAGTGATGACAATCTGCTATGCATCTCGTCACCACGGTAAGCAGGGAGGGGACCAGAGCATATTACAGTGTCTGACATCATGCTTGCAAGTTCACACACCTCTTTAATGTTATTTTTAGTGATCTCCGACTGGCGAAGTCGAACATCATTAGCGCCGGCATGAATAACAATCTTACTGTATTTACGTTAAGCATTAGCCAGCACTTTTAAATTTGCCAAGATGTCAAGCGCTCTGGCTCCCGGTAAACATTTGACTATGGTGGCTGGTGTCTCTATATTCACGTTCCTTACAATAGAAACACCAATAACTAGAGCACTTTCATCAGGTTTCTCAGTGGGTGCATCACTGAGTGGGGAGAACCTGTTTAATGTTTTGATCGGAACAGAATAGCGGTGTTTTGACCCACGACTACACTGCCTCACCGTCACCCAGTTGCCCAGGGGCTCTGTTGCCGGAACCGAACAATGTACAGGAATCCCTGAGCTAGACGCATCCAAAGCTGTATCTAGAGCCCTAACATTCTTACTGTCTTCAATTAAAGTTTGGATGCGTGTCTCTAATTCTGAAATCTTCTCTGTCAGCCTGACTATTTCCCTGCATTTATCACATGTGAATCCCTCATCTGCGACAGAGGTAGATAAACTGTACATGTGGCAAGAGGTGCAAATAACAATAGCAGGAGAAGCCATTACTCACCGTGCTTGATGAAATATTCTTACTGCGGTTGTCTGATGAACTTGTGAAAAACTGGAGCGAGAGAGAGAGGAGAGGAGAAAAGAAAACAGCGATAGGTTCGAATGAAAACACTAATGACAAGCTAACGAGTGCTAACGCTTCACGTTGAGAGCTGAACAACATCACGGTAAACAGTACCCATCCGTCTTCACAAAATTGGATTTAAATAACGCTTATCATTTGGTCTGCATCAGGAAGGGGGATGAAGGGAAAACTGCCTTTAACACCCCTAGAGGGCACTTTGAATATTTGGTGATGCCGTTCGGGCTCTCCAACTCGCCAGGGCTTTTCCAAGCACTCGTGAATGACGTGTTGAGAGACATGGTAGATCAGTTTATATGTTTACCTGGATGACATACTGATTTTTTCTTCATCTCTCCAGGAACATGTGCAACACTTCAGACAAGTGCTCCAGAGATTACTTGAGAATGGTCTTTTTGTCAAGGCGGAGAAATGCGTATTCCATGCACAGTCTGTTCCCTTCCTAGGGTACATTGTCTCGTCTGAGGGAATACGTATGGATCCTGACAAGGTTAAGGCTGTGATAGATTGGCCAAGTCCAGATTCCCGTAAGGCCCTACAGCGGTTTCAGGGATTCGCCAATTTTTATCGACGTTTTATTCATAACTTCAGCCAACTAGTCTCACCTTGACCTCTCCCAGTACTGCGTTCAGGTGGTCTAATACAGCCAAAACTGTATTTTCCAACCTCAAGAGCCGCTTCGTTTCGGCTCCCATCTTAATAGCCCCTGATCCCACACGTCAGTTCGTGGTGGAGGTCGACGCATCAGAGGTGGGAGTAGGTGCAGCTCTTTCCCAACGTGCTGCCTCAGACGACAAGATGCATCATGCACGTTTTTTCTAATCGGTTATCTCCTGCAGAACGTAATTATGACATTGGTAACAGAGAGTTATTGGCCGTCAAATTAGCATTAGAGGAGTGGCATCACTGGTTGGAGGGGTTGGGGGTAACTTTCATCATTTGGACCGATCTTAAGAACCTAGGATAAATTAGAACTTCCAAAAGATTAAATTCCAGGCAGGCTCGGTGGGCACTTTTTTTCGGTCGTTTTGATTTTTCTCTATCGTAACGCCCGGGTTCCAAAAACGTCAAACGTCTATTTGATCCTTCCGAATGCCCGGTGACTCCCGAGTGCATTTTAGCCAAGAGTATAGTCGTCTCATCACTCGTATGGGAGGTCGAATCGAAGGTCAAGATGGCCTTAGAAGGGGTAACGCCTCCGCCCGGGTGTCCATCGAATCGGTTGTTTGTGCCGGAGGAGTTACGGCCCGACGTTATTCAGTGGGGTCACTGCTCTAATGTAGCTTGTCATCCAGGGAAAAGCCACACCAAGTGCTTAGTAAAGCAACGATTCTGGTAGCCACTGATGGCTCGCGACGTTCACGATTTTGTTTTGGCTTGCTCAGTTTGCGCCAGTGGTCATCTAACCGACCTCCGGATGGGTTTCTTCAACCGCTGTCTGTCCCTTCGAGACCCTGGTCCCACATCGCACTACAGTTTGTTACCGCCTTCCCGCCCTCTAATGGCATGATGGTCGTTTGGACCGTAGTGGACCGATTCTCGAAGGCGGCACATTTATTCCCTTGCCTAAATTACCTTCAGCCAAGGTAGACGTCCCAGTAGACATGGTTTCTGACAGGGGATCCCAATTTGTATCCAAATTTTGGAAAGAGTCTTGTGTTAGGAGCGACGGTTAGTCTGTCTTCGGGTTATCACCCTCAGAGCAACGGTCAGTCTGAGCGAGCCAACCAAGATTTAGAGAGAACGCTGAGATGTTTAGTCTTCAAGAATCCTTCTTCCTGGAGGCAATAACTCTCTATGGTTGAGTACGCTCATAACTCGTTACCAGTGTCAGCTACGGGCCTCTCTCCATTTCAGTGTACCATAGGGTACCAGCCATCTGTTTTTCCTAGTCTGGAATCTGAAGTCGCGGTCTCCTCCGCTCACGCGTTTGTCCAGCGGTGCCACCGCACCTGGACCAGAGCCCACAAGACTCTGCTCCAGGTGAGGGCGCGCACTAAGGCCAAGGCTGATCGCCACCGCTCAAAGCCTCCCGTGTACATCGTGGGTCAAAAAGTGTGGCTTTCTACTAACAACATTCCGCTCCTTTCCGTTTCTTATAAGTTAGCTCCCAAATTTATTGGCCCGTTTCCTTTCACCAAGATCATTAGTCCGGTGACAGTCCACCTCAAACTACCTGATTGCTGATTGCTTCCGGCTTTGCTACCGTTCGGACGTTCTAGCTTACTGCTCTGCGCTTTGCTTCTTATTTCTGTACTTTTCTCTGATTTTTCTAAGATTTCTACATCAGCAGATCAGCACAGTGCTCAAACAACAGATTTTTGGCACAAACGCTAAAACTAAAAACTCTTTGGGACTGGAATAATACTACAAAAAGAAAACTTTGCCTCCCACTGCCAGCAGCTTACATTCCGGAGACGGGAAAACAACTGCCTACATTCAATCAGAAGAGAGAGAAAATGCCTCCTGTTGGATCTACTTGTTACATGAACTGCTGCAAACTTCTACAAAGGATTGTGATTCTTGAAACAAAGTTACTTGCTGGACTTCCAAAACAGACGGAACACTCAGCAGAACATCGTCATGGACCCTCTCAGCATACAGCCGGTGAGTCCCATGAATCTTACGAATCTCAACAGTTTATACCAAGTGTAGAGGAACAAGCCGAAACTGATCGCCACACTAATCGATGGGACAAACAGGGAGCGAGACTCAAAGGAAGACGAGACATTAGATTGTCACAAGTTTCTCGTATTGTTGCCGTAGCTTCCTCAACCCCAGATTCGACTATGACAAGGCTTGTGAATAATGGCATTCAACCACCCCCTATACATCTTGAGAACAGATTTGAAGCATTAATGAATGTGGGTGAGGAATCCCCAAATGTATTTAAAGATGGATCTGATCAGCCAGCAGCTAACATCGTTACTAACAGGCGCTCAAGGTCGAGCAGACAGTGGCATTCAGCTCAGAGCGCAGTCGAGCCCAGGACTCTGATAGTGGGTGACTCTGTTATCAAAAACATCTGTAGCAGTACTACAACAACATGCTGCCTTCCTCAAGCAACGGTCTCTGATGTGAACAAGGAACTTCAGAATATTCTGATGAAGCACAAGACTGCAAATCGAATCATCATCCATGTGGGAAAGAATGATATTCGGAAAGGGCAGTCAGAACTCCTTAAGAAGGACTTCAGTGAAACACTTAGAAGACTCAAAGTTCAGTCGTTCATCAGTGGACCACTCCCAGCAAGGGGAACAAATATGTTTTCACGGTTGCTTGGGCTGAACACATGGCTACAAAGATCTTGTAATATAAAAGGAGTGAATTTCATAGACAACTTCAATCTTTTCTGGGGCCATAGACAATTGTTTAAACCGGATGGCCTCCACCCAAACAAACTTGGTGCTAGAGTGTTTAAGGACAATATTTACCTTTCCCTCCATCATCCTTCAGCAACATGTTTCAATCCATTCAGCACACACACACTGGTTCCGAGTCATCATGTGGTTGACATATCCCATAAGGACACTGATAACACCATGCAGCCAAAACAAGCACTGCTGATAGACACTATCCCGGCTGAGCCCTGCCCACAGAGCTCCTTACAGACTGACTGTGATGTATCAAAACAGCTACAAGTTTCAGCACCCAGGGATGACTTTCTGGAAAACAGCCAGGGAAGCCAGGACAACATATCACAGCCACCGGAAACACCAGAGACACGACCCAGCTCACCAGACACATTATCCCTTTCTCCAGCATCTCCACTTCTGTGCTTTTCACAGAAAATGGAGGAATTGGTGTATGCTGGGACTAAACTCTCTCACTCATTTGCTGCAAGCCCGCAGATATCAACAAAAAAACGGCGGGCCCCCCAACCACCAAAGCCTGTGGTCCCTGCTCCTGCGAGAGCTCTTCGACCACTGCCACAACGCCAGGGCCCAAACACTCTATCTGCTGAAGGTGAATCAAAAACAACTGATAGCAGCTCTCAGTGATATGTGTCGGGTCCCCGCTATAATAACAGCAACATTCACAAATGCCTACAGAACAAGAGGGAACCCAGTGTGCCTGTAGCTTTCTCTATTTCAGTTTTATCACGTGATAGAAAGTCTAAGGCCATCTCAAGCCGAAGGGCAAACTCATGTAATCTGCGGCCTATTATGCATCAAACTAAGATTGATGTAAAGACACAAAGAACAGCCATCAAGTTAGCATCTTTAAACATTCGCTCACTAAAAAATAAATCACTTCTAATCAATGACTTTATAACCACAAACAATCTGGATTTTATGTTTCTAAACGAAACATGGCTTGAAGACAGCTGCAATGCAACTTTCCTTAATGAAGCAGCCCCTCCTAACTTCACTTACATGAGTGTCTGCAGGCCTGTTAGGAGAGGTGAAGGTGTATCTGCTCTATTTAAAGATGTCTATCAATGCAAGCAAGTGTCATTTGGTCAGTACTTGTCTTTTGAATATCTAGGGATTATGCTGAAAGGTGCTCCACGCATTCTGTTTATTATTATTTACAGGCCTCCAAAATACTATCCAGCCTTTGTTGAAGAGGTCACAGAAATGTTATCAATGATTTCCTCAGAGTTTGACTGTTTTGCTATTGCAGGGGATTTTAATATTCAGATAGATAATGCAGAAAACAAAACTACAGAAGAAATGATAACGGTTCTAAACACTTTTGACTTGACTCAGCATGTGCACGGACCCACACACAAAGGTGGACACACTCTAGACTTAATCATCAGTAGGGGTCTAAACATTTCATCCATTGGGTCTCATTCATGAAACATGAGCAGAACGAATTTTTGTGTAAATCGTGTGTAAAGTGGTTCTGGCGTAAATTTTCGGATTCATTAAAATGTTTGTATTTTCCAAATGTTAGTTGGTACGAAAGAAATCTACACATGCTCCCAGCCACTCGTAAATAGTGCGTTTAACATCTGAACGTTTTGCTCATTAATACGGCTACATTTTAATTCACCTTAATCGGGTACATATTTACACAGCATTTTGAAAAAAATATTATATATAGTAATTACATACGGTTTTTCTTTTTACTTTTATTATGAGAGCCAGTAATAGGATCTGCAAACGGAACACTTTAATCAAATAATTAATTGCTTTCTGGGCAAACTAATAGCCCCTTAATTGTTACGGAAATAGTTTCCTATAAAATGGCTGATATAGCGCTTTTGCTAGATTTGGCAGTGCGCTGCGCAAAAGGCGTATTTTCAGAGACCGCGCAGACTTACTTGCCGAGAATGATGACTGGTTAATTAGTCGTTTCAGGCTACCCAGACCGTTTTTTTTGCATTTATGCAATATATTGGAGGACAATCTTAGAAGGCAAACTAGAAGATCCCACAGCCTTCCAGCACACTTGCAGGTGTTGTCCGTGCTTGGTTTTTTGGCAACAGGGACATTCCAGCGGGAGATTGCAGACAGGTCAGGGATATCTCAGTCATCCATGAGTCGCATCATCCCAGATGTTCTTGATTGCATAGTAGGGCTAATGTCCCAATATTTAAAATTCCCCTATAACCTTGTCCATCAGTTGGAGGTGAAGCAAAGATTCTTTGCTATTGCAAACCTGCCAAATGTAATAGGAGCAATTGATTGCACACACATTCGCATCAAGGCGCCATCACATGATGCATTTCCATTTCTGAATAGGAAAAACTATCATTCCATCAATGCGCAACTAATTTGTGATGCTAAATGTGCGCTACTTAATGTAGTGGCCCGCTGGCCGGATGGTACTCATGATAGTTTCATTCTTCGGAGCAGCTCAGTTGCTAGACGTTTGGACAGTGGTGCAGTAACAGACAGATGGCTAATTGGTATGTACAATTTTATTTATTCACAACATTTGAGAAATATTTGACACTTTCCCTCCCCTCCCCTACACTCAGGTGACAATGGTTATCCCCTGACACCATGGCTTATGACCCCATCGATAAATCCCCAAACCCAACAGGAGATGGCATACAATGAAGCACACGCAAAATCTGGGTCAGTTATTGAACGCACAAACAGTATCTTAAAGGGGCGCTGGCGGTGTTTGGACACATCAGGTGGTACACTGTTATACAGACCAGAAAAGGTTTGCAAAATAATAGTGGCCTGCTCCGTTCTACACAACATTGCCCTGGAACATGGTCTGCCAGACCCAGAGGATATAATTAGACCTGATCATGGTATGGTGCCTCCAAGGTTGCCTATCCGACACATAGACATACCTCGTGCTGCAATTGCAAAACGACAGGAACTAATTCTACGTTTCTAAGAGTATGTATGCATTAAAATGCAAGCGCACAAAATAGTCTCAGTAAACTTTATTTCTTATGTTTAATAGCATCACATATTTCTCGTAGGCTTACATTTATTTCTTTTAATGTGTCATTTATTGCCAGCACAGCTTTACAAATTTTGTCTTGCTTATCCAGCACTTCCTGACTTAAAGCCGTCTTCTGTGCAGAGGCAACACTGTGGGATGCTGCTGGATATACCGGTTCAGGAGCCGTAAGATGAACGGATCCGGTTGCCGCTTCAGTGGTCTCACGGGCGGACACATTTGGCATTTGTCTGCCTTTACAAAAAAGTTAAATCTGCTCAAATGTAAACTGCTTTGTGTATTTCCTCTAAAATTATATTTTTTTATTTTACCATGTCAGCTGGCCCAAAAAAAATTATGAAGCCTTACCATTTGATTGTGCTGAAGTGTTTTCCTGCAAAGGGGTTTCATCACTGTCACCATCGGGAATTATACCCGACAGAGAGGCTTCACCAATAACGCTAATGATGCGTTCATCGCATGTAGATATGCTCAATGATGATGGTGGTCCGAAGTGAACTAATTCGTTTTTTGCAGTCAAGCTTCATGTCGAACCATTTTCTTTTCACTTCTGGGACTGTTCGATTAACAGATGAAACTCCATTAACATCATCTGTAATATGCTGCCAAGCTTCCTTTTTTTAGGACCTGATACGCCATTATGTACGCTTGAAAATAAAATGTGCCGTTTTGAATGAACTTCTGATAATAAAACTTCAATTTCTGCAGCTGAGAAATTTTTCTTTTTCATTCGCTTTTGAGAACACGTGTTGAAATCCTTCGTTTGGTGTCATAATATGATGCCCATGTATAGTTGTCAGTCGGATTTAATGGGCGGAATTTATGGTAATTGAGAATGAGCGTGCACGCGCGTCCCATTTACGACTGATTGGAATTCGTTAACACACACACACATTTCACTATCACATCTGACGTTTACGAAGTATTTGTGAATCAGGAGAAGAGTTTTCGGGAAGGTTTCTTTACGCGCAAATCACTCACATATTTACTCGTATATTTACGAATGTTTCATGAATGAGACCCACTGTTATTAAGGACATAGCACTATCTGATCACTTCTGTATTTTCTTTGATATTTTGATGTCTGCTACAACTGAATCTAGATCGGTCTCTGTCAGAAGGAGATGCATTAATGAGAACACAAGTGTACTATTTATGGAGGCTATGCCTTTAACACCAAGCATTTCTGCAGACCTTGTTGATATTCTCCTTGATTCTTTTAACTCAAAAGTTAAGAATGTTATTGATGATATTGCTCCAATAATAGTCAGTAAGAAAACAAACAGACAGGAATCAGTTTGGAGAAGATCAACAGCAGTTCAGACTTTGAAAAGACAATGCAGAAAAGCCAAGCAGATGTGGTGGAAGACAAAACTTGAAATTCACTATAGCATCTATAAAGACAGCCTTCATGCTTTTAATGTGAAACTAGCCACAGCTAGACGAAATTTCTTCTCAAACTTTATAAACAGTAACTTAAATAACACTCGTACTCTTTTTGCCACTGTTGAGAGACTGACAAACCCCCCAAGTCAGATTCCCAGTGAAATGCTCTCAGACAGCAAATGCAATGAGTTTGCATCTATCTTTTCTGAGAAGATCATCAATATCAGGAAGGCGATTAGCACATCCTCAAGTAATGCAGAGGTCAGACAGATTAGGCCACAATATCAAAAAATACTATGTCTATTTTTGGAGCAATTGATAGCAAAATTCTGGAAGACATAGTGCAGCACCTAAAATCGTCAACCTGCTATCTTGACACACTTCCCACATCTTTTTTCAAAAGTGTGCTTAACTGCTTAGAAGCAGATCTTTTAGAAGTGGTGAATGCCTTACTTCTTTCTGGGACATTTCCAAACTCCTTAAAAACTGCAGTTGTTAAGCCCCTCCTGAAAAAAGAGCAATCTTGATAACAGCATTTTGAGCAATTTTAGACCAATATCTAATCTTCCTTTTATAGGCAAAATTATAGAAAAGGTAGTTTTTAATCAGCTGAACAAATACTTAAACTCAAATGGACAGCTGGACAATTTTCAATCTGGTTTTCGACCGCATCACAGCACAGAGACAGCACTCATTAAGATTATAAATTATATTCGCTTAAATTGTGACTCTGGCAAAATATCGGTGCTAGATCTCAATGCTGCGTTTGACACTGTCCGATCATAACATACTACTAGAGAGACTGGAAAACTGGGTCGGGCTTTCTGGGATGGTACTCAAATGGTTCAGGTCATACTTAGAAGGGAGAGGCTATTATGTGAGTCTAGGAGAGCATAAGTCTAAGTGGACGTCCATGACATGTGGAGTCCCACAAGGGTCAATTCTTGCACCGCTCTTGTTTAGCCTGTATATGCTCCCACTAAGTCAAATAATGAGAAAGAACCAAATTGCCTATAACAGCTATGCTGATGATACCCAGATTTACTCCTTATCTCCAAATGACTACAGCCCCATTGACTCCCTCTGCCAATGCATTGATGAAATTAATAGTTGGATGTGCCAGAACTTTCTTCAGTTAAACAAGGAAAAAACTGAAGACATTGCATTTGGAAACAAAGATGAAGTGTTCAAGGTGAATGCATACCTTAACTCTAGGGGTCAAACAACTAAAAATCAAGTCAGGAATCCAGTGTGATTCTGGAGAAAGACCTTAGTTTCAGTAGTCATGTCAAACCAGTAACTAAATCAGCATACTATCATTTATAAAACATTAGCATAGAATTAGATGTTTTGTTTCCAGCCAAGACTTGGAGAAACTTGTTCATGTCTTTATCACCAGCAGGGTGAACTATTGTAATGGGCTCCTCACCGGCCTTCCCAAAAAGACCATTAGACAGCTGCAGCTCATCCAGAACACTGCTGCCAGGATTCTGACTAGAACCAGAAAATCTGAGCATATCACACAGTCCTCAGGTCCTTACACTGGCTTCCAATTACAACCCGAATTCCGGAAAAGTTGGGACGTTTTTTTAAATTTTAATAAAATGAAAACTAAAGGAATTTCAAATCACATGAGCCAATATTTTATTCACAATAGAACATAGATAATGTAGCAAATGTTTAAACTGAGAAATTTTACACTTTTATCCACTTAATTAGCTCATTTAAAATTTAATGCCTGCTACAGGTCTCAAAAAAGTTGGCACGGGGGCAACAAATGGCTAAAAAAGCAAGCAGTTTTGAAAAGATTCAGCTGGGAGAACATCTAGTGATTAATTAAGTTAATTGATATCAGGTCTGTAACATGATTAGCTATAAAAGCTTTGTCTTAGAGAAGCAGAGTCTCTCAGAAGTAAAGATGGGCAGAGGCTCTCCAATCTGTGAAAGACTGCGTAAAAAAAATTTGGAAAACTTTAAAAACAATGTTCCTCAACGTCAAATTGCAAAGGCTTTGCAAATCTCATCATCTACAGTGCATAACATCATCAAAAGATTCAGAGAAACTGGAGAAATCTCTGTGCGTAAGGGACAAGGCCGGAGACCTTTATTGGATGCCCGTGGTTTTCGGGCTCTCAGACGACACTGCATCACTCATCGGCATGATTGTGTCAATGACATTACTAAATGGGCCCAGGAATACTTTCAGAAACCACTGTCGGTAAACACAATCCGCCGTGCCATCAGCAGATGCCAACTAAAGCTCTATCATGCAAAAAGGAAGCCATATGTGAACATGGTCCAGAAGCGCCGTCGTGTCCTGTGGGCCAAGGCTCATTTAAAATGGACTATTTCAAAGTGGAATAGTGTTTTATGGTCAGACGAGTCCAAATTTGACATTCTTGTTGGAAATCACGGACGCCGTGTCCTCCGGGCTAAAGAGGAGGGAGACCTTCCAGCATGTTTTCAGCGTTCAGTTCAAAAGCCAGCATCTCTGATGGTATGGGGGTGCATAAGTGCATACGGTATGGGCAGCTTGCATGTTTTGGAAGGCTCTGTGAATGCTGAAAGGTATATAAAGGTTTTAGAGCAACATATGCTTCCCTCCAAACAACGTCTATTTCAGGGAAGGCCTTGTTTATTTCACCAGGACAATGCAAAACCACATACTGCAGCTATAACAACAGCATGGCTTCGTCGTAGAAGAGTCCGGGTGCTAACCTGGCCTGCCTGCAGTCCAGATCTTTCACCTATAGAGAACATTTGGCGCATCATTAAACGAAAAATACGTCAAAGACGACCACAAACTCTTCAGCAGCTGGAAATCTATATAAGGCAAGAATGGGACCAAATTCCAACAGCAAAACTCCAGCAACTCATAGCCTCAATGCCCAGACGTCTTCAAACTGTTTTGAAAAGAAAAGGAGATGCTACACCATGGTAAACATGTCCCGTCCCAACTATTTTGAGACCTGTAGCAGAAATCAAAATTGAAATGAGCTCATTTTGTGCATAAAATTTTAAACTTTCTCAGTTTAAACATTTGCTATGTTATCTATGTTCTATTGTGAATAAAATATTGGCTCATGTGATTTGAAAGTCTTTTAGTTTTAATTTTATTAAAATTTAAAAAACGTCCCAACTTTTCCGGAATTCGGGTTGTACATTTAGGATTAATTTTAAAGTACTTTTACTCATATAATAAGTCACTAAATGACCTAGGACCGAAATATATTTCAGATATGCTCACTGAATATAAGCCTAACAGACCACTCAGATCATTATGATTGAGTCAGTTAGAAATACCAAGGGTTCACACAAAACAAGGGGAGTCCGCCTTTAGTTACTATGCCGCCCGCAGTTGGAATCAGCTTCCAGAAGAGATCAGATGTGCTAAAACACTAGTCACATTTAAATCTAGACTCAAAACCCATCTGTTTAGCTGTGCATTTATTGAATGAGCACTGTGCAATGTCCGAACTGATTGCACTATATTTTCATTGTTTTTTTATTTTATGTAAAATCGTTTTCTGTTTTAAATTCATTTTAAATAAGCACATTTTTTAAAAGTTTTAAAAGTTTTAAAATTGCTTGTTTTATTCTTGTTATTATTATTTTTTTCATTATTATTTTATACTTTCTTTTATGTAAAGCACTTTGAATTACCATTGTGTACGAAATGTGCTATATAAATAAATTTGCCTTTTCCTTGCCTTGCCTTGCTTACCTCTGGTGTACAGGAGGATTCATCCCGCCTTCCACGTATCCAAAATCAAACCCGTGTTTTATACACGCATTAACCCGCCCACCCCGGTTCCCCCACCACCGCGACTCGTAGATGGGGAACCCACCTATTCGGTTAGTCGTATTCTGAACTCGAAACGGAGGGGACGAGGATTCCAGTACTTGGTGGACTAGGAGGGTAATGTTTCGGAGGAGAGGAGTTGGGTACCTGCTAGGGACATACTGGATCACTCCCTGATTGATGAGTACAATCAACAGGTTGGCCCGTCTGGGAACTCCAGGAGGCGTTCCTAGAGGGGAGGGTACTGTCACGGTTGGTAAACCGTGGTCTCGGGTTTTGCACTATGTGGGTGGATTTGTGTGTGTTTTGCGTCAGCACTGATTGTTTCATGTGGGCGTCTCCGCTAATTGTTCATGATCACCAGCTGCTACTCATTACCCTTCCCTAAATATTGCTCTGTCTGGCGTCTTGTGTTTTTGTCAGAGTGTTGTTTGTCGATCTCAGTGTTTCTCATGTTCTTCCGTTCTTGTTTTTGTCATTCTCGTCATTGGATTGTCCTGTCTCCGGAACCCCATCCACTCCACCTCATCCCCGGAGGACCTCAATACTCACCTTCACGGCTCTTCCCCCGCAGTTCCTGTGTCACACTCTCCTGCTGCCAACGCACCATCGCACCTCGGATCACCCATGAGCTCTGCCTCTTCCTGGAGTTCGCCCTTACGTCAAGATTCCCAGTACCACCTGTCTTGTTCGTTGTTTGTTTTATTATTCATTAAATGTTCTAAACTCACACTTGCTTCCTCAACTTCTTGAACAATCATTACAGGTTCCTTATAAGGGTTCTTGCTCCCAAAATAATTGAACATACAAGAGCTTTAAAATTAACCCCTGGAACCATGAATTTAGAAATACATAACAATTAAGACTTTTAATAAAGTCTTTAAAGCAAACAGTAATAATAATGTAGATGTGGCAGTGGGACGTCTTTCCTGTAGCCTGGTTATGAAGATGGATGTCTCTCAGCAGTGAGGTCCATACCAGCTAAGATTTTGGTAGCCTTAGTGATCTTAAACAAAGAAGACGACAGCCAGAAGGTGCGCAGTAATGTGCTCATGCTTATAATGGGGAGGGAGGGAGGGTTGCGAGCCGTTGAGCATACTTACCGAGCAGTGGTGCCACGTGTATATATATATGCCCCGTGTCTAATAGGAGAGAGGTGGTGATTGGAGCGATTTGACAGCTGACCGCATCAGCTGTTCACAGCCTTGCCTCCGTGGCCTGACTGAACTAACGCTGCACTCAATTTCAGACAGGAACCACTCTGGCAAGTTTACTTGAGTTTATTGAACACAAGAGCTTCAACATTAACCCCCCAAAACAATGATGAGAGGTATTACTGCCTGAAGAAGAACCCCCCAAAACCAACCTTGTTCCAATCCTGCAAAGAGAAAAGTCAGTGTTATTGAGATATCCTTAATGTAGCCTACTGGCTAGCGAAGGGGTATTCTCCCTTCTATTGAGGCAGAAAATAGCGGGCCTCTCTATAATTAAGGTAGCTGGTAATAACAGCGAAAGGGTATTTTCTCCTGCGGGAGAACCGCAAACGAGCAGCATTTCCTTGAGCTTGGTATGAGTTCTAGGAGAGTAGCATGAAGACCCCTCAAAATTTTCCTGGTTTCCTTCCTGCAAAAGAGAAAGATAATATTATAGAGATGTCCTTAATGCAGCCTATGGTAAGAGAGGGGTATTCTCCCCTCTAAAACGTGAGGGAGAGAATAGCAATTCCCTTCTTATTTTAAGTAGCAGGGGAGTTCATCCTCTGCTGTAGAATGAACAGCAGTCCCCTGCAGCCATAGCAGCAAAGGGTGTTCTCTCCAGCTGGAGAGAACAGCAGTCCCTTTCTTCTGAGGGGGAGTTCGTCCCTCGCTTGAGGGATAACAGCGGTCCCCTCAGGTATCACGGCAAGGGGTGATCTCCCAGCGAGAGAACACAGCAGCCCCTTTTCCTTTATAATTTTTTTTTCTCATCTCCTTCTCATTCAACCTCACCTTCTCCATCTCCATTAACAAAACAACAGCCCCTTTTTTTCTTTTTTCTTTTTTTTTTTTACATAGCAGCGAGGGTTTTCTGTCCAGCTGGAGAAAACAGCAGTTCCTTCTTCGTTCTTCTCATTCTCCATCTCCTTCTCCATTCCTTCTCATTCGCCTCCTCATTCTTCTCATCCTCCTCCTCATTCTTCTCCTCATTCTTCTCATTCACCTCCTCATTCTTCTCATTCTCCTCCTCATTCTTCTCATCCTCCTTCTCATTCTTCTCAGACCTTCTGGTTACAGTTGATAAGGCGCTAATCATGGGAGATTTTAATATTCACGTTGATAATACAAATGATGCATTAGGACTTGCGTTTACTGACCTAATAAACTCTTTTGGAGTCAAGCAAAATGTCACCGGGCCCACTCATCGTTTTAATCATACACTAGATTTAATTATATCTCATGGAATCGATCTTACTGCTATAGATATTGTACCTCAAAGTGATGATATTACATTTCCTTGTATCATGCATGCTGCGTATTACTGATATTAACTATATGTCTCAGTGTTACCGTCTGGGCAGAACTATTGATCCAGTCACCAAAGACAGATTTGCAAATAACCTGCCTGATCTATCTCAACTGGTATTTGTACCCAAAAATACACATGAATTAGACAAAATGACTGACAACATGGGCACTATTTTCTCTAATACATTAGAAGCTGTTGCCCCCATCAAATTGTAAAAGGTTAGAGAAAAACGTACTGTGCCATGGTATAACAGTAATACTCACTCTCTCAAGAAAGTAACTCGCAAATGGAGAAAAACTAACTTGGAAGTTTTTAGAATTGCATGACAATTTAGAATTGCAAAACAGTATGTCCAGCTATAGACAGGCTCTAAAAACTGCTAGGGCAGAGCATATCCACAAAATCATAGAAAATAACCAAAACAATCCAAGGTTTTTATTTAGCACAGTGGCTAAATTAACAAATTACCAGACGCCACCCGATTCAAATATTCCACCAACGTTAAATAGTAATGACTTTATGAATTTCTTCACTGATAAAATAGATAACATTAGAAATACAATAGCAAATGTAGATTCTACAGCATCTAACACTTCAGTTTCATCCATCGCACCCAAAGATAAACTGCAGTGCTTTACAACCATAGGACAGGAAGAACTAAATAAACGTATCACTGTATCTAAACCAACAACATGTTTATTAGATCCTGTACCCACTAAATTACTGAAAGAGTTGTTACCTGTAGCCGAAGAACCGCTTCTCAATATCATTAACTCGTCGTTATCTTTAGGTCACGTCCCAAAACCATTTAAGCTGGCGGTTATCAAGCCTCTTATTAAGAAACCAAAACTAGATCCTAGTGTACTGGCAAATTATAGGCCTATTTCAAATCTTCCATTTATGTCTAAAATTTTACAAAAAGTTGTGTCTGCTCAATTGAGCACCTTCCTGCACAAAAATGATCTGTATGAAGAATTTCAGTCAGGTTTCAGGCCCCACCATAGCACAGAAACTGCACTTGTTAAAATTACAAATTACCTGCTTCTTGCGTCAGATCAAGGCTACATCTCATTTCTAGTCTTAGTTGATCTTAGTGCTGCGTTCGACACCATAGATCATGACATACTCATAGATAGATTACAAAACTATACAGGTATTCAAGGGCAGGCTCTAAGATGGTTTAGATCCTACCTGTCCGATCGCTACCATTTTGTTTACTTAAATGGGGTGTCATCTCACTTATCATCAGTAAAATATGGAGTGCCACAAGGATCCATCCTAGGTCCCCTTCTATTTTCAATATACATGTTGCCCCTTGGTAATATTATTAGAAAATACGGAATTAGCTTCCACTGTTATGCTGATGATACTCAGCTATATATCTCAACGAGACCAAATGAAACTTCTAAATTATCTAAGCTAACAGAGTGTTAAAAATGTAAAAGATTGGATGACAAATAATTTTCTCCAATTAAACACGGATAAGACAGAGATATTAATTATTGGACCAAAAAACACTACACAGAATCTTGTAGATTACAATCTGCAACTAGACGGATGTACTGTTACTTCCTCTACAGTCAAAAATCTGGGTGTTATATTAGACAGCAATTTGTCTTTTGAAAATCATATTTCCCATGTTACAAAAACTGCTTTCTTCCATCTTAGAAACATTGCCAAGCTACGAAACATGTTATCTGTTTCTGATGCAGAAAAGCTAGTTCATGCATTTTTGACCTCTAGACTGGACTATTGTAATGCACTTCTAGGTGGTTGTCCTGCTTCTTCAATAAACAAGCTACAGGTCGTCCAAAATGCAGCAGTTAGAATTCTTACAAGGTCAAGAAAATGTGATCATATTACCCAATTTTACAGTCTCTGCACTGGCTACCTATTAAGTTCCGTATCAGTTACAAATTATCATTACTTACCTATAAGGCCCTAAATGGTTTAGCACCTGCGTACCTAACTAGCTTTCTACCACGTTACAATCCATCACGCTCCTTAAGGTCACAAAACGCTGGACTTTTGGCAGTTCCTAGGATAGCAAAGTCCACTAAAGTAGGTAGAGCTTTTTTACATTTGGCTCCCAAACTCTGGAACAGCCTTCCTGATAATGTTCGGGGTTCAGACACACTCTCTCTGTTTAAATCTAGATTAAAAATGCATCTCTTTCGCCAAGCATTCCAATAATGTATCTCTTAAATTGTGAGTGTAGTTGCATCTGATCAAATGTGCATTCTTATTCATTAGCTTGGGTTAAACTAATTTTACCTTGTTGGATCAGCAGCTATGCTAAGGATGTCTCTATTTTGTTTCTATGTTTTGCCACGGGATTTACATCCCGTGGTAAATAGGATTTACACAGGCTCAAGTCTGGATCCAGAACACCTGAGTTGAGATGATGCTGACCCGTCAGAGGACCCCAGATGATGCTAACCCTGAATCAACAAACAGAACTAACAAATATTGCCACAAGTGTGAGTGCATCATATAATAATTATTAATTAATAATATTAATAATGTTCATCATGTGGTTGACTACGTCTTGTATTATTTTTTCAAAAAATCCTGTCATACGTGCACAAACTGACAGTCATTACTTATAAGCTACTACTAAATATTGTAGAAACATAATTTTCTGTAAAGTTGCTTTGTAACTATTTGTATTGTAAAAAGTGCTATACAAATAAACTTGAATTGAATTGAATCCTCCTCCTCATTCTCCATCTCCTTCTCCATATCCTTCTCAGACTCTTCCTCATTCTTCTTATCCTCTTCATTCTTCACAACAGATTGATACAGAACTCAGAAATATTTATTTCATATATATATATATATAGATAGATAGATAGTAGGAGCCATTTTGGGGGTTTTGTCCACTAAAAATTGAAAATTTACATTTAAAACAAATAAACAAATAGTCGATATAAAAAACTGGATGACGAGTAATTTCTTACTGCTAAATTATGAAAAAACAGAGGTGTTAATTATAGGACCTAAAAACTCTGCTTGTAATAACCTAGAACACTGTCTAAGACTTGATGGTTGCTCTCTCAATTCTTCGTCAACTGTTAGGAACCTAGGTATGCTATTTGATGGCAATCTTTCCTTAGAAAGCCACGTTTCTAGCATTTGAAAACTGCATTTTTCCATCTCAAAAATATATCTAAATTACGACCTATGCTCTCAATGTCAAATGCAGAAATGTTAATCCATACATTTATGACCTCAAGGTTAGATTGTTGTAATGCTTTATTGGGTGGTTGTTCTGCACGCTTAGTAAACAAACTACAGCTAGTCCAAAATGCAGCAGCAAGAGTTCTTACTAGAACCAGGAAGTATGACCATATTAGCCCGGTCCTGTCAACACTGCACTGGCTCCCTATCAAACATCGTATAGATTTTAAAATATTGCTTATTACTTATAAAGCCCTGAATGGTTTAGCACCTCAGTATTTGAATGAGCTCCTGTCACATTATAATCATCCTTTTGCTACGTTCTCAAAACTCAGGCAATTTGATAATACCTAGAATATCAAAATCAACTGCAGGCGGCAGATCCTTTTCCTATTTGGCACCTAAACTCTGGAATAACCTACCTAACATTGTTCGGGAGGCAGACACACTCTTGCAGTTTAAATCTAGATTAAAGACCCATCTCTTTAACCTGGCTAACACATAACATACTAATGTACTTTTAATATCCAAATCCGTTAAAGGATTTTTAGGCTGCATTAATTAGGTAAACCGGAACCGGGAACACTTCCCATAACACCCTATGTACTTGCTACATCATTAGTAGAATGGCATCTACGCTAATATTTGTCTGTTTCTCTCTTATTCCGAGGTCACCGTAGCCTCCAGATCCAGTCTGTATCCAGATCAGAGGGTCACTGCAGTCACCCGGATCCAGTACATATCCAGACCAGATGGTGGATCAGCACCTAGAAAGGACCTCTACATCCCTGAAAGACAGCGGAGACCGGGACAACTAGAGCCCCGGATACAGATCCCCTGTAAAGACCTTGTCTCAGAGGAGCATCAATTCCAGTTCCTGGAATTGAACTACACGCTTCCGGCTTTGCTACCGTTCGGACGTTCTAGCTTACTGCTCTGCGCTTTGCTTCTTATTTCTGTACTTTTCTCTGATTTTTCTAAGATTTCTACATCAGCAGATCAGCACAGTGCTCAAAAAACAGATTTTTTGGCACAAACGCTAAAACTAAAAATTCTTTGGGACTGGAATAATACTACAAAAAGAAAACTTTGCCTCCCACTGCCAGCAGCTTACTGTCACACACCTGGACTCATTTTGTGTGTTTTTGTCCCTGTTAATTAAGTCATGCCATCCACCTGTGTTTTCCCAATTATCCTTTGTATAAATGCCTTGTCCTTTCAGTTCTGTTTTGTCGGGTCTACTCGTCTACTCGTCTACTCGTTACTTGTCAACTTGTCTACTTGTCAACTTGTTACCTGTTACTTGCCACTTGCCACTTGCCACCTGTTATTTACTACTTACCTTGTTTATGTTTGATTTAATAAATCCTTGTTTCGTTTATCCCTCGGCTTCGTGTTCCTTCCAGCAGCGTAAGCCGTGACAGAAGACCCGACCTGAAAAAGTTTAAAAAACTGCGTGTTTTCCCTCCGTTTTGTTTTCCGTTTTTTCACAGTCTTTTTTCTTTCCGTAGTGTGTCTTGGATCCCCTCTATCGCCCCGAATACCTCCTCCTCCTGTTGAAGAAGGAGGGACTGTCTCTCGAGGACCATACCAGACGGTTTCTCTGGCTAGCTAATGCCACCAGCTACCCGGACCACACGCCAAGCGTTGTCGCCCGAAGATCGCCCGAAGATGGTCCTCGGGAGGATTTCGCCGCCTTTATAGAGTGGAATCTGGTGAGAAATGGGTCACCTCTCACGGTCGGCCCAATGGAGGATCTCGCCAGGTCCACTCTGGACCCAGAGCCCAGCCTACAATCTCCCCACGGAATGAGGCATAAGCCCGAGCCCACCGATGACGGAGAGCCAGAGAGCAACCCGTCAGACCAGGTGCGAGAGCCGGCGACACTGCCCACCACGAGGGAGCAAAATGTGGAGCGCCAAATGGGTCAAAATGAGGGGGTTTCCAATGCACCTATGCCAGATCCTCCTATAAGCCCAGGACGGGCTCCTGATCCTCTGTTAAGCCCAGGAAGGGCTCCTGATTCCCCGTTAAGCCCAGGAAGGGCTCCTGTTCCCCCGTTAAGCCCAGGACGGGCTCCTGATCCTCCTTTAAGCCCAGGACGGGCTCCTGATCCTCCATTAAGCCCAGGACGGGCTCCTGATCCTCCGTTAAGCCCAGGACGGGCTCCTGATTCCCTGTTAAGCCCAGGACGGGCTCCTGTTCCCCCGTTAAGCCCAGGACGGGCTCCTGTTCCCCCGTTAAGCCCAGGACGGGCTCCTGATCCTCTGTTAAGCCCAGGACGGGCTCCTGTTCCCCCGTTAAGCCCAGGACGGGCTCCTGTTCCCCCGTTAAGCCCAGGACGGGCTCCTGTTCCCCCGTTAAGCCCAGGACGGGCTCCTGATCCTCCGTTAAGCCCAGGACGGGCTCCTGATTCCCCGTTAAGCCCAGGACGGGCTCCTGATCCTCCGTTAAGCCCAGGACGGGCTCCTGATCCTCCGTTAAGCCCAGGACGGGCTCCTGATTCCCCGTTAAGCCCAGGACGGGCTCCTGATCCCCCGTTAAGCCCAGGACGGGCTCCTGATCCCCCGTTAAGCCCAGGACGGGCTCCTGATCCCCCGTTAAGCCCAGGAAGGGCTCCTGATCCTCCTTTAAGCCCAGGACGGGCTCCTGATCCCTCGTTAAGCCGAGGACGGGCTCCTGAACCCCCGTTAAGCCCAGGACGGGCTCCTGATCCTCCGTTAAGCCCAGGACGGGCTCCTGATCCTCCGTTAAGCCCAGGAAGGGCTCCAGCCCCAGAGCTTACTCCAATGCCTGCTCCTCCAAAATTCCCACCCTCCCACCCACTCCTGCCTCCTCCTCCGCTGTCGTCTGGCTGCCCCTCTGCTCGCCCTCAGCCTACCATCATTGTGGTGCGAGCTCAGCGGGACCGCCGTCCTCCAGCGACGCCTTGGTCGGCGTCTCCCTCACCTCCGCCTCTAGCCTCTGAGGCCTGGACTCCGCCTCGGCCCGTTGACCCGTCGGCTCCACCATGGCTCCTAGCTCCTTCCTCTCCGCCGTGGCCCGGCAGTCCGCAGGCTCTGCCTGGCTCCCTCGTCCCTCCGGCTCCGCCTTGGTCTGGCGTCATCCTTCCTATGCCTCGGGACTCCACTCCTCCGGTTTCGCCTCATCCCTCCGTCCCTCCGGCTCCGTCAGGCTCCTTCATCCCCTCGGCTACACCTCAGTCCTCGGTCACTCTGGCCTCACCGCGGCCTTCCGGATCCACATCGCCGCGTCAGTCACCAGAGCCATCAGTTCCGCCTAGGACCTCCGGCTCCTCCCCGTCACCCTGGCTCTTCGGCTCTCCGTCTCCGCCTCGGGCTCCTCCTCCACTTGCTCCGTTGCCGTGGGTCGAGTCCCTGGAGTCGGTGACCATTCCTCCTCCATGGCTCCTTCCTCCGTCGGCCCCACCTTGGGCCGTTATGGCTGTGGCCTGGGTCCTGCTGGGTACCTCCTGCTTCAGATCCTTCCTGTCTCCTCCCTGGCTCCTCCCTCCGTCATCTCCTCCCTGGCTCCTCCCTCTGTCATCTCCTCCCTGGCTCCTTCCTCTGTGGTCCCTGTCTGTTGGCCCCCTCCTGGGAGGCTGTCCTCCACCGGAACCTCCTCCCAAGTTCCCACCCACGCCTCCCTTTGTTGTTTCTACGGTGCGAGGACGCACCTACCGGGAGGGGGGAGTACTGTCACACACCTGGACTCATTTTGTGTGCTTTTGTCCCTGTTAATTAAGTCATGCCATCCACCTGTGTTTTCCCAATTATCCTTTGTATAAATGCCTTGTCCTTTCAGTTCTGTTTTGTCGGGTCTACTCGTCTACTCGTCTACTCGTTACTTGTCAACTTGTCTACTTGTCAACTTGTTACCTGTTACTTGCCACTTGCCACTTGCCACCTGTTATTTACTACTTACTTTGTTTATGTTTGATTTAATAAATCCTTGTTTCGTTTATCCCTCGGCTTCGTGTTCCTTCCAGCAGCGTAAGCCGTGACACTTACATTCCAGAGACTGGAAAACAACTGCCTACATTCAAACAGAAGAGAGAGAAAATGCTGCAAACTTCTACAAAGGATTGTGATTCTTGAAACAAAGTTACTTGCTGGACTTCCAAAACAGACGGAACACTTAGTAGACCGTCGTCATGGACCCTCTCAGCATACAGTCGGTGAGTCCCATGAATCTTACGAATCTCAACAGTTTATACCAAGTGTAGAGGAACAAGCCGAAACTGATCGCCACACTAATCGATGGCACAAACAGGGAGCGAGACCCAAAGGAACACGAAATATCAGATTGTCACGAGTTTCTCGTATTGCTGCCGTAGCTTCCTCAACCCCAGATTCGACTATGACAAGGCTTGTGAATACTGGCATTCAACCTCCCCCTATACATCTTGAGAACAGATTTGAAGCATTAATGAATGTGGATGAGGAATCCCCAAATGTGATTAAACATCTATTGGATCGGCCAGCAGCTAACATCGTTACTAACAGGCGCTCAAGGTCGAGCAGACAGTGGCATTCAGCTCAGAGCGCAGTCGAGCCCAGGACTCTGATAGTGGGTGATTCTGTTATCAGAAACATCTGTAGCAGGACTACAACAACATGCTGCCTTCCTCAAGCAACGGTCTCTGATGTGAACAAGGAACTTCAGAACATTCTGATGAAGCAAAAGACTGCAAATCGAATCATCATCCATGTGGGGAAGAATGATATTCGGAAAGAGCAGTCAGAACTCCTTAAGAAGGACTTCAGTGAAACACTTAGAAGACTCAAAGTTCAGTCGTTCATCAGTGGACCACTCCCAGCAAGGGGAACAAATATGTTTTCACGGTTGCTTGGGCTGAACACATGGCTACAAAGATCTTGTAATATAAAAGGAGTGAATTTCATTGACAACTTCAATCTTTTCTGGGGCCATAGACAATTGTTTAAACCGGATTGCCTCCACCCAAACAAACTTGGTGCTAGAGTGTTTAAGGACAATATCTACTTTTCCCTCCGTCATCCTTCAGCAGAGTGTGTCAATCCATTCAGCACACACACACCGGGTCCGAGTCATCATGTGGTTGACATATCCCACAAGGACACTGATAACACCATGCAGCCAAAACAAGCACTGCTGATAGACACTATCCCGGTTGAGCCCTGCCTGCAGAGCTCCTCACAGACAGACAGTGATATATCAAAACAGCTACAAGATTCAGCACCCAAGGACGACTTTCTGGAAAACAGCCAGGGAGGCCAGGACAACATATCACAGCCACCGGAAACACCGGAGACGCAGCCCATCTCACCAGACACATTATCCCTTTCTCCAGCATCTCCACTTCTGTGCTTTTCACAGAAAATGGAGGAATTGGTGCATGCTGGGACTAAACTCTCTCACTCATTTGTTGCAAGCCCGCAGATATCAACAAAAAAACGGCAGGCCCCAAAACCACCAAAGCCTGTGGTCCCTGCTCATGCGAGAGCTCTTCGACCACTGCCTCAACGCCAGGGCCCAAACCCTCTATCTGCTGAAGGTGAACCAAAAACAACTGATAGCAGCTCTCAGTGAAATGTTTCGGGTCCCCGCTATAATGACAGCAACATTCACAAATGCCTACAGAACAAGAGGGAACCCAGTGTGCCTGTAGCTTTCTCTATTTCAGTTTTATCACGTGATAGAAAGTCTAAGGCCATCTCAAGCCAAAGGGCAAACTCATCTAATCTGCGGCCGATTATGCATCAAACTAAGATTGATATAAAGACACAAAGCACAGCCATCAAGTTAGCATCTTTAAAAATTCGCTCACTAAAAAATAAATCATTTCTAATCAATCACTTTATAACCATTTTATGGATTTTATGTTTCTAAACGAAACATGGCTTGAAGACAGCTGCAATGCAACTTTCCTTAATGAAGCAGCCCCTCCTAACTTCACTTACATGAGTGTCTGCAGGACTGTTAGGAGAGGTGGGGGTGTAGCTGCTCTAGATGTCTATCAATGCAAGCAAGTGTCATTTGGTCAGTACTTGTCTTTTGAATATCTAGGGATTATGCTGAAAGGTGCTCCACGCATTCTGTTTATTATTATTTACAGGCCTCCAAAATACTCTCCAGCCTTTGTTGAAGAGGTCACAGAAATGTTATCAGTGATTTCTTCAGAGTTTGACTGTTTTGCTATTGCAGGGGATTTTAATATTCACATAGATAATGCAGAAAACAAAACTACAAAATAAATGATAACGGTTCTAAACACTTTTGACTTGACTCAGCATGTGCATGGACCCACACACAAAGGTGGACACACTCTAGACTTAATCATCAGTAGGGGTGATTTTTTGATACTTTGATATTTTGATGTCTGCTACAACTGAATCTAGATCGGTCTCTGTCAGAAGGAGATGCATTAACGAGAACACAAGTGTACTATTTATGGAGGCTATATCTTTAAGACCAAGCATTTCTGCAGACTCTGTTGATATTCTCCTTGATTCATTCAACTCAAAAGTTAAGAATGTTATTGATGATATTGCTCCAATAATAGTCAGTAAGAAAACAAACAGACAGAAATCAGTTTGGAGAAGATCAACAGCAGTTCAGACTTTGAAAAGACAATGCAGAAAAGCAGAGCGAATGTGGCGGAAGACAAAACTTGAAATTCACTATAGCATCTATAAAGACAGCCTTCATGCTTTTAATGTGAAACTAGCCACAGCTAGACAGAATTTCTTCTCAAACCTTATAAACAGTAACTTAAATAACACTCGTACTCTTTTTGCCACTGTTGAGAGACTGACAAACCCCCCAAGTCAGATTCCCAGTGAAATGCTCTCAGACAGCAAATGCAATGAGTTTGCATCCTTCTTTTCTGAGAAGATCATCAATATCAGGAAGGCGATTAGCACATCCTCAAGTAATGCAGAGGTCAGACAGATTAGGCCACAATATCAAAAAGATACTATGTCTATTTTTGAAGCAATTGATAGCAAAATTCTGGAAGACATAGTGCAGCACCTAAAATCGTCAACCTGCTATCTTGACACACTTCCCACATCTTTTTTCAAAAGTGTGCTTAACTGCTTAGAATCAGATCTCTTAGAAGTGGTGAACGCCTCACTTCTTTCTGGGACATTTCCAAACTCCTTAAAAACTGCAGTTGTTAAGCCCCTCCTGAAAAAGATCAATCTTGATAACACCATTTTGAGCAATTTTAGACCAATATCTAATCTTCCTTTTGTAGGCAAAATTATAGAAAAGGTAGTTTTTAATCAGCTGAACAAATACTTAAACTCAAATGGATACCTGGACAATTTTCAATCTGGTTTTTGACCTCATCACAGCACAGAGACAGCACTCATTAAGATAATAAATGATATTCGCTTAAATTGTGACTGGCAAAATATCGGTGCTGGTATTGCTAGATCTCAGTGCTGCGTTTGACACTGTCGATCATAACATACTACTAGAGAGACTGGAAAACTGGGTCAGGCTTTCTGGGATGGTACTCAAATGGTTCAGGTCATACTTAGAAGGGAGAGGCTATTATGTGAGTATAGGAGAGCATAAGTCTAAATGGACGTCCATGACATGGGGAGTCCCACAAGGGTCAATTCTTGCACCGCTCTTGTTTAGCCTGTATATGCTTCCCCTAAGTCAAATAATGAGAAAGAACCAAATTGCCTATCACAGCTATGCTGATGATACCCAGATTTACCTAGCCTTATCTCCAAATGACTACAGCCCAATTGACTCCCTCTGCCAATGCATTGATGAAATTAATAGTTGGATGTGCCAGAACTTTCTTCAGTTAAACAAGGAAAAAACTGAAGTCATTGCATTTGGAAACAAAGATGAAGTGTTCAAGGTGAATGCAAACCTTGACTCTAGGGGTCAAACAACTAAAAATCAAGTCAGGAATCCAGTGTGATTCTGGAGAAAGACCTTAGTTTCAGTAGTCATGTCAAACCAGTAACTAAATCAGCATACTATCATTTAAAAAACATTAGCATTGAATTAGATGTTTTGTTTCCAGCCAAGACTTGGAGAAACTAGTTCGTGCCTTCATCACCAGCAGGGTGGACTATTGTAATGGGCTCCTCACCGGCCTTCCCAAAAAGACCATTAGACAGCTGCAGCTCATCCAGAACGCTGCTGCCAGGATTCTGACTAGAACCAGAAAATATGAGCATATCACACCAGTCCTCAGGTCCTTACACTGGCTTCCAGTTACATTTAGGATAGATTTTAAAGTACTTTTACTCGTATATAAGTCACTAAATGACCTAGGACCAAAATATATTTCAGATATGCTCACTGAATATAAGCCTAACAGACCACTCAGATCATTAGGATTGAGTCAGTTAGAAATACCAAGGGTTCACACAAAACAAGGGTCCGCCTTTAGTTACTATGCCGCCCGCAGTTGGAATCAGCTTCCAGAAGAGATCAGATGTGCTAAAACACTAGTTACATTTAAATCTAGACTTAAAACTCATCTGTTTAGCTGTGCATTTATTGAATGAGCAATGTGCTATGTCCGAACTGATTGCACTGTATTTTCACTGTTTTTTTATTTTATTTTATGTAAAATCATTTTCTGTTTTAAATTCATTTTAAATAAGTAAATTTTTTAATAATTTTAAAAGTTTTAAAATTGCTTGTTTTATTCTTGTTATTATTTTTCTTCATTATTATTTTACTTTCTTTTATGTAAAGCACTTTGAATTACCATTGTGTACGAAATGTGCTATATAAATAAACTTGCCTTGCCTTTCCTTACTGGTTTCGTCTGGTCAGAGGAGAACTGGCCCCCCAACTGAGCCTGGTTTCTCCCAAGGTTTATTTCTCCATTCTGTCACCGATGGAGTTTCGGTTCCTTGCCGCTGTCGCCTCTGGCTTGCTTAGTTGGGGACACTTCATCTACAGCGATATCGTTGACTTGATTGCAAATAAATGCACAGACACTATTTAACTGAACAGAGATGACATCACTGAATTCAATAATTAACTGCCTTTAACTGTCATTTTGCATTATTGACACACTGTTTTCCTAATGAATGTTGTTCAGTTGCTTTGACGCAATGTATATTGTTTAAAGTACTACATAAATAAAGGTGACTTTATTTTTACCTTTATTTTAGGTTACCTGACAATGTTACCTGACAATGCAAGTAAGCTGCATTTACAGGACTTCATTAATAAATCAGGTTATTTCCCTTTAGTGACATCAAAATATAATAATTTGAGTATCAGATGTATTCCATACATCTATCAGTTGTGATGTTGAATTAAGCTTGCAACGTCAACTTGAATCATCTCAGGAAACTTAAAGCCAGAGGTGGGTAGTCTAGGGGTCAGAAAGTAAAAGTCCTGCCATATGTTTATTCCACTGATGAACTCAGACCAAGTCATTCCTTTCAAGTCACAAGCAAGTCTCAAGTCAAATCCCAAGCCCTCAAAGAGTTAGAGTTAATGAGATAATTAAGTGACTAAATAAATGATGATTGTGCATTAGTGATGACCACCTGCTGTTATTGAGAATTACAGAGGATCAGATGTTGATGTTTTATTGGTTAAAATGAGGCCACCATCATGGAGATCAGTGTTTGCTTTAGTTGGGCTCTTGACATCTTGTGTTAGATTTCTCTCTGTAGCAATGTGTGTGGTACAGCTTTTGACACAATAGATCACGTGATTCTGATAAAGCGGTTATCCCATTTAATTGGAATTAGTGGGACCGTTTTAGAGTGGTTCAAGTCATATGCGTCAAATAGATAATTTTCTATAAAGTATGGTAACTTTGTTTCAACGGCAGTGCCTGTAACTTGTGGGGTCCCTCAGGGTTCTGTTATTGGCCCTATTTTAATTTCCTTGTATATGTTGCCCCTGGGTTCAATTGTTTTTAAAAATACAGCATGTCTTACCATTTGTATGTGGACGATACACAGATCTATTTGCCAATAAGAGTGGGAAAGAATAATGGTTCTAATTTGTTATTTGCATGTCTAGAGGAAGTTAAGTGCTGGAAGACTCAGTTGAACCAGAGTAAAGCTGAGATTATGTTTTTTGGCCCTGCCAGAGTATGTTTAGATAGGTCCACATATTTTGGATCATGGTCCGATTATTGCCATGACCAAATAAGGAACTTAGGTGTGGTATTTGATCCAGAGCTGAAATTTGACAAGCAGATTAATGCTGTAGTAAAGAGTTGTTTTTTTCCAGATTAGATCTACTACTCGACTAAAGCGTATTCTGTCGAGAAAAGATTTAGGGAAGGTTATTAATGCCTTTGTTTCGTCTCGTCTGGACTATTGCAATGTGTTGTATGTGAAGTCCTGCCAGACCACTATTTCACGCTTTCAATTAGTTCAGAATGCAGCAGCTAGGCTGCTAGTGGGTGCTAAGAAAAGTCATCATATCTCTCCTATTTTAGCTTCTCTCAAGTGGCAACCAGTGAACTACAGGATAAAATGTAAAACTCTGGTGTATGTTTTTATGTGTCTGAGCTCATCATCTTCAGGAGCTAAGAGAGGTCACCTCTTTAAATGCTTTTAAAATTGAAGTAAAAACTACTTCTTGTCTTTAGCCTTTGAGAGGGTGGGTTAGTTTTTGTTGCTGATAGGTTGTGTCTTGTTTTAAGTTGTGTGTTTTAATGAAGTGTTTTTTGATTGTACAGCACTTTGGTCTGCAGGTGCAGTTGTAAAGTGCTCTATAAATAAAGTGAATGAATGAATGAATGAATGAATGGTGTTCTAAGCAGAGTAAATGGTTTATCGGGGCTAAAATCGTGCAGTGTGAACTCTGCATAAGTTAATAAATGTACATGTAGGAAATCAGGGTGTAGTAGTAGCTTAATTGTTTAGTTTGAGCTTCAGATCAGTTCTCAAATATTGTAGTGCAATTGTATGCAAAAATGGCAAATACAAGTACAGATAGTGAATATTATTTCCAGGCATTGGACAATAGAATTTAAACACAATCACGCTCCCTGGTACGTGACTAACCACTTTTATTCACAGTATAATCTCACATTATCTTTTTTTCAGCAGAGGCAGTTCAGTGGTCAGTCCAGGATCTCTTCTGGAGCTTTGATCACAGCACACAACCACTCTACATAGCGGAGACATATCAAAATGAGACAGAATGACATTAACAGACACATTACATCTGTGTGCATTTAAAAAAGAAACAAAGCAAAATCAGAGAAAAACATCCCAGACTATAATGGGTGAAATGGACTTTGGGCTGTGAAAAGTGTAATACACAGATCCACTTTAGTACTGAAATACTTAGAACACTCACAGACACACACACACACACACACACACACACACACTAATGTCACATTATGACCAAAGATAGTCCGCAAACAAATACAGCTGATATAATTCACATGACAACACAACAACAGCACATGATAGCATCTGTTGGTCTCCATAGGGTGTTTTGTTGTTTTGTATTTTCTGTATATCTGCATTTGAGCCTTGGATTCGGGCTGGACAAAACACACTGACACACTGCTGCTGTAGTGGCGGACCACTCTTAGCTGGGACGTATTGCTTAGCTTCTTTAACAAGCTATCCAACACAGTTAACTTAAATGGTACCTTTTTTGAGGTGGATGAGATGGTATTCCAGCAGATAGGTAAACAGGGCAGGTATGCAGAGCAAGGCAGGTAAGCAAAGCAAAGCAGGCAGCAGGCAGGTAAGTAGGTTGGTAGTAGCAGACAAAGCATGGACTCCAGTAATCCAACAAACAATTGGTAAGTGGTTGAAAAATGGTGGTTAAAAAAGGCACAACTTAAATCAAAAATAATGTCCAAATACTGTTCAATAAAGATTCAATAGCGATTCAGTAGCGATGTAAAGAACTGTATGCTTAATACGTTCCAACAGCTTCCTTGTTCTTTTTTGTTTTTAGAAAGGTGAGAGGCGGCCATCTTTATCTTCAAACCTTCTCACCGACCGTCAAACTAAAAGTCCCTACAAAATAAAGGACCCTAAATCAAACAAAATATACCAGTGCTCCAATAGCACAACAACTTAGATTAAACTCAAAACGGCTCCTACATAGCCGGCCCCTTATAGCTATTGCAGGAAGCAAGCTATAACTAACTAAATGTAATTTTCCAAGGAGCTATATATTATTCCCTTAAACTCATTATGCATTATTTACAAGAATAAATGAGTGCAGCGATTCAGTGTATGTATCTGTATGACAGTGTGTGCACGTGCGCAAGTTCATTCAGGTCTCACTCAGCTTTAGATTACTGGCCTTCTACTAGCAAGCAGATCTTACTGATAGGTCTTTCAAGCTGGCTTGTTTTGGTT
The DNA here is from genome assembly GCF_963082965.1 of Carassius carassius. Lineage (NCBI taxonomy): Eukaryota > Metazoa > Chordata > Actinopteri > Cypriniformes > Cyprinidae > Carassius > Carassius carassius. The sequence continues at coordinate 1,216,987 of NW_026775030.1, forward strand.
TGAAGCCGTACACTGCGGACCAAGCCTTTGGAGTCAGGGAGGGCTTCAGTGACTCTAGCTAGCATCCACGATCCTCTTGGCGCTGTGCTGTCGGCTACTAGTACGACGTCTCCTGGACAGAAGTTGCGTCTGACACGAGACCATTTTTGCCGTGTTTGCAGAAGAGGGAGGTACTCTCGGACCCAGCGTTTCCAAAATAAGTCGGCAATGTACTGGATCTGTCTCCAACGATGTCTGGTGTAAAGATCTTCTTTCACGAACAAACCCGGTGGTAGAACAGGCTGCACCTTAAGCTGCAGTAAATGGTTAGGCGTTAACGGCTCCAAGTCATTTGGGTTGTCAGAAACAGTCGTGAGTGGACGGCTATTGAGAATGGCCTCAACCTCACACATTACTGTCTGAAGGCCTTCATCATCCAGATACTGCTGGCTGGTGACTGACTGTAACGTCGTTTTGATCGTGCGAATCAACCTCTCCCATATCCCTCCATAATGGGCACCATGGGGAGGGTTAAATGTCCATTTCACTCCCTTTTGGAGCAGACTTTTTTCAATTTGTTGCATGTTCCAAGATTTCAAGGACTCTTTTAGTTCCTTTTCAGTTGCAACAAAGTTTGTTCCATTATCTGATCGCAACTCAGACACTGGTCCTCTTCTGGCAATGAAACGTCTGAATGCATGAATGCAAGAGTCAGTATCAAGTGAATGTGCAACCTCCAAGTGTATAGCACGGCTGGTAAGACATGTGAAAATCACGCCGTACCGTTTTACAATGCTGCGGCCTCGTTTTACCTCTAATGGCCCAAAATAATCAACCCCTACATGCGTGAAGGGCGGAAGGCCAGGGGTCAACCTGTCAACTGGCAAGTCTGCCATTTTCTGTTCACCTGCACTCAATTTGACTCTTCTGCATCTGGTGCATTCATAAACTACCTTTCTGGCCAGAGTGTTGGCGCAAGGAATCCAATATCTTTGTCTGAGTTTGGAGAGCATGAAATTTCTTCCACTGTGTCCAACTTCTTGATGGATGTGCTGAAGTAAGAGTTTGGAAACGTGATGGTCCTTAGGGAGGATTGCAGGATGTTTCTGCTCGGTGGGCATTGCCATTTTACTCAGACGTCCACCAACCCTTAAAATGCCATTGGCCAGAAGAGGATCCAACCTGTAGATGGAGCTGTTTCTGTTTACATTTTGCATGCCTTTCTGCAAACAGGCTATTTCTTGTGGGAATCCCTGCCTTTGGCAAAACTGCAAGATTGCGACCTCAGCATCCTCTAGATCACTGATTGACAGAACATTTGGACCTGTCTTTTCATGTTTTCCTTTTCTTGTGGTCATGATATGTCTGTTTAGATCTTTCTTGTCATTTTTACATAATTTCAACAGAACAGACTTGAACCTCAGGAACCATGCCACAGCTTTCTTGAGCCTCATCCAAGTTGAGAAATAATTCATGAGGTAAGTAGTGGCGTCACAGTTTTCCTTCACAGCAACGTTGACAGTGACAACTCCTTTTCTTAATTCAGGGTCATCTTGAGAGAGAATGGGTTCAGAAGGAAGCTCTGGCCAGCAATGAGATGGTTCCTTCAGAAAGTCTGGGCCACTGATCCATGTTGTTCTTTTCAAGAATGTGTTGACATGTAGTCCCCGGGAGGCGTAATCAGCGGGATTGAGTTTTGTGCCTATATACTTCCATTGGGAGACATCGGACTCACTTCTGATGACATTAACACGGTTTGCCACAAAGGTTAGGAATCTTCTGCTTTCATTCCGGATGTACCTTAGAACAGTCATGCTATCTGTCCAAAACAGCGACTTTTCCAATTCCATATGCAACTCCTCAGATAGCATCTTGTCCATTCGTACGGCCAAAACTGCAGCAGTGAGCTCCATTCGTGGTGTGGTCATCAGTTTTAAAGGAGCAACTCGGGCCTTTCCCATTATAAAGGTGACATGAACCTTGTTGCTGCTAGACAGCCTGAGATAGGTAACTGTTCCATACCCAAGGTCACTCGCATCACAGAAGTGATGCATCTGTGCTGTTTTGACATCTCCAAAGTTGTTTGGTACAAGGCATCGGTTGACCTTGAACTCCCTCACTCTTGGAAGATCTTGCCACCATTGGTTCCAAGCTTGAGCGTGGACCTCTGGCAATTCTTCATCCCATCCAATGTTCTGCTTGCATAACTCTTGCAAGATGTGTTTTGCCGGAAAGGTGAGAGGTGCAAGGAATCCAAGTGGGTCATATATAGAACTGACCATGGACAGAATCCCACGTCTGGTGCATGGACGCTCCTTTATGGTCACCTGGAATGTGAAAGTGTCTTCCTTAACACACCATTGCACACCGAGAGCTCTTTCAACTGGCAAATCTTCTATGTCAAGGTCAAGATTCTTTATGTCCTTGGCCCTCTCAGGCTCTGGAATGGAGGCCAATACAGCTCTGTTGTTACTAATCCATTTGGTCAACTTAAAGCCTCCAGTTGCACAGAGCAATTTCAGCTCTTTACAAAGTCCAATGGCATGGCCCTCTGTGTCCACTGCCTTCAACAAATCATCCACATAGAAGTTGTTCTTGACTGTGCTAGTTGCATCAGCTGAGAAGCACCCCTTGCTATCCTCAGCTGTCCTCCTTAAAGCATAACTTGCACAGCTAGCTGATGATGTTGCGCCAAAAAGATGTACAATCATCCTGTACTCTTTTAGTGGCTGACTGACGTCCCCATTTGGCCACCAAAGGAAGCGCAAGAAGTTCGCATGATGAGATGGGACCTTTACTTGATAGTACATTTTCTCCACATCAGCCATGATAGCAATGTTGTCAAGACGAAAGCGGACTAAGACCCCAATTAAGCTGTTTGTAAGATTGGGACCTTGAATGAGTTCAGTGTTCAGTGAGGCACCCTGATAAGCTGCAGAGCAGTCAAATACCACACGCAAGCTCCCCTTCTTTGGGTGAAAAACACCATGGTGTGGAATATACCACACTTTTCCATTTTCCTGTGGCTGGTCTTGGGGTACAAGTTCAGCATGTCTGCATGATAGGACCTTTTCCATAAATGCCTTATACTCATTATGAAAGTCACTATTCCTTTGAAACTTTCTCTTTAAAGACAATGCTCGTTGCTCTGCCATGTGACGGTTGTTTGGCATCATAGGATTATCCTTCTTGAATGGCAAAGGCAATTGATAATGTCCATCCACTATTTCAACAGAGCTGTCCATTATCTGCATGAATTTGTGGTCTTCTACCGACATTTGTTTCTTTTCCTCAAAACTCTTTTCTGGGAAATCATGATTGTATTGCTGAATCAAAAGTTCACTCAGGTTATCAACAGAAATCCGATGTGCATGAACATATTTCTGACCTTGCTTGTTGATGCATGCATCCTCAGTATGGAGAAGTCCATTCACCACCCAACCTAGAAGTGTTTTAACAGCAAAGGGTCCATTACCCTGGCTATTGATAATTCTCCAAGGTTCCATCAATTTGCGTGCATTAATCCCAATCAGAAGGTCAATCCCAGCATTAATGTTGGGAATATCAACATCTTGAAGATAAGGCCATTTTCGAATATCTTCTCGTCTGGGGATATGTTCCCTATTGACTGGAATTTCCTGCTGAGTGTAAACTTCAGGTAATTTTATGAATTCCTTTCCTTCCAAGCTACACACTTCCAGGCCCTTGACTACCAGGCTGTTAACAGATTTCTTTTGCCCCATAGTGCGCAGAAGTATTTGTTGATGTTTCCCATTAGCATTCAAGTTCTTCCTAAGTTGTTCTGTGCAAAAGGTTGCGGAACTCCCTGGGTCAAGGAAAGCGTATGTCTGAACTACATTATTTGAATTACTCATTTTGACTTGAACTGGTATTATTGCAAGTGTACAATGTTTATCACTACATTCAAATGCCTCTGTTTTCATTGAAACCAACCCACTGCTCACTGCCTTTTTGTCTGAAGGACATGCATTACTCTGCTCTTTCGTTACATTTTGAGGTATATGCAAGATAGTGGGATGTAATTTTGAACAAATTGAACAGGTTTGTCTATTTTTGCAAGTCAAACTCATGTGTCCTTTAGCAAGACAACCAAAGCAGACACCTTTAGTCTTTAGCAGCTCAACTCGTGCGTTGTGAGACTTCTTCATCAGCTCTTGACATGACACAATCTCATGCTCACCATTACAGGCAGGACATAATTTTGATGAACTGTTTTTGGGTATATTGGATACTTGCATTGTGCTCTCTGTGTTGTTCTTTGGCGCAACTGCTACTGTTGTGGCGAAACTGCTCCCTCTGTTCTTCTGCATAGAACTCAGTGGCTTGCTACTGCTAGCGGCTATTTTTGGTGACCTTCTGTTTGAGGAGCTGTCTTGGAGGTTACCAAAGACTGGGTCTTGTAGAATCCTGGCCTGCCTTTCCAGGAAGAGGACAAGATCCGAAAACGTGGCTCTTGCTCCTGTTCGTTCCCTGATGTCAAAAGCATGTGATCTCCATTTTTCTTTCACTTTGTAAGGCACCTTGGAGATCAGAAGCCTCAGGTTTAATGGAAGGTTCAGCTCATCCATGTACCTTAAGGTACGCATTACATTACAGCATCCACGGAGGAAAAGAGCATAACTGTACAGAGCTTCTCCATTGTCTGATGGGATATTATTCCAATTTAAGGCTTTATCCATATAAGCATTAGTAATTTTAAATTCATCTCCAAAATGAAGTTCCAATAGCCGTTTTGCCTCTGCATACCCTCTATCTGCATCCATATGAAGGCAACTTCTGACCAGCTCCTTAGGTTGGCCAGAGGTGTATTGTTCAAGGTAATACAGTCTGTCTTGGCTATTGCTGGTGTTGTTCTCAATACAGTGTCCAAATGCCTGCATAAATGGTCTGAAGTTCAGAGGTTCACCGTTAAACATGGGTAGATGCCTAGTTGGAAGTAAGGTCATTTTCTGTTGCTGTGCAATAAGATCAGCAACAGTACCTAGGTTGCTGGTATCTGAGCTTAAAGGGGCATGTGGAAAGGAAGTACCTGCAGATGCTTGACTGGTCGGATTCAACTGTAAGGTCTGAACAGGCCTTTGTGACCTCCGGGGTCTTGTATCCTGTGTTAAAACCTTTTGCAATGGTGTTTTGGGAACAGTAGAGATTCTGGCATATTCCACTGGTGAGGGTTCAGGGTGAACATGTTCCTCGATTCTGTCATACTTGCTCTCCAGATACGCATTCATGCCATCTCCTGGCGATTCTGAAACTTCTGTCGATATGAGTTTAGAGTTCATAGATTCAGCATCAATGCTCCATAACACTCGCACCTTTGCATTAGCTGCAGCCAACTCTGTTTCAAGTTCAACTCTTTCCATTGCATTTTGCACTTTAATTCTTTCCATTTCCAAGGCGTGTTTTTTCTTCAGTCCTTCAGTCCGTTGCAATAGAGCTGCCTTTTCAGCTTCAGCTTTTAAACGTGCGGAAGACACTGACGAAGATTTTGAGTCAACACTGGCACCAGAACGTGAATGTTCTACTTTACTGTCACGTGCTGCCACAATGGATATACTGTCCAGAGGAGACACCACAGTTTGGGGTTCATAGCTTTGAGCACTCTTCCACATTTCTACCTCATTCAAAAATGTTTCAAAGGTTTGCATCTTTGGTTGGTACCAATCATCATTGTCACTTTTCTTTTCCTCTTCCTCATACAGCACTTGCACAGACTGATGCACATCTTTAAATTCATCCAATGCCACATGGAGATGTTCAATGCCTGTGTCAACGGCTTCAATATCTCCACCTTTTAATAATTCCTTTAATTCATTCATTTTACGTGTACACACGCCAAGTTTTCCTCTGCGCGTTGCGCAAAGCTCTTTAAGTTTGTCATCAGCCATATTTTAGCTTTTGAGAACAACAAAACAAAACAATTATTCCAGAAAATTATTTTCCTTTTCAAAAAATTAAACACAGCACATTTATCTTCAACTCATTTCATTCTCATCTGGCTTCATTTAAGCTTATATGTGCATGAACAAAAATCTTGGTCCGCTCCAGTAGCAAATCCAGTAACAAACGATAATGCACTCCAATAGTGAACTTGAAAGGGTCAATTCTCAAAAGATCCAAAACTTTGTCAACTCCAAAGTATCAAAAAAAAAAAAAACTTTTCTGCTTCAATAACAGTCAAACAAATGCTTCCATGGGTTCCAAACAATTCAATTGTGAAGCAGTGTAAACGGTTGCAAAGTTCTTTACTTTTGTAGTGGCGGACCACTCTTAGCTGGGACGTATTGCTTAGCTTCTTTAACAAGCTATCCAACACAGTTAACTTAAATGGTACCTTTTTTGAGGTGGATGAGATGGTATTCCAGCAGATAGGTAAACAGGGCAGGTATGCAGAGCAAGGCAGGTAAGCAAAGCAAAGCAGGCAGCAGGCAGGTAAGTAGGTTGGTAGTAGCAGACAAAGCATGGACTCCAGTAATCCAACAAACAATTGGTAAGTGGTTGAAAAATGGTGGTTAAAAAAGGCACAACTTAAATCAAAAATAATGTCCAAATACTGTTCAATAAAGATTCAATAGCGATTCAGTAGCGATGTAAAGAACTGTATGCTTAATACGTTCCAACAGCTTCCTTGTTCTTTTTTGTTTTTAGAAAGGTGAGAGGCGGCCATCTTTATCTTCAAACCTTCTCACCGACCGTCAAACTAAAAGTCCCTACAAAATAAAGGACCCTAAATCAAACAAAATATACCAGTGCTCCAATAGCACAACAACTTAGATTAAACTCAAAACGGCTCCTACAGCTGCTCTTTAATCAAATTACAGGCTTTTGTGACCATCTATTAAATCACTAATGTCATGTCTGATCGCTGACATTGAGTTTGGCTTGGGAAAATCAGCATGTCAGTAAAGCTCAGGCTTAGCACAGCCTGACCTGCAGGCCAGCTCTATGGTCACTGATGTGATATTGTGAGGCTGACGGCTGATAAACGCTCATCCCATTCACGGACCTCTACACCATGAGCAGCAGTGAAACTTTTCAAGGATGGCTTTGGATTAAAGCGTCTGCAAAATACAGCACTACTCTTCACATCTACAGCATGTTGTCTTATGACAGAATTGTATTTTAGATTATTCACACACAAGTATATCACATAAATATATAAATGTATATGTTAACTGTCCCTTTCTCAGAGAGTGTGCCAGAGTCATTAGGGCTCCTGATAATTTCAGTCAGAATAATCTTAAGAACATAACCATGGAAACTTCAAAACACTGCCATAAAAACAAGTATTTATATGAAAGCTGATCCAAATCAGAGGGCTGCATAAGACACTGCAGTTACGAATTCAAATCTTCTGGAGGACTTGGGATGAATTATTGCTGACTGTCATCAGAAAATTCATAATGTCTGATTCTGACATGTCGGTCCAGCTCAGATTTGGTCTGAGAGAGAGACTGTTAGATCACTGCCAGGCCAGCTGTCAAGAGATTAGTTCAGCCAACAATGGAAACCATCATTTACTCTTGTGTCATTTCAGTCCTGTATTAATTTTTTTCTCTCTTTCCTTTCCAGAGAGCACCCATAAATCATTCTATACTACCAGCACACTATTCAGAGTCAGACAGCAGCCCTGTATGAGAAACACAGCCATTTGAGCCATTGCTGACTGATCACGTTCTGTTTCGCCTGGTCATGCTTTCAACTCTTTCCCCAGCACTGATGAAGTTTTCCAGCATTCTGTGTTTTCACTGTTATACAGTAGTGGGGTGTATAACATTTTTAACCATTATCAATCAGCATATAAATCAAAACCACCTAAAGTGAACTTGGTACGGATGAATGTGTTCTGGATGTAGTCATTGATTAAACACCATTTTCTCAGATTTTTGATCAAAATGTTGCTTTAAAAAATAATAATAATAATTGTGTGTAACATTTGATTGTAGATTAAAAAAAATAAAGATTTTTGTTTGTTTGTTAAAAGCAGAGACTTTGCTCTTTCTTTTGATCTATTAAATGCTCAGATATTCATGCAAATAAATATTCTGGGGCCATGAGAATTTTGTGACAAATCTCAAACATGCTGCTGGTGGTTGGCATCTTGCCTGAAAAGAGTTAAATGAATCATGCTGGGCTGTGTGAAATGGGAAAAGAGCATTTGCTGTGACTTGAGTTGCAGTAGAGAGTATAAGTGAATAACTGGCACCCATTTCTTGTGGTGTCCCACAAGGCTCTATTTTATAACCTTTTTCTTTTCTCTGTATATGCTACGTTAGGATTGATTTTGGATAAATATGGTGTTTCATTATGGTTGTTTCATTATTATGCTGATGAAACTCAGTTGTATTTGTCTCTTAACCCAAATTCTTCCAGTGCCTTGGGGCGTCTGTTGGCCTGTGTAGATGAGGTGAAGTCTCGGATATCTGCTAACTTTTTGAGTCTTAATGAAGCAAAAACAGAGATCATTATATTTGGTCCCTCTGAAATGTGTGATACAGCTGGAGTTAACTAGAGAACATTACTTCCTTTTAGAAACCATCAAGTAAAAAATATTGGTTTGATCTATGACAGTGCTTCAAAATTTAACTCTCAAATAAGTGAAGTTGTCAAAGCTAGCTTCTACCAATTAAGAATGATTCTTAAGATCAAGCCTTTCTTAGCACGTATAGACTTGGAGAAGCTTATTCATGTTTTTATTTTTTCTCGATTCGATTACTGAAACTCACTTTATTACGGTACTCAAACCAAATTTTTGGAGAGATTACAAATTGTTAAAAATTCAGCCACAAGACTACTGAAAGGTACTCGGAGGCATGACTACAATAACCATGTTTTGAGATCGTTGCATTGCTTACCAGTATCTTATAGAATTAATTTTAAGATTTGAATTTGTGTTTTTAAATCCTGCATGATAAAGCCCCTCCACACATTTCTGATCTTTGTCATGTTCAAGAGTCAAAGAGATCATTACGATCTAATGGGCAAAATCTCCAACATGTTCCTCGATCAAAATTAAAGTTCTGCTTTTTGGTAGCTGCAACAAGGCTTTGGAACAGTTTTCCAGTGTTTTTGTGACAATTATCATCTCTGAATGAATCTAAGAAGCAGTAAAAAACAAGTTTTGAGTTATTGTCGCTGTAGTTACCCTCTTGGGTCTGTCTTGTATGTTGTGAATTGATGTTTTTTTAATGGAATTACTGTACAGCACTGTACAGTAAAAATAAATAAAGTTAGAGTACGAGTTAAAATAACTGCTTACATTTCACTTCTTTTACAGACTGACTGTAGAAAGGGAAGTAAAAGTAATATTGACTGTAGTGAAGTTGGTACGGTGTTCACTGAGTGGCAGTATGAATCACCGTCCACCTTCCTAGTTTGGACCGCTTTTATATTTCATGAGAAAAATACAGGGTTGAAATGACATGAGTAAGTAACGACAGTTCCTGCTTTTGGGGTACAATTCTTCTGTCAAGAAGGAGGCAGCCGGTTCTAGACCTGTGAGATAATTTGCATGCTGAAGCTGGGTGATCTGCTCTGTTTTCCAGGAGAAAGCAGCTCCGTCTCCTCTGGCAGATGCTGCTCCTGCAGGCTGAGGATGGAGTATCTGCGAGCCTCGGCACCGGAGCGCTGCCCCGGCCTGCAGTCCAGAGAGGTGCTGGAGGTCCTGCGAGCGGACGGGCGGCTCTTCCTCCCGCGCACACCGCTGGGCTGGCTGCTGCTGGACGCACCGGAGGAGAAGCCCTCATCTGCATCGTTCAGGCCAGAGGAGTCCTCCTCCCTGCTCAGCTGGTCTGCATCTACTACAGAGAGAAAACATATAAGACAGAGTGAATTCAAGAGAGATTCAATTAGATCATATCGCTTTCTGGAAGCCCTTTGTCTCCATATGTTACAAGTGTGTCATGAAAACTTTTCAACATTGCAGACAGGAAGTGAATGAAGTTGCAGAAGAAGTAACAACACATTCTCACTCCCAACTCGTCACTAATTGACACTTGGTCAGGACCCTTTGGAGTCATTTTGACACACACGGGGGAATCCTTTTAGCGTCACTTTTCGACGTGCAGGGTCCTCCGTTGTATTGGTTTTAATTTAATGGTTTGCATGCATTTGTAAAAAACAGAAATCATTTTATATAAATGTATATTTTCTTTGGAATTTCATAGGAATTTATTTCAAAAACTGACCATAAACAAGCAGTATAAAACCATTACAAACAAGTCCTGTTGCATTTAAAAAGTCTTTGGAATAAAGGTTTAGGTTTAGGGTCAGGGGTTGGGTTACGTGCTCATAAATGTGTAAATAGTATAATGTAAATAAAAATTGTTTGTGAAAATTTTACTATTTACATTGGGGAAAAAAACACACCCCAACATATATGCAATAATAGCAATATCATTACCCAATATATTAATCATGGCAATAAAACTCCCTGTGTCTTTCATATCGGCATATTGAAGCCACACTGTACACTGTAACACTCTCTCTCACACAGACACACACACACACACTCATAATGTAACCCACTCTCACACTCACACACGCGCGCGCACACACACACACACACACACACGTGCGCACACACACACGCACGCGCAGACACACACAAGCACACACACAAGCACACACACGCACGCACACACACACACACGCGCACGCACGCACACACGCGCGCACACACACACACAAGCACACACACACACGCACACACACACACACACACACACTAGCACACACACTCTCACACACACACACACACACACGCACGCACACAAGCACTAGCACACACACACACACACACACACACACTAGCACACACACTCTCACACACTCTCACACACACACACACGCACGCACGCACGCACACAAGCACTAGCACACACACACACACACACACACACTAGCACACACACTCTCACACACTCTCACACACACACACACACACGCACGCACGCACGCACACAAGCACTAGCACACACACACACACACACACACACACTTTGTTGAGGAGTTGTTCAGGCATTTGAGCTGCAAAGGGGAGGATGGAGGACATGCACACACGATTACACTCACAAACACTTCCTCATCAACACCTGCCATGCAGCATCAGACACACAATGTTTGCATGGGGTATTCAAAAAGCTCTTGAGGGTGCGGTGGACGTATATCACACAGGTGATCAATCCAGCAGTGGTGTAATGCACTTCACATACGCGTCACCCTATGGAGCATGTGATGTATTAGAGGATCCCTTACGGCTGTGTTCAGGGACCAAAGCCAGTTTTGTTTCTGTTGCTTTAAAGGTGAGGAGTTTTACAGGAAATGGAAATTAATTTTGTTAATTTTGTTAATTCCTGTTTTTGTTGTATGACATGTTCAAACATTAGGAAAATAAAACAAACGTGTTTGAATGTAAGAAGCCAAAGCCATGCACTTCTGTATGAAGATCAGGATCCAAATCATCTGGATGCACTGTCAGCATGGATGAGTGTGACCAATCACACTGAACGGTTGTGTAAACCTGGTGTAACTGTCTTTACAGTTGTGTATTTTTCTGCTGGTGGAATTGTGACCGCCGGTGTCATCCAGAAGCACCAAAAATCTTCTTGAATAAGATGCCGATGGTTAGGGTCCACAAGAGATCACTGAAGTCAGATAAACATAGTTCCCCTTCAGGAACTCGAGCTGCGTCCAAATGCTGTGGGAACACATTCAACATAACCGCGCTCTGAATCACATGTGTAATCAGTCCAACAGATGGGCGAGAGATGATACAGACAGGGCGACGTAGAGACCAGGACGCTTAAAACCATGTGCAGTGGACACAGCGGCAGTTTCTGTCATTCAGAAAGCGCTCTATGTCTGTGTGTCCAGTTTACTGTTGTTTGTCACATTGCAATCATATCAAAGACAAAAGACAACAGTAAAACATGCAGTAATTTAGACTGTGTTCTCCTGCCTGCCTGTGCTACATTACACACACACTGCCTGCATTGTGAGAGGCTCTCGGTGTGAACGCTTCACTTCCAGAGGGTTCTCTTCGAGAAGGGAGCTCTCACGAGCATTCCCCACGGATCAAGCCCCACTTCAACTGAGTGTATACTGGTGGCAGTTGTGGGGATCACAGATGGATGTGGTGAAGGTAATGGAGAAAGGCGAGTTCCTTTCTTCTTCCTCTGCTACCAGATCCAGCACACGCTCCCAGGGTTTGGAAGAATGCTCCACGGTTTCTTCCCCCAGGGAGAGGGCTCGACGCTTTGGCTATCATCTCTATTCATCTCTCAGCATCTGCCAGGAAACGTAGCGGCTTTGGAAGGCTCGCCACCTTTAAGAAGTTCTCTAGAGCAGCTGCTCCAATTACACCAGAGGTGAGTCTCGAGAGACTTATTCTCTTAGTACACTATCTGGCAGCGTGGAAGTTTCTGCCAAATATTTCATGATGGGTCCTGCACACTGCAGAGAAGGCTACAGAATCCAGATTGGTTCCCGCTCTGTTCCCAGCAGGAAGAAGACAATCTCTTGAGTTAGGAGGCCAACGAGGTGGTCCCTCCTCTCGACAGAGAGTCATGAAAACATGGTTGACTAGCACATTATTAGGAAAGATGATTTGCAAAGATTCATAAAAATCCCTTATACTTCTTCTGTAGATGAATCTGGATCATGTATTTAGGCAGATCGGGGATCAGCCCATTTCCTTCAAAAATTAAAGTAACGTTATTCCTCTGCTTTTAGCAGCTCAGATGTCGGGAGTAAATGATGACTGCTATGTTCATTTTTACATCCAACAACAAAACACCTCAATCGCTTAATTGGAGACACTGTTGTCTTCCCTGCACTGGAGTCAACACAATGGCGGACTGATGACAGCTCACTCAGGGCAGGTCTAAGGTAAGATGGCCATGTTAATCAACTATCGTGGCAGGAGGCTTGTCATTCTGCCAGAAATTTCAGAACTTGTCTTAATGGACTGTTGACAGACAATATAAGATATCTAATGTCAAAACAGCTCTGGGCATTAATGTGAACGAGTCTACAGAATGAGCCCCTGTCAATCCACTTATGTTTACTGTAATGGCAAACGCTACAGATCTAACCCTGAATGTGCAAGGCTTTCAGTGTTATCTGATTTCAGTAATTCTAGTTATGTCTCTTATGCTGCTTAATGTTTCAAACTGGTATTTGCTATCCTATTTATCATATATGGTATCTTTTTAATTCTATTGCCCTTATTTGAAGGTCACCTGGGAAAAAAAGTGTGTGCTAAATGATTTAATGTAAATGAATATTCTTTTAGTCCATTATTGTAATCATAAACATGCTGGTTTGTAGCACAAAAAGTCGCTTTGGACAACTTTGACACTGAAAGCATTTTATGTTTATCGCTGGTAATGTGAGATCTTTGTTCTTTATAACTGACTATTGCATCTTCTTAACTTATAATTGTTAGTTGAAAATTACTTGCATGCAACTGTTTTATTAATTATTTGCAAATATTAAAAGCAGAAAAATATTTAAAGCAAACTGTTAAAAATGAATTTGCAAAAGCTCTTATTTTTTATCTTTGGTAATGAAATTGTTATGGAGAATTGCCACATCAGTAACTGTAATTGTTGGTATTATTGTACTATTTACACCTCTAGAAACAATGTCTCATCAACTACTGAAATCATTTCCTGTCTATCACTGAAACTGGCTCTTACATTTTGTTTTTGTTTTATCAGAGGACTGATAATTAGTGCATAACACTATGGAAATTAATGCAAGACAATTTCATTTCTGCATAAAAGGCGTTTAGGTAGTGACCGAGAAACCATCACAAGCGTGTCTGCGATGAGCTGGTATTTTAGCTAGAGTACTGGAAATTTAATTTCAGTAATGTAAGTCAACAGAAGCAGTTTTGTAAGAAGCTTTTCGACAGTGAGAATGAATGACTTTCACTGGTGTTTACGTCAGGATTCTCAGTAATGTCCTCGCGCTTTACTCGTGTGCGTCACACCAGGGTCAGCATGACTCGCAGGGGTTTTGGGGAGGTGCATTGCCCTGAAGGAAGCGAGGCCACTGGGTGATTCTAAGGGGAAGAGCCCGCCTCTGATCTGCCTCCACCCCCTGCCTACCCTCATGTGTGACTGTGAGAGAGCCCCTCCCTCCTGGCTCGTGATTGGCCGCTGGGTCCTGTGGGGCGTGTCGGCCGGGGAGGATGGTGAGGCTGAACTCGGCATCACTTGAGAAGTCAAAACAATCTGGGATGTAACACAGCAGGGGAAATGTGCTTCTTAGTGTCACGGTGAACAGCATGAGTAGAGTGCGCTGTAAAGCACCCAAAACACAAAGACAGTGAAAGAACAGACACAAGAACGTCACACTCAACAGCACATGGTCTGGACAGATGATGGAGGCTTAGATTGCCTCTCAGATCATATGCAAGAACAACACATTTTGAGCTTCTGACTTCATCTGACTGACAGTAAAACCAAAAGATTTGACGCTATTTTGATGATGTGTCAGGGTGAGTAAAAACAGGCACAGTGGTTGCAGTTGCTTCTAATAAGCATAATTAACTTAAAACCATCCAAATGTGGAATAAAGTGTCTACATTGTCCTCTAGAAAACTTGAACCCAGAAGTTTCCCCAGGCCCAAAAAGATAAATGGTGTCTATTAACAATCTATTAGTGGTTTCTTCGAAGGAAGGCATCACTAAAACTATTGCTCAAACCTTTTATAGTCAGATCACTAACTTTAATAAACTTTGTAATCTGTCAGAGTCCATGCATGATGCATGTTTAACATGTGAAGAGCGAATTTACATTTACAGTGCTGTGAAGCGTACACCGCATGAAAAGCTTTTTCAGTTTTGAAATCATATTAGGTAAAGATCTTCGTTTGGCATGCTATGTATATTTTGTTATGATTTGAGGTTAAATATTACATACAAAAATATACAACTAGAAACATTATTATCTATAAATGATTAAACTTATTAAATAAACACACCATTGAAGCACTTTAATGACAGATGTGTGACGCGTGGCCCGAGCTCATCAGCGTCGCCCTGGAAACAGAGCAGACACACCTGCACCTGCTCATCACGGGCTGAGCGGTCACACCTGCGGCCCATCAGAAACAGCAGCGTCGAACACAGAGGTGAGAGATGTCTCCAAAAGACTCCGCTAACAATTCTCTGTGTTTCCCCTCCAGACAGCAGCGTGTGACCGCCAGCCCGCTAAAGACACGGACCTCACGGACCCACACAGCACTGCGCACCGAAGGAGGAAGAGAAGGCTGAGCACTGAGCACCGGAAACCCCTCACGTTGGCTATTTTTCCCTACACCACCCTTTGGGGAATTTACCTTGATCCTCGTGTCGTGTGCTTCTTCACCCTGTCACAGATGATACGTAATCAGTGCATGAAATAGTAATGATAGTCCTGGTGACCTTTTACATCGCGCTGAAAAGGCAGATGGAAGCAGGAAATACGTATGTACTGTATAAGTTAATTTGTACACTACATCAACAGACTGAAGAGTCAGCAGCAGTACAGTAGATGTCTTAGTACCCAGTCTGACACTCTCATGAGGGCTTCCCATGTTTTAGCATGACTGGACAGCGGGCACAGCAGTTCACTTACTGAGCAGCACATTATGTATGTTTGTGAGCAGGGTCTTGATTTCACTGCTGGTTCCTGTACTTTCTGTGGAGTTGTATTGTCTGGTGAAGGGATTGTGGCTGGGCATGGAGTGCGAGGGTCAGACAAGTACGATGATCTAGGGTCACCAAGCTCCACACAGAGCCCTTGGACAATGCAGCTCCTAACAGAGTCTGGGCCCGGCCCTTACTCATCCAACTGTGTGAGGGGCTTGAGACACTTGAATTGACCAACATACATGCACCTCGCAAACTCATGAGGCAAGTCTCTGGTGAATCCATCATCAGAAACAACAAAACGCAGATGTACATGTAGATAAGAGACTCATTCATCATACACTGCAGACAGCATCACTAATTAACACTACAGCTTTTTTAGAGTGCTACACTGAACTCAGTGATATTTTTGATAATGTAAATATTCTTTGCTCTCTGTATAATATGTTCGTTGGCTGAATAATTGTGGACATATGGCGTTAAATTCAGTCTTATTTAAATACGTTATGACATTATATGGCACTTGCCTTGAACGTTATGATGTGCGTAGTTAATAGACTCCGTTAGGCTACAGTGGTTTGAGCGCGTTTGATCCGAGACTAGAGCTCAGTTAAAGAGCTGTGCTCATCATGAGGTTGACACGGGCTGTCTAGAGTGAGAACGCTTTGGAAAATGGCTCACAAAAAGGACCAGTACATTAATGGTTTTTAAATGTCAGAATCTAAAATAAGTTAATATCATGTGAACATTTCTCATGAAATTCTGACAGTGAGGGGGAGGGGTGAAAAAGGGATGAAAAATACAACCACTATGTTTCTGGTCAATTAAATATGTAATCACAAAACTCACAAAAATTAATTATCTTGGGGATGATCGGGGGCACAATGAAAATCTTAGACCCAGCAGTGCAGCAGCCCTACGTCATGTGGCTATGAAAGTTTCAGTAGTGATACATATACAAAGGTACAAAACTTTTCATGGGGTGTACTTAAGACCTGAAATAACAGTATTCAAAGCAGAAGTGCTCAAAACAAGTAGGAAAATATGACGAAAAAAAAACAAAGGGTTAGGTGATCCCAAAATGAAAGTTCTGTCATTGATAACTCACTCTCATATCGTTCCAAACCCGTTAGATCTACGTTCATCTTTAGAAAACAAATGAAGATATTTTTTAGTGATGCACCGAAATGAAAATTCTGCGCCGAAACCGAAAATTTAGGATGCACTTGGCCGAAAACCGAAACTGAAGCCGAAAATGGATCTGAATTGAAAAATCACAATATAATAATCAAACTTTTATTAACAGTTACATAACAAAACATAAAATATTTTTTACAATAAATATAAATAATAATTATTCTTCAAGTTTTATGTTCCATCAAATAAAATAGTTTTTTAAAAATGTAAAAAAAAAATTTTTTATTTTTTTTTTATTTTTTTTTTTTAAAAAGAGATTTTTGCAGAACAAATGTTACATATTGCAACTTTGGTGTCCTCTCGTATAGGGCTGTCACTTTTGTGAAAAAAAATATCCTGTTCGATTTTTGAGACATAGGCAAAGTGTTCATTGAATCGTTACTAAATTGCCTATATTTGGCGTTGATCCGTTTTTCAACGCCAAATATAGACAAATCCACCGACAACTAAACAGGCATTAGGGCGAACGTAAAGAGGGCGCTTGAGACGCGCACAAGTCAGCAATGTGGACTGCCATAACATCAATGAAAAACATTACTGAAGACTACATTGATATTATGCACTAATAGGCTGTGTGTGTGTGTGTGTGTGTGTGTGTGTGTGTGTGTGTGTGTCAGAACCTGCAGTTGCTGTGTAACGCACGTTCGCTGCGAGCGTATAGTGACGAGCTGGACGCGCTCCGAGAGAAGGCCGTTAAAATCGATTCCCTGTTCTCGTTTTCGAAACTTGTGTTGGTTGGTCCGATGGATTGTGCAGCTTTTGTGACAAGCTTTTTTTGATTGTGACAGCCCTTTGACATGCTTAATCTTTGATAGGCAGACGCGTGATAACAGCTCGACCGTGAGAGA
The DNA here is from genome assembly GCF_963082965.1 of Carassius carassius. Taxonomy (NCBI): domain Eukaryota; kingdom Metazoa; phylum Chordata; class Actinopteri; order Cypriniformes; family Cyprinidae; genus Carassius; species Carassius carassius. The sequence continues at coordinate 1,234,670 of NW_026775030.1, forward strand.
AACCTAAGCGCTTGCGCACGGATGGGAGGGGCGGGTGACATTCATTTTCGGTTTACGTTTTCGGCTGTTTTTTTTATTTCGGCCCGAAACCGATAATGCCATTTCGGCCGAAAATTTTCGGTGGCCGAAATTTCGGTGCACCCCTAATATTTTTTATTAAATCTGAGAGCTCTGTGAGCCTCCATAGACAGCAGCACAACTGAAATGTTGCCAGGTCCAGAAACGTAGTAAGGACATCAAGTCAAACGTGATGTTACAATGCTACAAGAATACTTTTTGTGCACAAAGAAAAGAATAATAACGACTTTATTCAACAATCCTTCTTCCTCAAGTTACCGTCTTCCGCCATGTTGGATAGTCTCTCAATGCATACGCACGCTTCCCCCCCGAACGTAAACCGCACTGATTATGTTCTGGGGTACTCTCCAAATCAAGGGAGAAGAATTGTTGAGAAAAGTTGTTATTATTATTATTGTTTTCTTTGCACTTTGTATTTTCATAGCTCGCAAAATTGAAGTTGAACCCCTGATGTCACATGAAGTATTTTACGTGATGTCCTTACTATGTTACTGGACCTGGCAACATTATAGTTGCGTTTCTGTCTATGGAGGGAAAGTCTTACGGATTGGAAAGACATGAGGGTGAGTAATTAATGACAGAAACTTTCACTTTTGGGTGAACCAACCCTTTAATAATGACTATTCTTGACACAAAATACCTCCACAATTTAAGTGGGCCTCAGGAAAATGATAATGACACCTTTATGGCCTAATGCAGGGCTGTCCAGTCCTGATGCTGAAGTTCTGCAGAGTCCAGCTCCAGCACACCAGCCTGGATGCTTGATTCGCTGCTCCAGGTGTGCTGGATTACGGGCTGGAGCTGACCTCTGCAGAGGAACAGGTTTGGACAGCCGGTCTAACAGCATGAAGGAGAAAGGGGCAGCAGTGATCCAGGAGTGCTCCAGTGTTTGTGAGTACTGCTGGAGCTAGTGTGTGTGATGTGTTCACCTCACCCTCTCTCTTCCAGCGCAGTCTGCGGATGGATGCGGCGGTGATGGTGCAGCGAGAGACCCGTCTGATGCTGGGAGTGACCTCCACCTGCAGGACCTTCCTCCCCTGAGATCCGTCTGGAGCGCTGCCAGGCAGAGAGCTCTTCATTGCATTGCCCAGCTAAACAGAGGCAGAGAGCGGTGAACAGTGTGATGAGCTGCAGAGACTCATCCACAGACAGGAGAGGCATCTGAATCGTACCAGCAGTGGCTCCGAATACAGCTCCAGCTGAGCTCTGTACAGGATGTCATCCAAAGCCTCTCTCCCAGCATCCCACTCGCCATTATATCTGTGCAACACACACCCATCCGCACACACACATACTAGTAGATCACCACAGAAAACCCGATCATGCAATACTAACAGCTTAACCCGTGAAATCTCAAAACAACCATGCAAATTCACTTAGAACTCAATTCTAGTCACAACAGACTTGCATGAAGATCATTTCAACAGTTATATTCTTTCTAATGTAAAAAAAAACACACATTCTCATTACTGTGATTTACTGAAATATATTTGTATTTTGGATATTTCACTATTTTTGTAATTTCCAGTTACTAATATTGTCAATGATCACCACGTCCTTACTGTAGTCCAGTATTTAATAATGGTATGCAAGTGCAAGCATTACTGTGGAGGACTTGAACATCGCTCAGGTGAGTCTTGGCCGTGTTCACACTCACATGGCGTGATAGACAGCAGCCAGCATCTGCACCATGAACTGAGGCTCCAGCAGCACACGCATGCAGGAAGTGGTCCAGGCCTTCAGCTGCTGACGGGCAAAGCCGCTCACGCACAACCTGCACACACACACACACACACACATATGCAAGGATACATCAAACATCTCTTTCTCTACTTCAAATTCTGCTGCTTCACTCCTGTTGGGTGATTGATATTTACCCTCGAAACGCGATTGGACTAGTTTTGAGAAGCAATTGGGCAGATTTTGTTGTGAAAACCTGGCAACCCTGTTCATATTATTCTTTTGTGCATGCGGATCAGTTCAGAACCATGATGTGTTTACACAGGAAATCTGATATCAGCCACATTTAAAACAACAATGTGAACAGCTATACAAAAATCTGAATTGAGCACTAAGGCTCGCAGTGTGAACGTAGCCTCTGAGCTGTTTTGAACTGAGATGTAGAGATAAACTTGGCATTGCCTGCTTCTAATGGCTGTGGGTTCAGAGAGCGGATGTGAGATCTCACCGCGAGCTCATCCTGCAGACGGCCCGGTGTGATGAGCGGGGCATGTAGACCACCAGCGAGTTATAGCACAGCATCAGGAAACACAGCACCTCAAACCTGCAGACACACAACCACAGACGTCACCTGCATCCGCCAGTGTGCATCAACAGTACAGTCTGACGACTCATTACACAGATCCTTCCTTTGGGACATTTAACTGAGAGAAAGACAGTTCTCGAGACAATGACCTGTTCTGGGCAGTGAAGGCTTCTCTCTGCGGGTGCAGGCCGCTGTAGATCACTCTGATTAGGTCGTGCTGACAGAGAGCACCCTCAGTCAAAGCAATGGAGCCCAGACTGGACGGCTGAACACACACACACACACACACACACAGTGACACTGAACAGAGGTTAGGGACACCACACAGATGCTACTGTGAGCACATCTATACAACAGTGGCTCTTATCCCTGTTTCTGTTTTTTACCATACTGAATCTATTTATTTGTTTTATATAAATACACATGAAATCAGTCCTGGAGCAATCTAAAAAAGTAATGGGTTGAAAGTCACATCCCATGTGTTTTTATTTCAAATCTGAAGAAGATATCATGAAAAATGAGATTCCTGCTAAATATTTTCTGAGACTAGTCAAGTCACCTTTATTTATATAGCGCTTTAAACAAAATACATTGCGTCAAAGCAACTGAACAACATTCATTAGGAAAACAGTGTCAATAATGCAAAAATGATAGTTAAAGGCAGTTCATCATTGGATTCAGTGATGTCATCTCTGTTCAGTTAAATAGTGTCTGTGCATTTATTTGCAATCAAGTCAACGATATCGCTGTAGATGAAGTGTCCCCAACTAAGCAAGCCAGAGGCGACAGCGGCAAGGAACCGAAACTCCATCGGTGACAGAATGGAGAAAAAAACCTTGGGAGAAACCAGGCTCAGTTGGGGGGCCAGTTCTCCTCTGACCAGACGAAACCAGTAGTTCAATTCCAGGCTGCAGCAAAGTCAGATTGTGCAGAAGAATCATCTGTTTCCTGTGGTCTTGTCCTGGTGCTCCTCTGAGACAAGGTCTTTACAGGGGATCTGTATCTGGGGCTCTAGTTGTCCTGGTCTCCACTGTCTTTCAGGGATGCAGAGGTCCTTTCTAGGTGCTGATCCAGCATCTGGTCTGGATACGGACTGGATCCGGGTGACTGCAGTGACCCTCTGATCTGGACACAGACTGGATCTGGTGGCCACGGTGACCTCGGAACAAGAGAGAAACAGACAAATATTAGCGTAGATGCCATTCTTCTAATGATGTAGCAAGTACATAGGGTGTTATGGGAAGTGTTCCCGGTTCCGGTTTACCTAATTAACCCTCTGGAGTCGATTAACGCGGATACGCGTTATGACTAATTTTCTCCTGATAACCCCGAAAAGAACTTAAATTTAAACAACTTAAGAACTTAAACACTTTCAGTTTTAATCGTACAGATAAGAGCAATACATCAATCGAATCTGTAAAGGGTCTACTTTTTTTTTGGATACAGACATAATAACAACAGAACGTTGTGCACTTATAAAATAAAGATAACAAACAAGGTGTGCTGTCTGCAGCCTTTGTCTGTGCTGATCTTCATTTACATTAAAATGAGCTGTAACTCCGTGAATACTCAACGAAGAGACATGAGAGATATATCTAGGAAAAACATGTCTATTTTTAAACTAAACAAGTGCCGCCGAAACAGATATTCTGTGATAAAGTAATCCATATGAAAACAACGTGATGTCTGTTTTTCATGTCTCCCTTCATTATATCTAATGTGACCACGCCCCCGCGCTGAACGCGCTATTCAGATTCAAACTGAAGCGCGCGGCTTGAATACGCCCATAACAGAAGAAAAAGCAGCGAGACTGTTCAAGTACTTTTTATTTTACTGTTTGCTTCGCGATGAGAGGAATAACACATAATTCACCCCAAAAAGATGTGATGTTGTTTAGGATTTGAGAAATGGATTTCCTCAGAAAAAAAGAATGAAGCACTTTATTCACCAGAGATCATAAACATGAGTAAGTCTCTTTTTATTTATTTATATACTTGTACTAGTTTTCACATAACGTGTAAACATTTTACTAGTTAGACTTTTTCCAAACTATAATTCCTGACTAAATGTATAATCAAGTGAAATATTATGAAGTTTCAATAACAATATACAATACTATACCATTCAAAAGCTTGATGTAAATAATATAAATGAAACAAATAAATAACTGTAACAAATGTAAAAACAATGCTTTTCTTTCCATTTATTCCCCCTAAAAACCCAGAAAAATATTCTCAGCTCTTTTCAACATTAATAATAATAATGGTAATAATAATGATAATAATAATAATAATAAATGTTTTTATTTATTTTTTTTTGTAGAAAATAAGATTGTTAAAAGGATTTCTGAAGGATTGTGTGACTGGAGTAATGATGCAAAAAATTTGTTTGAAAGTCAGCTTTGATTGTTCCTGATAAACTGTTTAACTGCTCCCCCAAGTGGATATTAAATTATGTTGAGGGGGAATTAAATATATTCTAAATAAACTACAAACATAAAATTATATAGATTTATTTTGTTCTTGCATTCTTTCTTGTAACTCTTCTCCTCTCAGTGACACAGATGACTGAACGGCTCATTATGCAGCTCATTATGCGGCCCTTTGTCTTCTCAGGTGTAAATCACAATGATATTCATGATAGTTGACGCCTACCCGCATGACTTTTACCAACCAAAAGTGTCTTAGAAAATTTTAATCAATATATTGTTTTCTGTAAGTGAGTAAACGATGATTTTCACATAATTTAGAAAGAAAAATTCTAGACTACAAGCTCCAGTTCTCAAAAATCCCGGGAACCATTGTTCTGTATGTGATTTATGGCTTTATTCAAGTGATTTAACATTTTTAGTTTTTCACTAACCACGCATAACATTTTTTTTCTCAAAAATACAATTATGTACATGCATGCATTTCACATATTATTATAGCCCAGTTTGTGCTGATTTCTAGTCAGGATTTAGACCGTATCATAGTACTGAGACTGCTCTCCTTAGAGTTACAAATGATCTGCTCTTATCATCTGATCGTGGTTGTATCTCTCTGTAACGAATTAAAACCTTAATATTCATCCGGAAGAAAGAGGCGGGAACCGGCGGACAATCAAAGGACACTTTAATGATCAAAATAAACACAAAACAGCGCACCAGCCCCTCACGGACGACTGATGCGCACAAAATAAAACCAAAACACAACTAAAAGCCCAGGCTTGGTCCTCTCTCGTCCTTCACTGTCGTCGCTCCAGTTTTATATCCTTCCATCTCCTCTGTGGGACTCAAGACCGGTGGTGGGTCGCAGGTGTAGCGGATTTCCCAATCACTCCACCGGCCTCACACGTGTTCCCACATCCCTCGGCCCCGCCCCACTCGTCACACTCTCTATTAGTTTTCTTGCATCTTAGTGCTGCGTTTGACACAATTGACCACAAAATTCTTTTGCATAGACTTTAACACATTTTGTTGGCATCAGTGGAAGTGCATTAGCATGGTTTAAATCGTACTTATATGACCGCCATCAGTTCGTAGCAGTGAATGAAGATGTATCCTATCGATCACAAGTGCAGTATGGAGTACCTCAAGGCTCAGTACTAGGGCCGCTACTCTTCACGCTTTATATGTTACCCTTGGGAGATATCATCAGGAAACATGGTGTTAGCTTTCACTGTTATGCTGATGATTCTCAGCTCTATATTTCTTCGCGGCCCGGTGAAACACACCAATTTGAAAAAGTAATGGATTGCATAGTCGATATAAAAAACTGGATGACGAGTAATTTCTTACTGCTAAATTCTGAAAAAACAGAGGTGTTAATTATAGGACCTAAAAACTCTTCGTTCTCAAGTTCTCAAAACTCAGGCAATTTGATAATACCTAGAATATCAAAATCAACTGCGGGCGGCAGATCCTTTTCCTATTTGGCGCCCAAACTCTGGAATAACCTACCTAACATTGTTCGGGAGGCAGACACACTCTTGCAGTTTAAATCTAGATTAAAGACCCATCTCTTTAACCTGGCTTACACATAACATACTAATATACTTTTAATATCAAATCCGTTAAAGGATTTTTAGGCTGCATTAACCCTCTGGAGTCTAATGGTATTTTTGTGCCTGGAGAAGTTCTGTCATGTCCTGACATTTGTGCTTTTTTCAGTTTCTTATACACATCTGAATGTCTAAAGTCTAATCTCACTGTAATCAGCACAAACTGGGCTATAATAATATGTTAGCAGCATGTATGTACATGATTGTGTTTTTGAGAAAAAAATTTTTTATGCGTGGTTAGTGAAAAACTAAAAATGTTAAATCACTTGAATAAGGCAATTAAACACAAATAACAATGGTTCCCGGGATTTTTGAGAACTGGAGCTTTTAGCATATAATTTTTCTTTCGAAATTATGTGAAAATCATCTTGTTTACTCACAGAAAACAATATATTGATTTAAATATTCTAAGACACTTTTTGTTTGTAAAAGTCATATGCGAGTAGGCCTCAACTATCATGAATATCATTGTGATTTACACCTGAGAAGACAAAGGCTCGCATAATGAGCTGCATAATGAGCTGCATAATGAGCTGCATAATGAGCTGCATAATGAGCCATTCAGTCAGCTGTGTGTGACTGAGAGGGAGGAGTCACAAGAAAGAATGTGAGGACAAAATAAATCTATATAATTTTGTTTGTAGTTTATTTAGAATATATTTAATTACCCCACAACATAATTTAATATTAAATCTGCAGATAAACAGTTTATTAGGAACAATCAAACCTGACTTTCAAAGCTGAATTTTTTTGCATAATATCTCTCTCTCTCTCTCTCTCTCTCTCTCTCTATATATATATATATATATATATAAATATATATATAGCTATATATATTTAAGGGACTTATGTTTATGATCTCTGTTGAATAAAGCACCTCATTCTTTTTTTTCTGAGGAAATCCAAATCTCAAATCGCATTGTTTTCATATGGATTACTGTATCACAGAATATTAATAATAATAAAAACGGCAGCAGTTGTTATTTAGTTTAAAAGTAGACATGTCAGGCCTTCTATAGATATCTCTCTCATGTCTTTTCGTTGAGTATTCATGGAGTTACAGTTCATTTTAATGACGTGTTTGTAAATGAAGATCAGCGCAGACAAAGGCTGCAGACAGCACACCTTGTTGTTATCTTTATTTTATAAGTGCACAAAGTTCTGTTGTTATTATGTCTGTATATAAAAAAAGTCGACCCTTTACAGATTCGATTGATGTATTGCTCTTATCTGTACGATCAAAACTGAAAGTGTAATTTAAGTTCTTTCCGGGGTTATCAGGAGAAAATGCCTCATAACGCGTATACGGGTTAATCGACTGCAGAGGGTTAACTGGGGATCTCGAGCCCTCCCTGGAGCGAGCTCTGTGGCCAACACTGGAGTCAGTACTCGGGCTCGCTCTCTGGTGAAGAACAAGGCCCTGTGCAAGTCATTTCTCCTCATTTCTTCTGATTATGGATGAACTGGGCAGCTGGCGGGCTTGAGTGAGCCAGTGCGGGGAAAAAGCTGTTTACTTTCAGTTTTTGTCTGGTATTCTGTCACACTTGAACTACTGAGAGGAGTCCGGAGAAAAGAACGAAGGAGACGAGAAGTACATCAAGATCATTTTAATGACATGAAGGAAATAAAGGAAAAACTCACGTAGCACAGGTTGACATGAACAATACAGGACGCTGAACTAAGCTCAGAGAACACTATTTTAACACAAGACGAGGGGATGAAGAGACACATCTGGGATCAATGGAAATACATGGGAAACACCTTGAATCAAACCAACGCAATGGGGACAGGAACCGGAAGGAACCAAATAAGGGCGTAAGGAAACACAAAACATGGGACAGAGTCTGACAATAAGTCAGACACTTTACAAATTCTAATGAGATTGGCACTTATGACTCAAAGATGACACTATACAGTGATGAGAAAGCAGCTTGAAATCAGCATTGAAAAGGACTTAAACAATACATTTCAATTAATAAGGCTGCATTGAAACAGTCCTCATCTCTGAGTTTGACTGCATGAACTGCTCTATTTTTATTTGTCACACTTGGCATTGTATTTGTATAGCAGGATTTTTTGTGACAGGAGTTTTCTGCTGTATCAGTCTGGAGAAGGCAACACACACTGGGCTCGGGAGCCTTATCCACAGATCTTGCCTAATTCACCAGAATGCAGGAAGAACCTCTCGTTTCTTCCCAAACACTCAAGTATTTTCCCAGGTTGTTTGACACGAGTCCTTTAAAAAACATTTTCTCCACTTGTGCACTAAAATCTGCAATCCTGATCAGCAGTGTTTACTGGAATATTTCTGAAGCTGGGAAATACAACGACGACCTGCCAAAATGAGAAAATGCATTTTGACATTTCCATTATTGTTTCAGACCATGATGTTTAATTCATGCAAAATACATATTACACGATAAAGATGACGTGCATGTATTATGTCAAGAATAATTGACCACATGCTATTGAATCATTGAGAAATAATGTAAGGACCACAGCACTTCTCACTGTGAATACATTACTACTCAGAGTGCATTAGTGTTCAAGAATTCAATGGATCAGGGTAAATTATGATGCACTTCTAGTTTTCTTCTGATGTTGAGTGGCTGAGGAGTATAACGTCACCTCACTGTACTGTCGGTTTCTGCAAACGCTTATTGCATTTGTAGAAGGAACAAGTTTATTGGCAATGGTCACTGTTTGGGGACCCATGTGAGAATCATTCCTGATGTTTGTGACCTTACTAACACAATTGATCTCTATTATTAATGCTGAAAATTAAAGTAAAAGGCATTGTTTGGTTTTGGCCTTTCTCCTGAAAAGAATTATGGTCGCTCCTGTGGAAGTGGAAGCACTCTCTTCTTCTGAAACACTGATCCGTAGTATCTGGACACTTGTGCTTCTGTTGAGGTGAGCGCTGGCCTGTGAAGCCTCTGATGTCAGGACAGATGAAATCATTCAGCACTTCTGACCCTCGCCCTTCTTTAGGAATAGCATAATCAGGGCTTTATTTCATGTTGATGGAATGTGTCTCAAGTGCCAGATCAAGCACAGGAGCCTGTGGAGTGGATTCAGTAGGAGGTTTCCCTCAGTCCTGAGTGCTTCTGAAGTAACTCCAGAAGCAATCAGAAATCACTTGGCTTTATTCATTTCCTCAATAATTGGTTTTCCATCAATAATGCATGACAGATACTTCATTAAAGAGGTTACTGAGGAGCTTGCAGACATTAGAAGTACATTATCTGATATTCAGATGGTGTCCATTTTACAGCGAGCTGCACAAAAAAAAGTTTTTTTAATTTTAATAAAGTGATGCACTCTGTCTTAAGTGCTCTTTTTAAGTTCACGATAAGTAATGCATAGAGCATCATGAATATGAAGAAATGCAAATGTATAGATGGACATAATCTGATGTTGTCAAGAGGTTTTCATTGTTAGTTTATTAATACATAGTTATAATCAAGCTATTAATGTAAAGACACCTGTAAAAGTTACCATTAACCATTAATCAAGTGATGCTATATACAGATTGTGCTCACTGTTAGTTCATAATAACTAATGTACTAATTAATGTGACCAAATGCTCTTAAACTCATGAGAAGACTTAGACTCCTAGCACCAAACAGACTCGAATTATACCCAGCATTCCTATGTCTGTCCTGTTTACTCAAAGAAACAAGCTCATTTCACACAGACATGACTGAACATTCATTGCACTTAGAAGAAATGCTATGTGAATTCAAACTGTCAATAAATAAGAATAATGTTGAACTGATTTGTTAACTCATGTACTTTAGCACAGGATTATTATGCAGGAGATCTGCCCGTGTTTCATGTGCTGTCCTGCTTTTCTTTACTGGGCTAAAATGAAATAAGTTCACAGTACTCATAAATACTGCTTTGTAAATATAAATGTAAGGCTGCCCCAAATTAAACTTGTGTTGAACAGTGTGTCAGCCATTTGCAATTATATGCAGTAAAATGTAGTATGCGTTACAGTAATATAATACCTTGGATGTTCTGGGTGTGACTGTGGTATGAAGAGAGTTCAGTTCTGAGGTTTAGCGGTTTACCTCATGATATATGGATGGTTTGGACAGGGACGGGATCAGGAACGATAACAGCTTGCCATTTCCATCTTTATCCACGATTTCCTGCAAAATAAACAATAATGGGTGTTACACAATCAGATTGTCTTGAGTGTTTTTTTTTCTTTTCTTAAAAGTTTCTATTTGTTTGTTACATTAAATTTGTTGGTATCAATATTACATTAAATTAAAAAGAGTTGCATTTTGCCATTTAAAAAAAATCTATCAATATAACAGGGGTTTGCTCTTTTCAGAAGAAAGTAAACTTAGCATTTCATTTGGAAATTACAGCTGCACGCAGCGTTGAAAGGGCCCTCGCACCCAGCTCACCGTTACCCAATGGCTGCTGGGAAACAGCGAACAGTAGGCAATATGATTTTAAAGTAGTTAACGTTGGATAAATGCATCAGATTCCCTTATATGTGCCAAACTTCCTGCTGCCAGTTGGTGGTGCTATGACTATAACTGGATATTGACATGTAGATGTCCTCAGACCAGGACTCTTACCAAACATGTGAAGTTTGGGGCAGATTGGACATTGTATGCATGAGTTACAACAACTTCCTGTTTCATAGTATTAATATCAAGCTGTAGCACTTACTAAGTGTTGCTTGCATTTTTGGGAATATTTCTAGCATGTTAAGCACACAATGGCATATTTTACTGTGTTGCTAATAGTGCATAACAGTGTAAAACATGTCACTTCCTGTTGCCAGTAGGTGGCACTATAAGTATGTAATAATAAAAACTTCATAATCATTGGGAAGGAGGAGGCGGGAACCAGCGGACAATTAAAAGAGACTTTAATAATAAAATAAACACAAAAGCCCCTCGCGGACGACTGTCGCACACAAATAAAAACCAAACACAAAATAAAGCCCAGGTCTGGTCCTCTCTCGTCCTTCACTGTCGCTGCTCCTCTTTTACATCCTTCCATCTCCTCCGTGGGACGCGAGACCGGTGAGTGGAGCAGGTGTCGCTCATTTCCCAATCACTCCATCGGCCTCGCTCCGCTCCCATGGCTCTTGGACCCGCCCCACTCTTCACAAAGTATAATCAAATATTAATATGTAGATATCTTCAGGTGACGACTCTAAACAAACTTGTGAAGTTTGTTTAGAGTCGAACTTCCTCATTCACTGCATTAGTAACATGCCTTAGCGCTTAACTAAGTGTTGCTAGCATGTTTTAGCCTGAGTATTTAGCACTAAAAATTTTTTAATATGTTGCCAGGAGTCCATAACAGTATTAAAAAAGACACTTCCTGTTGCCAGCAGGTGGTGCTATGACTACACCCGAATACAGGCATGTTGATGTGTTCAGGACAGGACTCCTATCAAACGTGTGAAGTGTGGCGCAGATCAGATATTGCTTGCCTGAGTTACAGCAACTTCCTCTTTTATAGTATTAACAGCATGCTCTAGCAATCAGTAAATCTTGTTAGCATGTTTGAGAATATTTCTAACATGTTTAGCACACAATCGCATATTTTTTTGTTTGCTAATAGTGCATACCAGTGTAAAACATGTCACTTCCTGTTGCCAGTAGGTGGCGCTATTTCTATAACTGAATTTGGTATGGGTGTTTGTTCAGGACAGAACACCTACCACACGTGTGAAGTTTGGGGCAGATCGGACATTGCTGGTCTGAGTTACAGCAACTTCCTGTTTCACTGCGAAACATCAAAATTTTTCAGGCTGCCAGGGACACACCCCTTGACAAAAACTCAAAATCTTCGCAATTTAACGTCACAATGGTTATATGATGACACTCACCAATTTTAAGGTAATCTGATTAAAACTGTAGGAGGGCGTTGGTCAAAGTACGAGGCATGGAAATGGCAAAACTGCACAAAAATCGTACAGGAAATTCAAAATAACTTACTGTTGGGTTTTGTACCAAGATACTTTTTTGTAGGTAATGGTGTGTTACACATGTGAACCGATTTTCATGCATGTATGTGAAACGTAGCTCGAGGCGATTTTCATGCATGTATGTGAAACGTAGCTCGAGGCGCACTCCGTTGAAATTTAACAGGTGGCGCTATCAAGCCTTTTTGATCAGATGTAAATTTTCACCAGTTCTGATGCGTGTGCAAAGTTTCGTGAGTTTTGGAGCATGTTTAAGCCCTCAAAAATGTGATTCATTTCGGAGAAGAAAAAGAAGAAGAAGAAAAAGCGGAAGAATAATAATAAACAGCAATTCCTAGAGGGTCCCCGCACCACCTGTGCTCGGGCCCTAATTAAGGTCTGGAGTCTGGAGGAAGACTGGAGAGGCACAGAATCCAAAGTCCAGTGTGAGGTTTCTGAAGTCAGTGATGATTTGGGTGCCATGTCTGCTGGTGTTGCTCCATTGTGTTTTATTAAGTCCAAATTCAATGCAGACATCTACCAGGAGATTTGAGCACTTTATGCTTCCATCTACTGACAAGCTTTTTGGAGATGTTGATTTCCTTTTGCAGCAGGATTTAAGCACCTGCCCAAAGTACCAAAACTACTTCCAAGTATTTTGCTGACCATGATATTACTGTGCTTGATTTGGCAGCCAACTCACCTGACCTGAACCTCACAGAGAATCTATGGGGTACTGTGAAGAGGAAGGCGGCGGACACATTTCTCTCCCTCTCCTCCCCTTGCCTTCCCTGCTTGCTCTCTCTTCTAGTCTATTGTCTAATAGTTCTGAGAGACTCTCTCTGCACTGCTGAAAATCATGGATTGATCAACTGGTCTCTTAATGCAATTGACACCATCTACTCGACGAGAAGCTTGGGTTCAGGGGAACCTGACTGCCCTGCCGGAACGTTCGCAGCTGGCTACACAATGGACGCGTGGGAGAGGTGTCGGGTCGTGTGTCTGGCGGATCTTTCCGTGGAGGACATTGAAGACATCTACCTATTCGGAACCATGATAACAGGTCTTCTGCTGATTGGACTAGGCTTTGCCCTGGGTTATCGAAAAATTCAGAAAACAGGAACAGCTGTCCAAAGCCTCACAAGGCTGCCCGTCATGACTGAAGCAGTGGGCAGAGTGGTCAGCACTGAGACTGAGACTATTAACTGCAAAAGACTGCTTTTTAAGTTATCTTTCTGATGTATCCGAATTCCTTAGCATATCCAAAACCTCAGAACAACTTGATGATCAAAAACTTCAAAAACTATGGACTCTCTCTTTTCTAGCATTTTAAATACAGTTACTCCTTTACGCTTAAGGAAGGTTAAGGAAACCAGTCTGACACCATGGTATAATGAGCATACTCGCACCCTAAAGAGAACAGCCCGAAAAATGGAGCGCAGCTGCAGGAAAACAAAACTAGAGGTATTTCGTATTGCTTGGCGGGAAAGTAACCTATCCTACAGAAAAGCATTAAAGTATATATATAAAGTATATTAAAGTATATAAAGTATATATATATATATATAGTTACTATTACAGCTGTCGAGATTAACGAATCGTGGAAGTGTTGATTATATAATTATTTTTTTCGATCTTTTCCCATCACATGAAAGGCTGCAGTGATGAGCATTGAGTAGACAGAGTCTGTTTATCGCGTGAATGCAGTGATCTCGTCATTATTGCAACACGTTTTCTCTCACAAAATGCTTTCACCACAACTAACAGCAAACACATGAATACAGTAAGAGCTTTGTTGTGCAGCATAACAGCGTCATTCATTGTAACGGCAGTTTAGGCAAGAGTGTAGATAATATATACTCGCGATGTGTGACAGCTCCGGAAAAAAAGGGAGCGTTCTTTGATCGCTCTCTGTAGTTAAATCACAATTTAAATAACAGATTTGTTTCATGCTACTAAGAGAAACAACGTGAAGTTGATCGTTTAGACACTGGCTTGATTCACTGATGCATAAACAGTATTAAACGATTTAGAAAGAAAGTCTGTGTGAACTTGAATAATTAGCTACACATCAGAAATCACTAATCACAGATCAGGCATTAATGAACACTGTTACTCACTGTTTGTGCCGGTGCTGTCGAATCCATATCATAAAAGTCTGTTTGTAACGCCTGTGCTGATATTGCGACTGAATTATATGTAAATATTTGGGCGGGCAAAGCAGAGAAAGGGGAGGTAACATTTCTCCTTATAACGTCACAAAGAGGAGATTCCAGATCAGCCCGTTTGAGCTTCCATCTTCTCAAAGGCAGAGAAAGATAGCAAAATCTCGATTTACACCGATTAAAATTTCTAGAAACTTGGGGACCATATACAGGCTAGGGGAACTCATATTAATGTTAAAAAAACCTCAGAAAGTGAAATTTTAATGTCATAGGACCTTTAAAACTGCTAGATCCGATTACTTTTCTTCTCTTTTAGAAGAAAACAAACATAACCCCAGGTATTTATTCAATACAGTGGCTAAATTAACGAAAAATAAAGCCTCAACAAGTGTTGACATTTCCCAACACCACAGCAGTAATGACTTTATGAACTACTTTACTTCTAAAATCGATACTATTAGAGATAAAATTGCAACCATTCAGCCGTCAGCTACAGTATCACATCAGACAGTGCACTATAGACCCCCTGAGGAACAGTTCCACTCATTCTCAGTACATAGTACTGAGACTGCTCTCCTTAGAGTTACAAATGATCTGCTCTTATCATCTGATCGTGGGTGTATCTCTCTATTAGTTTTATTGGATCTTAGTGCTGCGTTTGACACAATTGATCACAACATTCTTTTGCATAGACTTGAACACTTTATTGGCATTAATGGAAGTGAATTAGCGTGGTTTAAATCGTACTTATATGACCACCATCAATTCGTAGCAGTGAATGAATATGCATTCCTACCAGGACTCAACTAAATTACAACAATGACAAACCGTGGTTCACTGCAAACCTCAGACAGCTCCGTCAGGCCAAAGAAGATGCTTACATGAAGGGGGACAATGTCTTGTATAAACAGGCTAAATACACACTGGAAAAGGAGATCAAAGTGGAAAAGAGGAATTATTCTGGAACAATAAGGACTCAGTTTACTTCGAACGACTCCGCATCAGTGTGGAAAAGTCTTAGGAAGATCACCAATTACGACTATTAAGACACCACCCCCCAGCACTGTAGAGAATCAACAACTGGCAGAACGAGTTTTACTGCAGGTTTGAAAGCCTCCTGCCATGAACCTGCCATGAACGCCTCCGCACACAACCATTCACACCATTCACAACTCCTGCAACCCATCCTGTACACCTCTCCAAACAACCGTTCACACCATTAACACCTCCTGCACACCCCCTCTCCCCCACACCTGCAATACAGATCAGCGAGGATGCGGTGCGCCAGGTCTTCTGGAAGCAGAAAAGGAAAAAAGCACCAGGCCCAGATTGTGTTACACCAGCCTGTCTGAAATCCTGTGCTGACCAGCTGGCCCCCATCTTCACAAAGATCTTCAACAGATCGCTGGAGCTGTGCGAAGTCCCTTCATGCTTCAAACGCTCCACCATCATCCCCATCCCAAAGAAATCCAAAATTACAGGACTAAATGACTACAGGCCTGTGGCTCTAACGTCTGTAGTCATGAAGTCATTTGAAAAACTGGTGCTGGCCCACCTGAAGGACATCACTGGACCCTTGCTAGATCCTCTTCAGTTTGCCTACAGAGCAAACAGGTCTGTGGACGATGCAGTAAACATTGGACTGCATTATGTTCTGCAACACCTAGACAGACCGGGGACTTATGTGAGGATCCTGTTTGTGGACTTCAGCTCGGCCATTAACACGATCATCCCAAACCTCCTCTTGCCCAAACTAACTCAGCTCTCCGTGCCCACCTCCGTCTGTCAGTGGATCAACAGCTTCCTGACAGACAGGCAGCAGCTAGTGAGGCTGGGAAAAATACACATCCAGCACCCGTACAATCAGCACCGGAGCTCCCCAGGGCTGCGTTCTCTCCCCACTGCTCTTCTCCCTGTACACTAATGATTGCACATCTAAGGACCCCTCTGTCAAGCTCCTGAAGTTTGCAGACGACACCACACTCATCGGCCTCATTCAGGACGATGACGAGTCTGCTTACAGACAGGAGGTTAAAGAGCTGGCTGTCTGGTGCACTCTCAACAACCTGGAGCTGAACACGCTCAAAACAGTGAAGATGATCGTGGACTTCAGGAGAAACCCCTATGCTCTCCCCCCACTCACCATCATGAACAGCACTGTGACTGCAGTGGAGTCATTCAGGTTCCTGGGCACCACTATCTCTCAGGACCTGAAGTGGGACATTCACATTGACTCCATTGTGAAAAAGGCCCAGCAGAGGTAGTAATTCTTTCGCCAGCTGAGCCAGTGAGCAAAAGGGATGGCAAAATCACTCTGGACCCCTCACATCCAGCACACTCCCTCTTTGAACTGTTGCCATCTGGTCGACGCTACAGAGCACTGAGCACCAGAACGACCAGACACAGGAAAAGTTTCTTCCCTCAGGCAATCCATCTAATGAACAATTGATAAAAACTGTGGAACACACTACACTATTTATATTTATATATACATACACTTATTTATCTAACACACATACTTAGCGTACACTTAAATTTTTTGCACATAATATACCTGTACATACATAATGCTCATTGTACTATACCTGCCATACATTTGTCAAATTTTAGTTCCTTATCTACCTATTTGTATTTTTTTTTTTCATTTCGTGTTTTTTGTTCTGTCACTGTCATTATGTTGCACTGCGGAGCTCCGTATGTGTGAACATACCTGGCAATAAAGCTCATAAAGCTCACATGAACAAACATCAATGAAGAGGTATCATATCGATCACAAGTGCAGTATGGAGTACCTCAAGGCTCAGCACTAGGGCCGCTACTCTTCACGCTTTATATGTTACCCTTGGGAGATATCATCAGGAAACATGTTGTTAGCTTCCACTGTTATGCTGATGATACTCCGCTCTAGTGTTGTCACGTTACCAAAATTTCAGTATTCAATACCGATACCAGTGAAAATCCACGGTTCTCGGTACCAATTTCGGTACCAAAGCAAAACACAAAAATTTGCTAATTAAAAAAAAAAAACTTTTTATCACTAAAAATAAAACCAATGCCATTCTTTATACTTATTTACAATTGTGTTTAAAGTTCTTCTACAAGTAATATAATTATGAAAAACAGTAAACAAGTTTCACCCAAATTTAATTAGTCTTTTAATTTATGAAATTTAAACATTTTATTTTTTGGTAAATAAAGGGGATTTGCTATTAAAATTAAAACATGGAAGAAATATTGTGTGATTAATTTTTTATTAACAGTAGTAGCAGTATCACATACATTTTACAAAATAATAGTAATATTTCTAGCACAATGCCTTTATGTAAAAATTAATTTGTAATGAATGCATATTTGTCATGTTAACTGAACTTAAGACTGGTGGTGATGCTTAAGATGTTTTTGTTCATTGAGGTTTCTGTAAAAAAAAAATGGTAATAGATCATAATAATTATTATTAAAAGATAATAATACTACTAATTCTACTACCATACTAACAATATAAAATGCACTATGGATTGATGAGCTGCTGGGTTCATAAATATAAATCACGTTGTCTGCGTTCGGTCGAACTGATTTGATGAAATCAAAACAGGGACGGTAAAAGATGAGCGCCAGCCAATGAAATTGACATTTGCACATTAGCTCCGCCCACTAACGGAGAAACCGGCATATCTTCTGCTTGTTCGAAAATATGAATAATTCTAAATGAACTCCATTATTTTGACAGGAGAAGACAACAAAGAATATAGTTTACATGTAGCATGTCGATTCAGCGTGGTAAGACTCTCGCTCTCTCTCTTTGCATGTGTGAGAAACAGAGCGATCAGTAAAGCGACGGTGAGTCGTGCGCCTTCACACAGAGTTTACAGTTCGGCAAATACCATAGACAGTAAAAGAGGCAAATACAGGTGTACTGTGCGTCCATTGAGATGAATTGAAAAGTACAGATCGCTTGATGGAGAGAGAACTCTGAAGCGCTCAGTCAGTGTTCAGCGAGTGAAAATATATCTATAATTGCCTCGAACACACACACACTGGCGAGTAAAATCTAAGAATTTATTAGCCAATGGCTAACAATAGACAATTTACTCGCCCCGAGTAAAATTTATTCACATATGCGAGTGATTTACTCGCAATGTAGAAGCTGTTTTGACGGTTTTCCGTGATTACCTTTAAATTGACACTGGTTTTACTCAAATGAAATGGTAAAATGCTTGTGAAGTGACTCAGAACAGTTCTGGTGATGATGTTTGTCCTCATTATTGCAAGCGTCATGCGCTTCAGTCTATGTAGCAAACAAACCATTCATTCATTCACACAGAGACATGCACGCAGAACATGCAGGATGCAGATTTCAAACAACTTTTGCGGCTTAACATTTACAGATACTGGTCCATATGGAGATTTGATTTGATTAATTTATGCTAACTTTGACAAATTCCGTGACTGTCCATATTAAAATGTAAGTTTCATTTTCATGACTGGATTTTGAGATTCCGTCCGCGTTTTCTGCTTCGCGGAAATCATAGCTCTGTATGCATCCAGAACCGGGTTTGAACGGATCCTCGGTACCACCGGTACTTACAGAAACCTGGTACCGTCACATTTTCATTTCTTTAGTACCGACTTGGTACCGAAGTACCGGGTCTTTTGACAACACTACTCTGCTCTATATTTCGTTGCGGCCCGGAGAAACACACCAATTTGAAAAACTAATGGAATGCATAGTCGATATAAAACACTGGATGACGAGTAAATTCTTACTGCTAAATTCTGAAAAAAACAGAGGTGTTAGGACCTAAAAACTCTGCTTGTAATAACCTAGAACACTGTCTAAGACTTGATGGTTGCTCTGTCAATTCTTCGTCATCAGTTAGGAACCTAGGTGTGCTATTTAATCGCAATCTTTCCTTAGAAAGCCACGTTTCTAGCATTTGTAAAACTGCATTTTTCCATCTCAAAAATATATCTAAATTACGGCCTATGCTCTCAATGTCAAATGCAGAAATGTTAATCTATGCATTTATGACCTCAAGGTTAGATTATTGTAATGCTTTATTGGGTGGTTGTTCTGCACGCTTAGTAAACAAACTACAGCTAGTCCAAAATGCAGCAGCAAGAGTTCTTACTAGAACCAGGAAGTATGACCATATTAGCCCGGTCCTGTCAACACTGCACTGGCTCCCTATCAAACATCGTATAGATTTTAAAATATTGCTTATTACTTATAAAGCCCTGAATGGTTTAGCACCTCAGTATTTGAATGAGCTCCTTTTACATTATAATCCTCTACGTCCGCTACGTTCTCAAAACTCAGGCAATTTGATAATACCTAGAATATCAAAATAAACTGTGGGCGGCAGATCCTTTTCCTATTTGGCGCCTAAACTCTGGAATAACCTACCTAACATTGTTCGGGAGGCAGACACACTCTTGCAGTTTAAATCTAGATTAAAGACCCATCTCTTTAACCTGGCATAAACATAACATACTAATATGCTTTTATTATCCAAATCCGTTAAAGGATTTTTAGGCTGCATTAATTAGAGAACACTTTCCATACCACCCGATGTACTTGCTACATCATTAGAAGAATGGCATCTACGCTAATATTAGTCTGTTTCTCTCTTGTTCCGAGGTCACTGTGGCCACCAGATCCAGTCTGTGTCCAGATCAGAGGGTCACTGCAGTCACCCGGATCCAGTACGTATCCAGACCAGATGCTGGATCAGCACCTAGAAAGGACCTCTACATCCCTGAAAGACAGCGGAGACCAGGACAACTAGAGCCCCAGATACAGATCCCCTGTAAAGACCTTGTCTCAGAGGAGCACCAGGACAAGACCACAGGAAACAGATGATTCTTCTGCACAATCTGACTTTGCTGCAGCCTGGAATTGAACTACTGGTTTCGTCTGGTCAGAGGAGAACTGGCCCCCAACTGAGCCTGGTTTCTCCCAAGGTTTTTTCTCCATTCTGTCACCGATGGAGTTTCGGTTCCTTGCCGCTGTCGCCTCTGGCTTGCTTAGTTGGGGTCACTATTTAACTGAACAGAGATGACATAACTGAATTCAATGATGAACTGCCTTTAACTTTCATTTTGCATTATTGACACACTGTTTTCCTAATGAATGTTGTTCAGTTGCTTTGACGCAAAGTATTTTGTTTAAACAGATATATATATATAAAGGTGACTTGACTTGACGTCTCGTTCTGCACATATTAAATTGTTTCCATATTCGCAATGTATCTGAGACTGTGTATGATGAGACGTGAGCAATAACCTCCAAATACATCTAGTCAAACCCGCTCGCTCGTCCTCGTATGGAGCGGATCATTTTTCGGATCAGCAAAAAAAAAAGAAAAAAAAAGGCCAAGACAAATAAACATACGTTTCGTCTTTTTTTTATTAACATTAAATTATTAAATAAAAATATATGAAATCAACTTAATCAACATGGCATAATATCTTCTTTTTAACATAATAGCCGGACTTCTCATCTCCCAGTCTGCTGTGATGGTGAGCAGTTATCGTCACAGAGCTCTGTACCCTTCTGTCGTGAGCGCAACAGAGGATGCTCGGGATAGTTCATCCAGAATAGTGTTGTCAAAAGACCCGGTACTTCGGTACCAAGTCGGTACTAAAAAAATGAAAATGTAACGGTACCAGGTTTCTGTAAGTACCGGTGGTACCGAGGATCCGTTCAAACCCGGTTCTGGATGCATACAGCGCTATGATTTCCGCGAAGCAGAAAACGCGGACGGAATCTCAAAATCCAGTCATGAAAATGAAACTTACATTTTAATATGGACAGTCACGGAATTTGTCAAAGTTAGCATAAATTAATCAAATCAAATCTCCATATGGAGCAGTATCTGTAAATGTTAAGCCGCAAAAGTTGTTTGAAATCTGCATCCTGCATGTTCTGCGTGCATGTCTCTGTGTGAATGAATGAATGGTTTGTTTGCTACATAGACTGAAGCGCATGACGCTTGCAATAATGAGGACAAACATCATCACCAGAACTGTTCTGGTGATGATGAGTCACTTCACAATGATGAGTCACTTCACAAGCATTTTACCATTTCATTTGAGTAAAACCAGTGTCAATTTAAAGGTATTCACGGAAAACCGTCAAAACAGCCTCTACATTGCGAGTAAATCACTCGCATATGTGAATAAATTTTACTCGGGGCGAGTAAATTGTCTATTGTTGGCCATTGGCTAATAAATTCTTAGATTTTACTCGCCAGTGTGTGTGTGTTCGAGGCAATTATAAGATTGACGCAGATATATTTTCACTCGCTGAACACTGACTGAGCGCTTCAGAGTTCTCTCTCCATCAAGCGATCTGTACTTTTCAATTCATCTCAATGGACGCACAGTACACCTGTATTTGCCTCTTTTACTGTCTATGGTATTTGCCGAACTGTAAACTCTTTGTGAAGGCGCACGACTCACCGTCGCTTTACTGATCGCTCTGTTTCTCACACATGCAAAGAGAGAGAGCGAGAGTCTTACCACGCTGAATCGACATGCTACATGTAAACTATATTCTTTGATGTCTTCTCCTGTCAAAATAATGGAGTTCATTTAGAATTATTCATATTTTCGAACAAGCAGAAGATATGCCGGTTTCTCCGTTAGTGGGCGGAGCTAATGTGCAAATGGCAATTTCATTGGCTGGCGCTCATCTTTTACCGTCCCTGTTTTGATTTCAGCAAATCAGTTCGACCGAACGCAGACAACCTGATTAATATTCATGAACCCAGCAGCTCATCAATCCATAGTGCATTTTATATTGTTAGTATGGTAGTAGAATTAGTAGTATTATTATCTTTTAATAATAATTATTATGATCTATTACTATTTTTTTTTTACAGAAACCCTCAATGAACAAAAACATCTTAAGCATCACCACCAGTCTTAAGTTCAGTTAACATGACAAATATGCATTCATTACAAATTAATTTTTACATAAAGGCATTGTGCTAGAAATATTACTATTATTTTGTAAAATGTATGTAATACTGCTACTACTGTTAATTAAAAATTAATCACACAATATTTCCTCCAAGGTTTAATTTTAATAGCAAATCCCCTTTATTTACCAAAAAATAAAATGTGTTTGAAGTGATAAAAAGTTTTCTTTTTTAATTAGCATATTTTTGTGTTTTGCTTTGGTACCGAAATTGGTACCGAGAACCGTGGATTTTCACTGGTATCGGTACCGAATACTGAAATTTTGGTACCGTGACAACACTAATACACAACCTTTTTTTTCTCCTGTTCATAAAGATCGCAATCTTTTCACTCTAACCTCTTTCCTTCATCATTATATCGCAACTTTGCGCAACTTTTTTTTTTTTCATAAATCAATCCGCGGGTCACGTGTGTGCCGAACCGAAGATATTGATCCGAACGGATCACGGATCAATGATGATCCGTTGCACCACTACTATAGTGTGTCATTTATTGCAGATGCGTTTTAAAATACAACGAGCACCACGAAACCATTTAAAGAGGCGCTTTCAGCGGTCTCCTTGACGGGAAACAGTCAACAAAGTAAAATGATCTCCAACGTATGGCGCGCTCTCTTCATTTTATCAAATGATCATAATCACATCTATTCATTTTACAGTCCTGCTACTAGCATTTAATTCAGACAAACCCGGGTGAGAAAGTTTTTTTGCCATGTGGCTTTTGCACACAATAATAATACCGCTGCAGACGCATTTTGCAGCATTAAGGTTATTAATTGATCATTAATTTAAACGACGATCGATCATGGAAATTATCAAATATTGACATCCCTAAATACAAATGAGTTGGATGGAAAACTGGTTATTGTCTGCATCAAACCATGCTTCCCAACAAATGTGATTCACGGTTCTGGGCAGCTCCAGGACAGCTGTCTCTCCGAGCGCGGTGCTGTCTGTGAGCGGCAGAGTAACGGAGCTTCAATCAAGCTGCAGTGTTTGTGAGAGCTGTCAACTTCTCCACCCCATTTACAGAATTCAATTCTCTGACTACCTTTATCTCCCAGGACTGTTGTTGAATCTTCCAAAAGTTTTGGCTTGGGGTCCTTCACATACGCAGCAGCACTTTCCACCGCAACAATAATACGGGGCTGCCCGCCGACGTGCCTGACTTTAAATTGGGGCTACTAAACACGGATATCACTGCCTGGGAAAGCCCGGCCATCAGCTCGGGATCGGACTCGGACAACGCTGGCACTCCAGAGGGAGGCAATGCAGCCGAATCCTCATCTGCCGAGGACTCAAGCCCGCCTTGTGATGCAGAGATCGACATAAGGTCCTCCTCCCGAGCCCCAAATGAGATGTCAGGAGCCTGAGAGGGTCCAGCAAACTCATCCGGAAACTCAACCGACTGTGGCGTTTGTGAGGGGGGTATGGCCCGAGGAGGCTGGCTTGTTGGGGAAGTCCACACAGTAACCCTCAAATCACCCTGGCCACCAGCCGAAGTAGCCCTCTTACGAGAAGAGGAGTTAGAACGGTGTGTGGCAAAGGGGACTCTATACCTCTTAAGGTAATCAAGTTTTGATCTTAACGCCGAGATGGTCATGACCCCACAATGAGAACATGAGTCATCAAAAACGCAGTCTCAGCGTACTGAAAGCCCAGACACGTGACACAGCGATCTTGGCCGTCACTAGGAGCGATATATCGACCTCACCCAGAAACACATGTGCGAAATGACATCTTTAAATAGACGCAAACTCAGCCTGTTCTCTTTTAGCTCAAAGGAAATAGCTCTTGTAGGCACTGAAGCGCACAGGGGAACGCGGGAGCTGACGCAGGAAACCCAGACGAACAGCTTGGATCGCACCGTCACACCAACACCAGTTGATTAGTTTGTACCACTCCACTGAAGCAGCAAACGATGTGCTCGGTCTCCGAAGCGAAAGCTTGAATGAGAGTTGCTCGTGCTGCTCCTTATATACCCACTCTGCGGGGCGGAGCTTGCGATGCATATTTCGCAGACTAAGGTACTCAGCATACCATTGGCTCGTTTTGTAACCACTCGAAAGGTGATTGGGCTCTCGGGCAAGATCCCATTCGTCAGTCTCTTTCTGATGTAACGTAGAACGCGCACCAACAAAAGCAAAACACCAAATAAAGCCCAGATCTGGTCCTCTATTGTCCTTCACTGTCGTCGCTCCTCTTTTGTATCCTTCCGATCTCCTCTGTTGGACTCGAGACCGGTGAGTGGAGCAGGTGTCGCTCATTTCCAATCACTCCACCGGCCTTGCTCCGTTCCCACGGCTCTCGGCCCCGACTCACTCATCACATCCGTATAGATGCATTTCTTAAAGGCGCATCTAATGAGGAGATGGCGAGAACTGCTCATGACCAATTAGCTCGTTACTTGTCGTAGTAATCAAATCAAAACTCTGAAATGACGTTTTTCCTGAAGCATTGGGAACTTTTAATAACTCCCCACGCTCCCAACTTCTCCTGATGATCTGCATGGTCAGCTGTCACCTGTATGCTAATGTGTGTGTGTATATGTGTTACGTATTGCGTAGGCGATGTATAATATTTATAATAGCCTATAATCACTATAACAATATTTCATACAGTAGCCTATGTGTGCTATGTACGTATATGGGCACAACAAAAGGAGAGAAGCTAAATGAGCCCTAGCCCGATTTGAAAAAAAAAAAAAAAAAAAAAAAAAAGGCCAGAGCCCGGCCCAAATGGACTCGGGACCCGACGGGCTTGCAGACCTCGAACTTGAGCGCTGTGTTTTAGAATGATGTAGACTATTACACACGAGAATAATGCGCGAGAAGCTGCTAAAGACCTGAGACGAGAGCGAAGCATTCAAGACGTCTGGTAGCACATTTACATTGAAATACAATGGAAAAGTACAGCAGTGAATGAAAAATGCATTCTGAGTGAATTAACCCATTAAAAACTACTTCGCTAATACAGTGTGAAGAGTGGGGCGGGGCCGAGAGACGTGGGAACGAGGCGAGGCCGGTGGAGTGATTGGGAAATGAGTGACACCTGCTCGACCCTGAAGCTGAACACAATAAACTTTCCCTCACATCCAAAAATGCACTTATTTGGAGGCATTCTCGAACAAATCCTATGCAGCGCTGTTGACGATTTTGAAGCGTGTTGATGTGCTCGGTCTTGCTCTCCTCTGGTCAATTGTGTGTGCACGGGTGCGCTTTTCTGGGAGAAATGCTCATTTAAGGACTTCCGTTCTCATCTATGTCATTAGATCCACAATCGAAAAAAAACAGCCAAAACTTATACCAACTCGGAAGTAAGTTTTTCAGCACAGAAATTCTCAGTTATTCATCTTAATTATTGTTTACAACTTTGGCCATGTTTAGCATGAGAATCCATCTCTTTAACAGTGTGAACAACTCTGAATACACCAATTAATGCTAGAACGCCTATGCATTTGGCAACTATTATTTTAAATAAACCTTTATATTTAATTCATTTCAATTAAAATCTATTTTAACACTCATCTTGGGTGATGGGGTGGGATAGTCTAGTGTTAGAAACAGAAGACATTAGTTTTGAACTCTTCTCATTTTAATTTTTTAATGTAGAGAGTGTTTTAACTTTTCAAATGATAACCTACCAACAATGCAAATATTATTTGTTTTATATTTTAGAATGAGTACTCTACAATATAAATTTATTAGAATGAGTACATTATTATATTTGGCCTTTAAAACAAGATGCAAACAATCTGAATACCTGGTGGGGAGTGCCCAATGTAAACATTAAACATATGCTATTACCTATACTGTACTGTGGTACAGTTATGGAGGCACTTCATAATGCAGAGGTCAACTGCTTGCTCTGCCAATAGTTAGAAATGGCCCATTTATGCAGTAGCCCCATAGTAATGCAGTGTTTCATAAACAGCTGTTTTACTAAATTCTAAAAAGGTGCAGTGCAGTCATGCATCGTGACTTTGCTGGTGATACACAGCCCTACTGATGACAATCTAAACAGGATTTTATTAATTGGAAATTTATCTTGTAAACCAATTAAGAGGGAACTGTGATAATCTTATTGGGAAGTAATGAAGGCATGAATAATTGTTTCAGTATCTTTACAACTGAGGGAGTACCAAAGATGAGAAACAGAGTTGAAATGAGGAAATGTCCTTGCTAATATGGGCTATAAAACTGAGCAAAGTGTCAAATGTCAATCCCAAATTACAGACGGTTGGCGAAGGCCTAACCAAAGTAGATATAAGATGTTTGGGGCCAACTAAAAAGATTTAGCTTTGTCAGGATTTAGTTTCAAAAAGTTGGAAGCCATCCATTTCTTCAGACTATGAATACAGCTGTTTATGGAAGAATATGGCAAAAAGAGAATGTAAGGTAATATAGATTTGTGCATCTATATACAGATGGAAATGTAAGCCATGCTCCTGAATAATCTCACCTATGTGTAGCATACAGATTAAAAAAAGAAGTGGCCCAAGAACTGAGCCTTGGGGAACACCTTTGGAAAGTTTGGGATTTTTGCTTAACAACTGAATTAAACTGTTTGCTAATGCTAACACAGGACTTCAGCCAATGGAAAGCACTGCTGGAATGCCAATGGGGATAAAGGAGAAGCAGCATAATAGTTTTCACTAAAGTCACAACGGACCAGTTATAACTGCTACGGAGTATGCTTATAACAGGAGGTCATTTACCAGCTTTTATAAAGCAGCTTCACTATTGTGTAGTAGGCAGTAGTGTTGCTTTAGTCAACAAAAATTAAGACTAAATATCGTCGTTAACGAACCTTTATCACGTGACGAAAATGAGACGAGATGCAATGTAAATGCTGGTCATGTGACGATCAATTAAATGTATAATGCAACATTGTTGACGGATAAAAATAGACTAAATGTGGTTTACAGAATATAAACTATGATAAAATGTCTCTTAATTTTCCTTGACAAAAACAAGACTGAACGAAATGTTATAACTGTCTCACACTTCAGGGGCTGCATCAGGGCGCACTGTGCAGATGCAAACGATGTCACTTCCTCAAGCCCCACTCAATGCATTATTTAGAAGATGACCACAAACAAAGTTAAGTCTGACACAGAGAAAGGGACCAATGTGTGTACTTCTAACATGTTTAGTTGGTAAAATAAATGTTTTAAACTCAAATCAGAGTGTCTTCCATGTCTGAAATAGATGTATTCTTGAGTCTACAAGGTAACAACAATAATAAAATAAGGTAACCTTGTTTGAAATGAAAAAAAGAAGTGTGTTTATGCACCTGCTGCCTTTTGATGGTGAAAAGTACGGATGGCCTATATGTGAAATGCTTGTCTTTCCTTGA